>NW_022194794.1:883138-1483138 GCF_900067095.1 Fusarium proliferatum ET1 | reverse complement strand
ATTCCTCGAGAAGTGGTAGCACGGCCTCGATATGAGCTGGTTTCTTGGAATGCGCAATCCATCGCAGTACTTGAATTTGGGAACCTGTAACAATTGGTAGCAAGCTATCGGGAATCTTATCACCATAGTCGAGCAACTCCAAAATGACTTGAGCAGCGGTTTGTCCTTCGCTAGAGTTCGGTTTCGTTGACTTGTTAACTCCAGCATCGAGCCGTCGCTTTAAGACCCTCAGCTCCTTCAATGCCTGATCTTGAAACCCGAGCGCCAGAAGTTTGCTAATGAATGCTGACATCCCATTCTCGAGTTGGAAATCTGTCTGTGCCGGCTGCATCGGGCCCATAATAGATCGTAGACAGGTGAAAGCCACGCGCGCACACTCGACAGCGGCGAGACATCCTGTAGACTGCGCTGCCGCTTGTATTGCTGCTTTGGCCGCGATGTTTGGCAAGGTAGCTACGCGATTCAAAGTTCGTGGCTGCAGCGGTGATAACGGTGCGGATAGGGATCTCCGCAACGTTCGAGGACCAGAGGTTTTCTTGGAGTCTCCCTGAGCGGCTTGTTGCTTACTCGGAGTCGTAGGAGTCGTAGGCTTCGCAGCTTCATTTAGGGACTTGATGCAAATGTTGATTACATGTGTTGCCAGAGCTGCACGGTCTTTCGATGAAAGCTGCTCGTTGGTAGACTTTGCTGTCTGGGATTTGCCGCCCGCGATTCGTTTTGCCTTCGAGTTTGTCGTCGTCTTAGAGGCCGTTCGCGAATTGGTTTGTGATGCCGTGTATGAAGTCTCGATGTCGGGTAACAGTAGTTCCTTTAGAGTCACGACGGTGGCAGTCGTACATGTTGATGTTGAGGCTAGAGCTGTCTTGGCCGCGTCGGCCTTTACCTGCAGTGAAGCCATTTAGATTATGAGTGTAATTTCGTTACCATGCCGTCGTCGAATACCAAAAGCTCCTAATACGGAGAGAGGTACAGTACAGGTACAATATGCAAGTTGAAAACGAAAAGCTGCAGGTCTCTCTATGTCGCAATTGATAATTAGTTGGCTTTGTTAATCCTGGCGGCCTAGCCCCGGAAATGGGCAAACACAACTGGTTGCCCGGGGCAACTGTCGGTTGCCGGATCGGATGGTCCGTGCTCTCATATTCTCGGTAGAGGATCTTTGAAGTTTCGAGTCTCAATTAAGCCAAGTTCCAGCTAACGACACCAATCATCGAGATTAAAAGATCGCAAAATGTCGCTTCGACAGCTTTCACTTCGCCCTGGTTATATCCGAGTGGCCTCCTTTGTGTTTAGGACGTCGCATACCTCAAGATGCGGCATTCGATACTCAAGCACGGCCCCGGCTACAGTCGTCGATAGGTCATTCTGGCGAAACTTGGTGCCGAAGCCACTGAGAAAGGAAAATCGCCAGTTAAGGAAGAAGTCCAAGGAATGGAATCCCGCGACGTTCTTCATTGCCATATTTCTTCTTATCGGATCCATGTCGATTCAGATGATTACTTTACGAAATTCCTTTGATCGATACATGCGACAGTCAGAGGCTCGGATTGCATCCTTGCGGGAAGTTGTCGAGAAAATCCAACGAGGCGAGCCGGTTGACGTGGAGGCGGCACTTGGAACTGGAGATACTGCAAAGGAAGCTGATTGGGAAGAGAGTATGAGCTGGGCCCAGCCATCAAACTTGCCGGTTACTAACGAATCTTGGCAGTGTTGAAGGCGATTGAACGTGACGAAGCAATTCGCAAGTCGAAACGAGAGAAGCCAGAGCGAAGTGAGCCCGCAAACACAACCTCACCAACCTCATCCCAGAATGCAGAGTCTGTCAAGGCTGCACCGACAAACGCAAAACCCGGAAGTCTTGGCAATTTCATTTAGATGTATTAGTGATACACTGATAATCTACTTTCATGAGAGCATGTCCTTGAAAATATCACGATTACCAAAGGAGGCTTGGAGTGAAGTCTGTGCTGGTGCTCCTGATGGCGCAACATCGTTGCGCAGTGCAGAAAGAAGAGCTGGAAGGAGGTCGTCTGTCGATAGTGCAACTCTCACTCCCTGCTCACCCTCTTGCTTGGGATCCATACCCGCGAAGAACTTATCCTCGCCTCTGATTCCGCCCATGCTGATAATGGCGATGGGCATGCCCCGATCCTGAGCCCGCTTGGCAAGCCTCCAAGCCGAATAAGTGGCAAGAGAGGTACCAACAACGAGAAGCTTTCCCGCATTGTCAATGGCTTCCTCAGCAGCGTGTTTGACATGATTGTCAATGCTTTCTCCGAACATTACTACCGCAGGCTTCAGAATTCCCGCGGTGCTGGGAAGCTTCCATGCACCATCTGTGTCAACCTGGACAACATGTTGACGTCCGTCAGCATTCTTTGGAGGGCTGGATAAGCATTTGGGACAAGAGGGGTATCTAAAGGTTGTATAGGGGGCATCTGGCAGGTCCACATCGCCGTCGGGGTTCACCTTTAGGCCCTTGAACCTGCGCTCAACTGGGTCTTCTGTGTCTAATGCCCCTGACTTGAGGGCCCTCTCAAGCAACTCGGCCCATTTAGGGTTGAGGGTGGACAATTTCTCCTGGAATTCATCTCTGGAGAACTCGTTTTTACAAGTCGTGCAGACAACAGCTCTTAAATATCCATGTAATTCTAAAGCTGGTAGATCAGGATGAGCTCTTGGATGGAAGGAGTCAACATTCTGAGTAATGACACTGCGTATCAGACCAAGACTCGCGAGATCTCTTATAGCATAGTGGCCTTTGTTTGGCGATGCCTTTTGGAGATTAGACCAGCCTAGAAAGCTTCGAGCCCAGTACCGTTTGCGAGATTCGTGACTCTTGAGGAACTCTGGGTAGTAGATAGGCCGATATGTCTTGTTGACCTTGTAAGTGCCCTTGGCGCCCCGGTAATCTGCTAAACCCGAAGCGACTGAAAGGCCTGCACCGGTGAGAACAACAGCGGATGAAGGTAAGTGGCTTGGAGAGGGCGCGACAAAGAAGCGATGGAGGGCGGTAATAGCTCCAGGGAGTGTCGAGGCCGAAGCTGGTGCAATTACTGAAGGCAGGGGGAGGTCCGTGTAAGGGATCCTGAGCAGAGGCTTGCTCATTGGGGCCGCTTTCAGGGTTTTGATATTCAAGAATTAGGAATACTCGATGTGATAAATTCTCAGAGTGAAACTCAAGCCCAATCCCCAGTGGCTGACGAGGCTGTTTCCAATTGCTTGTGGAGGATTGGCTGAAGATGACCAAGTCGCTAACCCTACTGAGGCACTGACTCGAGCTGACCAGTGATGACGGACTGGATACGAAAATTGAAATACAAGGACTGATATTAGACAAGAGGATGGCGTGGCACACAGTCACGAAGATGGTTGTAAATTTGGCTACAGGGATTATTCTTAGAGCCAGTGTATGGAGAAGAGCGCGTCATTGGTGTCAGGGACGATTCTCACTCATCAGCCTTGCAACCGGGCAAGGGTGCATGTGGCATTGTGGCTGAACAGCCCAGACAATGCGTACGGCTGAGGTGGGCGCTTATTACTTGAATCTCCCCCACAACCCGAATCTGATAATGACAAAGAAGATGGTAAACTCGAGTCAGCTTTCAGGGTAGAATTGGTAAAGACAGGCCTCTGAACCATGATCATACTGAATTGCTTCCACGTACCTGGGGTACTGGGTTCCAGTTGTTACTCAATTGCTATACTGTATTGTATAGCCAATGCCTGACGCAAACTTGACCATCCCTGAAAACATATGGCTCAGCGGTCAAGCCCTGCCAGTTGCTGCTGGCTGTGCTATCCGGAGACCGGAACCTCGCGATCACTCATCAGGCGAGAGTGTCGTAGATAGTGGGTTCACCTCGCATCCTATCCTCAATGGCGTCGTAGGTCGGTGTCTTTTCCTGCCAATTGCCGCACCAAGTTTGGATTTTGGTGGAACTAAACTCCCTACTCTGCTTGTTTTATGTCTGATAATCTTGATAATCTTTTTTCTCTCTTCCACTCGCTGTCGGGGAATTCTGTCTCTTCTTCGCATAATTAATTATTGACTCTTCAACTCGCTCATATAGTGAGTGGCCTTCGTCCGCTTCCGACCGAGCCAAATCCGCTCGCTCTATTGAACCCGACTCGAAACTTGAACAGCTCCGTTAACGGGCATATGGCATTGAATAACCCGGCATCAACAAAACACACCATCTTTCTTCTCCCTAACATTCGTCTATAACTTATCTGTCTATATCTGAATCGTGCTTCAGACCCTACGCAACTCCAAGGGAAAACACGCAACACAATAGTGATACCCGGCCCCTTCTCCCACTTTCCCGTGTTATCCGTATTTCCCCTGCAAGACAACATCTCGGATATACTGTATGAGTCTCCCGCAGGCCGGCCGTCCCACGGGCACAGGCACAGGCACAGGCACAGGCACAGGCACAGGCACAGGCGTAGGCGCTGGCGCTGGCGCTGTAGTGACGTCGCCAACAGCTGGGCCCGGAGCTGGAGCCAGAGCCACGCACAGTCACAATCAGAGGAGTCGTGGCTTTGCCTCATGGGGACAGGGACATGGACATGGACATATCAATGGGCACCCTAATGTCCATATTTCACAACAAACCAAATACCGAGGCCAGATGTCCCTTTTAAGATCAAATATCGCAACTCCCCACGTCGCTTGTCTACGTCTTCGCCTACGCGCCCTGCAAAAAGCTTCCATCGTCGCCGCCCTATCGACGTGCGCCTACCTCTCAGCCTCGTCTAAGCTCTCATCCTACCACGTATCAAATACTGCCTCCGTCACTCGCCCTTCGACTAACTCGCTACCACATCTTGCTCCCTTTCGCAACAAACTCCGATCACCACCTTCACTCGTAAAAACTTCAATGTCGCAGATCCGACCGCATACTGGCCAAGGCCACGACCACGACCGCAAAGATGGTCATAATCACAGCCACGGTCATGACCACAGTCATAGCCATGGCATATTGGGCCACCACCACCATCACGACAACGCGTACCTAACCTCAGGCAACAAAGACGACCCCGGCGTCCGAATCACCCGCATTGGCTTGGTCTCTAACCTGGGCATGGCAATTGCCAAATTCGCTGGTGGATGGGCTTTCAACTCCAAAGCAATGACTGCCGACGCATGGCATAGCATCACAGATCTTGCATCCGATATCTTGACGCTCGCGACAGTCACATGGAGTCTCAAGCCACCAACAGACAAATTCCCCATGGGCTTTGGCAAGGTAGAGAGTCTGGGATCACTCGGAGTCTCGAGTATGCTCTTGGCTGGGGGTCTTTACATGGGTTGGGACAGCGGTATCAGTCTCTATGGACACTTTTACCCGGAAGCGGCACATGGTATTCTGGAGCACGTCGGACACGGTCATAGTCATTCTCATGGAGCTGCAGCACTGGGGATCCCGAGTATGCATGCCGCTTGGCTTGCAGCAGGGACAATTCTGATTAAGGAGTGGCTTTACCACGCGAGTAAGTGTTCT
This sequence comes from Fusarium proliferatum ET1, assembly GCF_900067095.1. Classification (NCBI taxonomy): domain Eukaryota; kingdom Fungi; phylum Ascomycota; class Sordariomycetes; order Hypocreales; family Nectriaceae; genus Fusarium; species Fusarium proliferatum. The sequence goes on along the minus strand of NW_022194794.1, from coordinate 1,477,631 downwards.
CCCAACTCTCAAGGTAGCGGCGCCAGACTGCACGTGTACAACGTAAGCCTTGGGATTGAAAGTATAAGAGCTGACTAGTTGCAGCAATGAAGGTTGCTCGGGAACGTAAATCTTCGGTCCTCGCGTCGAACGCCATTCATCACCGAGTCGACAGTTTAACGGGGTTCGTCACTTTGGCAGCTATCATGGGAGCCAATGCAATGGAGAATGCGGCGTGGCTGGATCCCGTCGGCGGTCTTCTCATCTCCATCATGGTTATCCAGGCTGGTGCCGGAAACACAGTTGCTGCTTTTCGCGAACTGGCAGACCAGGGCATTGATGATGAGATCAAGTCTTCGGTAACAAAACAGGCCAATAAAGCATTGAGGAACGTGGTTGAAGGACACGAAGTTGCTCTAGGCGAAGTGAGCGGTATCAAATCAGGCCAGAATTATCTTGTGGACCTCGAGATGACCGTACCTGGTGCGTGGTCTGTTGACGCAACGCAGCAAGTCGAAGACGCGGTGCGGACTCAAGTCGGAGGGAAAGTACGCGGTGTCAGAAGAGTTCGCATCCGATTCTCACCCAAGGAGGCTGCTGCCAAGGCAAGGTTTGACGACTTTATCCCTGGGACTGTGGTTCTGCCACCAGAGACCGAGGAGGATGCGTCTGAGGCAGAGGGCGAGTCGAACCACAATCATGAGCATCACGAGCATCACGATCACAAGAGCAGTGGTCATGTTCATGAACCCAATGGCTCCCACGAACAAGGCGATGGTCTCAGGAACAGAAACAAGCAATAGAGTGGAGGATGCCCTGTCAGAAGCGAGACTTTAGTCTGGGATCCTGGGGAACGATCACGGCCATGCTGCATCTTGTTCTCGTCGAAGCTGCACTTTGGTACGACAAGTCCAAGCCAACCTTGCCCCTTGACTGGGGTCTAGCTCGGCTTCTTGGGGTCTGAGCTGCGGGCCAGTGGAGCCTGGCCGCTTGAGAGGCCGGCCGTAAGAGGTTCAGACTAGGATCTCTCAATAGCCGGCATCTGTCGACCTGACCGTCGGTGAAGGAAGACCGATGGCATATGCATGTGCATATGCAGTAAAAAGTGCACACCCTTTTCTTTCTCATGACTTGACTATCTTGTTCCGGATCAGGGTCGGAATTGGTATTGAAGCAATTGGTGTAATAGAGCAGACCACAGACATATGTATCGTAAAGAGGAAGAGAAGGTATAAGGAAGTGTGTTTCGCGGGGCACATAACTTGAAAGGTTCAAGAGGGAGGGTCTACACTCATAAAACCAACAACAACTCTTGAGATTTGGACTAGGTAGTGTGTTACACAGACTGTAATGGTGTGTGTACACTATGTACGGATAAAAAATGCAGATAAGAGAGGTACATTCAGGTCATGCTTGTGGCGTTTTTCAGCCTAGATGCGCCCCAACAGGAGCAGATGGACTCGGACGGAGGATAAGAGGAGTAAAATCGAACTGGCCATGATGTCGAAGAAGATGATGAGATTCCAGGCGGCAAGGATGTCACCGGACCTGAATGACCCCCACGTTTGAGGCTCATGGCTATTATTGTATAGGTAACTTTCAGCACATCAACCCAAATGCGCTTGAAGCTGGAATAGAGAAATAATTCCAATGACCTTCTGTATCCAGAGTCAAGAAAAGAGACAATCCTTATAGAAGCCGAATTCAATTTCCTCACGCCCCCTTCTTGCTGTCAGTTAGAAGCGCTCGCTATTCATTGGCTTGACTTTGTTCACGAGGAGCAACCAGACTTTGAGAGGTCACGGGTTCTATTGGTCGGGATATAAACTGAAGATGGGACGGACTGGGGTGGGAGCTGTTGATGGATTTAGGCTAATTGCAAATAGAGCGCTAGAATTGAAGGAAGAAGAAAGTGAAGACTTGATTGTTTAAGAACATCCATTGTCATGATATGACAGTGAGCTTTGGATATTTATATAGTTAACTATAGTTAACTATAGTGATTTTTTGCTCATTAATTGGAACTGAAGGTTTTCTGAGGCAGAGAGTTAAGTCTCTTGGCCATGCTAATCCTCCTAACAGTCTTATTCTACCATGATACTTCTTTTCCCAAGACATTTGTACTGTCTGTCCCTGGTGATCAATTCCTATTCTTCCGTTTCCACACCCCCTTCGGCTTGATCCGTATCACGACTTGCCTGAATGTGAATGCTTAAAAAGGTTTCTCAGGTGTTGAGTGTCGTGTTTGCAAATGGGCAAGGGAGGCAGGCATCTTATTATACACGCCCCTCCCAACGCTAGCCCAGGCTTCCTTTTATCGATCATCAAGGGTCCAGTCTTGATGAAAAACTGGGGTTGGCTCGTTTTGGTTGAACGACTCATTCAGCGGACGACAACCCCACGTTGATACGGATGATGGAAAGTGAGAGAAAAAATCTCCATATTTTTTTGAGAGTTACGTAGGTAGGTAGTTTGTTTTTCTGATGGCATCTCTAAGTACTAGCTAGGAATTGGATAATTGCTTGACAAGAGAGACCGAGAGAGAGAGAATATGTCACAAAAAATAAAAAATAAAAACTATATATTGTTCATTTTTAGGCAAAGATGACCCAGCTATCAGGTAATCTATATGCAATAATTACCTACCTAGCAGCAAATAGGTAGACAGGCGGTTATATTCCCCGGGCATGCAATTGTGTTCATATGACCTCTGCCCAATTTTTACAGCATGATTTTGATGACTATTTATCTTTGTGTAGGTAAATGGATAAAGTAAGACTGGTAAGAGCACAGAATTCTTATTAGCTTCCAGTTGTATGGGTGTATGTATCATTTTGGTATGGCACTGGCATTACTGCATACACGCCTTACAGTTAATAATGCTAGCTTTGGAGTTGATTCTGATGCATGTTACCCACCAAAGACAACCTTTTAGTGCGTGTCTATCTCATCCTTCCCTGTTGGAGGGTGGCGGTCTAACATGATGCAGTTACTTGTACTGCCCTGGACTGGACTGGCAGTGAGTGAGTGACTGCTCAGCTAAGGCAAGGCACACGCGTTATAAGCTATAAAGCCCAGCTCGTGGCTTTTTCTGGTGTTTACCCCGTCTCACACAACTTGACCCAGATTCCTTCTACTCTACCGAGACTCTTCACACGCACGCACTTACAAGATCGTCAATTCTTACGTCACCTACTGAATTGGCTCTTACCAGTACTTCGTCATCTCGCTACCATTGACGTCGGCCGTGGTTGGCGCCCTTGGGTATAGTATAGTATCCTCACCTAGCGACCTAGATTCAACAGCTCGACATTTACCCGAAGCTATTCACAATGCCGTTTCTTGCTCGATCCAACTCCCCAGATCAGTCCTCGGACTTTAAGCCACTATACCTCGGCTTCGATCTGTCGACTCAGCAGCTCAAAGGCACGTCAGCCAGATTCTCAGCTGCCGGCACAATTCGCTAACCCATATCCAGCCTTGGTTGTCGATTCAGACCTCAAGGTCAAAGGTGAAGCCAAGGTCGACTTCGACAAGGACTTTGGCCACAAATATGGCATCAAGAAAGGTGTCCATGTCTATGAGGAGACAGGCGAGGTCTATGCTCCCGTTGCCATGTGGCTAGAGTCTGTAGATCTCGTCCTGGACCGATTGGCCGAGTCTATGCCTGTTCCTCTATCTCATATCCGCGGTATCAGCGGCTCTTGTCAGCAGCATGGCAGTGTCTACTGGAATGGCAATGCCTACGAGATTCTTCACCATCTTGATCCTCGCCTCCCTCTGGTTGTTCAGCTACCACAGGCCCTTTCCCACCAATGGTCGCCCAATTGGCAGGATCAGAGCACCCAGGCTGAATGCGACGCTTTTGATGCTGCTCTTGGGGGTCGCCAGAAGCTTGCTGAGGTGACAGGCAGTGGTGCTCACCACGTGAGTTGAGAATCCCCAATAGCCAGAGAAGACCAGATCTTAACCAATCTACCAGCGATTTACTGGAACCCAGATTATGCGCCTTAAGAAGGACCTCCCAGACATGTATGCCAAGACAGCTCACATTTCCCTCGTCTCGTCATGGCTGGCATCCGTCTTCCTCGGCGCTATCGCACCCATGGACGTCAGCGATGTCTGTGGTATGAACCTCTGGGACATGTCCCGCCAAACATACAGCGAACCTCTTCTCGAGCTTGCTGCCGGGAGCAAGCGCGATGCCCTCAACCTACGAAAGAAACTGGGTGAGCCTTGCCTTGATGGCGCTGCTGTGTTGGGCTCTATCTCTCCCTATTTCGTGGACCGCCACGGTTTCCACCCCGACTGCCAGATCACACCCTTCACTGGCGATAACCCCGGAACTATTCTCGCCCTTCCCCTTCGGCCTCTCGACGCCATTGTCTCTCTTGGTACTTCGACGACATTCCTCATGAACACACCAAAGTACAAGCCTGATGGCGCTTACCACTTCTTCAACCACCCCACAACCGATGGTCACTACATGTTTATGTTGTGCTACAAGAACGGAGGCCTAGCACGTGAGCGAGTGCGAGACCAACTCCCCAAGCCCGAGAACGGCCCTACCGGCTGGGAGAACTTCAATAAGGCCATCGAGAACACTCCTGCTCTGGGCGCTGCCAAGGAGGATGATAGGCGCAAGCTTGGTCTATATTTCTACCTCACCGAAGTGGTACCCAATATTCGTGCAGGCACTTGGCGATACTCCTGCGAGCCAGATGGCTCGGACCTTCAGGAAGTCAAGGGAGGATGGGACAAGGAGACTGACGCTCGAGTGATTGTTGAGTCTCAGGCCCTATCTATGCGCCTACGTTCTCAGAATCTGGTGGAGAGCACTCGACCCGGCCTACCAGCTCAGCCCCGTCGTATCTACCTCGTTGGAGGTGGCTCTCTGAACCCAGCCATCGCCCGCGTCATTGGCGAGGTCCTCGGCGGTAGCGACGGTGTTTATAAGCTCGACGTTGGTGGTAATGCCTGCGCCCTTGGCGGAGCCTACAAGGCTCTTTGGGCTCTCGAGCGCCAGCCAAACGAGACATTCGACGAGCTCATTGGTAAGCGATGGACTGAGGAGGGCAACATCCAGCGCATTGACGACGGTTACCGCGAGGGAACCTATCAAAAGTACGGCAACGTTCTCGGAGCCTTCGAAGGCCTGGAGAACAAGATCCTCACCGAGCAGGCTTTGGAGTCAAAGGACGGACGAAGACGGTCGCAGGAGAGTGCTTGATTTAAAACTCAGGGTATCTAATGTGTAAAATGGAGGAGTTTGTCTATGTCATTATCTAACGTACTTGCTCATGAAGCGCCTATGAAAGTCGGAACGAAGGAGATCCTAAAGGTCTGGGTTAGCGAACGATGTCTCTCTTCATCTTTGAAGTAAGCAAAAGAAAAAGAGAAGGGAAAAGAAACGCATATAGAACTGAATCGCTGGCAAAGAATGCTTTGCGAACGGAAGAATCACAAGACTTACGTTTACGAACTCCTTTTTCTTGCCCTTGTCTTCTGTGCCACGTGCCTGGTTCTTGAACACCACGTCATCGTCCCAGCGGCGCTTCATATTGAAATCTTGTTTGTTGAGGAGAGGATTTCCCAGGGCAATATCGCGTTCTCGGGCCTCTTCCTCTTCTTTGACTCGCTCGGCCTCCTGTGACGTGTATCAGCAAATCATTTATCTGCATCTGAGAATCGCCCAAACTTACCTCTTTCTTCTTTCTCTCCTCTCGCTCTCTTCGTACACGGTCCAACTCTCTCTGCAGCTCTGCATCAGAGTCATCATCGCTATCCTCGTCGTCTTCACTGTCGTCGTCGTCGTCGTCCTCTTCGCTATCGTCGGCATCGATGTCCCTTGTTTCTGCTAAGATCCGCCGTCTCTTCGCCTCTAAATCTCCTCCCTCACCATCAGCACTTGGAAGCGCTCGCTTCGCACCATTAGACACGCTGGTTTCGTCGTCCTCGTCGGCATCATCCACGAGGGCAGGGGCACCGCTCTTCTTGGTGAAATGGGCGGCTTCGGCAGCGAGGAGCTCGGCAGCGAGGTCGCGCGTGGGTTCCTCAGCATCGCCGCCTTGACCGGCTTGACGATATTTGAGTTGGGTGTGGGCTGGGAGGAGGCGTTGATGGTAGGCTGGACCTCGGAGGGCTTCTTTGCCACGGGCCTGTCAATGTCAGTATGCGCTGAAGAAATATAAGGGATAATACGGACCGGATCGAACGTAGGTCTATGCGCGGTAGTCATGGCGATAGTTCCTCGATAGATTCTTGAAGAAACAAATGGTGTTTCAATGTCAATAAGAAGCCTTGAGCATTGCCGACGCGAGGCGTACAACGAGAAGCAGGCCTACCGTAAATGGTACTTCACCGCCCGGCAGAATTTCTACAATGTTTCTCTCTCTCTATTACGCTTTGGCAGTTCATAAACACAGCATTTCCTGTCACGAAATATTCACACAAAAATAATAGTCAATCATGCCTCGCGAAGCTGAACCTTCTCTATCTGAGAGGACTTTTGTCACCCAAGCTCTCGATGAGGGTTTGCGATTAGACGGGCGCAAATTCGACGAGTTTCGGCCTCTTCAACTCACCTTTGGAGATGAATATGGAGTTGCGGAAGTCAAGTATGGAAAAACAAGGTAATTCACTATTATATCTTGGTGATATATATTTCTTGCTAATGAAACTCTCAGAGTTCTAGCAAAGGTTTCGGCAGAAGTCACCGTGCCATACTCAGACCGTCCCTTTGACGGAGTTTTCACAATCACATCAGAACTCAGTCCCATGGTTGCCCCTTCATATGAGGTCAACCGCCCTTCACTCGAGGAGGTTCTTCTCTCCAGGCTTCTCGAGAAAACAATCAGAAGATCTGGTGCGCTAGACACCGAGTCACTATGCCTCATCGCCGGCCAGAAATGTTGGTCTATCAGAGTCGATCTTCACGTCCTCACGCATGATGGAAACCTTACAGATGCGGCTTGTCTAGCAGTTGTTGCAGCTCTTCGACATTTCCGCAAGCCAGATTCCAGCATCGAGGGAGAAAACCTTACCATATACACACCTGCTGAGCGAGAGCCCGTGCCTCTAAGCTGGCTTCACTCCCCTTTCTGTGTCACCTTCAGCTTCTTTGGCGAAGATGGAAGCCAGGTCCTCGTTGATACCAACTGGCTTGAGGAGCAACTGCGAGTCTCTCACTGTACATACAGTCTGAACAAGCATGGCGAGATTTGTCAGATTGCCAAACTGGGAGGAACCTCTCTTGACGCACCACTCTTCATCCAGTGTGCTCAAGGAGCACTCAACCGATCTAAGGAGCTATCTGACCTAGTGGATAGTAAGCTGGCTGAGGACGCGAAGCGAAGGGACAAAGGAGGACTCATGGCTGAGTTGACAGCCGACAACGACAGGTGAGGCTAACATCTGCAACTTAATACCAAGAAAAGCAATAAACCCAGAGGAAAATAGAAACCATGATACCCCGCAACACGTTCGCCCAGTGTCTCCCGTGCTTCACGGCTAAACAGTGATTTACTGATGTTCCAAACAAACTCCGATCCATACGCCAAACCAGGTCCTGTCGTAGCTCATAAGCTCTAGTGATCGCACATAAAGGCCACTCATGTTAGAAACTATCGCATCACAGGCGGTCGAGACTCCTTGTTCCATTGTACTCTGGTCCTTACCCACTCGATAGCTTCTCGGACTCCGTCCCCAGTAAGCGCACTCATTGCCAGCACACGAGAATCGCGGACAGCGGACCCCTTGTCTCCCTCCATAACCTTCTTTACTAGGCCCTCCTTGATTCGTATTGTCTCGACACAATCCTCGCGATCCTGCTTGTTTGCTAGTATTAGAAGTGGTACCCCTTCAGTTTCAGAGTGTTGTAGGACGTCCTCGAGGACTAGCCGACACTCCTCCAGTCTGCCAACGTTCTCTTCATGCTCAATGTTTCCGTCGCCAATATCTGTGCTGTCGATGATGAAGACTATAGCATGGCAGCTTGCATAGTAACTCTCCCAGAGCTTTCGGAGCGAGTGCTGACCGCCTACGTCCCAGAGCTTGAGGTACATGTCTTGAAGGGGTATCGTCGAAACGTTCTGGCCTACGGTGGGTACTGTCTTGAGCTTCGGGTCGGGTCTGTTTGGTAGAAACATGGACTTGACTTGTTCGTGAAAGGTGGTTTTTCCGGCATTGTCAAGGCCTAGAAGAATTACAGAGTATTCTAGCAAGATAGCGAGGTTAGCGTTTCGAGGGAAGAAATCATGGAGTGTTGAAGGTACCTTCTTTGCTGGTCGCATAGAGGTAAATGCCTTTGGCGAGGTGATACATCGTAATCGCGAGTGCTCCAGCAGATTTTGTGCGTTATTGACTTGATGATTTTTAATATTCGTCGTAGACGCGACAGCGGAGTTGTTCAGCTAACGTTGGGTTGTGAAGTTGACAGCTTCCCATGGATGGAAGTGAAGGCTTTAGTTAGGTCTAAGTGCAGAGGCTCCGGGGATATGACAGCGTAGGTTGTCGTCCCCTGCCCTCCAGGGGCTAAATTCCAGTATGATTAGTGGATTGACCTACTGAAGAGCCTCAACAATCCCCCACCAACGGCCCCGCTAGCGTTCATGGATGCAATAGATGGGAACTGATAATCAAGGACTGTAAGTTTGTCGATGACCCTAAGTTAGTAGGTAGACCACGAAGCCACTGATGGTTGGTTAGCAAAGCATAGGTACCTACTTTTCCTGGGCAGATGGGGTCCAATGCTGTACGAGTTGAAAGCAAACTTGACCCCAAGGTTGGATATGTTTGCTTGTTTCTTTGTTTCAAGTCCCGAGGTTAGTATCACTTAGCATAATAGGACATACTACATACATACAGGAGGTAGGATATTATGATAACTTCATAGTGGGACGGTCTTAGGTCATCTTTCTCTTCCATGCTGCTAGAATTTATCTAGGAAAACAGTATTTCAGGTTGGCTCCCTACCGGTCAGCATATGTCTTCGAATTTGGTTGTTTAGAGGTCAACTACCTTTGATCAACCCGGTCCAGACGTGAACAACAACTACGGTAATCCTGTGCATCGGAAATGAGCCAATCAGAGTCTTGAACTGTTGAAAGCTGTCGCCTTTCATCTGGTTTTACCTACTAATCTCGAGGTGGCTGCTATTGGCTCACCTCGCACTTAAGGTATCTAAGGTAGCTTAGTCCGATTAGGGAGCCTACCTATACCTTACCACCTTACCTTAACCTTCCATTGGGCTAGGTAGTAAGTTAGTAGTTATCCCTCTAACTTCCAATCGCATTACCCAGTCCAGGGCACGCCAACTTGTTCCCTCCAACATTCGCTCTTTTGCTGCCTGGACTCTTCTTTCGTGTCGACGTCGTCAGCAGCAGCAACAAAACCTACAAGTAATTCGTCCTGCGGTTCCAATACCGCTTCCTCTCGATACTCGTGCTCCCTTGCGAATGTTCCAGTGTCGCAGCTTACGAGGCTCGCGCAAGGGGTTTCCCACTTGATCTGAACGATCGTGACGGCTTTAAATTATCGCAAAGCGACGGAGACCGGACACGGAGACGACGCAAATACAATGGCTTCCGCAAGGCTCGTCGGAATGGGCTTCCAGCTCCTTAGTACGCTATTCCTCACCAATGGAGTCCGACTCTGGTTCCGCAACGTGAGACTGACGAATCGAACATAGAGCGAGCGACCGACGAAGAGAGCGATCCCGAGGGTGCGTTTTCCCATTCGAAAAGAGGCAATCCACCACAAGAAATACTGACGATGACCTCCAGAGGGCGACTCTGCTCAGAAGGAATTGTTCGCGGCGTGGGCCCTCTTCATCTCGATTATGCTGCTCATTATTGCTTTCTTCACAAGCTATATGCTGCAGATGAAGAAGGTCACTGCTATACATGAAACGGTTATATCCATCTTTGCTGGTGCGCTCCCTGAAATCAACTACCGAGGATCAATGGCTCACAGGTCTTCTCTTTGCAGGAATGGTTGTTGGGCTTGTCTTGATGATAGCTTCTGGCGACTCTATTCGCAACATGATCAGTTTCGACTACCAAATCTTCTTCAACCTTCTTCTGCCACCTATTATTCTATCCTCGGGCTATGAGCTACATCAGGCCAACTTCTTCCGCAACATTGGCACCATCTTGACTTTTGCCTTTGCTGGAACCTTTCTGTCGGCTGTCGTTATTGGCTTGATCCTGTACATCTTTACACTCCTCCCCGGATCGCTGGGCATGACCTTTGTCGATGCGATCTCCGTGGGCGCAACTCTCTCCGCTACTGACCCCGTCACTATTCTCGCAATCTTCAACACCTACAAGGTTGACCCCAAGCTGTATACCATCATCTTCGGAGAGTCGATCCTCAATGACGCTATCGCCATTGTCATTTTCGAAACTGCGCAGAAGTACAAGAAGGGCGAGGCTGCTAATCTCGGCATCGTCAGCTTCTTTGAAGGCACGGGAATCTTTTTGCTCGTCTTCTTCTGCAGCATGTTTATCGGCTTCATTGTTGGCGTTGGCACTGCTTTGCTGCTCAAGTTTACCTACCTTCGCCGTATTCCCAAGATTGAGAGTTGTTTGATTGTCTTGATCGCCTACGCCACTTACTTCTTCTCTCACGGCCTTCACATGTCTGGTATGTCACTCCAGTCTTGGCTTGTGCTACACATATTCTAATTTCCACGCAGGTATTGTGTCGTTGCTTTTCTGTGGTATTACACTTAAGCACTATGCCTATTTCAACATGTCCCGCCGAACTCAACTTACCACCAAGTTCATCTTTCAGATCTTGTCGCAGTTGTCCGAGAACTTCATCTTCATTTACCTGGGACTGGCTTTGTTCACCGACAACAACCTCTCATTCCAGCCGCCCCTCATCATTGTCACTATTCTGGCTGTCTGCGCTGCCAGATGGGTCGCTGTATTCCCTTTGTCCAAGGCTATTAACTGGTTCATCCGATATCGCGCCAGCAGACGCGGCCAAGAGGTTGGTGATGAGCTGCCCTATAACTACCAGGCCATGCTCTACTGGGCTGGCCTCCGTGGAGCTGTCGGCGTGGCGCTGGCTGCTTTGCTCACTGGCGACAACGCGCCCGCACTTAGAGCTACTGTTCTGGTAGTTGTCGTGCTTACTGTCATCATTTTTGGTGGTACGACCGCTCGAATGCTCGAGATCCTGGGTATCCGGACTGGCGTTGTTGAGGAAGTTGACAGTGACGATGAGTTCGACATCGAGACCTTTGGCGGAGGCCTTCAGGTCAAGCGTTCAGGAACGGGGATCGGATATAATCCTCGCCGGAATGGCAGCGTTGCCCTTGGCAGTCTCGAGGCTGGCCAGTCTGCTAGTTATGTCTCAGGCGCCTCGTCCCCGCACACTGGTGGCCGCCCTGTTAGCAAGAGTCGAAAGAATTCTATCCCAGAACGATCCGATCTCCTTCGCCATAACGATGATTCCGACATTGGTAGTGATATTGACGTCTCCGACCTGCCTCCGCCAGCCCGACGATCACCACTGCCACGGGCTAGCACCGCTCCTCCATCTCGAGTAGACAGTGCATATGCAACTCCCACGACAGAGACACCCGGTGGCCAACCTATAACAGCAACCAATGCCCTCCGGCAGCTCTGGTCCTCGGAAGATCCGGCCAGTGTGTTTCACCACCTGGACGAGGACTTCATCAAGCCCAGGCTACTACTTCAAGGTGATAGCTCTAGGGGCGGGTACGGTGGACCAAGCTAAGTGAGACATAGCAAATGATGGATATTCGTGAGAGTCCCGCGTCGAGGCGGGCTGTATCATCTTATGTGCATGAACGGCGTTGGGTTTTACTAGTATAGACATGGCATTGACGTTAGATAAATGATGTGTTTATTCTATCTTCTTGTGCTCGTATTTCCTATTCATCGTGTCATTTGCAGATGCGCGATATGGTGAATGCAATTGCTTATGAGGGTGGTGTTTTATTTTAATCGCCTTGAACAGACGATGACTTCGAGGCTTAGCGTAATGATACGCCTATTTCATGCCTTGAATAATTAATAAAATGTATCTACAGATGATCTCCAACTCATCACGGATATGCCATACCAACCATCCGTTCTCATACATAAAAAGGGTAAGCAACTGTACAGCCAGAACCAGAATGATGCCCTTTCTTCTTGCCTGCACGCTTTTTTCATGACAAGATCAACACCAATATTCATCGCTTCCCATGCACCAACCAAACCATTGGTTCTAGAACCCAAACCAAAAACCTTCCTTTATTTTGCCCGTTTTGTACGATTAGCCTGCTGACGGTGTAGCACTGCCACTTGCCTGCCTTTGTTGTTGTTGTTGTTGCTGAGGTTGGGCCTGAGCCTGAGCCTGGGCTTGCCCTTGCTGCTGCTGTTGAGGCTGCTGCTGTTGAGGCTGCTGTTGTTTCGCTTGTTGATGCTGCTGGTGAAGTTGCTGGTGTTGTTGCCCAGGGCTACCAGCCGCTTGGCTTGCCTGCTGCTGTTGCTGTTGGCGAAGCAACGCGGCGTATTGATGAGGGCTTGTCGTGGCGGCGATGCTAGCAGCAAGTCCGCCTTGGCCATTTGCCGTACCAGCAGCAGAGTTCATAGCAGTGCGCTGAGCCATCATAAGGCGTGTTAGATGCTCTGTTGCCATTTGGCGAATCTGATCAGGGGGTAGTGTCGGATTCTTAGTACGAAACTGGGCCTCGAGCTGAGCAAGCTGAGCGGCAATACTAGGAGGCAGCTGTGCTTGTGGTCGTGGGGCTATTGAGCCAGCAGGACCAGCCGGCATATGAAGACCATTGGCCTGTGGTGAGCCGAGATTACCAGAGTTGAACTGGGCCATCATAGCCTGGGCGTTATTTATGAAGTTCTGCTGGTTCATTGCATTGGCCCCGTTGATGCCGTTAACACCATTTCGCATATTCAAGGGGGCACTCTGCTGGGAACCGTTCGCCCCTTGGCCAGGAGCTCCAGGGCCGCCTTGAGCGTGCTGCATCTGTGCCAGACGTTGTTGTTCGGAGATGCGCTGTGCACGCATCATCAAGTTGACGTCAGGCTGGGGATTTGGCATGGGCATGCGGTTGTGTTGTCCTTGCATTGCTTGCAATTGGGCTTGTTGCGCACTCGTCATCTGATTAGGTGGAACGAGCCCGCCAGCCATTTGAGACGGAACAGCCCCCATGCCATTGGGAGCAGGAGATTGCATGGGCATTCTAGGACGAGCTTGGCCGGCGGCGGCGGCGGCGGCAACAGCAAGCTGATTAGGTACATTAAGTCGGCCAACACCATTCATGCCATTGGCTGCTGCCACGGCGGCAGCGGCAGCAACTTGAGCTGCATTTTGACCGACATGCGCAGCTCCAGGAGTGCCAGCCATCTGAGCTGGACCTTGAGCCCTGGCTTGCAAGGCAGCCTGAGAGGGTGTCAGCTTTGTGCTTCTGTTATAATATGTGGGACTTACTCGTCTTTGAGCTTCTTGCTTTGACGCATACTGCGCCATCTTTTCTGCCAGAGCTTGGTCTCGCTCATGTCGCATGATGCTGTAGTCTCTCGGTGTCTTGTTGGTGCGTTGTGATGCAGGATCATTGACCTTTTTATTGGCTGCATTCTGCGAAGCTGTGTGCTGTTGCTTCTGAGCAGCTGTCTCCCGTTTCTTCGCCAGCTTACGCATTGCGTCAAGAAGTGTGAGGTGCTTCTGATTCCGTCGTCTCTCCACTCTGACGGGGGTTGACGGAGGGCGTCTCCGTCCAGGCGTGACTGCGCCATTGGCTGGGTTAATTTGCTGTAACGCGAGTTGGTTTTGCTGCGCAATGAAATTCTGGGCGGCGGCGATACGTCCCGTGTAGGCTTTGAAATATTGGGTCTTGGACATATCGGCTGGAAGTCCTTCGAGAGAAATCCATCTCTCAAAACATTCCCACGGGGACCGTCTTTCAGCACCCGAAGTAAAGCGAGATTTGGGTGCTAACATACTGGCAATGAGGGACCAGTTGTAAGAGTATTCCCGGACAAGATTTCGAAGTTCATCATCCTCGTTGATTGTCCACTGAGAGGGGTTTCTGCATTCGAAGAAGCTCTGTAACGGCATGGGATATTCCGAAGGCGGTCGGAACTGATGGCCAACATAGAGGCGATCGCGAATATGCTTCATCTCGGGGTTAAATAGGGCCACCTCATCAGTAGCTGGTGGTAGAGGAAGGCTGGGTGAAGGACCACTGGTGACAAAACCAGTCTCGCCCTCGTCATCAGAATCCTCGTTCTGGTAATCATATCGGCTACGCTTCCTTGGGGGACCATCTGAAACTAACTTCATGTGGCCTTCAACATACTTGCTCAGTGGTAGAGCTGGCCGTCGCCAATGAGCATCAGGATCCCACTCAGGACCTGTAAGGTCAAATTTGGGAACCTGGAGAGGCTTTCCAAACATGGGTAGCTCTTCCAGAAGTTGGTCTGCAGCAGCTGTTCGACGAAGTCCAAAGATAACATCGTCGTCTTGCAGAGAGAAGATGGCGGACGGTGCTATCGTCTCAGGGAAATCCTCAGTTAAATCATCCAGGTTGTCAATAGACTCGACGTCTCCGCTTGAGATAAGATCAGGTGTGAGTTGATTTTCGCCCTCAACATCAGCCATCGAAACGTCAGGGGCAGGCTGTGTCTTTGGGGGTATCACAGCAGAAACCTGCATCAGTTTTCGCTCTTCGGGGGTAGATTCGTGCCATTCTGCGCAAGCATATGCAAGGTTTTTTGCAACAGCCCTTTTCCATTTGCGTTCTTCTCGGAAATCAGTTCGCATCCATTTCATTTCTTGTAGCATGACATCCCAGTGTGACGGGGGGCGTGTTGGCTCCGGGCAGCGCTTGGGTTGCCGTAGAGACCATTTGTCATGCTGCTGCAAGTGGTAAACCCGGCGCAGAACTTTACAAGCCTGATGGTCCTGAATGGCAAGATTGGCATCAGGGGTAGTCACGGTCTTGTTGGCAGTGTACAATATCTTCTCAATGGGCTGCATCCAGGAGGAGCTGCCAGCGAATCCCTGGACGAAAAGGGGAGTGTAGTAGTCCTCGGTCGGTATGATAGGATCACGCTGACTGGCCACTATCGATCGTTCATCTGCTTTCTTGGATTGCTTTCCGAAAACAACAGTCGAGGGCTGGCTTCGTGACCTCTGCCTTTGATGAGCAGAGATATGGCGATGTCTTAAGCTTGGCGATTTGGGTGTCGAAGTCAAGGGGGTCAATTGACTGTCCAGGCTTTTGTTGGTCGAAGTATGCTCTAAGGACGGGGTTTGTCGAGGAGTTGCACCGACAATCTCGCTGACTGACTTTGGACGCATCGCCCCGGAAGAAACTCTAGTAACAGCGCGCTCAACCTTTGGGGGGGACTCTTTGGGTGCCGACTCCACAGGTACAGTGGCAACATCAGAAATGGGGGCTGGCGTAGGTGTTGACGGGGCTTTCTCGGTAGCCTGTGTACTCCCATCTGATTTAACCTCTTGACTTTGAGTTTGAGCTTGAATGGTTGCTTTGGGCTCAGGAGCATCCACATCCATCTGCTCAGGGGGCTCCTCTTGACTGTCTGGAATCTCTTTAATGCCTGGCGCTTCAACTGAGTTCCCGAATGCGTTGACTCGTGCTATATCGATATCAGACTTAGCCTGAGTACTGTCTTCTTTGACTTGTTCGTTAGCATTGGATGCAATCGGTTGAACAACATCATTGGCACCCGACATATTGACATCTTCCGAAACTGGCGCTGAAGTGACGGGTTTTGTTTGCTGGCCAGTACTCGCTGCTGTTGCTGTTTCCGTTGCCGTTGCCGTTGCCTCCGCCGCAACACTCGATCGTATAGATTCCTGCAGCAATTGAGCTTCAGCAGAGTCAGGGGGTGCTTCCAGCACACGATTTTGTATGTCTTGGTTCAAAGTAGCCTCAACATCATGACTCGATTCTTTCTCATCATCTTTCTCATGAACCCCCTCGTCTACCTCATCCTCGGTCGGTTTCTCTTCGGCTGGCTCCACAAACTGTGGTCCCCCATGCTCTGGGCTTGTGTCTGTCGAAGCATCGTCGTGAACCGCGGGCGTAGTTGCGCTTTGTGCAGTTGAACCAGGTGAAGACAAGGCATCGGGCGCACGAGCGGCATCTGTGGGCGGCTTGACCGTCAACGCGCCACCTCTAGCATCGGATGAAGTACTGGGCCCTCGACTTGTTTTCTCCGCCGTCGATACACCTGGCCTAGCATTTTCTCCCTTTGTCCCCGATTCAAAAGTAACTTGAGGTTGACGCGGTGCAGGTGTGTCTGAGGCCTCTGAGGCATTGGGTATATCCTCCGCTTTCGATTTTGGATTTACGTTGGTATCAGTAGTGGTTTGGGTCATAGGACTGGTCGTCAAGGTCGGCTCTACAATCGCATCCTCAGGTAGGGGTACAGGTTGGCTTGTCGGTGTAGGAAGAGAGCTCGCTTTGTCGGTCGTGGCGGGATCTGTCAAAGGCGGAGGACTCGGCGTTCGTTTTGGAGGTGCATCGCCAACTTTGGGAGGTGGGTAAGTTCCATTAGATTGTTCTTTGTTCTGCACATTCACAGTCTCAGGTTTGCTCGCATCCTCGAGCGTCCGTTTCGGCGTGGGCTCGGGCGCAATGAATATGGCTTTTGCCAGAGACTTTTTGAAGAGTTCAAGCGAGATCGGTGGTCTCGCTGGGATGTTGGCTTCGTTCAGCGTTTTGCCTCTGTCCCCAAATTAGTACATTATATATATTGGCGGGCCGACACGCGCGCAAATCAATTTGGGAAAACGCGCAATAGTATCGCAGGACGTACTGGATGATATCGTTGGCTTGCAAGAACTGCCATTCTGCTGGTGTTGTGGTCGGCGCGTCGGGGTTGGTCAAGACTGGGTATGGGAGACCCTCGGACTGTGTCGCAACTGCGAACAGCTCGCGCAGCTTGCGCTTCCGCGACGTCACAATTGAACTGAGGCAAGTTAGCAGCCCGAAAAATATATCTTGACGATCGGAAAAATCGGCTCTTTCGTCTGAGCCTACACTGACCTGCACTCATTGCGCTTTGTTTGAAGCAGCCTTGATAGATCGGCGGCTCCGACCTCAGTCATAGCATCGACGGCCGCGACATCCGTTTTTGGACGAAACGGACGTTGCAAAATAATATTCTTGAGCGCCTGAGATGAATGCAGGTGTTTTATAGGATGAAAGACGCTGTTGTTGATTGTTTTTTGGGTGTCGTTGTTGAAGGCGACGTCGCTGGAAGGCGTCAAAATTTCTGTCTCTGGGGAGACGATAACCGGGCGGCCTGCTGGTGGTTTACAGCTCAATGCGCTGAAAGCAGTGGAGCCTACCTAGTTAGAGCGTGAGTGCACGGGGGGGCGCTGGGCGCTGTAGGCTGGGGAAAGTATCGGGGAGGGGATGTTGGTTAATGGCCAGGCTTAGGGGGGCAATCAAACAGGCGTCAACGACTAGTGGGTGTCGAGCCAGCGGTGGGTGGGAGAGGGAAGAGCAAGGTTCAGGATAAGGCCAAGATTAGAAAGAGGAGAGACAATTTGTTATGCCAGAAAATACCATGATTCGTGATTAATTGATAAGGCTAATAACAGATTTCCTTACCCTTGCGGCGCCAACATGATAGTGTGCATAACGCTAGTGAACAGAAGGGGGCAGGGGGGAATAGAATGGTAATGCACCCTTGTACATGTGCAGTACCTAGAGTACCAACCCAACCCAATTCCATACAGTACGAGCCAACTAACTAGAACCTAGCAGAAACCAAAGAGAAGTGAGTGACGAGTCCTGTACGTAACAAAGTTACTGTCTGCTCTTCTTTGTTATATCAATGATAGCAATCATTTCATATAAATGAAATCCGAGTGTAAATGGAGGCGCAAACCTAGTGCCTGTTACACTTTAACACATGATCTTCTCTTGTTATTACGATCACTCGGGGCTGAAATCTCTCCTCCTCTTCTTATTCAGCACTGGTCTTGGACTTGGAATAAAATGTTGCTGTCCGACAAGTTCCGGAGGAAGTCTTGGAAAGTCTTATAACACAGCACTTTATTTGCAATATGGAACATCATAAGCAACTACCTAACTTAGTGAAGTGCAGTAAATTTAAAGATTGGATATCTATAAGTTTAGAAGCAAAAAAAGTTTCCTGATATGCAAGATATCACTCGTCTAGAGATTTCTAATTCTCAATGATAATCATCTACAATGGTTCCTGTTGGATAGAGTTGTTTATACATTAGTACAAATGGCACACATGGTATGGAGGAAATGCAGAATTGCTGGTACAGGCTACATCTGAAAGTGTATTGAACCAAGGTGCCTTAGTACCTAGGGTTTGGGAGGAAAGAAAACTCAGGACTTCAGTCTTAACAGATAAAATTACTCAGGTAGCCTATCAATAAGTTCAGGGTGCCTTTTGCCGAGTTTATTTTGATACCCCATCTACCCATGTTATCCTAAGGCTGTTGTTTTCTTACTAGGTACCTACCTACCTAGGTACCCTAGTACCCCGGCGTAGTGGCCGATTCAGCACCGCCACAAATATAGCACGCCACAGTGATGGTGCCTGCGAGCTGTTGTCTTGAAAATAATTCCATCTTCCCAAGTGAACTTACACAGTTTCAATCAAAACATCCGCCAAAATGACCGAGCAGAGCAAACCTCCGGCTTCGCGCATAGCAATCAAGTTCGGCGCTACGTCGAGCAATAAGAACTCGACGAAAGCATCAAAATCAAATCCATCCTCGTCGCTAGGGAAGCGGCCACGACCTCACGCTTTGGGTGACGCTTCTGACTCTGAGGATGATGATTATGAGCATCGAGGACAGCATGAGAAGATCACAGGCTTTGGGGTGGATGGAGTAGAGACGGAGCGCAAGGCAAAAGACTCGAGGACGGAAAAGAAAGAATATGTGATGGCCCGACTGCCGAATCACGACTGGAGATCAGAGGCCAAAGCCCAGAGGAAGAGCAAAAGTTCGCTACCTGAGGAGGCAAGAGCGCAGCAAAACAATACAGCCGCCGAGACGGAACCTGCGGATCAGGATAAGGGAATCAAATGGGGTCTGACGATTAAGGAGAAGACTGAGGACGCCAACAAGGATGTTGGATCAGAGTCTAAGGAGAAGCCAGTCTCCAATGATGACAACCAGAAAAAGCCACCTCCCAAACGAACAGCAGATGACGAAGCATTGGGCGCTCTACTAGGCAATAAGGAGGAGGACAAAAAGATCATCCATTCAAGCGAAGAGGACACCTACCGTCACGACGTCCAAGGGGCAGCAGAAACCACCCTTGATGATTATGAAGCCATGCCAGTGGAAGAATTCGGCGCAGCTCTTCTCCGCGGTTTGGGCTGGGACGGGAAAACTCACGATACAGTCAAGGAAGTCAAGCGACGTCCGAACCAACTCGGCCTTGGCGGTACGGAGCTCAAGGGTGAAGAGAACCTCGGCGGATGGAATCAGAGCGGAAAGAAGAACAGACGACCGCGCTTGGATGAGTATCGCCGAGAGGAGAGTAAACGAAAGGAGGGTCGCTACCATGAGGATAGTTACAAGCGTGAGCGTGAGCGTGAGCATGAGCGCGAGAGGGGTCGAGACAGCAAGCATGAGCATCGTGATCGTGATCGTGACCGTGACCGAGACCGAGACCGCGACCGTGATCGGAATAGGGACTACGACCGGCATCGGAGCCATCGGGACTATTATCGACGGCGGTAAACAAGCAGTCGCAACTTCGCTATGAAGGCTTACTACCGGCTTCCCAACACGACACAATAATACCTCTGTTTTCCGGGAAAGGGATCAATTCTTCCTGGAGATACATTTTTACGTAGACCAAAAGTGATCCAAACGCAGAAGAAAACAAAAAGAAGAGGACGAAGCAGGACAAAGCAGGACAAAGCAGGACAAAGCAGGACAAAGGAGATACTCATATAATGCACAGACATGTAAGAATGACGCTTTAATCACGGAATCATACAGTTCAATAAGCTTACAGTGTGACTATAGTCTAAAACAGGATCCTGGGTATATGATATGCGTTCAAAGACCACAGCAACCCAACGCCATGCACTTCCCCATGAGCAAACGATACTACCTTGCTGGCACGGTCAGTCTATCCATCTCGGCAGGTCCTTCATCTCCCCCGCCTGTCTTTGTGCTTTCCTCGGCATCAGCCAGCGATGTAAGGCGCTTTTCCTCCCTCGACTTCTTTGTCAAATTAAACGATCTCCGAATTGACATGCTTCGATTTCGCTCAGATTTTCCTCCATCACGGCCTCGGTCTCGATCCGGGTCTACCACATCTTCTAGGGCCTTTCCCTGTTTGAGCGCCTCGAGGGATCTCTTGGCAATATCCACGTCTTCGAAAATGACTTCTGTGTCGAGGAGAACTCGATCGATCTGTCCCGCTATGCCTCTTTGCTTCTCCAAATCCTGGATCTTCTCTCTCAACTCATCCATTATATGCCATCCTTCCATGACTTCCTTTTCTAACTGCTTTCGCTGGTCTTCTGGCAGCGCCTTATACTCCCTCTGCCCTTGGACAATGCGGGCCCGGCGGATGTATTTCTGGGGCGTCTTGGACCTTTCAGCTTGCTTCACGACGCCTTTGAGTGTGTATCCAATCGGGCCCACAATAGCAGAGAGGTTTTTGAGGACCAAACCTGTCAGTCCCATGCCTGTGCCTTTGACGAAACCAATCGGTCCATTTTCTTTTGCTCCACGGACCGGCAGGCGAACTACTCCTGTGAAGCCATCGTAGACTCCATACGCAAACTCATGCCGGGCTGCCCGGAGGCCAGAATGGAAGCCTGTCACTCGAATGGGACGACGTACCGTATTGTCGCCATAGAGTCGAGGAGCATTGTGGAAGCCTTGTGCGAGTGCCATCGAGAGATCCACCGGCGCCTTGGCGATGGCAGTAGCTGTCCTTTCCACGCCGCTCGCTATGTCGCCTACATACTGACCTCCAGTGTCCCCAGCTGTCGTCTCGGTGTGCAACGAGGCGGCATCCACTGGGTCATCAGAGTCCGCCGGATTGTGTCGTGTTATGCTGTTGCTTGGCTTCCTAGATTTCTTAGCATTCCTCTGATTCTTCTTCTTGCTGATTGATCTTGTTCTTTTTGCCCAATGGTAAGGAACACTTGCAACGCCGTGAAATGCTTCACCGACGGTGCTAGCTATGGATCCGGCAATTCCTGTGAGAGGTTCGCCGGGGCCTTCAAAGTCATTCCATTCCACATGCCTGAGAAGTCTCAGGCGCTTCCAGGTCAACAGGCCGTTGTCCACTAGGATGTCGGCAGCCAAAGCACCCAGTTTTATATTGGTGTTTTTCAACTCCCAGACGGCTGTGTGATCTCTGAGAAGGGAGCATCGCAAGAGACTCGGGCTCCTTAGGCTCAGCTGTCTGTGAAACTCTTTGACGGCATTAACAGCGCCATCACCCTCCTCTGCGATTCGTTTGGCGATTGCTCCAGCAGCATCCCTTGCTTTTTCCGTAAGACAAAATCCAATGCCTTCAGCAAGCTTTTCGGCGTTCAGGTGTTTGTATGGCACTGGCTCCGGTCCAACATTTGCATTGCTCACCATCTTACCCCAAAAGTTTTGGTCGCCGAAGAAGGGAACGATCATTGTAGGCTTGCCACATTTGAGCGCAATGGCTGTTGTTCCGGCGCCTCCGTGAATGACGCATGCCTTGACTCTCGGGAAAAGCCAGTCATGAGGGGTGTTGTCAAGCATGAAGATATTCTCCGGAACATCGTCACCACCAAGTCCACCCCAGCCCTTAGATACCAGGGCACGAACTCCAGCCAGCTCGACAGCTTTGAAGATCATTTGTGTGAACTTGTCTGCATCATCAACAACAATCGATCCAAACCCAATGTAGATTGGAGTCTCCCCAGCTGCTAGAAATTCCTCCAGTTCCGTCGGTGGCTCAAAGGTTGAAGCCAAGTCAAGAAATACGAAGCCAGCCACGTCAACCTCACTTCCCCAGTCTTGTGGCTTCGGGACAAGGGCCGGTGACCACAAGTATGTGAATGGCACATGCAGGCGATATGTTGCACCCGGAGCCCAAAGAGTCGAGACAGGATCTAGAGCTAAAGTCTTGACACGAAATTCGTTGAGCAGATCTCCCAGACCTTGCCATACCATCATCTCGACTAGGGGGTAAGAGATGAAGTTTGTATATCCAGGGTCCACATTGGAATTCTTGATGCTTGCCAAGGGATGAGGGAAAGCTTGTGTAGGTGTGTAAGGAAAGGTAAACATTAAATGAACAGGAATACCAAGTGCTTCGGCGCAGTGAATATGTGCAAAGCTCGGGGGGTTGGCGATGATGACGTCCGCGACAAAAGGGTCCTTTTCGCCCATCATCTTTAAGTTCTGGCGGTCCGATTCATCGTCTGTGGCATTGATGCATGCTCGCCAGAAACCATCAAACATAGTGGCCATTGCGGCTCGCCGTCTCCCAATATCCCCAGCCTTGACTGTCTCAAGTGTCGGGATCAGACCTGGATTCTTGACCATAAAAGCCATGAGCTCTGATGGATCGCCCCCAACAGAGAAGAACTCAAGACCGGAATCTTTTTCGACAAATTCGCGAAACGCTGGGTGCGTAGCGATGCGTACTCGGTGTCCATAATCCTCTTTCAAAACCTTGCCTATCTTCAAGAAGGGTTGGGCATCTCCTCGTGAACCAATGACCATGATCACAATGTTCAAGCGTGCTTGAGGTCTGGGATCCGCAACAGCTGTCGAAGAAGATGTCCGGCGTCGGCTTTCGGGAATTTTGAGAGTTGACACCCTGTCAGCTTGTTCAGCCTTTGCGGGAGTGACCTTATTGACAGCTGCACCCAAAGCCTTAGTCAAGTATCCAGTGCCTGCAGTCTCGTTGACCGTGATGCGCAAACGACCATCCTTTTTCACCTTGCCGGATGTTTGGTAGTTCTGATTACCAATGTTGAAACGGCCGTATTTATGCTCATCGTGGCTCGCCTTCCCGCTTGCTTTCTCGCCTGCTTTCTTCTTGTGTTCGCTGTGATGCGATTCCTGCTGGCTGGTTTGTAGCTCATCCTTGCCAGCCGATGCTATCGAACTATCACTTGAGCTGAGTCTTGGGTCCTCTGGTGCTTCCCAGATCGCCTTGTTCAAATATGAGGTGCCAGCTCTCGCTGGGCCGGGACGAAAGTAGGAACGGTGGTGATGATCGCGCCGTGGTTGCTCAGTCTGCCAGGACTTGGTCGGACTTGGTCGACTCTTTTGGGCTGGCGACTTCCTAGGTGAGATTGAATCGTCTGCCGATGGCAGATGTGCAGGCTCGGACTTGACTGGTGTTTGTTGAACGCCGTCACCAGGGTCGATGTTGTCCTTAGGGCTTCGCGGCGACACTGGACTTTCGGGGGATTGTACTGGGGGTGGGATAGGAGCAGGGTAGGCGACATCCCCATGAGTATCTGTGATTAGTGTCGTAGATTGTTGCCTATCGTCATTGTTGCGGCGTTGCTCTGACACTTCAAGCTTGAGCTTGTTGGGGTCTTCTTGTGGAGAATCCATGGCACTGTATGAGCAGTTCCTTTCGTTTTCCAGAGGTTTTGTGGTGTATTTCTTGAGTTGTGCCAGAAGGAAGGTTGCTTGGTTACCTAGGGACAATTAAACAGTATATCTGTCAGTCTGCTGTGACGAACTGGCGTCGTTATCGTGTCACAGAAACGCAGAGTGGTTTGTCGTTGTTTGCACACTTGGCAGTACGTTAGTTGCTACCGGAGTCGCAAATAGCAGCCCATGATTTACAGTGTAAAAAGGGTGAAAGAAATGAAGAATCTATGATCAAGGCCTAGGCAGTCCGAAGTGCCATGAACAAATTTCCGAGCCGTCCCGTTCCATGAAGCGTCACGAGGTGACCTTACCTAGACATGGATCTCTCCTTCCCCAAATTCTGGTTGAGAAGGATACAATGATGTCACTTGCCGTGTTATCCACAGCGGAACCCCTTGGCGTTCGGCGGTTTTAGCTGCTTTTGCTCCGCAAGACTAAGGCTAAAAGGATTGATGGGGTCACACAAGGTCTCATTCAGAACAAGGAACAGGCGAAGAATCGTCGATGATGCACCGCTAATTTAGTTCTCTCGGGACAGATGCCGCGTTTCAAGCTTCGAAAGGGCTGCATTTATGCTTATGCGCTGCATCGCATCGCATCACATCGCATCGTCAAGTCGGCGTCTTCAAGTAAGGTACCTACCTACTTAGGTATACCTAGTAGGTACGGTAACAATAAGTTTTGTCTACGCGTGTCTCGTGACCATCCATATCTTGCTCTGGCACCCCAACTACTACCTAGTAGGTACCTAGGTAGGTATGAGTCGCCAGCCAGCCAGCCTCCCTTAGTTGTGTGGCTCTAACGACTCAATGAGTTACACATCTCGATCTGGGCGTACAGTAACCAATGTTGTAAGTTATCTTTCCGGCTCTAGTAAACTCAACCAGTAGTGGCATTTTACCTAACCAGTAGCCTGGACCAGCAATTGGTCACCGTCCTCCGACTACATACCTACCTACCTACCTACATCCAGTAGCGGCAGAACTGAAGACCCTGACTCAGTAATAGAAACATGGGAACAAGGCTAATTTCCTTGTGCATCATCGCCTGGCTCAGACGGACTGTATGCTCCGGACAGCTGAAGCTATTTTGCACTACCCTATAGCTACATTTCAAAATCGGAGATATCTTGTAGGACCTCGAGGAACTGAACTCAGGTGAACAGGTGGCATCTACTTTACTAGACTAACATATTTATATCTACCTAAGTTTATGTCACTTGAGGTTCTAAGTCACAAACCCGAAAACACCAGTCATGGACATGTTGAGGGTGAGCATGACGATATGAACATACGTAATACCAATAACGACATGTTCACGTTTCTTAACCGGAAAACACTGCAGCCGTCGCCATTTACTATGTATTTACAAATGCCGTACTCCAATATACCCTAAATCAGCTGCAACGCCACTATAATCCATAGTCATCAAGCTCTACTGTAATGGAACACGCTCGAGGGTATCGGCCAAGATGCCTAGCTGCATCGAAACCTCGTCTTCTTGCCCCTGTCCATCAATATCCTTTTTATCGATTGCCTCTCTCAGGCGCTTGGCGGCTGCCAGCAATGGGCTTGCGTATCGATGCTCAACTGCTGCGGCCATTCCAGCAGGAACCAAGTGCTTGAAATCTTGACCACCGAATAAGAACAGAGCGAAGTTGGCAACCTGAAGATGGAAGGGTGCGAACTGGACCCAAAACTCCCACAAGGCCTCCAAGTCTGTCTCAGCAAGGGACTCAAGATCCTCAAAGAGGGTATACTGAAGTGTGTCCAGGCAGTCCGGATCGGCAAAGCGGCCCGTAGAGCCAGCCTTGCGGGCGGCAATGATCTCCTCGCGTAGCCATGTCACTGCGCATGCTTTCAGTGACGAGAACATGCAGTTTTCCAACAAGTCTTCCAAAATACCCAATCTGTCTTCCTCGTGGGGATCTTCGTGAAGGATGTGACCCGCTAGCACAGTGGCTGCATTCCGTACCCGCAATGATGGATGGAAGACGGAAATGAGCGTAAGTAGGTGGTGGTACGACATGAAGGTCACATCCTTATCGTCGGTTCCTTTAGGCCCGATAATGCGCTTCTGGTCGTGGAGCCACAGTGCAATGACTAACAAGGCCTCGACAGTTCCAGGGTTGCTCTCTATCTGCGTCTGAGGGTCATCTCCGAGGAATCGTTTGAGCAAATTGTGATGCTCAGGAAAGATGTACGCGTCAGGTTGTTCGTAGTCGGCATCAAAGATATCTGATGCAAACATGCGATAAGCGGTCAAGCAAAGAAATCCACCAGTTGAGAGTTTGATACCCTCAGGATTCTTGGGATCTGGCTCGACTTCAAGTGGATTCACAGCAAAAGGTGACTGCAAGACCTTCTTGACCTCAGCTGATGGTAGCTTCGCCAGACCCAGATCGCGAGCTACAGACTGAAAGAACATTAGTACCAAGATCTGTCCATTGGGAATTGCCACTTACAACCAACTGTCCAACCAAAGCATCTTTGGCTTGGAGCTCGTCGACCTGCTTGAAAGCTTGTAACATAGTAGGTTTCCCCGGCACGATCCTCTCCGGATTGTAATACTCCAAGTGCCGTGCCGCCCACTCAAGCCTATTTGAGTTGACATATGCTTCGAGGATACTCGTAACAAATGACTGTAAGAGGCGCGATACTAGATCAGCCTCACCCTCGGCGGCCTGACCTGCATCTGCTTCAGGATCGGGTGCGCTCTTGGAGATGTCGCTGTCTTGAAATGGTGTTTCGAGCTTGGTGCTGGACTGGCGAGTGGGCAGCGGTGGTCGTTTTCTGCCAGAAAGAGAACGCGCGAGATCAATAACTGCGGCTGTAGTCTCGGCACCCTGGGGGTTGTATGCCCGGTAAACTGTCTGCAGTGTCGTATGTAGGAATCGTGATGGTGCCTTGACCTGCAGTCTTCTATGGAGGATGCCCAGCATGCCAACCAGAGTGATAAAACTTGCGCTCGCAGAGGCATCACCAGCCTCAGAAGATTCGGCCCTGGAGTCAAGCACTTCGAGCACCTTGATAATGACCTCGCGGGGGTTCCCAAGGCGGGCAACGGTCTCGAGGCAACCTTGGCTACCAGGGACGGAGATCAGCATCTCCACAAGGTCCCAGCCAATATCGCGCGTAAGCTCAGCATCTTCGAGAATCTCATCTAGAGTTGGGAGAACTTCGGGGGATAGATTCGTTTCGACTATGGTGAGGTATGTCAAGGCGTCTGTGGCCGGGGGCCGAGTCTCTTTGAGTCTTTCAATAGCTTCGTCGACGGACACCATGATGCTGAATGAACAACAAATGTGCAGTGTTCTTTCCCAGTGACTGCTATGCAGCGATCGATAGTATTCGTCTTATACTAGCTCGATCGAAACGGTCCGAGAGGTTTGACAAGCTATACCTAGTTACTGAGGGGTCGATCGTGACAGGTCTAGCGTTGTGAAGACAGCACAAGAAGTGAATAATATTGGGGGCGCAAGAAAGATTGAGAGAAGCAAGTCAATGAGAGAAATAATCGGAAGGGATAAGCCTCCCCTGATCGATGTACAGCTTCTTTGTGATCTCGTTGAAATGAGATTGATGAAGGAACACAAAAGGAAAGCCAAACATGCGATGAGGGATGACGAGGAGCCTTTAGTGGAGACCTTTCCCACTTAGCGCGGGACACTTTCGTCATCACGCTTTTAGACATGAGCTTGTTTTCCACTCAATTTGGAGGCTCAAGAGAGGCAACCACACCCTGTGATTCAAGTGCATATAAATGAGGCCCTGGTTTTCGACTGTCATGTCCAGGCTGATGGATTTATGAGAACATTCAAGTGAGGCTCTGCCTAGCCTCTTCGTGCCCAGGATAATCAAGCCAATACCAGTAATACACATTACCCAACACGAGGCGTTTGATGTGCTACAGGGGTCAATCTTTGATCCTTCCATCGCCAAGCCTTCACCCGGTCACCCTTAGTTAGTGTCTACCTTCTGTAGCTTCAATATGAAGTCGGCAAGCAATATGGCGAAGCAACATTTCAGTAAAGCAATCTATGGTATCAACTAACATGACAATTAAAGCTTAACGCAAAAAGTTGCACATATGGTTTGCAAATATACATAGTACAGCAGCCCCGACCTTTTCGTTTTCGCTTTAACGCCCCTGAAACCCATCCTCAGACCCCCCAAACCCAACCCAACACTAAACACCAGACCCAGACCTAGATGCAATCATACATATTCATACAACCAAATAGAAGTCTCCGCGTGAGTGACTATAATACATCGCCAAACAAAATTTACAAAAGGAATATACAACTACGCTCTCCTGAGTTGCCTCACCGGCGTGGGTGGGTTTACATCCTCGAGTTTTGGCTCCAGCTCTTGCCCGAGTATTTCGGCCATGTCATTTTTCTGTTCTCGTAGGCGTTGGGTTTGACTTTCAGGGCCTCCGATACAGAGACAGGTTCTTCCATCGGAACCAGTCTCGGGTATGCTCTGTAAGGTAACACACTCTGCAATTCTCTCCTACTTAACGGCTTGTCTTTCTTCGGCGCTGCAGCTAGTTTGGCTTTCTGGACGTCTTTGACAATTTCTCGAAGTTCTGCGTCGTCGCTGACGATTTGGGCCTTGAGGAAGGGGATTGATTCTTGTGCTGACTCCTGAATACCCTGCATAATAGGTACTCGGGGAGTATACTCGATCTGATCTAGTCTGGGAGCATGCTTTGCATCCGGAACGATATCAGGATCTAGTCTTGCAATTTCTCCCTTCTCCAGAAGTGTGCTAATGTCGATACTTTCTCCAGGGGAAATAGGGGTTGGGTGGCTCGGCGTGATGCACTCCATGTCCACTTCTTTGCGCAACACATGGTCAATGTCCACAGCAGAGAAATAAGCACATGACTGAGGAAGGTCCTCAATGCCGACCTGCTGAGAGAACATGGCACGGGTCCACAGGTTGGCGACCTGCAGAGCAAGTGCAGTGCGGTATTTGTCCGTATCCTTGACTAGATAGCGAATTTCGTCGTGAACTGTGATAGCAAGCCGAGCATCAATGTTGAACCTGCGGATCAGGTAGTCCATGGAAACGATAAGCAGATGGAGGTAGTCAACACCTGATGATTGGATAGCCCAGTTGATTCTCGATGTTAGATAACCACCTTTGCTGATGTATCGTCCCATGAGAGCTTCAGTGATGCCAGCTCCCAATACTGGCGTCCTTGCCTTGTCTTGCTCAGCGAATTCTTCTAACTTGTTGAAGACAAATGACTCGGTGCCGCCTCTCCAAAAGGGTCGTTTGTAGAGCACCTTGCGGTTGGTCTTGGTGCCTTTAGTATTGGCATATAGTTTCGAAGCCGTCTCCAGTGTCTCCTTTTCCGACAGATTGGGGTTAAACTGCCGTAACAAAGTCGCTGCGAACTTCAGGCCAGCGCCATAGATCCGACCATAATTGAAAACTTTGGCATCGTTCCTGGTAATGCCAAGAATCGAAGCGGTTCGCGAATGAAGATCGGTGCCGGCAGCCTTTGTGCCTTCCAAGGTCATGAACCCAACAGCATTTCCGCCGTGAAGCTTGAAGGTTGCGTCGCCGACAAGGCTGGCAATCCAAAGCTCCTCCGAATCAACATCTGCTCCCACAAAGCAATAGCCTTCAGGCGCCTTCACCATTGCCTTGAGCTCAGAGCCCACTCGATTCTTCTTGGCATTACTAGCGGTAAGCCAGGTATTCTCCACTGCTCTGCGAGTTATAGTACCCATTGGGATGATTTGTGGTAAGATAAAGCCGTTAGTACTGGGCTTCTCGCCTTCGTGCCCAGTCTCAGCTTGCATGTCATGCGGAAGGTCCTCTTGATAGATAACCATTTGAGATTTGATGCGGTCCCTTGCACTGATCCAATAAGAACATGATGCGTTCATTTCCAAAGCCTCCTTAGCATATGAGTACTCGGAGGACAAAACGCCGCTCTCAAAGTAAGCCAGATAGCCCTTTGCCATTGGGTTCGCACAGCGAGCCGTCGGGCCATCCTTATGAGGGAGTTTGAAGTAGGTATGGGCATGGTCATCACGTAGATGGATCTCTTTCTCGTCGAACTTGCATTCGACCATTTGTTTGGCTGCATATTTCGAGGCTTCCGCTCGTGGTACGCGAAATGACCAACCATATTTGTCAGACCAGAATAGCGGGTGCCCGTCCCAAGCTAGTCTTAGTAACAGAGGAGCGATTCGCGTTCGAACAGTGATGTTGATAGGGGCATCGTTGGATTGAAAGAGGTCCTTGTACCACTTGGGCATACCCGGTTTCTTCTGCCTAGCTGCAGGTCTTGGGGGGTCGTGCTTCCGCTTGCCTTTGACCATTTTGATCTCTTGACCTGACCAGTCGAGTTGCTGCATCCAGGGGTCATTTGTGTACGCCTCAGGCTCGTCCTTGATCTCCAACGCCTTGTCAGTAAGACCAATAAGTCGTTCCTCAACGGCGTCATTGAGCTTGTGGTAGGTAGCTTCGGCATTGGTGATATACGCATCCCACGACTTATCAACAGGAAGAATAACGGACGAAAGGTGCCGGAGGGCTGCGAAACTGACAGGGTGTGGACAGGTCTCTAGAAAGTTGGGGAGAACAATCTGGTAAATACGATGAGTGACTGACACGTCGGCAGCGCAATAGTCCAGAAGCTGGTCTAGTCTCTCCAGGATCCTTTCCCGGTCCAATTCGCTGAAGTCGTCGCGAAGAGCTTTGTCAATCGAAATATTGAGGTGAAACTTGGCGACGTCACGGAGAGAGTTAACGGAACTTCGTTCAACCCAGAGCTCTTCTTCATCATGCATACCACTGGTCATCAATACCGCTAAATCATGGTCCGGAGTCTTGCTCGCAACTTGATCCCGTAGTTCTCGATTCTTTTTATGTCTCATCCAGGTAGGCCGCTGTTGAGAGCACATACCGTTTACAGCGACGTGGAGTGACATTGTGTCGAGAAAGGCATTTCGAGTCTGCTTGACACTATACTCCTCCAATACCCGCGCTCGGTCGAAGCCAACGTTGTGTCCAACAATAATTTTGGCCTTATTCGGGTCGCCTAATGGAATCAATTGTCGATCATTGGTGGTCTCCATTAGCAGCCACGGCGAAAGCCACGCATACCAGGCAGTCGGGCTGGAAGCGCAGGCCATCACAGCAAAGGGGCTGACTTTCCACATAACTTCCGTGTCAAACGACAACATCTCTTCATCAGGAGCATCGACTTTTTCGGCCTGACCATCGGGGTAATATTTCGTCCAACCGCTTTGATGTATCCATTTTCGAGGCTTTGGTGGTGGATTGGCGCGGGCGAACTCTTTTGCATATGCCAGATACGGTTCGGCGCAATCCAGTCCGAGTTTGTGAAAATGTTCGTCCAGTGTGCGCCCTTGGAGAGGGGGAAGATCGAAAGCTATGGGCTCGGATTTATCGGTATTCTTTCCAAGCAAGTCATGGCGCCTTAGATGGTCTCTCGATAACTCGACCAGTTCTTGTGGTGGAGGTTTGAGACCATCAGGGAAAATCTGATCAAATATGTGAGAGCTGAGTTGCTGGACGCCTATCTCGTTATATCGAGCTTCGGAGGGCACTGCTATAAAGTTAGTCTGGTAGGGTTGTGAATGATCCATCCTTTCTTACGTGCAAGTGTGCCCTTCGGGTTCGATTTGACGTTGTCGGCGGCAGCAGCCAGCCATCGGACACGAGCGCGCAAAGCATGACGACGAAAAGCGTGGTGTCGAGCAATTCGGATGAAGCTGGGCGTCGAACCGCGCAACGGCTGAGCAGCAGCCGATATGAGCATGCTTAGGTGCAGCACGATAGCATCACGGCTTCTGATACTGTAGTTGATCCGCTAGGATGTATCGGTAGTGTTTCGTCTAGATCCAGGCTGTGGTTTGATAGAAGCAAGAAATAGCCCTAGATGGAATTTGGCATTCGGATGAATCTTGACCAAATTAGTGAGGTGACACCCCTGTTAAGTGGATGACGCCGTGCATTCTTGGTGGGTCTTTTCCATGTGCTTCAGATAGGAGTGGGGAATGGGATGCAAAGGGTCTAGAGGGTCTAAAAAGATGGAGGGGCATGGTTTGAAGCAAGCTTGCGAGGTAGGGTTTGTAAAGGAAGAGATATGGCAGAATGCATGATAACCGATGGTGTCTTGAAGTACAAGGCAGTGGCCAAATCTTTTTGCATGTGGTGATTTGCTACAAACGTCGCACATCTTGCAATTTTCCTTAGGTACCTAGTAGTATGGCGTACGAAAAAGTTATGCATACTACTGGTTAGACTTTAATACTGGTTTTGATGTCCCTGAAGATACCTATGGGTGTTGTTGTACTGTATAAAAAGCACTTCAGAGGGCTTGTCTGCTAACAATGGGAGATATGAATCTCGTATGATGAATGCTTGGGTATCTTCACGCTGTCTTGTAGTTGAACGATGGAGTGGTAAAACTCACCAAGACCATCCACAACAGCTTGAAAATGTCCTTTCAACCTACCCTTGTGTTATCAAGATGAAAGCTTGTTAGCTTGAAAGTCAGGATATGAGACTAAACACTAGAGGGAATCCCCGTTCATCCCTCGAAGGAGTCCCCAGTTCAGCTAAAGGTTCCTGATGCTGGAAAGAGTTTTGGTGGCGCCTGGACTCGTGTATCCCACCCCACAAAGCAATGGAAATTGCCATGAATGCGATTTGCAACACAGAGCACCAGTATTCATTGAGTTGTGTTGAATGGAAACATCGACTTGAGCAAATTCTGGTATCACTCGCGCTTGAAATGTATCGTCGAGGCCTATTGCGATACGCATCATGCAGGGACCCGAACTTGTCCAAGGCAAACGCGAACGCCATCGTCCGAGTGATGGTGGAATGATGACACTGGAACAAAGCATGCATGTCCGAGTCTCGATATCTGATGATATCATCAGAGTCAGGTGCCTTTTGACTGTGGCTGTCAACAGTCAAATCGACTGCTGCTACGTGGAGGTTGTGTTGAGTGGACAAAGAGAGCGAATGATGTTTGTTTAGCTAAA
Organism: Fusarium proliferatum ET1; assembly: GCF_900067095.1. Classification (NCBI taxonomy): domain Eukaryota; kingdom Fungi; phylum Ascomycota; class Sordariomycetes; order Hypocreales; family Nectriaceae; genus Fusarium; species Fusarium proliferatum. The sequence continues at coordinate 1,444,984 of NW_022194794.1, read as the reverse complement.
GCCCATACTCTGTACCTAGACAACAGTGAATGAGGTGGGTAAGATAAGGTTAGGTACATACCTAGGGAGGATGCCAGACAGTAGGTAGGTGATAATCTAGGGTTGCTCAGCAGGCATGGATGTTTTCTGGTAATAAGAGGCTTCCTGCTGGCAGGGCCGAGACCCCTCGTTGGCTCACGGTCACTTCCATTCACATCAGCTCGGCTCAGCTCCCGCAGCCGGTCATTTGAGTTCGGTTGAGTTATTCTGTGTGTCTATATGGATGTTATTTATTTCTCATACTGTCTTTTGCCCGACATCCTTTTGGTGACCCCGACTTCTTTACCCTTCCATCATCTGCTGCATGGGATGTCCTTTGCGATACAAAGAGCCCTTGTTACTCTCCCTGCTCTTGATATATCGCGCGTCTTTGTGTCTTTGTATTGACCTGGGCTGTTTCATCCCTTCTTCCACTCTCAGTCAGCCAAGCTTCTAGTTTCAACTCACATCCGATTCGTACAGCCCGAGTCCAAGCTCAACCCAAGGCGGCCCGCCCAAAGCCAGGCCGGGTTCAGTGAGTGGGTGGTTTAAAGAGTGGTGCATCTCCACGCTATTTGTACCATTTCTCCCCTTCCCGTGACATTGACGCCCACCAACAATGGAGCAAGAATTCTTGTATTTGGATTCTCTACTCTCTTATATGTTGCAAGGTTAGAAATTCAAAACTCGTCTTCACTTCTCTACCTACTATTTTGGACACTGTTTCCTTTTCTTGCGTTGCCTTGCCTTGCGTTGCCTTTGTCTCTTCTTGCTTCTGCTACGCTCTGACCGAAGCCAATGTCCCCACGTATTCCACGGTAGCAAGTCAACTCCTGACGTTCCTTTGTAACCGATTGAAATAGGCAACGCGGACTTGTTTTTGAACTCGGCAAACGACTATTACTCTCCTCCGATCACAATCTCCATGTCAACCACCACGAGGATAGTGTCACCTCCTGATTTTGCTGGAGCTGGAGCTCCACACCCAAATACACAACCGCGTTCGCGTTCTCAGAGGACAATCGACTTGGAGATTGATGGAATCAGTGCCACTACCAGTGCCAGTGCCAGTGGCAGCAGCGGCAATCGCAGCAGCAGAAGCAACAGTGGTGGTGGTGCGAGCCGCTCCCACATTCGCCAGACAACAGCATCATCGTCTTTACCTCTACCGTACTTCTCTTTGCCACCATTGATTTCCAACTCTCGCCTCCGTACTTATCGAACTCCAAGCCCGTTGACAACCACCCAACGGCCGAGGCCCTCCCACTCCCCTCCACCCCAGAATATCCAAACATCACCTTGGGGAGAACCAGCGAGCGCATCATCAACACACATTGAGCTTCCGCCAATAGGTTCCTGGGAAAATGACCACCCCGAGTCTTTGCATAACGCCGATTTAGAGAACCCACTCCTTGCTTCCGAAATCGAAGATAATTTCCTCGCCGACCTTGCTGATGGTGATTTTTCGTCGCCCTCATCGTACCCACCGTTCACGAACCCCGATTCACGGCCGAGTCAGTACCATAGCGTAAGCCTTCAATCAACCGTTCAGGCTTCCACGCCGCATCGTGCATTCCGCAACACCGCCGCATCCACCAACGCCACTACAAATACAACGGCCACTGCTGCTCCACGAGAATTATCGTCCACCAACTGCATCCTCCACCCTTTCGGCCCTGAGCGAACAACAACCCAGCTCTCCTCGGCTAGCAACTCTACTGGCGAATCTCAAGCATCACTGCCTGTTTTCGACTCCCTCGATGAGAACGACCTCTTCTTTGACAGCCCCGCAAGCTCCTTCTCCGAAGCTATGCCGCCCACAACTCGGCGGAGTACCACAGCCGCGGCTGCTCGAACTGGTTCAGCGCACGCGAGTAAGCGACGACGAACATCGACGACTGCTGCGCCCGCGGCCCCCTCGCGGCCCACGTCGAGACAGAAAAAGTCACCCGCAACTAGAAAAGACATGGATGTTGAAGAGCCATTCGGCACAAGCCCTACTCGTTCCCCCATCGACATTGAAGCCAAGCCCGAATTCGATACCATCGATCTGACCGAGACCAACGAAGTGTTCGAGGAAGTCCGGAAGCCAGAAAAGGATGATCGCGTCAAGCTTGCTGCCTTTCAATGTGTCATCTGTATGGACGACTGCTCCAACCTGACAGTCACACATTGTGGTGAGTAATTTCGCTTCTGGTGTTGAAGAAGACTCATGTAAGATCCTAACATAGCCCCAGGTCATCTATATTGCGCTTCTTGCTTGCACCAGTCTCTTCATGTCGACGTCACCAAAGGAAAGTGTCCCATGTGCCGTCAAAAACTTGACATGAAGCCTCGAGAGAGCTATAACAGCAAGACCAAGGGATACTGGCCCCTTGAACTGAAGCTCATGACTGCCACACGGAAAGGAAAGCGCAAGGCCAATACGCTGTCTTGATGTGATCGACAAACATCTACAATGGGCTAATGCTGCGATTCTCTGAACTCATGGCGCAGTTGAGCACTTGGTTCAGAGGTTGATGGCTGGCTCTAATGTACCGTCGTTGTTGCTCCGTGGCTCTCCGTTTAATCGAAACCCGTGGATACTTGGAACTCGTCACAGGTACGGGACTGTGCTAACCGCCACATGCCCTCATGGCTTATATAGTGTTTTCTTCTTTAACGTTACGGCGGGCGGGTCACTTTGGGGCGTCAGATAAAGATACCCAGCATTTACATGGATAAGGAGAACATAGGACTGCATTGATTTAATACGCGACTACGGTTGTTGCGTCGCTCAGGAAATGGCGCACTCGGAGTAACTAGGTTGGTGAGGGATATACGTATCGTGCCGTACCCATGGAAAGGACACAGAGACTCATCCATAGGATTAACCATTTGGTGTTTAGGCAACAGTATATGGCGCATAGACTTTAGACCTCTGATGCAATTTGATTTGCTTTGTGCCGACCTCAAGTGTCGAATATTTGAGGCAGTGATTATGAACCGACTTGTGAGATGTCAGAGTATGCGCAATTCATTTGTTCAAAGCATATCCATCCTACCATGCGCTTAGACTGACAACAGGTAAAATCAACAGGGAGGTCGCTTTTCATGTCTTGTCCTGGTACTAACGTGATTGATTATCTCACCAATACAGACTAAACCACACTCAACGCATATTCCATTCCACGCTATCCTGTCAACGCCGCCTAAGTCTACAGCTTATATCCCATCTCGACACACATTCCTTTATGTCATCGCAAATTATAACTAGGGCGTCTCTCCTTCTCTCAGACTGGCTTAGTGGAAGAGACCGTGGCTCTGCTGCTTTGGCTCAGGAAGGACTTCATTCTCGAACTGCAAGTTTGTTAGTTGCTTGGTTGTGTATCTCAGGGAGTGAGCAAGCGTTACCTCAAGGAACCGTGTCGCTGCGATGATAACCATTAGCCCTTCAGCCAACTCCTCAATATTTTGATCCAGGCCCTCATCCGCGTTGCCGCTTCCGATACCCGCGCTTCGTTTAAGGGTATGGGTGACGAGCATCCGATGCTCTGTGAGGAACTTGCGACCCTGCACCACGTTGTGGCTACCGCGAGAGACAAGGGCGGCACCGATAATGCGCACGACTTGGGCAAGAAGGCCATAGTGTTGCTCAAGAGCACGAGGGTTGGTGTTGTTTATTTGAAGCTCGGGATCTGCTCCGAAGAGACCTGAATCCTCAAGTGACCGGAAAAGGTTGGAATGGATGATGTACTTGGCCCCAGATCGTGTCTGCGCAAGCTCAAGGAGTAAAGCAAGACGAGCATTCTGGTAATTCTGCTGCTCAGAGGTGCCTGAAAGAAAGAGTCAGCAGTAGTTTCGGCAAGGAAGCAAACAAAAACGTACCTGATGTGAAGACTTCATGCCACTCTTGCATGATATTTCGCAAAGAATCCACCATGACACCAATGAAATTGAGTCGGTTGAGAGTCTCCACGACATGGTCATCACTCTCCTGACGACCTAGGCTGACGAGAGCGTTGAGTAGGATCAATGCCGCTGTCTGGCATTGAGCTTCACCACCGTAGGCATCATCGCAGATAACATTTATCAAGCGCTCACCATACACTTGGATCGTCTTGATAGTCTTAGGACGATTCGAGATCAGAGATCCTTGATCAGCCATGCCAGTCAGGTAGCGGTAGCAGATACCATAGTAAACGGATCTCAACTCTGGGGTTCCAGCCCACTTGCCGATGGCTTGCAAGCAGATCTGGAAAAGTTGAAAGAGTTTGTCACTCACGAGATTACCAATGGCTGAGCCTTGCTTGTCGTCTGCTGACGCTGAGAGGTCAAGCTTGAAGAGTAAGACCTTGGCCAGCCGGGCAAGCTCGAAAGCCTCATCTGGCCGTTCAGAAGCAAATGCTTCTAAGCTGGGTAGAATCGATTGTAGGGCCTGGAGGAAGAAAGAGGTTTGTGCTGAACCCTTGAAGTCGTTCGACTCGATCATAACGAGTAAAAGTTTCGTCCATGTCTTCAGCACCTTGAGGCTCTGTGTAGTGAGCTGCTTCTGTCGATTTGAAGAAATAAGATATTCTATTATCATGCCCTCTTCGCGTTCGATAGCAGCTAGATCCTGAGCTGCAACCAATGCTCCCGATCCTTGAGCTTCACCTCGTTTCAGAAGCAGAACTTCTTTAACACGCTCGAGATTGTAGATTGGGTTGGAGTCCGCGTCGTTCTCTAGACAGGCTGAGAGATCGATATTTTTATAGTATTGAAGAGGGGGCAATGGGATCTCCCAAACGCCCTCTGGGAGGAGGAAGTCATAGAGGTCGAAAATAGTTGGAATCGGTATAGGTGTGTTTCCCTCTCCAATAATCTGACCATTTAGTGCCTCAAAGATGCGGCGCTTCACGCTGGGCATACGGTTCTGAGCTATGCTACAAAGCTCCATAGCAATGTATTCCAAGCCCATACTTCGGAGAGACAAGAAGTCGATTAAAGCCACAGCACCATCTGTCACAGGGAACTGCATCATGGCGACATTCTCACCTTCCCAGGGGAGATCAGGATTGATGACTGTTTCGCGCAACAAAAGGTGGAAGAGGATCTCATTCTCACGAAGTTCCTCGACCACAACAGGTGCAGATAGGGGCGAACTCCAAAGGATGTGTAGAATGCGCATCACACGTGATTTGATAGCGATGAGCCACTGTCGCATTCCTTGGGCATCGCCAGAGGGAGCCTCCAGGAGTAGTCTTAACAAGGTGTGGAAGAGAGAAGTTCTCGACGCGAAAGCGCCCTTAACATCCACGGACAGAGAGTCAATGCCGCACTTGAAGCCGAGAAGCAAGTGTGCAATCGTCGGCTTGCGGGGCGTCTCTTGTAGGCATTGATATAGGAAGTCGAGGATGTAAATTTTGGTGACATAAGCTGGGGAGTCTGCCTCACGCCCAATTTCGAGAGGGGTTATCAATTCCGAGACAAATGATCGGGATATGGCTTCGTGTTCACCGTTTGCCTCCAAGGCCACAATAGCCTTGTTACGGTGCATTTGACGATTAGAGCCTGACCAGACAGCAGTAATTTTCGACGAAGAAGACATCTTCTCGAGCAACTTTAGGCATGCAAGAGTAAGGTCTGGGTGTCCGATGCCACAGTAGTTGCCCAGGTCAACAACAAGATTCAATCGAGTTACCAGGCCATCTTCAAATGAGGCAAATGCGGCGTTCGATACAGGAGGCCGGCGCTGGTTTGACTGGAGTTTGATGATGGGCCGAACAAGCTCGAGATAGGTGGCTTGGAGGTCAAGGACCTTGCTAATAACCTCGACGGCACGTAAGATGCCAAGAATAAGGGGCGAGTCCGGTGCAGCATTCCCAACATCTACGGGCTCTTGATGGATTGTGTTGAATAGAGCAGCCATGACTTTGTCGTTAAACATCCATTCCATCACTCTGGCAAAAGGATGCATGCGGACATAGGTTGCCAGGTCGGTAGTTGCGATGACTCCATCGACGTTGATGTTTGTTTCATTAGCCATGATAATAAGATCTTCGTTGAATGTGTTGAGGCAGACCAAGATAAACTCTAGGCAGCTAAGGCGAAGAACGCGAGTTTGGTTCACATCTTGAAGGTCATTTGCCTTGGTAGCAAAAACCAGTCCCATCACGAAGTCGACATAAACCTCAATACCAGGCATACGGGAAGCTGAACCGAGATTCTCAGGGAACGGCAATCCGTCATTGAGGGGACTGCTATCGATGGCTGGAGATATAAGAGAAAGTAGGAGTTGAATAAAAGACTCGGGGTCCTCAAAACCACTGCTAATCTCGTCAAAGATACGGTCCATAGAGACAGTTGGTGATTGCTGAGCTTGGCGAGTGATTGGATGAGAAGCGTACCCTCCTGTAATCCAGGTATCGAGGCAATTCCACATAAGAATGCCCTCCTGAAGCGACTTTCGTGCCATCAAAGCACGGAGAGCCATAAAGGTACAGCCGCGTAAACGTGGGGGGATAGGACTGCTTGCGAGTTCATACAATGTTTCAACCAGGCTATAGTTGGGATTGTGAAGGAGAAACTGTCTGGTTATCTCGCTTTCGCTGGCCAGCTTTGACATTAATCGAAGGTAGCATTCAAGCATCATGGCCGATTCTGGCTCGGTCTCTGCTTGATCACTGCTCATCTTTTCATTTCGATAACGAATTGTCTGGGGCGGTGTTGGCTTCTGCCGTATCTTGGCAGAGAAGAAGTCTAGCTCCCTGAAGATTTGTGCCCATGTTAAAGACTGCGATTTTCTCATCTTCCCGGATGAATGATGGCCCTCATCCATCAAGAATTCGTGTGCGGCAGAAGCGCACTCCTCATTTTCCGAAATAGCCTGAAGCATCTCGCAGAAAGCTGTTACCAGAGGTGTTGACGCTCTACGAGAAGCCCAATGCATGAAGCCAGCCAGGTTACTGTCTGGATCGGACCAAAAATTCATAGCAGCATCGGGTCGGCCCTCATAAGCGTACGCAATGACCAACAAGAATCTTTCGAGATCGAGATCCTGCTCGTGAGTCTGGCTGGATTGGCGTTGCTCATCCTCCTCCACACGAAGCTTTCGTAGGACGTCGGGAAGGTTAGAGATAAAGCCATCGACAAACACTTCAAGCTGGAGCATCAGTGTCAATTGGAAGAAGTCTGCGAACGGAATCGCATCTGGTGCTAGTGCGGGGGACTTTCGCTGAAGCCATTTGCGCATGCCTGCTCTCACAGGATCGTGCCAATCAGGAGACTTAACATCAGCAGCGATGGAGAGAAGAAAGTCAAACGATCCATCCTTCAAAGACTCCAGGAAAGCTTTTGATCGTTGTCGATCCTCCTCATCCAGGTCGGTGTTGGGGGGGATTGCAGCCTCCGGAGGATCATCCACGTAAAAACCACTATACTCGGCGAGCCACCATGCACGAAAAGCAGCCTGTAGCTGAGATAAAGGCCACAGAGGACTGTCCGCAGGAAAGAGTTTCCCATTCAGCTCACGAGCCTTGATGAGGTCATATCCTCCTTCCGCAGACCCGAACACCGAAATGTACGCCCCGATTGATGGTATAAGGTGGACCAGCAGAGCATCATACCGATCAACTTTCTGGAGAACCGAAACGAAGTCAAGAAAGTCTTGTGTTGACCCTTGTCTCATTTCAATACTCCGGCAGAGGATGACACCTAGTAGTTCGTGTTGTTGCATTAAGCTGACTCTGGAGAACTCGATAGTCTCCATTTGTTCAGAGATACCCCCTGTCGTAGTTTGGCCAAGAGTTTGGGCAGCAGCGATCTTGTCTCCTATCTTCTGAAGCCAGGCCTTAATCTCCTTCATGGAAGCCATGCACCTAGGTACTATCCGTTTTGTAGCATCTGCCCCCATGCTTGGCTGAAGCAAACGCTCAGCCACGTAGAGCTTGACGCTCTCAAGAGCTTCGGTGTCGGCAAGATCATCGTCGAGGCCTTCTAGCTCGAGAAGAAGTCTAACAATGTCCAAAACGTATTTGCGCTGCTGGTGGAATCGTATAATGGCACATTCGAGAAGGGATCGGCCCAGCGTGTCGGGGTCCTCTTGGGATTCAAGCAAACAGCGGGTAGATTCGAGCTCGTCAAGTTCTACCTCGTCAGAAAAGGTGAGAACATCTTGCTGGAAGTTGTCGTTTATTGAGTATTCGTCACCGTCAATGACAACTTTGCCTATGCAATCAGTTAGATGAGAGAGAACATTGAGTTGCGCCAACAAACTCCTTACCAGACTTGACAGCATTTCTATTGTCCCCTTTCCTTGCTGGTTTATCCCATAGCTTTCCTAATTCTGTTTCAAAGACCTGGACTAGAAATTCGTTGCCCAGGGCCTCTGCGCCCTCAACGCGACCTTCGCGTAATGATAGAAGCCCTTGATGGAAAGCTTGGAGGGCATCTAAAGCGGTGATCTCGGCCATTTTTATGGTTCAATACTGTCGCATGTTGATGAAAAAGGCGACAGCGAGTGTAGAATACAAGCTGCGAGATTTGCACCGTGGTGCGTAACGTGTCGCAAATGTTGAATCTTTTTGTCGATGGTTGTTAGTGGTCGCGGTTTTGAGATTCTTCACTTTGAGACTTGTTGACTTCCCCAGTAGGTGAGCTCATCGAGCTATTTGATTGGTTAGTATCTTAGTGGTTTAGGCGGTGAGAAGCTTTCTGCCGCCTGAAAGCTCTAGGAGCTCTCAGCGCAGGTATGCCGGAAAAAATTGGCACGCTTTAGGCCCTGCAATCGTCTCTCAATGATTTATTATCTAAAGTAAGAACAGCGACAAAGTCAACATTAGAAAATCATATTGTCATTTTAGAAGTTAAAGATAGGAATGATGTATTTTAGTTGTCTTGCCACTAAGAAATCAAACGAACAGCTCTGGATGAGCATAGAGCCTTTCTAAACCATGACCCCTCTAGCAAAGGTAAGTCGACACCTATAAAGCGTTCATGGGTATGATGCTGAGGGGTGCCTATTTTCTGTAGCTGCAGCTTATTCCGCGTTCAAGGAAGCGCTCCTGTTTTGCAATCTTTTTGCGATTCTTCTCCGAATAGTCATTCACTACTTCAATTTGTCCCGTGGCTTTACTCTCCTTGTTCTACATATTCATACCTACAGTACCTTACTTTGCCCAAGGTACCTACATACTATACGGCCTCCACTGTCCCTTGGTTGTCGAGCAAACGAGCTTAGACCATCGGATATTTGCATAATACATACGGCAGGCACAATCTTCAGTCGCGCTTTCTGGCGGATTTGTGCACTACCTGTGTATTTCACCTCATCTTTACCTAGCTCTGATGACGATTTGATATTTCAATGAAGGAGCAGGAAGTCTTTGCGGCGGTCATATCTACTCGCGCTCATTATGGCTTCGTCTCATGGATTCAATGTGATGAATCTAGCGCGTTCGTAACCTATGGATAATGAAGCTTTCTTGATGGTTGCAGCTACTAACATGCCCGATTCTAGGTGATGTGAAGGCTGGCTCAGTGAGAGACAGAGAAAAAGCTGTAGACGGTATATCTGCCTTTGGTTTTTCTAGACTCGGAGAGCTTACATTCATCTTAGAACTGGCACATCTTCTTAATCCACGGAATCGAGCTACAAATCTGTAAGCACAGAGCAACCCCCTTTTCGACCACTCTAACAATGAAAAGCTCCGACCTCGGTGACAAGAGTTACCATGAGATATTTGAAGCTATTTTCAGTTTCGTTCTTCGGGAGAAGCCTATTTTCTATGACAAGAAGAAGTCTCAAACAACAATAAATGCCACGACCTCTCGGCTATCGAAATGTGCCGATGCCGTACGCATGACTGTGGGACGTGGTAACCCAAAGATTGGACGAAAGACACTTCTCGCCATCGTGGACCACATCACTCAAGTTCTCCCAGGGCCTAATGACGATTTCGTGCCCCCTTTACTCCAGGACTACATCAAAGCTCTGACCGAGGTGCTTTCCAGGCCGGCCCACGTAGAGATTCTCGCCAGGAAGGAAGGCCACCCCTGGGAGCTCTGTGTTGGGTTCTTCCTCGATGTTGCTCAGTTCTTGCTTCCTAACGAGGGAGATGTTTCGACCCGCGCATTGGCCCGAGCATCTCCGGCTTTGGTTCGATCATCACCAGCCCCAGGATCAGCAGGATATGGCCGATCTGGCGGACGATCAACTCCATCGACCCAAAGTCAGAGACGAGCTGCCCCTGGTGAAGGTGGCTTACTAAAAGATGTCTTGGAAGGACTGTACTATCTTGTTGTCGGTGGAAATGCACCCCTACTTCGACAGTTCAAAGATATCACACCAGTAGTTCTCAGAGTCTTGAGTCTCAAGCAAGTCAGTCTTGGCTCTTTGCAGACTCTGGCATTCGCTATCATCAATGCCGTGTTCTCTGCTACCCACGCTGATGATTTGGAGCACGCCAGCTCTCTGGTGCAAACACTGGTGCCGCTCATGAGTTACTGGTGGAGATCAGAGAAAGTATCTCAGGATGAAGTCATCCGTGCGTTAAGAATAGAGATCTGTAGAAGTATACTCTTGACACACCTTCACATAGAGTACCTGGCTCTCAGGTCGTCGGATGAAACCATACGCTCGGACTTGGAAGATTTGGTAGAGAACATCTGGTCTGAATACTCAAGGCGTGGTGAAGCATTCCGCCTCCAAATGAGCGACATCACATTTGCCTTATCCTCGTTGCCCACATATGGCCTTCAGCTGGATATTTTTGGCCTCCGATCACATAATGTTTATGGCGAGGGACATTGGGCTGTCGTCCAAAATCTGGCATTCCTCGAAGGTATCATGGCGCTGCCTCATCTGAGAAGACAAGGAGAGGATAATGGCGAACAAGATGAGCAACCGCGCAAAAGACGGCGAACTCGTCAAGATAATTCGAGTCGCATCCGGCTCAAGCTGAAGGCTGTCGATGTCTTGATCTGCAGGACTGCCCTGCAGTTGATCCCGTTTCTTTTAGCTCATAATTCATTAAGCCGTGAAGAACTTCTCGACTTATTGCCAGATTTGATATCATTGGCGAATGACAAGAACCCGGTTACAGCTTCTTGGGCCCTCGTTGCCTCTGCAAGGTAAGATCACCCGTTCGATGGGCACTGTCCTACGGGGCATACTGCTAACATCATCAGCTGTATTGCTTACTCGGAAGGCTGTCATGATCAAGTGGACATGTGGCATCAGCTCTGGCGGTTCGCCATACGATCCGTCAGTCTGCCAGGAACGAGCCGAGCAGCCGCTGTGCTTCTACACCAGCTGCTTGAAGCAGACATCCTCCCTTATCACACCATTTCACAGGACATTAATAACATGGTTACAACTGCCGATGTCAGTGGACCTAGCACCTTGAGTGATGCCTCTATCAGCTTGATGTTTCATGTTCTTCATTTACGGAACGCGAGAGTCCCGAGCGCAAGCCAAAGTACATGTCATCATATCATTCGATGGGTGTTTCTAAGATGGAACCCAAGTGAGTTTGTTGTCCTGAACTCGAATAAACTTTAACTCCCTATAGATGAATCTGCTTTCGCATCCTATAACTCCTTGCATGTTCAGCCAATTCACTTGGTGAACCTAATTCGAACATGCTGTGGAACAACAACTCTGGAGTTGGCCATCCACCCGGCAGCTCCAGGAGGCCCATTGGCAGAGACCTGGAGTTCATTCAAAGAGATTGAGTCCTTCACACGGTACATACTCCTATCGGAAGATGCATCTAACAATCCCGCAACAACCCGGAGTTGCAGCTTTTCAAAGCCCACAAACTCACCACCATTGGCGGATGCCAACACGCGTTATGCTTCCCAAAAACTCACACTCGAGCTCTTTTACCCCAAATTGGGTGAGCTGATGGAGCTTTGTACGTCGTGGACAAAGAAGATGAATGAAGGTGGTATACAAATCTCTTTTGATCGCTTCCAAAGTCTTGTATCGGCCTGTTTGGCGGGCACATTGTTGCTACCATTGTTTGCCGATATCAACTCGACTCAGTCTTCGTCCGTTGAGTCAACTCTCAAAGAGATTCTAGAGAAAGGAATGCACTCTGCCCTGACGTCCGTTGAGCCCAATGCGTTTGTCGATTCAATCCTGCGAGCCGTCCGGCCCATTATGCCTGATTTAAATACGACAAGCCTCAACAGGGCTCTTGCAAACAACCCTGCCCTTCTGCAACTCTTTTCTCGAATGTGGAGCTCACTTGGAGAACAAAAGGACCAGACACAGCATGACAACAGCATCGACTTAATGGACATTGACGAGGACTTTGACTCACAAAGTAGCAGAGCAAGCTCGATTCATGCGCAAACGGTAGTCCCACGCTTCGACATTCAAATGAAGTTGGATACGCAGGCTTTTTATACAGAAACGAGGACGCGACTGCATTTTCTGTCTATAATAAATGACGACGTTGGGCAGATTGGCCTCATCCCTGATATCTACGTGGAACATCTCATCAACTTGCCGGACGATGACTTACTCATGTGCCAAAACCTGCTATTGGACATTTTTGCCTCTGATCTCGTTGTTACACCAGACAACGCGCTTGCCATCATCGAAAGACTTGGGGAGTATATTGGTCAGCCTGATTATCAGTGTGCCGAAGTTGTGCTTAGCACCTGTATCGGAGTGATTGATGGCCTTCACCCCATTTGGCTGAACGATAAACGGCATCTTTCGGAGCGAGTAGGGGATCTTTATTATCACTTCATCAAGGTCTGTCTCACATCAAACATATTCTCGCCAAGGGCCCAAACATCAATGGTTCGATTATTGTTTACCCTGCTCCGCACCAACACAGAATATGGCAAAGATCAAGGGCTTGATTCGCCTCGAACATGCTTACTTTACATCCTGAAGAAAGGTCCAATGTTGGTGAAATTCGCTATCTCCCAGAGGATCGCTAGCGTTTTCGATCTTTTTGTTCTCAAGCTTCACGATGAAGTTTTTGTGGATGTGCTGGACAGTTTACCAACCAATCCTCTCGATACCACTGGCATCGCATTCCGCTTGCTAGTTTTGTCAAATCTCGCCTGCCGATGGTCGACATTGCTTCGGAGATGTACATATCACATTTTTGAGACCCCAGGAAAGATATCAGACTCAACTCAGTATGCAACTCGATGCTTGATCAATGTGTCAAACACACTGAAATTGGAATCACCAAAAGCCTTGTTCCGCCTGTTCTCCCGCCAACTCTTGTATACCTGGTTGGAATGTGATCCGATTGAGGATATCCCGTTCTCCATCTTTGGCTTCGCGACACTCGGAGATCTCCTCAAGTCAGCCCAGTCCGAAGCCATTGGCTTGACAGTAATGAGGGGGCAAGATGAGGCATTTGCAGAAGTGTGCCGCAACTTGGGGAATTCTGAAAGCGACCTCGTTCGTCAAAATTTCACTACCGCCATTGCATATAGCATGATCTTTGGCGACTCCAATGGGGGCGAGGACAAGGACCGAGGCGAGGCACATATCAAAAAGTTGCTTGGAAGTCAAGTGTACATGGACTCTATTTATATCAACCTTGTTGATATAGCGGCCCTCTTCTTTGACCTTATCGACCAAGAAAATTCTCTAGAGAGGGTGTTTGCCAGGTACAAGCTTGACTACGCTGGCGAGATCATGGGTGCTGTGAAAGCTATTTCTCACTCACCTGCTGAGCTACCAGCGAACCAGCAGCCAATGTTCAAGGCCAAATATCTCATCCATGAACTTTACAGGCTCTGCCAAAACACGGAGTTCCAATTTCACGACCTATGGACGCCACCTGTAGTTGTCTCGATCGCTCGGAAGCTTCTCAACACGGTGCATCCGGCTTTAGGCCCCTTACACGCATGCTCTGTTCTCCGCAAGGTCCGCGTCTTGATTTCTCTTGCTGGTCAAGTCGCTTGGGACTCTTACCCCCTGGAAATGCTCCTGAATGCAACGCGTAAATTTATCACGGACTCGGAGTGTGCAGATGATGCACTTGGAATTAGCCAGTATCTCCTGGGTCAAGGTGCCAAGCATCTCAGCAACGTGCCATTGTTTCTCGCTGGTTATGCCCTGTCGACCCTCGCGTCGCTCCGAGTCTTCCTGGAATCAAGTCAGTCGAGCACCACCCAAGAGAGTCAGTTCAAAGCAACTATGAGCAAAGCAGAAAAGTTCCATGGATGGTTCAGCAAGTACCTTGAGGAGTATGACTCGCCAGTGTTTAAGGATCTTGCGCAAAAAAGTGCCTTTAAGTCCATAACACAGTCTGCTGCTCGCATTCGAGCTTCTGGAAATGCTGAAAGAGGCACTGCAGAGAGCAAATTATTGCTGGATATCATGGACGACGGTGGCGCAGATCACCAGCTTCTCAACGATTCTTCTCGACAACTAGCTCTCAGTCTTCTTTGTGGCGACTTTAGCATTCCTGCGTCAATCAAGGACGACATCATCGAATCTGATCATGATGCTGTAAAGCATTCTACGGCTGTATGGAAGAGCTGCGATACAGAAAATCTGAGCGAAGAGTATCTAGCATGGGCAGGACGAGTTGTCGGACGAGCCTTTTCGGCTTCCGGAGAGATTCCAGTCAATATTCTACGCGAATCACATCTTACTCGCTACCAAAAAATAGCTCCAGGGTCAAATGGCTCAGAGATGGGAATACTTTACCTGCTTCAGGACCTCACCTCAAATCCCGATTCTGTCACTGCTGGTCTTGCCGAGGCTGCTCTACGATCCATCGTCTCAGATGCCGCTATACTTGAGGATGAACCACTAACTGTAGCTTGTCAGAAGAGTCTAACAGAGTCTCTCTTAATAACTTCCCAATGGGGCTCGCACAGATCTCCCCCGTCTGACAAGGCCCCTATTACTCCTTCTTCACCAGATCAGCAGGATGTGTGGTCTGTAGAAATCACTTCAAAAGAGTGGCTCCCGAGCCTGAGCGCACACCTTGCCCAATGTGTTCCAGAGTCAATCATTCTCTCAGTCCTAGCCCCTATTCTCGCCAGAGTTGAGCACTTTGCAGAGAGCGCGTTTCCCTTTGTTGCTCATCTTGCGCTCTACTTTCCGATAAATCAGCAACACTCCCCTAAGCGCCCATTTTCTGTGGCAATCAAGAGCTGGCTGAAATGCTCTGATCCTGCAGCCAAAGAAAATCTAAAGCTGCTCATCAACATGCTTCTGTATCTCAGGACACAGCAGTACCCCAAAGAATCTTCAATAGCTGACCGATCGTATTGGCTCGAGGTGGATTCCGCGATGGTTTCATCAACGGCGTCGCGATGCGGAATGTATAAGACCGCTTTGCTTTTCGCTGAGTATGTTACTCCTGAAACCTCGCGGTCCTCAAGAAGGTCCTCAGCCGCAAAGGAGGTGGATATGAGTGACACTCTCCTTACGATCTTTGAGAACATCGATGATCCAGATGCATACTATGGGCTACCTGAAGAACCTAGTCTTTCTAAGGTTGTCGCTCGCGTAGAATATGAGAATGATGGTCCCAGGAGTCTTGCATTCCGAGGCGCCATGTACGACAACCACATATTCTACGGAGATCCAATGACTCAGTTAGACGAACAAGCTTTGGTCAGAGCCCTGGGTACACTTGGGTTGTCAGGACTCTCAAACTCACTTCTTCAGACACAACAAAACATGGAGTCATCCCCAGCTGCTCTCGAGGACACTTTCAATACTGCTAGGAAATTAGGGATTTGGAACCTTCCTGCTCCCTCAAGTGATCATCACGCGGTCACAGTATACAAAGCGTATCAAAGTATTTCTCAGGCAGCCGATATTACGAAAATCCGAATGGCTGTGCATGAGGGCTTCAGTCGCACAATGAGGAGCTTGGCTGCCCTCGACCTGAACGCAACTTCATTGAGGAAACGACTTGGAGCTTTGGCATCCTTAACAGAACTTGATGACGTTATAGGGGTTTCTGATACTGCAGAGATGGATGGTCTCATCGAAAAATTCAAAACTCGAAGCGATTGGATGCGGAGCGGACTGTGAGTATCCGTTATTATTCGTAGAGCAAGCTACTAATCATCCAATTAGGTACGGTAGTGTCAGCCAGATCTTGTCTTGCCGTGCGTCTACGATGAGCATGGTCAGTCAGCAGAATACCCTTCGAACAAATATCAAGCTTTCCGCGGCGGCTGCACGACATATGGAGGTAGAAGCAATGATCACAGCATCTCAGATTTATCGTTATCACCAAGCGACACAAGAGAGTCTCAGAATATCCACTGGGCTCACCAAGCTCATCCCGACATGCGCCACCTTCGGCATTCATGTTGATGCAGCGGTCAACATCGAGACAGCTAATTCTCTCTGGGATTATGGTCAAATGAGCACATCCATTCGTATGCTCCAAGGCATAGACAGAGATGCTTCCCTCAAAAAGCAAACTCTGCCGGTCAGCCGATCTGACTTGCTTTCAAAGATTGGGTATCAGGTCTCTGTCGCTCGCCTTGAAGAGCCACATGACATTCAGAAAAACTACCTGGAACCTGCACTCAAGGAGCTCAAAGGCAAAGGTCAAGGTCGGCAAGCAGCTGCTGTATTCCATCAGTTTGCCATGTTCTGTGATCAACAACTGCAGGACCCAGATGGCCTGGAAGACTTGAAGAGACTTCAAAGTCTAAAGAAGGCCAAGGGCGATGAAGTGTCAGAACTGAAAACCCTAGTCAGCGGCACAAAGGATGCTCAGCTGAAAACCAGATATTCACATGTCTTGAACAAGGAGAAGCAATGGCTGGACCTTGATGAGCAGGAACTGCGGCGAGTTGAGCAGACTCGCAGTGAATTCGTTCGGCTGAGTCTCGAGAACTACCTCCTATCTCTTATTGCCTCTGATGAACACAATAACGACGCCCTTCGTTTCACGGCTCTTTGGCTGGAGCGATCAGAAGAGGAGACTACTAACAAGGCGGTTATGCGACATTTGTCCGACGTCCCAACAAGGAAGTTTGCTGGTCTTACCAATCAACTGACATCCCGACTTCAAGACCAAGACACCTCATTCCAGAAATTACTGTTGGAGCTGGTCTACAAAATTTGCGTAGACCACCCTTATCACGGGATGTATCAGATCTGGTCTGGAACCAAGGCAAAAGCACAGCAGAAGGATGATGTAGCTGTTCTTCGTGTCAGAGCAACAGATCGTATTGCGAAACGCCTTGCTGAGACACAATCTGTTGCCAACATTTGGCTCTCGATCGACAAGACAAGCAAATACTATCATGCTCTTGCTATGGACCGGAACCCCAATAGGTACAAGTCGGGTGCGAAGATTCCGCTTAAAGAGTCTTCGCCCGGGCACAACCTGATTAACTGCTTGATCAAATATCGGATTCCATCTCCAACTATGCACATCGAACTCTCCCATACAAAAGATTACTCGAAGGTCCCGATCATATCCAAATTAGAGCCCACCATGACCATCGCTTCAGGCGTCAGTGCTCCCAAAATCATTACTGCCATTGGGAGTGATGGTGTGCGCTACAAACAGCTTGTAAAAGGAGGACACGATGACCTGCGACAGGATGCTATCATGGAACAGGTCTTTTCGGCTGTATCGTCTCTGCTGAAGCTTCATAGGACGACTCAGCAGCGCAACCTAGGGATCAGGACATACAAGGTATTGCCGCTCACTGCATCTTCAGGTTTGATTGAATTTGTCCCCAACACGATCCCACTTCATGAGTTCTTGATGCCCGCCCATGAAAGATACCACCCAAGAGATTTGAAGGGCTCCCAATGTCGTAAGGAAATATTTGGGGTCCAAAGTCGGACGGTGGAAACTCGAATCAGCACTTATCGCAAGGTCACGGAGAAATTCCACCCAGTCATGAGATACTTCTTTATGGAACACTTTATGGATCCAGATGAATGGTTCCTAAAGAGACTTGCGTACACCAGAAGCACTGCGGCTATATCGATGCTGGGACACGTTCTCGGTTTAGGAGACCGGCATGGGCACAACATTCTTTTGGACCACAAGACGGGGGAAGTTGTCCACATTGACTTGGGTGTTGCATTTGAGGCTGGTCGTATCCTGCCAGTACCGGAGTTGGTCCCCTTCAGACTGACAAGAGACATTGTGGATGGAATGGGAATCACCAAGACAGAAGGCGTCTTCCGGAGATGCTGTGAGTTTACGCTAGATGCTCTAAGAGAAGAGCAGTACTCGATCATGACAATCTTGGACGTGTTGCGGTTTGATCCGCTGTATACGTGGTCGATCTCACCACTCCGACTTGCCAAACTCCAAAAGGCGAGACACAATGACGAAACCCCAATGGATGATGAACAAAGCGAGGCAGAGACAAAGAAGGGCAAAAGGGCTGCAGGCCACGTCAATGAACCATCTGAAGCTGACAGAGCTTTAGAGATTGTAAGGAAGAAGCTCTCGAAAACATTGAGTGTGACTGCAACAGTAAACAAGTTGATCAACCAAGCCACCGATGAGCGAAATTTGGCAGTGCTGTATTCTGGTAAGCTGATCAGATGTCACCAACTTGGGTTCACAGCTAACAGGCCCCTTTTCCTAGGTTGGGCAGCATATGCTTAAGATGTCAGGCAGAAGCCTACTTGAGGCAGAGAGAAATGTAACACATGATCATTTTTGTAGTTGGTGACGTACTGAGGACTGATACCTAATAGACGGCACAGCGAATAGGCATATCGCACATAGGTAGCTCAGGGCTCAGCTCAAGGCGTCAATTGCATTTCAGTATTACTAGTGCACAGTTGGAGATGCGGCGATTAATTGATAATGATTTCAGGAACGTTTGTTATCACTCGGGAATGTTCAAGCTGTCAAAACGTTGATGTAAGTCGGGAGTTGTTAATATCCAATGATTACCCTAAGTAATTAAAGTACTTAGACTGAATTTAATAAGAAGAGCTCGAAGAGTTGAATTGATTCAGAGAAGCCATAAATGGAGCGAGAATGCCAGTCTTTTGCTCTTTCTAGTAGCATTATGAAGGCGGAGTAGTAGTTAGTACCCAAGCGTTGCATTTCTTTTGTCATACAAACCGATGACGCTCTTTATTAAGCCGGAGATAGATGGCGGTAGCTCCAGTTTCTTATCTTATCATGGATTCAATCACCTTCAATCAATCAACACGCCCACCTCGTAAACATTGTTATTCAGACTTGCCATCATCTCCAGAAGTACTGCCTTGACTCTTCTTCGAGTTAGTCCATTTTCGTTTGATTCTAATCCAGAAACACTCTGATAATACACTTCTCGCCCACGTCTGCTCACCGTCGAATACCGCAACCAAACACCGGACAGTCCGAGAAACCGAGGCCTGCGCGACAGCTCTTTGTACGGTTGTTCCAGGCCTCGTTCTTTTCTTGATATATCGCCTGGGTTCACTCCATGCAACCGTTGGCGCCGGAAACAACCTCTCCCTCCCGGCGAAGGCCGCGGTTAGACTCATCATCCTCAGCTTCACCTCCCCTTGCCACCTCTAAGCGGGCGCGCTTCGAAATGACCACCGCTAAAGCGCGGGGCAAGCTCCCCGAGACCATCGACCTAACGCAGGCACCTTCTGCGTTCAAGCCTTACTCTGGTTCCAAGAAGCTTGTTATCAAGAATCTGCGGGCGCCCACGAGTCGAGATACCCAGGTCGCGGAGTACTATAAACGGACGGAGAAGGAGCTCGAGGATTCCTTAGAGGCTGTCTTTGCGGGACGGACACCTAATGTCCCCTTGGAGAGGCTGTACAGGGGCGTCGAGGATGTCTGTCGAAAGGGGGATCCTGCAAAGGTGTACCAGATGCTCAAAGAGAGAATCGATGTGCACTTGCAGCGGATTGTGCTACCCAGAATCCAGAAGAATGGCCATGCTTCGAACCTCGATACTGTGAAGAGCGTACTAGCGGAATGGAAGACTTGGAATACACAAACGGTAGGCTGGATGTTTGTATATAGGTTTGAGATGCTAAGAAACACTTGCAGATATTGATCAGATCAACATTCAGCTACCTCGATCGAACATATTTACTACAGAAGAATCTTGCATCTATAAACGATATGGCGATCCAGCAGTTCAGAAAAATGGCATTCCCATCCCAGAGTCAAGCCTATAGAAACTCGGTCGGCGTGAAGCTAATCGCAGGTGTTTGCGATTTGGTTGAGCATGATCGAAGAGGCATCGACCAAATCGAACCTGCATTACTGAAAGATTCCATCATGATGCTTTATGTTTTGGAGGTCTATGTCAAGCACTTTGAGCCCTACTTCTTAGAGCAGTCTGAGAGATACTTGAAAGAATTTGGCGAAGCCTGGAGCACGTCAAGTCTCAAGGACTACATTTTGGTTTGCGAGAAGTTACTGAAAAAGGAAGACTATCGCTGCATCCAATTCAACTTCGATAGTACGACGGAGAAGCAACTTATGGACTCTGCGCACGCCCATCTCATCACCAACTACTCAGAAAAGCTTCTCAACGGTGGGAACCTGGCGAAGCTGCTGGCTGATAGAGAAGTTGAGTCAATGAAGGCTTTGTATGACTTGCTTCGGTTATCAGGGATCCAAAAGAAGATGAAAGATCCATGGGGCGACTACATTCGATCAACTGGTTCGGCAATCATCAGCGACAAAGACAAGGGTGACCAAATGGTTTTGCGCTTATTAGAGCTCCGCCGATCACTCGACCTGATGATCCGAGATGCTTTTAATAAGGACGAAGACTTCCTTTGGGGCATGAGGGATTCTTTTGGGAAGTTCATGAACGACCGCAAAGCTGCATCTTGCTGGGACACGGGAACATCCAAAATCGGCGAGATGATCGCCAAATATATCGACATGCTTCTGCGAGGTGGCTTGAAGTCACTACCAAAGGAGCTTCTGTCAGATGTGAAAGATCGAGCGACAGCTGAGAAGGAAGGCCAAGCCAGCACAGGTGATGAAGATGCTGAGCTTGATAGACAGCTTGACCAGGCGCTCGAGCTGTTCCGCTTCATCGAGGGCAAGGACGCCTTCGAGGCATTTTACAAGAAAGACTTGGCTCGGAGATTGCTCATGGGACGAAGTGCCAGCCAAGACGCTGAGCGCAACATGCTAACAAAGCTTCGAGGAGAGTGCGGTGCTAACTTTACACATAATCTGGAGCAGATGTTCAAGGACCAGGAACTCGGCAAGGATGAAATGGAGTCTTTCAAGCAATGGCGTCAAGGAAGTGCTGAGCGCAAGAATTCTCTGGACCTTTCCGTCATGATTTTGTCCGCTGCCGCGTGGCCAACTTACCCAGATGTTCGTCTCAACCTGCCGGATGAGGTTGCCACGCAGATCGAGAGGTTTGACAAGTATTACAAGAATAAGCATACCGGACGAGCCTTGACGTGGAAGCACTCATTGGCTCACTGCTCCCTCAAGGGCATCTTCGCCAAGGGGCCGAAGGAGCTTCTTGTATCTGCATACCAGGCTGTGGTTCTGATGATGTTCAACAGCGTGCCGGCTGATGGATTCTTGGCATATGAACAGATCGCGACGGGAACCGGTCTTTCAGGCGGTGATCTTGATCGCACACTTCAGTCGCTCGCTTGCGGCAAAGCGCGAGTGCTTACCAAGCACCCGAAAGGCCGTGATGTCAAGCCTACTGATACGTTTACTTTTAACAAAACATTTACAGACCCCAAGTACAGAGTCAAGATCAATCAGATCCAGCTGAAGGAGACAAAGGAGGAGAACAAGGCTACACATGAAAGGATCGCTCAAGACCGACGCTTTGAGACACAGGCGGCCATCGTTAGAATAATGAAAAGTCGTAAGAGCATGGGTCACAGTGACCTGGTGGCAGAGGTTATCAACCTGACAAAGAAAAGAGGTAGTGTTGAGCCGGCGGCGATCAAGAAGGAGATCGAAAGGTATGTGATGTCATGCGTTAATGATACTGTCCGGAGGTGGCTGACGCGATATACAGTCTTATCGAGAAGGATTACATCGAAAGAGAGGGCAACGCCTATGTGTACCTGGCATAAGGCTTGGAAAGTCGGGTAATGGAGATTGGTGAGGCAAGGCTATCAGGCTCAACGATGAAGACGGCATTAGAACGATATATAGGCATAAGCAACCGAATGCTACAACGACACAGACATGTCTGTGCCCATACCAATGAATTTGATTTCTATGTCAAAACATGACTGCCTTGGAGCAAACGACGGAATCTGGGAATCGAACATCGAACATCGAACAAAAAGAAACGAAGCAGGGGGGGGGGAACATAGTCGGCAAGGTAAATGGTTGAGTAACATATTGTTAACTGACTGAGCTACTTCGCTGAATGAGTAGATACCTACTTTGATATATAACCATGTGGCTCATGTCTGCAAGAGGCCGTTGATTGGTGAGGATGGTGTGTTGGGGTTGATGTGGCGTGGGTGCCTAGAGCGCTGAAGTGATATCCTTGCTGTTTGCGAGCTTCATCAGTTCTCCCAAGCTGAGCTGCCTCAAACTAATCTGAGCTCAAGTGATTTTATATGAGACAGCTTTGGTTCCAGAATTGGAAAAACGCCAATGGGTTGGATGTAGGCTTTTCTAATTTAAGATATCTTTAGATGAAAATATGCCCATATCTATAGCACTTTGAGTACCGTAGCAGCTCGAATGTGATAACCACAATAAACCTCCTTACAAGCTCCGAGCCACGATGGAACTTGTAGCCTGCCATGAAATGACCTGCGCCTCTGTATAAGCCCGTACACTCGTCAATATTCAGAGTCAAGGGGCTTCAAAGAAATCTAGACAACACGATGATGCTGTATTGTTCCGTGCCGTGGCCAGATTTGAAGAAGGTCATTTCATGACTTGACATGAGAGGAGAGGAGGAACATGATATCACTCCCAGCCCAGCAGATTGCTATGGATGGCGGGAAAGTAAAAACAGAAGAGCAAGCAGAGTTGACCAGTACGAATCCGTTATGATGAATCTTTACCAGCACAAGGAGCTGTGCCCTTCGAAATAGACGAGTTACACAAGAAGATGAACACTGATGGATGTATCGCAATCGCGAAATAGAGGCTCTCCTGATATTTCTAGGTTTATGGTTCTGCACCAATACGAGGGTACTCGAAATTATTTCGATCTGTTCCCCCAGTTTCTGGCTTGAACAACTCGTTATCGGTGCCTCATCTACCAAAAACAGATTGAAAATAGAAACCGAGTCGTGAATGTGGTATTCGTGGCCTATTGCAGAGAAGATAGGACCAACGCGTTCTGTTGAGCTGACGGATTCGGCCTCGAATGAGAATGGCAAGGCCATTGAGAGGCAGAAGGTTGAAAAAGGCCACACAGAGAGAGACTCACCGACGGCATTGAAAGGGATAAGAAGGAGAGTCTAGACTTGACACAGCATTCTCCTGGCATGTCACCAGTCACACAATGCTCTGAGGATAACAAGTTTTGGTATCTATCTATTTCAGTCTCCAGACAAACACATCCATAGGTAGTAACTTCAGACTTGGACTAGTGGCTCCATGGGACATTGGGAAGACATTGTATGACTCGAGATCTTGGTGCTTCACATCGGGCGTGTTTAAGACGATAAGCAGGTATTTCCTGAATCTCTACCGACTGACGTTAGTTTGGTCACGGATAATGCTCTGCCGCTCTGATTCCTAGAGAAGCATTCTGAAGGCAAATGATGTTATCGACCGTTGATGAATGTCGCCGGCGTAAACCAATACCTAACCAAGACTTGTCAATCACACTCGGATTAACAAAAAGAGTAATCGGTCGCCCTCAGAGCAAGAAGAAAAAGGAAAGGGAAAAGCGTAGCGAAGCAAAGTAAAGTACTTGATCGACCCCTCACGAGGCATCCACAAGGCAACCATATTTGGGCGCCCGGCCAAAGTTAGCAGACATGAACTGAGGGTGTGAAGGAGAAACGCCCTGAATATTCTGTCGCAAAAGTTAGGTACAACAGACACGCCCGTTCAGAGTTGGATTCCCCATAGAACTTGGGCATGTCTCAGTGTAACCTCAGTTGACAGGCGGCCAGTTGCCTGATCATCGACGGTTGTATCGCCATCGGCAGGAATTGATTGATACATTGAACCCTCTTGACAGGTCACACGGCCACGCGGTAGACACGCTTTTGTACTATCGCCAACTGTACTATGCGTTGCTGTGTCGTGCTGTGCTATGCTTTGCTGTCTCAAATCAAGACTGATAAACCCCGTATTCATGTCTCAGAATCCAGACCCAACTCATAACGACTCAAAACTTGAAACATGTTCACTTTCGCCTCATTTTGTTGTCGCATTGTATCTCGACGTATAGAAACCCTCAGAGGCCATCCATCATCAACAGCCTGCGCCGCACATGCACTTCTAGACTGGGTCATTCATTCTACTACCTCCCGCATTACAGTATGTTCGACATACTCACATAGTCTGGAGTTAGTTGCAGCACAACTAGGGCGCTTCTCGACCAAACTGCTGACTATATCGTGCATAAGGTGGGATGGGCCGTGACGCGGTGTAAATGGATTGCGTTACCACCATCTAACTAACTTAAAGAGGCATCTACACTTTGGACACACTCGCCTCCAAGGCAAGGCAATCGAGACTGATTGAGTCATTATGCCTCAATATCACACTTTATGCGCATTTTCAACCATGTTAATAATCCCAACTGCCGCTGACTTGGCGAACCAACAGACCAAAGTACCTATCTAGGTAGAACCGTAGTATGCACTGTAGAACAACTGTCTGTCTGCCTTGCCGGAGATCCATGGGTAATCAATGGCCGTATTGACCAAATATGCACATCATTCAGCTCGCTACTGTACATTCTCTGCAATCACTTGCATACCCGACCTTCCCGTGAAGCTATTCCTTAGTGCAACACTCAGCTTGTTTCACCGATTCCTCGATATGTCCAACCCGGACCTGTCGCTCTCACTTTCGTGCCATGGCGGACAAGGCCTAATTCCACGATAGACTATACTTCTCGATTGTGGCGATACGCTACGTCTGCGTCTGCGTCTGCCCTCTCGTCCTCTGTAGCACAAGTTTCGGACATATTCAACGACATCAACGCCCAACGAGTTCGTGGTGATTTCTTTTTGAGTCCAGCCATGGTGTATCCGAGGCAATCATCTGATTCAACAGCACAGCAATGCAGGGCCTCTCTCAACTCGAACAAATGGTTACGCAGCGTAAAATATCTCCAGATCATCGTGTTAAACTCTCACCGGGCGACCGAGGGCCGCAGAGTAACACACCCAGTCACTTAGTCAAAGTGAACAGCATAGCATACCTAGCCAGCATGAGATGCCGTATCCCAGAAACGGCGATCGCCTTCCTGCATATCTGGGCGCCGGCAGAACGGGCTGTCGGTGTCGGGTCACAAATCGTCTCGGGTCAGCCTCTCGGCAACTTGCCTCATCATTCATCGTCGGTCGCCATATCGAGACAACATGCGGTAACACACAATGGAGGCGCCGGTTGAAAGGATCATCTTAAGTCGTTGGATTCTGCCGATTGCCTGATGCAAGTCAGTCTGGCCGCGTCGACCAGGCGAATGATGCCGTATCTCAGCAAAGCTCGGCAAGGAATGCATTTGCCGGCTACCCAGCTCACTTCGGCTGAGAGTCCTTCTGTAGGCTTATTCATTATATCACACTCAATGTGCGTAGTTGGCTTGCGCCAAGCTGATGTGCTGTTGGTGGAGGTTAACGGGCGAACCACCAACTCGAGCGCAGAACAACCAATGTATGGTTCGCCTTTAACAACAACCTTTAGTTTCTCAGTAACACAAAGCTGGCTTTCATCATCCAGAGTACTCATCAATGCCGTATTGTGTCGGAACACCAGATCAAGAAACCAATGCCAATACGTACTTGTCTCAAGCAATGGTTCTTCAAGTTCAAATAGACCCTCACTCGCCCTTTGAGTTTCCCACAGAGATCCAGAGACACTCCCAATTCAGCTCAAATAAACAGGTATTTCTTCCCTCATATCTACAAGCAAAGAAGACTTTCTTCTATTGCTTGACACGACTGCTTCCGCAAGGCTGTACTGCGCCCCCCCTTAGTCTTCAACCTTCCATCCCCCCTCCATCTTCTGACTAGGACGCATCCCTTGGCTATCTCGCCAGCCTCACTTTTGATTTGCACAAGTTTCTGGACGCAGGAGCTTCCGAATCCCTCCCAAGCTGCGCCCACCCGAGCTCTCCATCTCCAGTCGCATATATCATAGCCCTATTCTTCCTCTCAATCGCATCAATCCCAGAATTGGAATTCCCCATTTACCTAGCAAATACCAATCACGCTATGGCTGGCCTTCCTCCTGTCAGGGCTATGCCTCAAAATACCCCAGCACCAATGCATCATACTCAAGCTCCCCAAACACGATCTTCAATGCCCCAGCAGAACGGGGCCCCTGCAGGGCTTCCTGCATTCATGCCTGCCAACACTCGGCCTTATAGCCATCCTCCCCAGCTTCCTATGGATCTGCGGCTGCAAGATCCCGCTGAGATCAAAAATGCCCGAAGCGGGGAGCTTCCTATGTACAGAGCTCTCCGCCTCGAAAAGACTCCTGGTGCCTCCGGTGGTGGCAAGGCACAGGACACAGAATACGACTGGGAGACCATCACTCGTACAGACAAGAACATGTCCCAATCAAGGATCAAAGAGAGGATCGAGCACTTGAACAGAACCACAAGATCTGTCTCGAAGAAGAAGCAAGACAAGAACGAGACAATCCAGCTTCAGCTCGACAGGGCTCAAGCTGATCTGACCAAAGAGGACCGTGACTTCCGGTTCTACTATAAGCTGGCCCAGATCGAATCAGAATGGCGGGCGGCAGATGATCCCAGACACTGGGATGACAGAAGTGTGCGAAGCTCCAGAAAGCATAGAAGCCACTCGAAGCGGAGCAAATCTCCTAGGCTTGAGAGAGTGGCAATCAATGCATATTTCCAGAGGATGCCCGCCTCTGGTCGCCATAGCTCCAGAGCTATCGACACACATGTATCGATGAGACAGCCAAGGCAAATCCAACAAACACCTACCCAGCCACGCATGGGAGGGTTACCGCCTGTCACCCTTCCCCAAGGATTTGTGCACCCTCCTCCTCCTGCTCCTACTGCTGCTGCCCCTGTCAGGCCAGCGCCTCCTCCAGCAACTGATCCAAGATTGAATGGTCAACTTAGGCCCCCTATGGGGGAACAAAACGTTCCTCGCATGCCCCAAGCCCACTCTCCTCGACAGGGTCCATTCAATAACGCACAGCAAAGTGGCATGCCACCTGCAAAGCCAGGCAATGGGGTCCCTCATAATGCAGGTGTCGTGCCACCTATTCCCGTACCAGCACCAGCACAAGGACAAGTTCCAGCTCGACCACCCCCAAGGCTACCCGCGATCAATATCCCCATCGACCGACCACCACATGGGCCATTGCCAGGGGCGAAGGCCCCTCCACAGATGCCCTCGTCAAGTCCCAGTGCACCGAAAACTCCACTTGAGGCAGACAATCGCTCACCAAAGAAAATGGCACCAGAGCCAGGGTTCAAATTTGAAGATAAAGTCAAGGTTTATGATAACTCAGGCCGAAGTTCCTCGCTTTCTGATGGCGACAGTGACGAGTGGTCAGAGGATGAAAGTGAGGACACAAGGCCGTCGTCTGTTGATTCCGGTAGCAGCCCGCAACGGGGTCGAGGGCGTAGCCCGAACCCGAAGCGTATGCCTTCCGATCATCACGAAAACATCATCATCCAGGATTCTCGCAACCTCAGAAAGGATGCCAAACATACGGCCGACGACCGCTCCTTTCGAGATTCCGATCAGCAACATGTGCGATTCAATTCCCCCGGCCGTCGCTACCGTGACGAAAGTTGCTCGCCTAGAGGCGGGTATCATTCTCCCCGAGAACAACCTTGGAAAGGAGAGCCGCCACGAATTATCCAGGCCGCAAGACCTAGTGTCCGTCATGTGCGCGGCACTGCGCCCCGACGAGATAATTCTTATGATATCAGACCCAGTCGCTCCGACAAGCCCCTTGAGCGAGCAAGATTAGACGACGGTCATCGTGAGCATGACGTCCGAAGAGACAATGATCGATTTAAACATCTTGAAGAGGATCTTCGACGGCGCCGTGAACTTAAAGAGAGGCGAGAAGATGGAAGGTCCGACGACTACAAGTACGCTGACCCTGAACCTCGCTGGAGTAATCGACGGGCTCGAGAGTATATGAGCCACAGGGAGCCACGTTATTCACGACAGCATCATGAAGATCGTGAGGCTTTCAGGAGGTATAGTGGCCGACGAGACTGATAGAATGAGTCGACAGTCTCTTTATTGCGATTGCTGTGCTTTTACATAATGTTTTGAATAGGATCAGTTCGTTTAAATGAAATACGGAATGGATTATATAACGTTAAGGTCTGGGAATGGCGTTTTTATCGTTTCAAAGGGATGAAGCTGAGTTGATGATTCGGTATCGTCCTTACCACCTATCCTGGAGCTGAACATGAATATTATGATGACAAACAATTTCAGTGCTAATCATTAATTGTGCGTATGGTTCGTTTCCGCCTTGTTTAACATCAAGCTTGAGTTGTATGCATGAACGGCAATTATAGACCACGTGACTAAGCGAATGCCGGTAGTGCGTTAAGTGAGGGGTGTCGCGCCTGGAACGCGTCGGGCAGATACCTACTGTATTCATGTGAAAGGCTTCTTCATTCGTCGTACCTGACTGACCAGGTTCGGGGCCGAGACGCGTCCTTATCTTGCAGGAAATCACAGTCTAATATGACAGGACCGTGGGGTACAGATACTTCCTCGATAATCTCGCCTTCACTCAACTGAGCATCGCAACTTCCTGCCTCGCTTTTTTCTTTTTTTTTTCTTTTTTAATAATTCTACCCTCCCCCCTCGTTTTCCTACCTGCCTAACCTTCAGCTGTCGCCAGTTCACGATATTTTATGAAGGTTGGTATCAACCACCTTCCTTTTCGTCCCTCGCTGGCACGGGCGTTCCTTCTTCGACGAGCTCTGCAACAGCAACGAGTTCAGGTGCACTCAGCTGGTCCGATATATTCACCAAATCTCAACGCAATGCTACAGCGCGCAAACAGCCAATACGAGGCCAATGGC
This sequence comes from Fusarium proliferatum ET1, assembly GCF_900067095.1. Taxonomy (NCBI): domain Eukaryota; kingdom Fungi; phylum Ascomycota; class Sordariomycetes; order Hypocreales; family Nectriaceae; genus Fusarium; species Fusarium proliferatum. Next base: position 1,415,863 of record NW_022194794.1, on the reverse strand, counting down.
CCTCCTCCCCAACAAAGGGGCCAGCCCAGAAGCCAATCGTTTCTTCCTTCCAGCAGCCCAAGTACTCACAATGCCGATATTCGACAACAACTAAAGAAGTCAAACGCCCCTGCTGTGTCGGCGAGGACCATGCCACCATTCTCCAGACCTCTTCAAAATCGACCTTCTAACATGAACCAACTCTCAAACAATTCTCGACCGCCAAACGGTGTTGGCGGTGGATCACTGGCCTCTCTCTGTGGAGGATCAAACTCATTCGGTGGACAAGCAGATGTTGTTGATCTCACTGGACCTGAAGCTCACGCAAAGGCCCAAGCAGCGGTCTTCTTTACTGAAGACGACTTTTGTGACGACGACGACCTAGATCTGGATTTCCAAGCCCCTTCAGCACTACCGCCGCTTCCTGCAAATACTCCATCCAAGCGCATCATCAAGGAGAACATGCCACCCCCACCGCCAACCTCGACACAGACAGACAAGGCTATACCTTGGTCTTCATCACCACCCTCACATTTCCTACCACCGTCCCGCAATACATCTGTCACTTCAACGATGGCCAATATCTCGATGAAGCGCGATTCTTCTGGTGACCGAGATGACTTTGATGTTCCGGTCCCCAAAAAGGCCAAGAAACGCGTACTGCCCCAAAGTTTCAAGCAGGAAGAACCCGAAGATAAGAGTGATTTTCACTCACAGGTCGCCCAAACACCGAATAACAAGCGGAAAGATTTTCTTAATCCCACAGCGAGCGCTGTCAAGGAACAGAAGAAACAGTTCCGAACTCAGCGTCAGCAAGAGCAACCGACGGCCAGCACCGATCTCTCCATGGATGAGATCAAAGAAGTCTCCACTTCGCATTCCAAGGGTAATTTTGCCATATCGCTGAGTGAAGAGCAGAGACACGTTTTGGATTTGGTAGTGAACAAGAACCAGAGTGTCTTCTTCACTGGTGCGGCCGGAACTGGTAAATCTGTCCTCATGCGAGCCATCATCACGGAATTGAAGAAGAAGTATGCCAAAGACCCAGAACGAGTTGCGGTTACTGCCTCCACGGGACTTGCTGCATGCAATATCGGAGGCATTACGCTCCATAGCTTCTCTGGTATTGGACTTGGCAAAGAGGATGCCCAAGCACTGGTCAAGAAGATCCGAAGGAATCCCAAGGCAAAGAACCGCTGGCTGAGAACTAAATGCCTTGTCATTGATGAGATTTCCATGGTGGACGGAGATTTGTTTGACAAACTGTCTACAATTGGAAGAACGATTCGAAACAACGGGAGGCCGTGGGGAGGCATTCAACTCATTATCACCGGTGATTTTTTCCAGCTTCCACCAGTCCCAGAACAGGGTGCAAAACGGGAGACCAAGTTTGCCTTTGATGCATCAACCTGGACTACCTCCATAGACCACACTATTGGACTTACGCAGGTCTTCCGACAGCGAGACCCAGTATTCGCCAACATGCTCAACGAGATGCGCCTCGGTCGCATAACGGAAGACACTGTTCGAGCCTTCAAAAAACTGGAGCGACCACTCAACTTCAATGATGGACTGGGAACCGCAGAGTTGTTTTCCACCCGGAACGAAGTCGAGATGTCAAATGAAAGAAGATTGAGAGAACTTCCTGGCACGATCAGGCGGTATGAGGCTCAAGATACTGGCAAAGAAGATATTCGGGACAAACTACTGATGAACATGATGGCGCCCAAGAGTATCGATCTGAAGATCAACGCTCAAGTAATGCTGATCAAGAACCTTGATGAATCACTTGTGAACGGATCTTTAGGCAAGGTGATAGGATTCTCTGATGAAAAGACGTTCGACATGGAGCCAATTGATGAATTCGATGAGGAAGAGAGAATGGCCAAAGCTCGAAAGAAACTACTCAATACATTCAAGCGCGAATCCGATTCAAGTTCTGGTGGCACCAAATTCCCAGTCGTACAGTTCATGGCAACGGATGGCACATCACGCGTGATCCTCTGCCAACCTGAGGAATGGAAGGTCGAATTGCCTAATGGCGAGCTTCAGGCCAAGCGAACTCAGCTGCCCCTGATTCTGGCATGGTCATTGTCAATTCACAAGGCCCAAGGTCAAACTCTTGAACGTGTCAAAGTCAATCTTGGACGTGTTTTTGAAAAGGGCCAGGCCTATGTTGCTCTTAGTCGAGCGACTACACAGGATGGCCTACAGGTTCTGGGCTTTCAAAAGTCCAAGGTCATGGCACATCCTCGAGTCATAGACTTTTACAACAAACTCTACAGTGCCGAGGAGGCACTCGGAAAATCCAAGGCTCAATCTATCACTAGTCTTGTATCCAATCGCATTGGAGCGGCACCCTCGAAAGCACCAGCGCCCTCGAAGTCAGCCCGCCAGGTGATAGATTTAGACGATGAGGAAGAGGCGATGGCTTCTATGGGATACTGAGTTTCAAGCTGGTGGGGTTAAATTTAGATGCTAAAGAGCTTACAATCTATTGATACCATTGTATGATACGGAAGACTCAGTCGAAATGCGAAGTTTCGATAGATGCGAATAACCATGGGAAAGGCGTCAAGGTGTCAAAGGGGCAATTTGGTCGGGATAGACACGCCAAAGGCCTAGTAGATATTGAGACTTGTATGCACCAAGCTATGATAATACAAATGATGAACCGCTCTATTTAATTTTATGACATCTGCTGTGACCATTGGGCCTACATAGTAACGAAACGTTTGCTCGGTTGGCTTCTCATTCAGCACAGACAAGTCGGCTCATGAGCCTGAGCATACCTTAGTAGCTAAGGGAAGAGAACCAATCTCATTATAAGCCATCCAATCAAGCGATGCTCACCGTGGTTGCAAACACAAACACAAACACAAACACAAGAGAGGCTAAAAAGTAAGGCACCTTAAGTACCTAGGTAAGTACCTCTAGTGGTTACTATAGTTGTGACGCACACCGAGGGAACAACCTTCTTATCGATAACAAGATTGGCACCTTGGTTCCCACGCGAACTTCCCTAGTAGCTTGCCCCATGTTGAAATGGAAGTTCTCCCACCAAGACAAGCCCGCATCACACAACATTAAATCGCAATACGAAAACCCGCCGAAGCGCCTGCAGCAATACCTTATCGCATACGGCATAGAAATCGGAGAGTTCGAGCTTTGCAGCTGTCACTTTTCGCACCTCGCACCATTTCATTGCTAGGCCCCAAGTCTCGATCTCCCCTCGTTTTGCCCCATCCCGCCGCTTCGAAACTCGCCTGAATTCAGTCACTCCGTCGACGAGCCCAACCACCCGGTCCTCTCGCCTCCAGGTACTTCGAAACAAAAGCAGTCCTTGTTCACTCAACAAAGTGACACATAAATCTTGGGGTCTCGATTCTGCGTGACTGGGGATTGGTCTTCAAAACCTCGTCAAAGGACGTTAATGACATCTTAACATTGCCGATCTGCCATAGCCAATAATTTGTGCCGAGGAACACAACCTTTTTCCAATCACGTATAAATCGCGAAATCTTACCAACCATGGCAACCCAGTTCATCGGCTTGCATATGCGGGTGGTGTTGAGGGATCCTCCCGGGAGCGAACTGACGGGGACAGTTGGCAATGTCCAGGCAGGGAGCGGCTTAACATTGACTAACGGTACACACAGAATTCTAACCCTACACTTGCAAGAACGATGCTAATGCCCGAGTTGCAGTGTTCGTCTCTGATACCAAACAATGGCTTCCTCACTTGCAGGTCCACGCCGCTAACATCGCCGATCTTGCTGAAGTCAAGAACGACAGGCCAGCGACATATGCGCCTCCTCCAGCCGAACCCATCGCTGCGCCTTTCATTTCGCAACCACCACCGCAACCTGCTTTTGTAGACCCTGCGATCCTAAGTCTGGGGAGACCGCCAGCAGCATTAACGCCGGCAGGCTCCGATTCAAAAGGACCATTGGAGGATGTCAGAGCTGAACTCCAAGTCGCTCCTACGAGTGCCGCTGTCTCAACGCCCGGGAGACCCACCCCTGACCACGACCTGACTGGTTCTGTCAGTAATCTACCCATCAATGAAGCGGTCCAGGAAATGGACAATGGCCAGCCAATTGAAGGACAGGCACCGCGATCCGCCAAGAAGAAAAACAACAACAACCGACGCTCTCGGCAGTCCAAGCAAGGAAAGGGCCAGCGTGCTGAGGATGATGGTCAAGCTATTGAGGGTTCACCCGCCAGTGGCCGAGGCAAGGGATGGAGGCAAACACCAATCCTGCAGAGTACATCATCTTTCCAACCATTTCATTCTCTGAAAAAGAGCTCCAAGGGGCGCAAAGGCCTCCTCGATAACGGCTGGGCTTCTGAAGATGTCACAGAAGAGATGGGGGAGTTCGATTTTGAGAACAACCTTGCGAAGTTTGATAAACGCACCATTTTTGATCAGATGAGGAAGGAGGATCAAATCGACGATGCCAGCCGATTGGTGTCTCACAATCGAAAGCCAAAGCCTGGCACCGCTGGCGGAAAGAACCTGCATTACACCGAAAATGTACTGGACCTGCCGTCCTCAACTAAGAAGGATGCAGACTTCTGGAATAGTGAGGCAGATGATGGATTGAACGAGGCTGAGAGGCTTTCTGGACGGGAAGTTCGTAGTGGTCAAGGTAATAGGAAGGCTGATAGCAAATCGGGTCCGTCACGAAGATCACAGTCACGCAAGGCGAGTGCTGTTGCAGTTTCTGGCGGCCTTCCGCTAAGCCGCGTCAACTCTGGCGTCCGTGCAAGCCACCTGTCTCGGCTGTCGATCTCACGACCAGAGTCTCGCAGTACTAACAGTAGACAGCAAGGTCATCCGCCTGGCTTATACCTCGTCCCTTCGCATAAGCGTCTTGAAACCGTTTCAGCCCTGCAGATGCTTAATCTTGAGAACATAGCAGCGAACGAGATCGGCTTAACAGAACAGCTTATGGCCGAGAACGGAGGGCGAGGTATCGCTGAGGTTGCTCTGATAGCCCTTTCAGATCCTGCTATCAAAGTACGGTTCGGCCTTGCTGGTACAAATCCCTCCTCCAGTGCTACATTGACGAGTCCGGTGGTGGTGATCCTGGCTGGCAATAACAAATCAGGTATCCGAGCTATTGCTGCTGCTCGCCATCTGCGGAACAAGAACATCAACATGCTCATGTGCTTAGTGGGTATTGAGCGCGAGAAGGACTTGCTCGAAGACCTGCGGCAACAGATTCAACTTTATCGAGCATTTGGCGGTAAAATTCTCAGCAAAGCAGATCTGTTCGAACATTTGCGCAAAGCATCATCGTCAGGATCACCTGTCTCAGTATCACTCATCATCGATGCTCTTCTGGGCTTGACCATATCGTTTGAAGAGCTGCGAACTGGTGACCAGGCTGCTGTTTATGAGTTGATGGAGTGGGCGAACCGAAACGAAGCGTTCGTGTTATCGGTCGATGTGCCAACAGGTATCGACCCAACTTCCGGTAAAGTGGCAGTGATAGATGGTAGCCGCCTATTCGTGAAGCCTCGGTACGTTGTTGCAATGGGTGCTCCCAAACGGGGCCTGCTTGAAGCCGTGACACCACCCGATGAGGATGACCCCCAGAACATGAACAATGCCGGACACGAAGAGGAATGGCGTCTATTCATTGCGGACATTGGCCTGGGAAGTGCCGTTTGGAGGAAGGCTGGAACCAAGATTCGAAGAGGTATCGACTTTGATGAGAAGTGGTTACTTGAGATGAAGTATCGGGATGGACACCAGGACGGAACCGACTCAGATGAGGAATAGTGTACCGCACGAAACCAGCGAGAACATGCATTCATGACATGAGGAAGGGGAAAGAGAAACGAAGGAGAGCAAAAAGTTCAGCGATTGTTTTGCCTGTTGCATGGGAAATGGCCAGTGGGAAGATGCATTTTGGGCAATATTTGGCGTTTGGTGGGTTTTATTTTGGCGCTTAAGAGCATGCATTGTTACATTTGAGGTCAAAAAGGGACCAAATACCCAGGAGTTCAGTCAAAATAAGATGCTTTTTATATGTAGATAGCTTTTCTGGTGGTTTCACTATTGCCGCTGTAGCTACTGTAAAAATATCCATAGCTGCTGCAGTTATTCTGTGTTTTGGTCGAAGACTGATTAACGAGACGAGCCAAGTCCGCCAAGAGTATGGAGAAGGTTGCAGAGAGGTCAAGTTTAAGTTAAGCTACGGGGAGAAAACTAAGCTTTGCCAAGCATATTGTGAATTTGTTGTGCATGTGCAGGCTTGGCATTTTATAAAAGCTTGATTGGGTTTATGCCAATACTGTTATATGACGTGAGAACTGTGAAAGGGGAGGCCAACGAGCGGGTTTATTTTGAGTTTCTGTACCTATTGATTACCTAGGTATAAAATCTAGTGGTAGTAAGGTGCGTAGGGAGACTGGTATGTTGTGAAAGCAGAGAAAACAGTCCGATAGTGGGTGTAGTTATAGCTGCATCAATCAATAGCTCGAGAATAGCGCTTCTGATTTTGTTTGCCAGGGCAATGGTCGATTGATTGATTGGCAGCAGCACGTGGTCGGAGAATTGCTAGAGCCTAGTCTGATTTTAGGTTTGATTTTAGGTTTGGGTTCATCGGCTAAGCCGACAAGACGAAGCTGGTGATGATAGATGTGTAGATATTCAAGAGCGAAGACTCTTTAGCTGTTATAAAACCAAGGTTGCCAGTTATTGTTGGCCAACTTCTTTCATATCATTTGCCCGTCTATCTCAGGGTCATCGATTGGTCGTTCCATGTTCTTAAAGGATCACACTATCGAGAGTCAATCTTGTTATTTTGTGGGAAACCTGGGTGATCTTTTCCGTACTTATTCCCCAGAGTGCACAGTGCGGATGGCTGAGTGTAGTATGTAGCATATGCACTTTGGTGTGGGCATTCGACGTGTTGAAAACTGCAGACACTGTCAGTTCAGAACATCAAGGATTTGATAGCTGCAGTCTTCCAGTCTCTATTAATTACTAATAAATAGCATGGTGAATCCTCGGTCACCTTCTATACTCATTCACACCGGAAAATAAGCATATCTGATCGTGTCAGCACCCTGACTCCTTTGACATAAAGAGGGGTCATATTGGTTTGACCATTGACTGAGAGAATGGGGGATGAGACAAAAGGGGATAAATTGAGCGCACATCCAGGGTATTGATGCGTTTTTGGGGGCTGGGAGAGGGCGGGGTCTGTAATTCGACACCATTCCACTAAGCCACAGGGCTGACTGTGTAAGTAAGGTACCTACAACATCTGCTATCAGGCGTCATCAATTGAAGGGATTGGATCCATGCAAGTTATTGCCGTTGATGATGAACGGTCCGAAAGTTTGACTGCAGCCAACCAATGAACCGATGAACGGTTGTGCATATGCTTCATCACATTTTAACTTTAACCGACTTCCAATCTCATGATCGGTCAAGTGCCCTTTTCAAAAATGGTTTGTTTGTTCTAGAATCACATCCAGAAAGTCACATGCCACTGACAGCTCCAGGACATGTTACTCAAACATCAATAACACTTAACTAAGGCTCTCTCTGCAAAGGCACACAATAGAGCTCATGGAAGTGCGATCGGACAATATAATCACTACAGAATTGCATACGTGATTGCTACTCGAGACTAAGTTTAAAAGATATAAGATCACCGTGGGCTATAAATAAAGTCGAGATCTGTACCATTGTCCCAAGGACAGCTGATTGCAAGTATTGACAGCCCCTAATAGTTCATACAGTGCGTCGCTTGAAGACGAAACATCGATAGCCCACCTCCTCATCCATGGAGTGAACCGTCACTAAAATCCTCAAAATAAACCAGTTTCCCCAGTATTTCCCCCTCTGTCATGCTGTTTCTGTTCCACAAACAACCTAACATTGTAATTTCTCAACCACGCGGCGAGGCGAGACGAACGGACCAGGAGCTTATTTCTCTCTGCCCAGAGGCCAGACTCACCCTTTTTTCTCCTCAGCTTCTTTTCATCCACATCCCATCTTTGAGGCTTCTTCGACCCTTCGAGATCGCCACCTAACGTTTCCCGATCCCCAAGACCGGTCTTCCTGCATACCTACCATCCACGCGACAATCGACAGTGGGAAAAGGCCAAGATTTCTGGGCGCCCAGAGTCACAGCCTCTCTGTTGTACAGTATTACGACCACGACTTTAGAATCCAGAATCCAGACTCCAGACTCCCTGTGTCATTCTCAATTACTTTCGCCTACGCAATATTTTTGAGATTCAGAACTCCCGAGCTCCGCCTCCTTCCATTACCAGTCAAAGGCCCGCCTTAATCAATCACGCCCCCGACATACACTACTGTACTTACCAGGAACTGAAGCCCGGATCCAATCAATCCGCGTTTGAATCCTCCTGTTCCTTTCCCCACGATCTCTTCCCCAAATCGCGCCCCGAACACACTCGTTATCTCTTCATCGATAATCTCCAACAATTACCACGTCTCGTCGAATTCAGGTCTAGATTGAGAGATCCGAAAATCACGAGCTGCTGCCGGTCGAAACTACCGCGTCGCTTACTCTTCGAAACGTGCCTCTCATGGCGACCGCCTAAGCGACCCCCCCCCTCCCCCCCGATTCGTAATCCTCGCCCCGACCGAACTTGCGAACCTCGTCGCTCGCGGCTGGCCATACTATTGCGTTTTGACTCGTAGGATAATCGGCCAGCCGCAATCATGGCTGCCGCCGCCGCCCTCGACATGGTCTCCGCGACCATCACGGGGCTGCCGTCGTTGTGCACGACGACTCTTCTGCCCGACAGTGGCGTTATGACACTGGGATTCGACGGCGTCCCTGTACCATTGACCGAGCCGGCTGTGTATCAAGTCCCATGTCCGACCCCCGATCTCTTGCCTCGAGCCGAGTACTCTGTGACGGTCGCTGCTTCAGGCGACGAGAGCAGCCTCACTCAGCATGATGCAGCTGATAGTAGCCCCAAATTCTCCGACTTCCGCGACCCCTTTTACGCCTCGACTTTTCCGATATGCTACGCCCTTGCCGCAACTACCGTCACCGCTTACATGCTCGTTATTATGCTATTTGTCACCCCGCGATCGTTTCTTGATGGAGGAATTGTTTACTTGGGCCGACGATCCGCTTTCACTCACAGCTCTTCCAGCAGTGTCACGATCGGTGGCCGGCCATGGCTACAGAAAGTTGCAGCTTTGACCGTTGCCATCTCACTAACGATTGCCTCGGCTGACACCTTTCATGCCGCCAAAAGTCAGTACATGTGGGGGATCCAGAACGCGAATCAACTGCAGGATGAAGTGATGAATAGCGTGGAACTCAAAGTTATCCGGCTCGTCTCCGATACTTTTCTGTGGCTGGCTCAGGCCCAGACTCTAATCCGACTCTTTCCCCGGCACCGAGAAAAGATCATTATCAAATGGGTCGCGTTCGCACTCATCACTCTCGATGTTGTCTTCAGTGCCATTACCAGTTTCAAATACTCGGAAAATGGCATCAACACCACCGCGCGACCCAAAAACTTTGTTCATCCCGTGCCCGCTCTCAGCTATCTGTTTCAGCTCTCCCTTGGGCTCTTGTACGCAGCATGGGTTGTTTACTATGCGCTAATGAAGAAGCGCTACTCTTTCTACCATCCCTTTATGAAGAATATAAGCGTCGTCGCCATCATCTCGCTTATCTCAATCCTGATTCCCGTGGTGTTTTTCATTCTCGATATCTCCCAGCCTGATTTCACTGGATGGGGGGATTACGTGCGATGGGTTGGTGCTGCAGCTGCCAGTGTAGTAGTCTGGGAGTGGGTGGAAAGGATCGAGGCTCTAGAGCGAGAGGAGAAGAAGGACGGCATACTTGGACGTGAAGTATTTGATGGAGACGATACACTCGAAATCAACGCGTCCGAGTTCCCATGGCTCCGCAATCGTAAGAGCCGAAAAGGAGGCAGTTCGGGAAGTAGTGGCGACGGCGATCGACAGCAAATGTCTTCGTCTGCTGTCAACGGTTGGCCGACTGTTTCCTCCATTGCCAACAGATACCGAGGGCAGAGCAATGGTGCCTTTGCCGAGACTAGTGAACAATCCACACAAAGAGGCACAGGCAGAGGTTTGCGGCCCAACATCTGGCCAGCTCGCCCGGCGCCTGCTGTGACCCCTATTAGCCGAACAGATACCGCCAGCGCAGCCAGCACGGTTTATGCCGTGAGATACCAAGCACCCTCAGAAACCACCTCGCGAACACCAGACCCTCTACCGCGACCGAGTGTGGTCGATTTGAGTCAACAGAGCAGCACTCCCCCAAGCCAGCACACGCATGATGAATCCAGTTCTTCAAACCAAGCTCCAGCTTCTGTACAACATGGGCATGTCGTGTCATCGCCATCACAACAACCTGCCGATCTAGAAGCAAACTTGACAAACCCACCACCTCAGGGCGGTTGGCGAGGTCTCGCATTTGCCGGCCCGAGATCTGGTCACTCGGGTGAGGATGCGACAAGGGAGATGACCCAGCAATCAGAGAACAATCCAGTCGCAGAACGCGAAGGAAGGACAAGTAGTTCGAGCCGGTGGGATCTAAGAGCTCGCCTGGAGGATTTTGCGGCCAACCAAGCAGAGAAATTACGGGACCGCATGCGCACAGCTCCCAATACCGAGAGTCTTCCTGTAACGGTTATTCCGGCACCTCCGCGAAGAGGAGCAGCGCTGCAGCAGGTGCTTGAGGAAGAAGAGCTCAACACATCAGAGCAGGGCTCGCCAGGTCGGGAACCTTTTACGTCACAAAACAGGAGCACGAGCAGTCCTAGCAATGCATCGCGAGACGCAACAGGAGAGATTGTACAACTCGACAGGAGTCGAAGCACGTTCTCAGGCAGCCAAGGCGATGGGCCGATCCCACCAAACAACCCACCACTATGGCGAGGTGTTCGGCCGAGAATGACTGCCGACGAAGATTACTATGATGATTCTGACGATGGATCACTGTCGGGCAGGTCATCATTGGATCATCGGAGGCAAGATTCGGACTCATCAGGTCTCCACCGGACGAGTTGAGTACTTTGTGCTGATAGTTGTGCACTTAGCGAGGCGTTGTTTTCTGCTCTCTGATTTGATGAGCATCTGGATGATTTATACGAATGATACCCCAGGAATGAGCATAGTAGAGTTTTGCGTGTATATCTACGGGATGGAGGGGACAGACATGGGCGTCATGCTTGGGATTGGATCCTGTATATGCTAGATGGGCTGACCTTGAAGGAAGGCAATGGCATTAATGTTGGAAGTACGCATGGATGCTCATAGTCAGAACGGCCTTTTCACCTGGAAAGGACATGCCGAATATGGCGTGTGTTCGTGTGGTAAATAGACTATAAAAGAACAACACGATGAAATCAACGGCTATACAATCATAGGGACATTTGTTTAAAAATCGAATAGCCAGAAGCATGAACTCTGGTGCCGTGATCGTTTGATGCCTCTCGTAAGCGGAGGCTATTGACATGTTTGGAGGTTACGTTCGCTGATGGTTTGAAATACGTAGAAAATAACGTTCGGCATGACGTAGTGATGCATGTCAGCTGCAACGTCTGCAAATGAAAATGGACTAGAGACAATCCCGTGCCAAAGCGAAAAACATCAATTCTCGGCAAGCTCGGAAGAGGAGAGGACATGAATCATGGCAGATGGGATGATGATAGCGATAGGGGGGGAATAGGGGATGATTGCGCTATCGCAAGTTCCTTCACATGTTTACACTGGATCCAATGATTTTTTGTTAGGCCTGGGCACGGAGATTAATGAGAAAAACTTGGATTGACTAAGTGACTTTTTAGAGTCTGTATGGCTCCGCCATGATTATATGACGATGCATCAAGCAGAATCCAAGATCAGACAAATCATGGCACAAAACATAATAACACCGACATCGCAATATTACAAGGAATGATAATTAGATACCTTCTGTGCAGCAATGGACTCCGCGGGCCACCGAACGCCACAGAAAAGTCAGCTCTGCAGGTAATGAGATCCTGTGAGACCCTTGGATAATCTCAATTTTGGAGCCCGCGGAGCTAGGAGGCCTATTTTGTTCCCCACATTGTGGGAAGTTGAGTGCTTCTAGAGGGGCTGAGGAAGAATTTGAAGCCATAAGAAAGATACGAAAATCCGGGGGGAATCAGGTCCGCTTAAACTCTATCGCAATAAGCTTGAATATGAGTTTCATGTGTATTTATTTATTCCAGTGGCATCCGCATAACGGAAACCAACATTAAACAGCAAATGGTAACTAGGTGCTGGCTTACAGTTGCTTCAGCGTTGAGATGATGGACGGAATGGAGATGGAGGAACCAAGTAAGCCCCCCATACGTCCCAATCTGACCAATCATCAGACCCCTTCCCGCCTCGGCTTACCCACCCTTGAAATCTCCCCCTCCACTATCCACTAGCAACTCCCTCTAATACAACTTTCCAGCACGCGACGATCCCGCACAATCCGCGACTCTCCTTCATTGCTCGTCTTCTGTTTCCTCGTTTTCGTCTTTATCTCTTCGTTGCATTGAAATACGGGAGAAGAGCCGTTCAGGTCGAGCAAGAAACACGTTCCTTTTTCTCTCTACAGCGACTTGCCACTATTTGCGACTTCCGTCCCTCCTAGACCGACCTTAACCTATACGCGGACCCTTTTGCGACAAGAAAACTCCACTTCAAGGCGTCCAACGAAATAGGGGTGCAACGTCTACAAGCTAGTTTACCGCAGAAATTCTCGGCAACTAATATTTACAATATCGAAACCGGAATATTCTTCTGAGGAAGCTCGCAAGTGCAACATCAAAGACGAGACGAGACGAGACGAGACATGTCAGGCTCAGAACCCTTTCCGCTGCTAAACACGGCCAACGATCAGCTGCATCAGCGTCGTCCTGCAGACCAAGCAGATTCCTACGTCAGCAATACCACAGCCACCCAAGACGCCATCAACAACGCCCGGAGGCGACGTAAGAGTAGTCTTTTGGGCGGCGAGATCAGAGGTGACACGGGTGCTCCGGCATTGGCTTCTAGTCGTGCCAGTCTCGAAGCCTCAGATAACCACTCCAATGGTCACGTACGTCACATTTCCTGCCCTGCCCTGTTCTGTTCTGTTCTTGTCAGACAAGAACCACCTGTGCATGCTGCTGTGTACTAACACGTCGATGGAACAGTCCGACGGCCGCAAGCGCCTCTCAAAACGACGCCGTGCTCGTGGCCTCATCGGTCGAGCCAAACAGACCATGATCAAGCATACTTTCGTCCTCCCTGCCGTCCTCCTCGTCTTCTTCCTCGTTGGATATGCCATCAACCCTACCGAGTCCAACCCTATCCATCACTTCATCTTCTTGTCGTACAAGCTTCCTCAAGATGATCCTAATGAGCCTGCGCAGTACGGAAAAGGACGCTGGGATATCGCCTTTGTTGGTTTCTACACAATTGTCCTCTCCTTCACTCGTGAATTCATCATGCAGGAGCTCCTATCACCACTGGCCCGTTACTACAATCTCACCCGTGGTAAGAAGGCCCGTTTTATGGAGCAGGTCTACACTGCTCTCTACTTCGGCGTCCTTGGTCCCGCCGGTCTCTGGGTCATGAGCCACACTCCTGTGTGGTACTTCAATACCCATGGCATGTACGAGGGCTTCCCCCACCGAACTCATCTTGCACCAGTCAAGTTCTACTATCTGTTCGAGGCCGCGTACTGGGCTCAGCAGGCCATTGTGCTTCTCCTGGGTATGGAGAAGCCTCGCAAGGACTTCAAGGAGCTTGTTGGTCACCACGTTGTCACCCTCGGGCTCATTGCCCTGAGTTACCGGTTCCATTTCACCTACATTGGTCTGGCAGTCTACGTCACCCACGATATCAGCGACTTCTTCCTCGCTACGTCCAAGACGCTCAACTACATTGATTCTCCCCTCGTCGGACCTTATTTCGGAGTCTTCATGGTTGCTTGGATCTATCTGCGTCACTTCCTCAACTTGAAGATCATTTGGTCCCTTGTCACCGAATTCGAGACCGTTGGCCCCTTTGAGCTCAACTGGGAGACTCAGCAATACAAGTGCCGTATCGCACAGGTTATCACCTTCGCACTCCTCTCGTCCCTTCAGGCTTTGAACTTGTTCTGGCTCTTCTGCATTGCTCGAATTGCTTGGCGATTCCTCAGCCAGAACGATCTCCAGGATGATCGATCTGAGGACGAGGACGATGATGTCGAGGAAGAGGAAGAGATGCCTGCCTCTGCCCTCAAGACCAACGGCAAGGCAAATGGCTTCGCCAACGGACATACTAATGGTCATGCCATCAGCAAGATCCCTGAAGATGTAAAGAACTAGATGAATTCGCACCTCAGGTTGGCATCTGAAACTAATGGAAGGGAACTGCTAGAGGAAAGGACTTCTTCGACCTACTTTGTTTCCAGGAAAGCATCGGAAAAACGAAGAGAGGGTTGGTGAGACGAATTAATGGATCAACATCATCTAATGACCACATCGAGCGAGGGATGCCACGAAACGGGCGCATAGCTGTATTTCTCACTTTTCTTTTGAGACCACGGGGGCAGCAGGACGGGGAATGGATGGTAATGGAGTTCAACTGGGAGTGGTTTGACCTCACTGTCGCTTTTGTATCAAACATGCCGGCGTTCCGAGGGAGTCCGAACTAAACGGACTAATTATCTGCTGTTGTGTTGCGGTGGTAGGTTACCGAGTTGGACAACAGACAGCCATACATTCTTGACATGCGTGTACGAATCGTGCACACATGCACATGTTGGCTTGTCGTCTGAACATTGGGAGCCAAGAGGGCTTCATTCAAATGAGGCAGTCGAAACGTCTTTCGACGAACTCGTCCGGCCATTTTGGAAAAGGAGGGCTCCTCACTTATATGTGCAATACTCGCTGGCCTCAAGTCACCCTACCGCATGCACCTCGGCAGTACACCATCTCCCTCGGGCCATGTATGCAAGCAAGCACCTATCTTCTTGTACAATCAAGCTTGTCACTATCTATACGAACACACTTAATAATATTACCACTTTGACGCTCGCTACCTCTACTCCCCAACCCGCGTGCTATTCACACTCCTAGCCCCATTTAGCTACTTTCGTGTTCATCGGTAGTGAATGGATAGCTTACGTTTTTTCAGCTAGAACCCTCAACGCGCGTCAACTTGGCGTCTTTTCTAACATGATCCGGAGGCCCGATTACTAACTCGCCTCTCGTGTTGGAAGGCATACAACAGATCTCACTTATTACCTATGCACTCTGTGAGGTGGGGATATAACCCCCAATTTTGCCTCTTACGGAGACTGTCCCAGACCCTTAAAAACACCGCATCACGCTGGAGGCGCACGCGTAAGCCGATACGAGCGAGCTCCAATATCTCCTCCGTACGGTGAGAAAGGTCCTGCATGGGAAACAAGTCAGAAATAAAACGTGTGCCTATCATTCGCCTGTCTAAGTCGTGGGTAACTCTACTATGTCGCAGTCAGTCCACTTGAATTTCTTAGCGTAGTAGCGAGACTCAAGATGGAGTCTGAGAGAGAATATCTGCACAATGCATGCATCCATGCACGCATGGGGATGCCCCCTTGCCTTGTCCGGCGGGAAGAATGGCAGTTTAAAGTGTGCACATCCACTCGGGACAGGGCCTGTATGCACTGCGACATTGATACAACTTTATATGTGAAGGCATAGCTAGACTACTCTACTCTACGCACACCGTACGCTCAGAATCAAGTAATCGGGCGGCGCAGCACATCACCACAGGATGAAGAGTGTGCGACGTAGACGTGAGATTCGCGGAGGTTAGCCGCCGGGAGATAACCATACGCCGCAGACATACAGAAGACAAGCAACGACTTACAGTAACCGAGTCTCGGGTGCCCCATACCATTTCCTAATGGCGTCAAAATATATTCCCTTTCAGGGGTCAATGCTACTACGGTGAGGCGCTTGTTCCGCGGTGGCGGGTCCGGGTCAAGTGGGGTCAATTCTACCGAGCACAGCCTCAATGTAACGGAACGGAGTATGGTCCGTAAAACACAACGACAACCAAACGTTTCCACCCTCGAAACGAGTTGAAACACGTCGCGGTATCTGTCACACATATTTCGGCATGCAATAACACGTGGAAATACCAAAGCGAATCACTACAAGAGTTAGAACACAAAGACTTCATTCGATTACTCGCCTGCTATATATGCTATGCTATGCTAGCCCATACTTTAATATGCTTTGACTCAGGTAAGATACCTTGCATTACATACTTTGTTGGGCCCCAAAATAGACATGACTCAGGTTGTTGTCTTCTGTCGAACAGTGTCCCTGCCTCCTCTTCCAGAGATTTTAGACCATCGAATGTAAGATAGCAAGAGGTTATTATTTTCTCCTCGTCCTAAGTAGCAATCCATTCACCTGCCACCCCATTCTTGTTGAACGGGCCAGTCGATTCACAACCGTTTCCCCCCGCATGAGCGGTCTGTTTGTCTAAAAGACCTAGAAGTCTCCTGTATAAAGACCTCGCCTCCCTCAGCCACTCATTTGCATCCTCTTCTGAAGATATCATGTGTACAATGTCGCGTGCTGTGTCGAGAGCGTCGAGCCGGTCGTCGCAGATAAGAGAAATTCCGATCAATCCATATGCCCCTTATATTCGGCCTAAGCCATGTCCCAATTCAAAAGCAAATCGTGATATCCGTAAACGCCTGCATATGTACCCTGCCATGGCAATTACTGTGCTATATAGCACGTTGCAACACAAACGTTTGACTGCATTAACCCCCCTTTCCTATTGCCTTGATGATAAGGTTGAAAATATTCACTCGAGTGCCTTGATGCAGGCTGTTTCGAGATGATTAGTCGGACTCCGATGATCCGATGCATTAAACACTAGAAGCAAAACGCCTCAACACCGATCCGATGCAATCTTTGATGCCGAACCCATGGGTGAAACGTCGTAGGCGGAGATGGTGCCTTGTAAGCCAAGTAGATAAAATGATAACGTGGAAGAGTTGTGATGAAAATTAAGTTAGAGGGTAGCTTCGTCGATCCCCGATGGTGAAGATGTTACGGCGATTGACAGTAAGGTTGCGTATATTGGCGAAACACTGGGGTGCTGAAACGCGAAGCGATAGCTTACTTTCGCTCCATCGAGTGCTCCTCGCTGTGGCTCGACTCTGCGTCTGAGCATGACGAAGAGGATGTATGTGTATCATCCTCATGGCCTTGTGAACCTGAGCCGGATATGCTTCCTGAGGATCCTAGACCGTTGTAGCTGTCAATAGCACCGTCTGAATTCCTTTTTGGTCCCATTTTAGCCTTGCGAAGGGCCCTGGCAGCTTTCAGTTGCGCTTCACGAGCCACGTTGAGAGCTCGCTCGGCTCGGATTTGCTTCTCCCACATGGAGGCATATCGCCCCTTAGCGGTCAGGAGTTCTTCATGAGTTCCCTTCTCAACAATTGTTCCGGAGTTAAGAACAATGATTTGATCAGCGTGTGTGATCGTAGATAGTCGATGTCTGAATTGATGTTAGTAGGAAAGCTATGGAGGGTATGGGGCAGTTACATACGCAATGATGAGCAAAGTTCGGCCCTGCCCAATGTTCCACACATTATCTTGAATCTCCTGCTCAGTATGCGAGTCTAGTGCTGATGTGGCCTCGTCCAGCATGATGATACGCGGGTCTTTGAGAATTGTTCGTGCGATGGCGACTCGCTGCTTTTCGCCACCACTCAAACGGAGACCCCGCTCGCCGACCTGTGTGCTGTATTGATCCGGAAATGATAGGATGCGGTCATGGATGCTGGCGGCACGGCATGCTTCATAAACCTCCTCGTCTGTGGCGGAGGGTCTTGCATACTTAAGGTTGTACATCAAGGTCTCATTGAAAAGCGTTGTGTCCTGGGGAACGACACCAATCTTCTCCCTGACTGAGTTGATGGTCAGATCCTTGACATTCTTCCCGTCCAACTCGATTGATCCTTCATCGCAGTCGTAGTAACGGAACATGTGACGAAATAAGGTAGACTTGCCTCCACCTGACTCGCCCACAAACGCTGTTGTGGTACCAGGCAGACATTCGAAGGAAATGTTGCGTAGCGCGGGTTTTCGTCGGTCATAGGAGAAGCTGACGTTGTTCCAACGCACATGACCTTGGAAGTCCTTGCCCAGAGGGACAGCATGGGGCGTATCCAGTACCGTTGGCTGGATCTTGAAAAGCTCAAGTAATCTCTCACCTGAGATCATGGCCTGCTGTACGGTCCGGTAAAAAGTACCAAAAAAGTTCAGGGGACCCTGTAGTTGTGTCAAGTATGAGACTACCATGAACCAGTCACCAGTGGTGCGACGATCCATACCCATGGCGACTTGCCAGCCACAGACCAAGGCAGCGATGATCCTACCGAGGTTGAAAACAACGGTTTGGCAAATATTCATCATCATCATGCCCATCTGAACCTTTGCCTCAGCATTTTGGAAGACTGCAACCTTGCCTTGGTACCGTCTGGACTCGAAATCTTCGGCGTTGAAGTATTTGACTGTTTCGTAACTAGAGATTGAGTCGTTCTTTACTGCTTCCTCTTCGCGGTCGGCGTTGGTCATTTCGCGACGCTGATCCGCTCGAGTGGAAGCCATCTTGATAGTCATGTAGAGATACCAACAAGTATCAACCAGGTTGATCTCAGCATACAGTGGGCCGTAATAATAGTAGAAAACCGAGATTGCGAGGAAAAGATCGAAAAGCATTGGAAAAACCTGGAAGGTCACTTGCTCGAGAAATTGGTTAATGGAAGAACCTTTGTTGAGAGCTGATAGGACCTCCCCAGTGCGCTTAGAGAGGTGGAAATCGAGACTCAGAGAGTGGACGTGGTTGAAGGCCGCTGTCGTTAGTCCCCGATACGAATATTGCGAGACGGGAATCCAAAGAATTGATCTCAACGATCCCAGAAGTCCCGATTGACCTTGAAGGATCCACAAGACTCCCAGGATCAAAAAGTCCTTTAATGGGAAGTTGTCCATGGAAAGGCGTTCGCCCTCTTGAACATCTTTGATCACGTCCTCGAGATCATTTACCACTTGTTTGACTGCCATCGGAACAGCTACGTTGACCAAACGCTGTAGCATCACCAAGATGAAACAGATGAGAACATTTATCTGAAGTCTGACAGAGTCCTTGGGCCAGAGGTAAGGGAAGAAAAGCGAGTACCCCTTAAGATACTCCCACCACGTCTTGTGTGGTAGCTTTTCGGGTCGATAAAAGGCAGCCGGTTCTTCCTTTTTAGGGAAATTCGGTGTCTTGTGTGCGTTTGACATCGTTCTACCGCGCCCACGGCGACCATTGGGAATCTGGCCATTGACCGCTTGACCATTAGTATCATACGACCGGCGGTTTCCGTTCAGTAGTGGAGTTGACTCGGCAGGATTAGCTTCCTCGGCTTTCTTCTCGTCAGTGTCGCGAGCTTTGCGAATCCACGCCAAGCTGAAGACTCCGATCAAGGCAAGTAGATGGAGTATTCGAACGAAATAGAGGACGAGGTCGATCTTCGTCCAGTAATCTACACAGTTTCTTTCCTTGTCTGAGCCGCTGTCTTTAACAGAGCGGAAGAAGTGGCAATCGAAGGCCGCAACTGCAGTTGTAGAAAACATGATGATCTCGCCAATGAAGCCCAAGATCCAGACAATGAAGTGAACAATATTGGGGCCCTTGCGCCAATCGAAAAGCGAGATGAGGATATAAAGGTAGAAGAAAAGGGATCCGGTGACATGGACCTATGCGAAAAAGTGTCAGTTGCAGTTACGATAACTCTCGAGACAGTTAGAAGGGGGTAGGTATTTCACATACAACACTCCATTCACCAGCCCATGGCAGCCCCTCGTTGGACCATTGGTAAGGGTCTTCGTACCAGAAAGCATGATAAAACATGAATCCAGCGCTGCCCACATAGGTCATGAAAACAACAAAGGCGAGGTAACGAAAAACATTTTTTGCGGTACGGCCAAAACCTGGGCCGATCTTGCGGTCACCATCGCCTCGGGCTCGCTTCCTCTTGGTTATGGGTAATGGCTTGCCTCCAGGTCCTTTGACTGTAGGCTGGACCAGGTCTTCTTGCTTCTTGGAGTTCACGACGCTGTACCAAGCGGCGCAAGATATGAATGCTGTAAGTAGGATGAGGGCGTAGAGGTATTGCGTTTTGCGCAAGATATAATCGGCAAGAGGTAGATCATCACGGCCTACACCGCTGAGAGGAATGATCACGGTGTCGTCGGTGGCAGCCATGATGGCGGACTAGAATAGCTGTGAGCGTCTTTTGGTGTCAAAGAGCAGCAAGCTCATGTGAACTATTGAATCCGAGAAATAAGACGACGTCGATAGAGGAAGGGAAAGGCCTTCACCGCGGACAAAGCATCGCCCTGCCCGTGGCAATTGACGGGACAGAGGGGCCGATAAACGAGTGAGTGGCGGGAAGACTGCGGAAGAGGCTCGAGTTGAAGATGTTGAAGGGTTAAAAGAAAGACTCGAGACTCGAAAGACGACTGCGGTCTAAGTCTTGTCCTTGTCCTGCTTGCTTTGCTTTGAGCCGAACCTACGACTCAAGCAGGTGCCACTACCAGTGCAGGTGCAAGTGCAAGCGCAAATGCAAGTGCAGGGTGCAGGGGGGGAGGTGCAAGGTGTGCCGGGGGCAGGGTGCCGGACGCCAGGTGCCAGGTGCAGCAGGGCAGGTGCCCACCTATGCAGATTTTGGGCAAGCGCAACTCCGACGAGCATCCATTCGCTCGCAGCGCCAGTCCAGGACAAGCAACCGGTGATGGATGGAAATGGGCGTTGGAGGAGTGCCCCGGTTTCCGCAGGGTGTGCACTCTACTGCAGCACAAACTAATAACAGCACCTCAAATCTGAAGCAAGCAATGCTTTGAACAGTACTGGGTGACGGAATGGGTGAGTGAGTGCGTGGATGCAGTGAGCGCAGGGCGACACCATCACATCAGCTCAGCTCAGTAGGGATGGATGATAGATGCCCTATTCAACACACCTAAGCCCTTCCATCCCTCCAGCTAACTACGACATCGGTCGTCAATTGCCCCTCTATCAGGTCCCTGCACCAGCCCAGCTTTTAACTAGCAACATGGAAAACCAGCCAGTGGAAGGCAGCGAAGGCCAGGTGCCAGTAGCAGTACGTATTCAGGCCTTTTGCTTTAGTCTTTGGGGCCCTTTGGTGGGGCAGCTGACTTGGGTAAGTGGCGAAAGCCACCCCGAAGATTGCCCTCCCGTCGGGATGCTCTCTTCTTGGCCCATCGAATGAATGATTGAGATTGAGAGGTGCTGAAGATGGAAAAAGAATAGTGAATAACGGGTACGCACCTATTGGGTCAAACACGAGCACTGCAGAGTGGACCAGCCTGAATTTGAATTCGCTGTCGTAATTCAAAGGGTCTCTACTCTGGGTAATCAGAGTTGGGAACTATCAGGTAGGTAGGTAATGGCGAGAGTCTGTATGTTTCTTCTTTTATAAGATAGATTGGATAGTATCAAGACTGGGAGATTCCCTGTTGAGTTATATTTACTCAAACTACTAACTGTATGATAGCAATTCGTTTTAACATACTTGTTAATGTGACGGTTTCTGTTATGAGTTGTATTGTATGTCCAGTTTAGTATTGCTTTCGAGATTGGATTGCGCGGGCGCCGCCGGTGGGCGTTGCTGGATCGTTGCTAGATCGTTTGTGGCTCGATCGATAACTCGCTTGTTGCTGCTGGCTTTCACTAATTCTAGACCTTGGGAATGGAAACAGAGAGCGGCTTTTGCTATAGAACGAGCAGTCAACATCATAGTCGGTGACCAAAACATCGGCTCAGTAGGCCTCCTGGTCCATCTTGCTCCTCTTATTCCTGCTCTCGTGCTTCCCTTTCACCATCAACTTTTGCTCAACCACAAACAACGCCTCTCTTCTAGGCCCTCTGAGCCTCCCGGCGTTCTCCTAGAGGTGGGTACACGCCTCAGGCCTGGGACACTCTGTGGTCCGGCGACACGCCTCTAGCCTCTAGTACACGCCTCTCTCGACTTGGCACGCTCACACACACACACAAACACACAAACACACGCCTTCAACAGTGTACCCAGAAGCAGCTAGGGTATGGTGGAGCGTCCCTTTTGGTGGAGAGAGTCTTGGGAAGAGGGTCCTCTTGAGCCCTTTCTGGGGGCGGCCGTTCTTGGCTTGGGTTCCACGCTTTTATCCTCACATCGTTCTTGTCTTTGGGTCTGTTGTCTACCAGGAATTTGATGGGTCTTGACCGGGTTTATCTGAGCAACGGGAACTCGAGTTCAATGCTTGTCTCTTTGACCTGACAAGGTCTGTGTACTGTTCTATGCCAAGAGCGTGAATCACGATGAAAGAATGGTAAAGATGATAGATAGATGATCCGCAGACTCGGCGCTTTGGGCATTGACAGACCTGACCTGATAGTTTATAACGCTGGTGCCGCGGGAGCAGCAAGGATCGAAACGAATGGCAAACTCAACATAGCGAGACGGTGTTATTATTATTAGGACGCGACTCGGGCGTTTAACAATCGATAACTGTCTATTATTATGCATTATATGTATGTACTGCAAAACACACGCACCGACTGGCTAAGGTGTTGTTTTGCGTGGGTCAATCATGAAGCTCGGCTTCGAATGACACGACATGTGCCTGTTGATGATTGCGTGTAAAGCACACAACTAACAGCAAATAAAGCTTGTCGTCCATTGACACTGCAAGGGACGGATATCCATTCTCTGTTCTTTTTTAGGGAAACGGGTCCAATACAACATTCACTTCTCCTCCACCTTGTCTAGCTAGTATGGTTCCGCTTCAGGTGAGATCGGGGATTGTTTGACCAACAGCCAGGTTCCCCCAGATGGCAGGTCAAGGTTGATCAATAAGAATAGAAGTCAAGCAATGACAGGGAAATTGGAATTCATCATCATTAAGACCCATCGCCGGGTATTTTGTTAGTAGTACGGCTGTTCTGCAAACAACGAACTGAGAGGCCACGCAAATAAAGTGATCAGATACACAAAAATAGTCATGATGTTCAGCCAAAACACTCTATTTCAATTTGACTTCCCCTATTGGTTTAAGGGGTATCGTGATAGCGCACCACCTCAGCCTTGAAGATGTCCCAATTTAGACTGTGTGTAAACAAAGTCAACACCAGTCCTATTCAATCCAGTCCAACCAATCCATCCCGTCTCAACCCTCCCTGTCCCCTTGTAAAGTTTCGATAATCCGTTGCACTGACCGGACGGAACGCCGCCCAGCGGCTGATGGTGTTGGTTTGTGCGCTTCGGTAGACTACATTCAGTAATCACCCGCTCTACCACGCTGTTGTATCATGGACTCAGTTGTTGCTTTTTGGCGCACAACGAAATGGTTATGCAGTCCAATAATAAACCAAGGAAACGAATCCCCATGGGATAGGCTATGTTGATTTGTGAAAGCAAACCAGGAATTTAGAGGACTTGCATGGCTAGTCGTCTAATCGATTTGATTAAGCGGTGTGTATGTCTCCGTTATTGTGTCAATAATCATGAATTTCTGTTTCTCTTCCTAGTGATCTGATGCCTGCTTCTGATTGCTTCATGAAATTCAGACATGTCTCCTCAGTGATCACATCTGGAACACTTGGTGTGAACTGTAAGGCCGTGTAAGTGGTCAAGGTGGCTAAGACGATGGCGATAGTGATGATGTAAGTGAGGGCCATGACTTCCATGTTCCGTGCCTTAGCTCAGTGTAATGGTTGCACAGGAACATGTACCCCGTACTGTACCTCCAACACAGCCTGCGATTTCGATTTCTGCCGTTCCAAAGAAGAAGCTGTTGGAGACCTCTACACGCAGGTCGAATAAAGATCATGTATTGTGCCTGGCAGGGCTTGTAGGCTGCGGGTACGGTATCAAGAGGCTTGCCTTGGCGTCATGACCATAACCCTGGCAATTCCTTTATTGAGTTCAGTTCATCGAAGTTTCTATTCCAATACAATCTATCAAGTACACTCTTTATGTTTTGTGTCTCAGTTTTCTATACTGCAAACTGACTGGCTAAGTCTTTACTCCATCCCGTGCCCAGCAGTCCTCCACCATCTTCGATCCCGGCCGCCAGATCCCAGCCTTCACCTTGTCTAGGTATAGATGTGTGTACCTAGATCTGAGCTCCTGACGTAGATTCCTCTGCCCTGCCTAACCCCCTTTCCACATCCATAGCACCCCCTCTACTCCGCCGTCGTCATCCGAGTCAAGTCATATGGGAGGCCGAGTCAGAAGGACGTTTCTCGGCCAGCAACGGGGAAAGGAGCGGAGAGATCTGGCCGGGCAGATCATCGCTGTTGAGTGTTGGCTTTAGAAGTCATGATGATGTTCTTATTCCCGAGACAAGAATTTCTGAAAAGCCGGGGTCGAAGAGGAGGGGTGGGCTGCTCTCCCGCCATAAAAAGAAAAGTGACAGCCCTCCTTCACCGGCGGGCAGGTTGTACATACTGTGTTGTCGTGTCGTGTCACAAACTTTAGGCTGCAGATGATGGTCCTTGATCTTTGCCTTATTGCGCCAGCTACAGTAGTTTCCTGCATGTAGCTATGCGAGTTGACGCAGGTCCCTGAGGAGAGGAAAGAGAAAACTGAGCAGCAATTGACGAATGAGCTTTGCCTGTGCCATCTGCCATTGACTATGCCTATCTTCTTCGTTCCATTGTACAGAAGTCCTAGGTTAGTGTCAAGGCGTGGGGCGGCGCGGAGCAGCGATGCGATACGATATCATGCAGCGAGCGATGCACGGTGAAACAGGTTCTCAGGTATTTGCGATGTAATAAGTATTTACAGTAAGTGTGCCAGCTTACACAGAACGAGCATATGCGCAAAAGCCCCCATTGTTGGCTCTGTGCCGCACCAAACGCTGCTCTTAACATTGCCAACCTTGGCTGGTAGTCCCCTCTTTGCTCTCCAGATCGATCGTTGTTGCGTTGGTAGGAAAGCATTGGCTGTAGACTGCAGACTGTAGACTGCGGTGGGACTGTCGAATTCCGTGCTGCTGTCAGATGTCGGATTCGCAAGGTGAGTGATAAGGTGAGATTCAGGTCAAGGAAGAGTGCAAGCTAATAAGATTGGCGATGCACCGCCCGATTCTGGAAAACTGACAAAGATGAGTAGGCGGCTAAAATGGTCAGTTATTTAACTGATCAATTAATTTTTGCTGACATCCAATAGCGGATGTACATACTGTATTCACTGAAGGTTTTGCTTTTGTTTACAAGGGTCAATCCGTGTCTCCATACCTTCTCGATGGCGTCTCAAGTCTTTCTGTTTTCTCTCCCCACCATTTGTGCCCAGGTGTCACCACGAAGGACTCATGATGCTTGACTCTCCTCCACTTTGCCTATGTGCTAACTCCACAGAGGCTGCTATTGTTGTCCTGAGGCCTGTTAGCTTGACCCTCTTTCATACAACTGCCGGTGAGCTGTAGCTGTTGTAATGCGTCACAACTCACAAGTCGACTGAATCCATGGTAGTTTGCATTATTGCTTCTATTGTCTATGCCAGACTTGGATAGCATTATCTGTATAAACCTTTCATGTGTTTATAATTACTACCTCGGCAAACGAAACAGCGATAACCCCAACATCTACTAATACCGAAGAACAGGCCTGAGCTAATTAGCAGCATTATATACCTTACTAGCGAATGCTTGGCCACAAAGAAGAGGATTCAATTGATCAATCTATTTATCCACCATGAGGGCTTAATGTTCTGTATCCAATATGACTGCACTGGATCGTTGTCCGCGCTAGGATGTAACTGTGATTTGATTTTCATCAGTCCCAAATGAGATCTGCAAGTGCCTTTTGACTGGAACGCTCTCGGTGTAGAAGCAGAGATTTCCGGTCGTGTTTTTTGTCCTTTCACCGTCCGTAGCTACAACGCTACCTCTGCTTCATCATGAGATGGTTAGCATCCTTTCTCTTTCACCGCTTGCGCTGCTGCATAAGTGTCTGCAGGTAATTGGGCCCGTTGCTCAAACCAAAGTATTGTCGTGCACAGCTCATGCCGGTCATCAAGACACACCTGTGGTCTCTGCAACATTTACTTGAATAGCTTCGCGTCAAGTTATCCGATTGATGCAAAACCCGGCGTCTGGCCGCCAGCCAAGCATGGGTGTCTAAGCCGTTGACAGGTCAGTTCATCTTGACTGAGCATGGGAGCCACGAGAACAGTGAGCTTGTGAGACCTGGGCTGTAGCACAATCCCAGTCTTTGTCACTAAAATTTCAGACCCTCTGTCTTGCGCAGGATAGTGTCCTTGATGAGGTGGAAGAGTCGAGTAGACAAAAAGACACCTGTCTGTGCCTCTTGTCCAACAGCCATCTGCGATCTGTACTGCACCTATTCCGCCAATCCTCTCAAGGGTCCAGTCCCCCTAGCCTTCATTTTATGGACCACCACCATCACCGGCGCCGCCGTCAAAGCGGTACCTTTACTGGTTACGGTACGGAAGCTCAATTCAACTCAGGTAACTTAGGGGTAGCAACTCGTAAAGGTGCAGAAATGAGCTGACGGGTAAAAAGAAAGCAAAGGAGAAAACAGAGACCAGCCAGACGAGAAGATGGCGGAATCTAAGTTGTGGAATGCCAAGTCCGCATCACCTGTTGTACTTGCTGTTGCGGTATCCCAGGTCGCGGTCCCGCGAACCATAGCATGAAATGCGAATGACTGGCTGAAGACTGCGTGACCCGGGTCAGACAAGAAGATGCCCCTCCGTCCTTTACTGATTACGACTGGTAGCCAAGCACCAAGGCTCAAAGAGCCGCTCCGTCACGATCCTAGTGTTGGTTTTAGTGAGCCATGGCAATGGCATGGCAGCTTGCACTTGAGCCCAGCTTGGAAGAAACTCGAAGCCAAGCCAAATTGACACAACCCTCCATTTCCAACTTATCAGTAAGGTGTGGTGTTCTAATTCATAACATGGAAAACGGTATGGATTGGCATCCAATTCTATGTTCGCCAGAGCCAAAGATCATGAAAATGTCTGAGTACTGTAAGCGTGATAATGACCCCACCTCCACAATTGATACCGCTGTTCTCGGTGTAAGTGAGGACACCTCCAGAGGAATAAACACTCCAACACCGCTGCCGAATGTGAGAATCAACATTCTAAAAGAGTCAAACATGCACATTCGTCTCACTCCGACTAATTCAAGCCTCATCCTTTTCTTCGGGTCCTGTAGCTTAATCAAAGTGGTGTTGGCGGTAGGTACTATGTTGTTGTTGTTTGTGGCTGTATTGGGCAGTGGGTGGTGTCATATCTGCAGGCGACTGCATCCAGTCGAGGGGGCTTGGGCCAGGTCGAGATCTGGCAAATCCATGCTCTCTTGATTTCCATCTTGTAACAGATTCACCCCGAGAATGTATTGCTTGGCATCCACACCCAGGCACGTGTTATCCCATGGGCTATCTGTAGAAGCGAGAAGTGAGGCCATTCAGGCCTTTCAGGTCAAGTCAGACTTGCTGATGTGATGTGATCGAGGTAATACGAGGTGCTACCTAGTAATGTGAGATATGAGCCACGGGATGCCATACATAATGTATGCATTATGTATGCATAGGTAGGTAGGTAGGTGAGTATGCGTATGTCTGTATGCCCCGAAGTGAAACTGGAAGGTTGCTAGGATAGAGCTCTTGCATCCAATACTTACCTATAATGGGTTGTACACATACTACCCAGGAATGAATAGATATCTCACGCAGTAGAACACTGGGGTATCTTGTTCATTTCGGCAGCGTGCATCAGTCTGCACAACTCAAAACAAGGCGAGCATAGTCAGCGAGTGCCTAATTGATTCAGATGCATATATTGATTTCAAGGATATCCTTTCTAACGGCGCCTTTTTAACTCGCCACCTCCCACCAGAAAGATATCGAGACGAGATACGATTCGATATGGGCGTCCCCTTCGCTTACCTAACTTCTCTTCACCTACATTATGAGATGTTGCCAGCCGCCGGCTACAACTCCCAGAGTCTTTGAGGCCAACTATTGCTGTTTCTATTTCTGCTGTGCCTTCCTTCCTTCCTTTATTGTACTGCCCTGCACTGCACTACACTCCTATTTTCTGCGCTGCACTGTACCTTTCTTGTCAACACCTTCAACACCTCATAGCATCAGCAAGGAAAGAGTCAGCAAACATGGAAGGTCGGGGCCGGTGGGGATTTCATGCCGAATACCTCAGTAAGTAGGTACTTACCGAGAATGCCTAAGATTCAATCAATGCCTTACATTCTCTTAGGTAGGTACAACCCGGTAGATTGAATGGGATACCTACCTATCTCGGTACCTCCTTAGACATCCACTCCGGACAGTCTCCTTCAGCTTCCCTCCACAACTTCACACCTTGCTGGCTTCATGGAAAACTGCTTGTCTGACAACTCACCTCTCACAACTTCCGCTGCTGGCTCAACATGCCTGATCCATGGTCTTCTGCGCCTTATCACTAGCTGCACACTTGTCTAGTGTGTCGTATCTCGCGAGCAAAGGACCTAGGTAAGAAGAGCCGTTTATACTCGTCAAAACATACCTATGATACCGATCTTTATTCGGTTCCCAAGTGGTGATGCATCATTCGTTCAGCTCTGGCCATGAGTCCTACACACTCCACTGTCCGGCATGAGTAGCTTCGAAGGCTCTCATCTTCTCTCGTCTATCTTGTTTCCTCTATATTGTTACCGCGTGACGTCCCTTTCTTTGCTTATTGCTTCAAGGCCGCAGATTCACTCATTGTATTGGTCGCTGACCTACCTTACTCACCTCGCAGTCATCATGTCAGGTTATGTTAACTACAGGTCTACGCACAGATAACCCTGCCCCCGAAGACCCCTGCCAATGTCTTGTCCATAGACACTCTAGACACTCTCTCCTAGCTTATACTGCCTTATTGCTTTTTCGAAACTCAAAACCGTCAGCAGCTCTATGCATTTCCACCTCGGCAGGGGAAATGATCTGTCCTTAAAAAGTGCCAGGCAGTATTGGGCAGGCATTGCGTTTTCGATTGAGTCCTGGCAAGACCATCTCGGGACTCGTTTAGGTGCACAGTGCTGCTCAACATCCTGGGGTAGGTTATGGTCTGGCCGGTAGTTCTTTGATCATTTTGTCGATTCGCCTTCATAGCCCGTGGTATCGGACTTGACTTCCCTGCTCTGGCACTCATAAATTTCACATGAATACAGGCCTCAATACTCTGTTCAATGAGATCAGTTCCAGAGACATCCTTCATGCAAACTCTGTTCTATTGGGTCTCGGCCTCGCCAAGCAATACATCCGCCCATATGCAGCTCGCCATCGGTTTGTGTTTCATAGGCCCACAAGGAGCTACGGGACGACACATACGACTGAAAATGGCCGCCCTTCGATGTTGCGTCTTGGGTGCTTTTGGCGAGTCATTCATTCTTCCTCAATCTGCCAGGTTACAACCCCCCCGCGCTCTATGGCTATCTCATGTCGATGAAATGCTTGAATAGCACAATCGGTGTCACTCGCTGTTGGATCAAGTAGTGTCTCTCATGGCTTGCAACGCTTCTGACTAAGTCCTCGTGGCTCCCTAACGTCGCTGCACGTATAATATGCAGCTGAATACGCTTCAGCTGCCTGTTCTAGTTTTCTGGGGAAACATGTGCGTGGCTGCAAAGCAATGTGATGGGTGGATGCGTGGTGTGGGACGTTGGCTTTGCGCGGTGCTTCACTTGACCGGTCAACCACGAGGAGATCCTGGACATGGCCCACTACTCTTTGGCTCCGGCTCATTCTTCGCCTCCAGCCTCGATGATCATCATCCCCCACATTAAAGGACAAGATCTCCAATCCGATACTTCAGCCTCAATCGCGAGGGAGACTTAGCCCAGCTAATCACCACCCTGTCAGCGAGTTTAGGCACTTCGGCTCGAGGACATGCATCCTTGTGTATACATGCCTCATGCTATCACCTCAGGTAGAGAGATACTTCAAGACATGGCTCACCGACAAGTCTGTCGACTAACGGGAAGTTTATTCCAGCAAATGGGGTTCATCCCGAGTTTCGATAACGGTTGCATTGTGATACAAACAAGCTTGCAGGTTTCCGCTCCAATGGGTCCAACCAGCTTCACCGCGAGCCGAAATCATACTCAAACCCTTGCAACAGGAAGTCATACTGATGGCATTGCGGGACTTGTCGGGGTTTTCATGGTCGAATGAAGCCGGTTATACGTACTGCATAGACGTGGTCCAAGACAAGTTGTGAATGGTGTCTGGATAACTGAGATTTGTGGGAGGTAAGGGTAATACTATGAAAAAATATGAAAACCGGCATGCTACTTGGGCTTGTCAAGTGGGCTGTTTCTCTCTTTCCTCGCCTTGGCAAGCAAGGAGGTCTCTAGTCGACGTCCTGCAACCACTTGAACAGAGACCGGGATATGCAGCTCGGAATCTCAACTCTGACTATGCAGGACGGTTGGTTTACTTTGCTTGCGATAAGTGCCTTCGTTTCAGATGTGACAGTCTGGCCTATCAGAAGCATTTGTTTCATGCACTGAAAACAACAGAACTTCGTTTCACTTAGCCAAATCATGCAATACGATGGAGATGGAGATGGAGATGGACAACGTTTGCGACCCTGCTCGCATGCTGCTTTCACGATTCAATGATTCGCATCAAGCGTATGTTAAACATACCCATTACACTTTGGTACCATTCCCCAGATTACAATTAGGGAAAGATACCCATGACTTCGCAGATTATATGCAAGTCCTTGGAAACCTCCAGATAGCCAGCAGGTTTCACATGAAGTTCTTATCTCAAAATCGCTGAGGGAATAAACCCTTGAACAGCTGTAAGTTGGGGCCCGTCTGACGTGGGAAAACGAAAGTCCAAGAGCCTAAGAGCTCTCCCTGCTCTCAGCTGCAACTGTGATGGGTCGATGCGATAGGGTTCGCTATGAGGGCCTTTTTGTTGCTTCTTGGGTGCCGTTCACCGCCTATAACTATGACCGCAATGTCGGGGTGGCTACCGGGGTTGGCGAGCTACCGAACAAACAAGCAACTACCTCCCCCCCTAACCAAGAATAATCGGTTGACTTCCCCAAGTTATCCCATCTTGCGGCAGCAAGGGCTCATGTGATGGCTTGGAACGGAGCCGTGCTGCGCGGGAGCGAAGCTTCCGGAAAATTATACTAGACAGCTACAGGAAGCTCAATCCTTTGATTGTGGCGTGGCAGGCTAGCAATCAAGACGAGACGGTGATGTGTCGGTGTGAAGAGTGAGTGCAATGCCTACAAGCTCCAACTGGGAAACTGTCATTACCGGGTATACCAACGGGTCGGCCCGTAAGTCAGTCCAAGTCCAGTCAAAAGTGGGATTTCCGGCCGGTGAGATAGTTGACATGGATGGATGATTCGGGTACCGCCAGTCTGTGCAGTGGATGCCTGGGGTAAAGTACCCGTCGGAACACATTGCATAACCCAAGGTAAATCACTGGCGACGACAGGGCTCAACACCATCGACATCGACCATGGCAAAACCATGTATGTCTGTTCATCGTCGTGAGCACAAATGTCAGCCCGATAGCCACCTGGTGCTACCCATGGGCCATGGTACGCCCCGGATCCCTCGACTCAGAAGTGGATGTTCCCGGATGACACCCGCATCGTCCTTGTTGGTTTAGGATGAGGATGGTTGCATCCTCTTAAGGCGCAAAGTTATGCCTAGTACACGGAACGGGGAACTCTTCCCCCCCGTCAGGCGAGCATCTGTCTGTCTGTCTGTCTTCCAGCTACTTACAAGTGAAATGACTTTTGAGGATGCAGGGTAAGTAGACCGTCTCACATCCATGTTGAGGAACGATGTACGAGTGTCGGCCGTCTCTTTTCACGTTATACCCAAGAGATCAGTGTTGCCATATCTCGAGATATGCCCCCCCCCCGCCCAAATCACATCAACTAAATTCCAAAACAAGCCCGTGATCATTCATCGCATCCTTTTCTGTCTATTATTAGAGATGGTATATTGTCCTCGAAGCTGGCATTGGCTTGTTGTATGAGAATCAATCACCTGATTAAGACCCATCGAACTCCTCGAAATAGTCAATAGTTGATAATGGGCTACTTGGGAGATTTCTGAGATAGCGATTAATTCTCTCTGACTGGATTAACCTACAGAATCTCTGACATGGTGTGACGTCAGTTGAATAATTATCCTCTTTATCACTTACAAACGTGCGGTATAGCAGCCTCCAGAAACTGATCAAGTGCTCACATCTAACGTCAAAAAACGCAATTGCCCCATAGAGTCGCATTCACCTGGCCTAGAATATTGCAGTACAAACCTTCCTCATGCTCTTTTCGTTAACCTTAAATCTTTATGGTTCAATGACTCTGCTTGTTGCATGAAGTTGTCATAAGACTTGAGTTTAGCTTAATCATCCCTTGCTGTAATGCTGTTTCGAGATGGTGAACAGACATGACAGACAGAGCGTATGTCTTAAGCCGTTGTCTTATCTTCGGTAGGAACAGTACTTCCAATCGTCATTGACAACAGCATTCAGATATGACTGAATGTGTTGGGTTGATGGAAATTTCAGGTCCACAGTGAGATATCACAAATTCTCGTGTACTAAGGAGTGCCGTGAGATCTCAATCTCTTTTCAGACCGAACGCAGCCCACAAGATGAGTTTGATGGGATTGACTAAATTCCTTTGGCGATATCTAGTGCGTGGTGTAAATCAATGAACTAGGTTAGGGGTCAAAATCGTAGACAAGCCACTCAGCAAGCGAAGAGATGTTGACCAGGGATTGAAACATACAACGAGGAATGCCAATGGATTTGGAGAAACAAGCACCATTGTGCTCTACTGGAGCTTCTATTCAACTGGGAGAGATGACTTGCTGCATGTTTGTCTCATTGTCGTCCAGAGCGTGTAAGTGCTGGTTCTAATTAGATGATATTGTGTTGTTTATTCTTCCAATATTGGGATTGGTCGATAAGAGGACAATAAGTATCTCTGTGGAGCACCGCCACAGCCAGAGTGGGGTCTTGCGCCCAATCAGACACAAACGCACTTCAGCCTTGTGTGCCCTGAAGCTTTCATCCCCAGCCTCAGCCTTGCTACTACATTCTGACGATTAACTAACCTCTATCTTCTGTGTCATTGAGTTGACCTCTAGCGATACATTGTGGGTGGGTAAGAGCTCTATTTTGGCCCTATGCTCAAGTCGGAGACTGACGCTAATCGTATTGTTCTAGCTCAATTGTTATCTTGGACATAAACTAAGCGATACTCCTGACCCAAACGGGCAACATTCAAGCTTCGGAGCGACCGATCGAAAGCTCTCGCTGTGTCTGATACACGATATTTGGTTCGGTCTCGAGGGCGAAACTACTTCGATTGGCCAAGAGCCCCCCCAGATCAACACTCTCCGTCTTCTCCCGTTTACGCTGTCTCTCAGAGGGACCAAACTTGATCATCCTCGACCTGCATCGCCATCATGTCCAGTAACGCACCCTCTACCCCCGTCAAGGTGCCCTCCAGCGCCGCAAACCACACGCAGGCGACTCTGGACCCAGATTTACGGTCACAAATCAACACAGTCCTTCTGCGCGACGGTCACGTCTCAAAGTACGCCCCCCTCTCCCTCGCCAGTTTCTATCATGACAACCCACTGACACACTACCCAAGAATACAAGATGCTCTTCTCCACGCGCTGAACTCCCATTCTACGAACTGGCCCACGGCTATCCAATCGCATGCACTCTCTCTGCTGCGCTCCGGCGAAGTGACAACCTTTCCCGCCCTACTGAGTCGCGTGCTTGAAGATGTCCGCCACGATTCTGCCCTCAACCCCATATCATCGAGCTCGAACGGAACGAGCGCTAAGCCTGCAACAAACGGCGATGCCACGAAGACTAATGGTGCGACCGACGCTAAGCCTAGTCTTGCTGTGCCGGAGTCGGTAATCGACGAGGCTCTTCGCGTCACCAGGGAGAGCCTAGAAGCTGTTTGCGACATCGAGGACGAAGGAACCGCTTAAGATGCGGCTATGCCTTGAAACGTTTGAACAAAAAATCCCCAAGTCAAGAGTTGACAGAATACATCTTGTCGCATCGGAAAATCTGGCCGGCATTCTGAATTACGACAAAATCGAGGACAAAATCCAAACAATGCGAGAAGCCCAACCAAGGATTCGATAACTCGGGTGCTTACCACCATACACCAGCATGTCCTACATACGCAAAGCCGGACAAGTTAGGATGCGCCCAAACGAATAGCTTCACGAAGGCCTTTCTTGAATAGCAGACTAACTCATATTATATATAATACACAACAAACATACTCGCGCGGGTGTTGGAAGGGAGACAGGATCCCGAAAACATGAACACGAGACGATAACTACGTATGACACAAATGAATAGACATTACCTTGATGATAACCTTTGACAATTTGGCTACGGCGGAAAATAAATGTTTGCCTTTCTTGGCGCCACAAGGCATCATGATGTACTTTTATGGATATCTCCACGTGAAGGAGAGAAATTTTCCTTTCCAGCTGCAAACTAATGGAGCTCTCTGCTTCATTGTATTAGGGCGACCGCTCGACAAGAGCCTTGTATCAAAGGCAATACAGTACAGGGCCCAAACAGGAAGCGCCCATCCCAACGAAGATTTATGGCGTTCGCGAATAGAGGACAAGCAATTTAGCACACAAGAAACAATCACTTTGAGACTTGATATACAGCTAAGGGAATCAATTTCATCATCTATCAAACGCAAATCCGTCTCGAGTCACACAGTGACTACTTTCATATCCTTCTGGCTCATCAGAAATGCCAGGATCAGGTTGCCGTTCTTCTTTCCTCTACCATTCTACCAACTCCCATTCGAATATCGGCCGCATAGAATGCGTGAGTAGATTGCTTACTAGCAACCTACGAGCCAATGTAGAGATGTGCGAGTGAAATTATTAGAATACAAAGGACTCATGTCCATACAATCGTTGCCGTCCTTAGTCGTAGAGATCATCATCGTTGCCAGCATCGCCAAATGAGTTACCACCGTCAGCACCAGCAGCCTCGGCACCGGCCTCGGGGAACTTGAAGAAGGCACCAGGGCCAGCGTTCTTCATCTGTTGGGCAAAAGCCTCGTACCGGCGGATCTCAACGTCAGATACTGATCGGCGAGCCATCTGCATGGCCTCCTCGAAGTGGGCCTTGGTCAACTCGGGCACGGGATCCTCGGCATCCTCGTCTGTGTCCATCTCGTCACCAGCAGCCTCGCGAGCCTTCTGGCGCTCGATATCGGCAGCGATAGACTCCTTGATGGCGATCTTGACAGCACGCTGTGTGATGAAACCGATATCAGCACCAGAGAAACCGTGGGTCTTGGAGGCGATGTAGCCGAAGTCGATGTCGGAGGCGATTGGGGTCTTGCGGAGCTGGGCCTTGATAATGCTGAGACGACCAGGCTCATCGGGCAAAGGTACATAGATGAGTGAGTCGAGACGACCAGGTCGGCACAGAGCAGGGTCGAGCTGCTCGGGTCGGTTGGTGGCGCCAATAACGAAGACGTTCTTCTTTGAAGTCATACCGTCCATCTCAGTCAGAAGCTGGTTGACGACACGGTCAGAGGCACCCCCAGCATCACCCATGGATCCGCCACGAGCCTTGGCAATGGAATCAAGTTCGTCAAGGAAGACAACACAAGGAGCGGCAGCACGAGCCTTGTCGAAGATGTCTCGGATATTGCTCTCAGACTCACCAAACCACATGCTGAGAAGCTCGGGTCCCTTGACGGAGATGAAGTTGGCGGCACACTCGTTGGCAACGGCCTTGGCCAACATAGTTTTACCCGTACCAGGAGGACCAAAGAACAGTACACCTCGAGAAGGAGACATGCCGAACTTGAGGTACTTCTCGGGGTGATCGACAGGGTACTGAACGTTCTCCTTGAGATCCTGCTTGACCTCCTCGAGACCGCCAATATCCTCCCAGCGAACGTTGGGAACCTCGACAACGGCGACCTCGCGGAGAGCGGAGGGGTTGGACACACCGAGGGCGAAACGGAAGTTCTCCATGGTGACACCGAGAGAGTCGAGAACCTCGGCATCGATTGTGTCCTCGTCGAGATCGATGAGATCCATTTTCTCACGAATCTGCTGCATAGCGGCCTCGGAACAGAGGGCAGCAACATCGGAACCGACGTAGCCG
The DNA here is from genome assembly GCF_900067095.1 of Fusarium proliferatum ET1. Lineage (NCBI taxonomy): Eukaryota > Fungi > Ascomycota > Sordariomycetes > Hypocreales > Nectriaceae > Fusarium > Fusarium proliferatum. The sequence goes on along the minus strand of NW_022194794.1, from coordinate 1,379,607 downwards.
TGTGTCTCAGAGGCAATCTGCTCCAGGTCGACATCATCGCCGAGCTTCATATTCTTGGTGTGAATCTGAAGAATCTCAAGACGACCGGTAGGGTCAGGAATACCAATGTCGACTTCACGATCGAAACGGCCGAATCGTCGAAGGGCGGGATCGATAGAGTTGGGACGGTTGGTAGCGGCCATCACGACGACGTTGGAGCGGGCCTTCATACCGTCCATGAGGGTAAGAAGCTGAGAGACGACTCGTCGCTCGACCTCACCGTTGGTCTTCTCACGCTTGGGGGCGATAGAGTCGATTTCATCGATGAAGATGATGGCAGGGGAGTTCTTCTCAGCCTCCTCGAAAGCCTTTCGAAGGTTTGACTCAGATTCACCAGCCATCTTGGACATGATCTCAGGACCGTTTATGAGGAAGAAGAAAGCACCAGTCTCGTTGGCAACAGCTCGAGCCATTAGAGTTTTACCGGTACCGGGGGGGCCGTAGAGCAGAACACCTCGGGGAGGTTTGATACCAATAGACTTGAAAAGCTGAGGATGGCGGAGAGGAAGCTCAACCATCTCTCGGATCTGGGCCATTTGCTTTCGGCATCCACCAATGTCATCATAACCGACCTCGTTGAGGTTGTTCTCTTCCTCGTCTCGCTGGATAGGCTCACCCTCGCAGTGAATAACAGTATCTTGTGCGACGATACCATACTCGGGAGGATCGACCTCGACAACCTTGAATTCTACTTGTCTCATACCACCGCGGACGATAAACAAGTCTCCTTGGCGAACAGGTCGGTAAGCTTCTCGGAAGTAGGGAGCGAGGAAAACGTCGAACAGGGAACCGGTGATACCCTCGACGGTATCAGCGATGGGGAGAACAGCAATTCGCTTGGCCTGCAGAAACGTTAGAAGCTAGTTCATCTTTATAGTCGGTGGTTACTGACGTATTTGATATCCGGGCAAGGGTGGATGGTGATCATATCACCGTGCTTGACTCTCAAGTTGTGGCGAACGACTCGGTTGATGCGAGCGCTACCATCATCGAGTTCCTCGTCAGCAAGAACGATGAGGACGGTGTCCTTTCTCTTCTTGCCTCGAACCAGAACGGTATCGCCTCGGAAAAGCTGGAGCTGGTCCATAGTGGCCTCGGAGAGGGCGATAATACTGTTGTCATCGTTGACGGCATCGGTGACCCTTGGTGATGTCAGTAATTGTATGCGAACCGTACAGCGCAAAGCACCTACATCAACTGGTTAGGCTTCTTCTTCTTCTTGAGAATCGCAGTCGCGACATCATCCTCCTGTACAGCGGTCAGCGGCATGTTGGGGAATCTCATCAGATGGGATGACACGAACGTTCTTGACCTCGGCGCCGGAAGGGTCGCTGCATCTTGTCAGTGATTCCGCTTGGCAAAATAACAGTGATCGGAATAGGTCCAGATTTGGTTTTTCACATACGTCAAGTTGACCTTCTTGTGGGGGTGGTGCTCGTCAGGCTGGGGAGCCATGATGGTTATCTGGATGCTTCAGGCGAAGCTGATGCTGGCTCGGTGATGACGAAAGGAGGGGGGAGCTGTGAGTGTTGGAAGATAGAAAAAGCCAAGTGCTGGCTCTTGCGTGTGTGACGAGGGTTTAAATAGAAATTTCGGAAAAGGAGAATTCGTGGGGAGATGTAAAGACAAAAGTTTGTGTTGAAGGTTAAGAGATGCAAGAGTTAAAGCAGAGGTGAGGTCGGAGGTAAGGTAACGAAGGTTCGAGCTGTTCTCAAAGGCCACAGGGCACCTTCCCTCTCATCGGAACTGTTTGACAGCGATTCACTGGCCGACCACAGCTGTGGGCCAATGATATCACCTTACGCCCTGAATCGGGGCGGAACAATGATGTTGCAGTGTTGGAAGTAGCTTAGCTTGATGGTGGGGCTCTAGGCTGGCACTAGCATGATGAAGCAGAGGCGGGCGCAAGGCGGTAGCAACAGGCAAACAGAGAGTGACGACTGCAAAGGCAAAACAGGTGGAAGCCAGCAGAAGCTTCCATTGTGTCCTGTAACAAGGTGAGTTTTGGTTGCGAAATGGACTTTTGGTTTTCTCTATAATGATTTTAAATATACTGCGCAAATTACCCTTTCTTACACATATTCGCTCATGATCCCGCCACCTTGTTGAGTGCCACGCAGGAACCGTGGACAGAACTTAGCTCTTGCATTGGTAGCTCAGTCTACTACGGAGTACTACCGTCCAGACGGTCTGGTCTGCATATGGCGGTCATGGTGGATCGTCAAAGGCTTCCATTTGTTGCGCGGCCTCAGTTGCACTGTTAAGCAACGATACATATGTATCAAGCCCTGACTCATTCGCCATTTTCCAACACTGCCCTGGTGCTTTTTTGCCCACTATAATTTATTAAGGGATCTTACAAATCCACTCGCCTCTTCGCCATCTTGAATCTCGAATCACCACCCGGTAACCTACTGTACACTGCTGACAAACATGATGGAACGATCTCTGCCATTGAACTTGTCGGCAAGCTGAGGAATGGTGTCAACCGGGGCCGTGCTATGACTCGGGGCATCTGGGCATCCTCAAACCACTTCCTCTCGACCGTGAGGGTACTAGCTGTAGTTATTCCTCGTCCGAGCTTCAAGCTTCTCGCATTTATCTACCATCCTAACTAGGTACCTACCTTACCTACACTGTCTGGTGTTACCCTGGAGCTACAGAACTTACAAACAACCAAAAGCTCTGTTGTCATGTTCAACTTGTGATTAACACCATGAGCGAGCACATTTGTATGAATGTACTATGCTGATTTCATTTGTTTCATCGCAGGTACATCCCGCCCGGCGATGTATCTCAATCAACAGTTCTGGACTCACTGGGCATGTGAGAAAGCTTATTGTGTGATCATGGAAGCAAGTATTCAGACTATCGTCACATCATGCATCGTAAAGCTATCACATTGAACCGCACGGAGAGATAACTACTACTCATCCTTCTCAAACGCATCATTGAGATACGTCACAAAGGTGTCTCTCAGCCGTGAAGACTTCATATCGCCCACAGCCTCCAATCCAATACCACCTCTATTCAGCCCCATGAACGCCCGCCTTAGTCTTTGTAATTGCGGGAGGCCAACCTTTTTCCCCGTGGGCAAATGTATCGTCAGTTCTACAGAGCCCGACGGTATCCGTACCTCGTCAACATCGTCACCCTCTCGCTGTGCTTCTACTATGCGCTTCACAACATCCGACGTCTCGCGATCCAGGAGATACAAGTAGTCGCCACTCTCCTCGCGGCCGCGCTGTATTGTTGCTTGATTCGGGCGCACAACCTTGCGGGTTTCACCGGCGATTGCGTCCCAGAGGTCGGAGAAGACCTTGCTGGTTCGGGCATCATCGTCCTCCCAGATAAGTGTGAAGAGAGGACTGTCCCACCTGGTCATAGGATTGGGTTCTTCGTATCGAAAGACTAAGTTGTCCCAGTTGCCGGGCTCATACGGCTCTGCAGAGCCCACGATCATATCGCCGGAAGTTGTAGCTGAAGACGTTGCTTCTTCTTTATTCACAGCCCTGGATGCCCCGGCCTCTCTCTTCTTTAGTCTGGCCTCGTTAACCTCCCGTGCCTTATCCACTGAACATCCAATCTGCAGTATACAGCTCGGTGTGCGCACAGCCTTAGATTCGCAGTGTAGTTGGTATCGCCAACCCTTGATGTAATTTAAGCCGTCAAGAATCACGATATCCTTGTCGCTAAGTACGCGCTTCACGGCGCCATAGATTGTAGCGCGAGCATCCTTCTCTGAGGCGTTGGCAGACCTGGTATGTGCTGGGAGACTTGAAAGATCGTAAACGGAACGGGAGATAGAGAGGGACTCATCAGAGATGAGGTGTAGGCGATATTTCGAATCGGCGATACGATTGGAGAGGTAATTGTAAAGTTGTTGTGATCGTGTCGACTTGCCTGAGGTAGGTAGTCCAGAGACAATGATGAGCTGGGTAATGATTTAGCTGAGGGGTTGTGTAAGTTGTCACAAAGTGGGGGGACACACAGGCATCGTCTGGTGAGAGTGAAGTGATTCCAACTTCCCAGATCGACAACTACCCTTGTTGGAAATAGTAGGATGTAGATATGAGGCCTCTTTCGGCGCTGTCGAAGTTGGTTTGGAGGTCTCGTTGGTGGAGGAAGTTGTCGATTGGAGAATTTTAGAAAGGCTCGACGTCATTTGGAGGGTTCACTTTGTGTGGGGTTACTTTAGCTTACTTGTAGTGCCTGCGAGAAGATCCTTGATAGATCAACAGAACAAGCTCGAGTGAGTCAAATCACGGCCTCATACGATGTACTTCGTTTTAAGCTAAGGACCAGTACTTCAAGTCTTCAGCAGGAAAATAATTCGAGGCGGCAAAGCCGAAGTAACTAAGGTACCCTCCCTTGCCTTGGACAGATATCGATACTCGCAGTTTCAGGAACTTCACAGAAGAGGAATTTCGAAATTCTAGGTATTCAACAAAGAGCCTTCCCTTGCAGGTACAAGCCACGATCTTATATGCAGAAGAAGCGTCACCGACCAACATATTCGCTCTCGCTTTGGTCGTTCACACGGATCACGGCACTCGAATAGACAGCCCTACAAGGTTAGGTTCGTTACAGCCACAGACCTGAACCTTGTCGTCCCATTTGAGTAGATCTTGAGCTAAACCAGATTGGGCATGCGATTCGATGAATGAACTCAGCCTTCGAGGGATATCGCATTCTGATTGTGCATGCGACCCTGTATATCGGGAATCTGATGCCACACAGCGGCAACATTTATGGTTAAGTCTCCGTTTCTCATGCATATCTGGTAGAGGACGTTGTCTAGTTTGGGTAACTGTCTCGAGCTGTCGATATTCAGTGGAGATAAACTGAGGCTATGATATTGCCGTTCTGCCGACTGTACAGCATCTCCTATATTCAAGTTGGGAATGTGAGTCGACGGTGACATGTATAAGTATGCCTGTATCTCTCAAGTCGAGAGAAACATTCAACAGATCAGAACAGCAATACAATCATCGCTTCTTCATTCCATACTCTTCTCCTAACATCAATTCATCTACAAGTCAACTATTCTCCAAGAACCATCCTGAAACTCAACCGATTTTCTGTTCACATACCTTAGGGTCTTACCACAACACATTCAACTATAATGGCTCGACCTATGGACGCTCACGATGACATCGCCATTGCCGAGATTGTCATCTATACCTTCATCCTCATCGGAGCCCTCTTTCTCTGCAAGACTCATGGCTTTGGACGGACTGCTGGCTGGCTCTACATCTGCATCCTATCACTTGCCCGTCTAATCGGCTCTTCAATGCTACTTGCAACCATCAACGACCCAAGAAACACAAGCCTCTACGTTGGCTGGCTTACTCTGAACGGTCTCGGTCTCGGCCCCTTGATTCTTATCCTTCTCGGCCTGCTTAGTCGTTGCTTCGACTCAATCAAGCGACTGGGCGGCCCCAGCGTTCCACCAATCTATCAGCGTGCGATCCAACTTCTGATGCTTGCTGCCATCATCCTTATCTCAGTTGGCGGTGCCAACTCGGACTACGAACTCAACGGCTCCTCTCCCAGTGTCAAGTACAACTCCGAGTGCAAGATTGGTGTCATTCTCATGATTATTGTACTTGTCTTGGTTTTGGGCCAGTTCTTCCTTGCTCTCCGTAGCCAGTCCTACATTGCTGATGGAGAGCATCGACTTCTCATTGCCGTTGGTGCCTCTCTGCCCTTTGTCATTGTCCGACTTGCCTACACCTGCGCTCTCATCCTTGGCGGCCACAAGCAGGATGTTTGGATGTATCTCGGTGCTGGTATAATCATGGAGATGATGGTCGCGATCATCTGCGAGGCCGTCGGATTCACTCTCTGTAAGGCTCCTAAACCCACAGAGAGCCAGGAGATGATTAACATTAAGGACTCGACTGAAGCATAAGGAAGTGATGTCTAAGAAAGGTGGTGGGGTAGACCTTTGATTATATTGTAACAAAACGTTAAAGCGTTCGATTTCACAGATGCATTTGGGTATAGAGGAGCCTTGATCTACATACAATACAGATTTCCTATGTCTAGCGAGCAAATAAAGACTTGATAAATACTCCATCAATTCAATTCTCAACATGAACGTTCCGCATGTCTCTCATTTAAGTCATCTAGCCTTTCCAGAATGCTCGACAAGATAGAGAAATCACAAAAAATTATTTCAGAAAGTCACAATCTCTCCCACCCCACAAGATCAGGGTATAAATGCGTTAAAGAGGCAGTCCAAAGAAGCATTCCACAAGTGGCAACTCAGAAGAGTACATCCAAGGTTTACATGACCACACAGCAGGCCTTCTCCAGCTTCTTCAGAATCCAAGGCAGTATCTGCCCGTCGTCGTCGTTCTGCTGTTCCTGCTGGTGGTGCTGAGGCTGATGATGTTGAGGCTGGTGATGCTGTGGCCCACTATGGTGACCACCGTAGCCACCAGAGTGCGAGGGAGGGACAGGATCTCCGCCCTGGAGGTTGATGATAATACGTCCAGTATTGTCCTCATCGGTTTCGTATCGGAGGCCAAGTTCTTGGCACAGCTCCTCGACCTTGGGTTTGAGCTTTTGGACACCACCAGCTGAGTGGTGTCCCTTGCCGACGATGGCATAGAGATGTGTCTGTCCATTGCGCTGGTCTGCGCGAATGCGCTCCTCAAGAATTCGCTCAGCCTCCTCGACGTAGAGACCGTGAAGATCGATCGAGTCCGCCTCTACACGACCAGAGGCGTTGTTCTCACGGAAGATGAAATCGGCCGCTTGCTGGTTATAATCATCCATACGGGCAGCATGTGCCTTGCCCTGATTGGAGAGCTCCTTTGCTCCAGCACCATCGCCATCTTCATATGCCTGACGCGACTGCAAGCAAAGTTAGCTACCTTGTATTGCCCTCCGGCCAACACGAGTTGTATTCAACGTACACGCGCGAAGCAATCGTTGCGCTTCTCGGCCTCAGCTCGCGCCAAGTCTCTCAATCGGTCGTACTCTTGTTCGATATCGTCATCGTCGTGAGCGAAGGCTAACCAGATCGAACTGTCAGTGTTTGACGTCTCATATCAAAGCGCCGCACTTCGAAGTCTCGCGTTGCCGATTCCGGCGCAAACAACAACTTTGTTGTTCCATGTTCTTTGTGATGACGTACCGCGACCGCCCAGCCGATGCATAGGAATAGACATTTTGTTTTTTTTTAAGTCTGAATAGTCCAATTCCAACCGTTGCCCGTTTTGTCTACCCAAGAAGAGGACCTTTTTTGCCGTTCCCGTTGTTCTGGGCTCTGTCGGTGAGAAAGTTGAAGCTTGGGCTCTGGTGTTGAGCTGGCGATCTGCAAGTGTTGTCAATTAGTGGCGCCGCCAAGCTACAGTGTGATGGTGCCAACCTAGGCGGGTATAGCTATTCGTCTATATACGGCACCTATCAACTATTTTCCTGCCACTTCCTTGCCCTTTCCCACCTTCATAGACACGAGGCCTCTTCAGAGCACTCCCGGGCCGAGAGGAGCTTGTTTAGAGGCGATAGAGATCTAGACCTTAAGGCTCCTACTAACTACAGAGTATCGCATGCATCTATTGATCCAGCGCTTTCAGATCAGCTTCGCCACCACAACGTTGCACATCCGTAGGGAGAGTGATTTGAGCTTTGAATTTCTGATAAACAGCGAAAAATTCATGCATGTCTTGGAAATAGACTTCAGTCACCGCCTGAATATGAATGAGTCTTGATCTAATAGCCGGGCAATTGCTTCCAGTATTGAGTTGAGCCATCAGTCAATCATATAGGCTCTAGACTTCTCGCACACCAGATGGATAGAATACTCTATCCTATGATCTCTTCTCTTCATTACAAGCGTCTATTACTTATACACATGTCAGCAGCAATTATAGCAATATCTACAGCAAGCAGTGTAATGAACGAATGTTCGTCGCGAATTATATAAAGGCTCAAATCTGCCGACAAATTCTTATACAAATTTTCAGCCACTAGAAGTCAAGTCCGGTAAGGGAACAAAGCAACCGGAAGGTCTTTTTGACAAGACCAAACTTTAACAACAACTAGCAGAGGGTTTTGGGAACTTATAAGTGATAGTGGCAGCCCGCTGATAATTGATTTCCTGTTACGGGGTTTGATTTATACGCCTCCATTCTCAATCAGTGTCTCCGGTTAGGCTGAGAAGCTTTGGCCTAGAAACAGACTTTCGATCTTGACGTTTGCCATTCCCGATGGCTGTACGGATATTCAAGCCAATTTCAATGTCTGACAGGTTTACATTGACTCGGCACTGTCCTCTATGAGGCTTCTGGTTGAGAGTTGCATCGCTGAATTGACCTCAACCTCGGACAGCATCATGTTGTTTCGCATGCCATCGGTCATCCAATGACCCAAAAGCCGACCCAAGGCTAACATCAACGCATAGTGGGAGCACAGGTCCACAGCTTTGCTTGAAATTGCCTCGTAAGTAGTGTTGTGGCTTGCTCGGGTGGTCGTCGCCTTGTCTTTGTCTGACTCTAATAAGTTCTACTTGACATATCATGTATAACTCAACCACCACAGCCGTTCTTGTTGGCACAGGCTTACGATCATGTAGAGAGAACCGCGTTCCTGTTGCCATTGCATACCGAAGACTGTCATTCATCGTCGGCGTGGGAAAACGTCAGAGGCTGACCCCGACCGTCCCATCCGCACACCGGATTGCTGAACTCCGTTTGAGATTTAACTAAGAATCTGACTGGCTTCAACCGTCACTTGAGTTGTCTAATCCGAGTTGATCAGGCTATGGTCAAGTTTATCACTTGACAATAGCTCTTTCGCTATGTATCCTTGAATGGATTGTTTGTTAGGGGGGACTTGTCACGGTCAGGCTGGTCTCATCCTACCAAAGTTTCCAGAGCAAGGTCAGATGCAAAATCTCTCAACAATCAACCGGTAGTAAGTGAGTATCGAGGAATAATGAGCAAGTGGTTGTTACAGAGCTTCACAACTCTTGTTGTGAGAGTGTTTGCGTTGAGTAGGCAGCCACTGTCTTCATATGGATGTGCAGGGCGTGCAATGCTGAAGATCAGTCTCAGATACCAAAGTTAGCAACCAAAGATCATATGTTACATCGCATGGAAAAGAAAAGCGTCTTTCATCTTATTCCAAGCCTCGGTTGGGTACCAGCCCGAGATGATGCCATTCAGAGGTTGTATTGGAGATGGTTTGCATGTTATGAGCATCAGTAGTAGATCAGCAGCGGAACAAGTCTGCCATGTGGCCACCCTGTTTGAGAAAATGGTCCCGTCTAGAAACTTGATAACTCCACTTCGCTAAATGAATCGATATCGTGCTGGAGCTTGAATGTCTGAGTGGTCTCGGTGCTGTTTAAATTGCCTTATTTCATCACGCGAAATTTGGGGTCCGAGAGCTTCTTCAGCTAGCAAGGATGGGTGGTCTTGAGTTCGATACACAGTATTTCCAGCCAGCGATATCCGCATGGCTGTAGAAAGTTATGACAACATCGATCAAGACGGACGCAGTCGAGCGCCCGTGTATCGTAGATGATGATGATCATCATAACGTTCGTGTGCTGAGCACCAAGTTCCTGGAAATCGGAAGCCCAGAGCAAGGATAACCAATCATTCAATGTGAGGTTGAAGATCTGAGACTTGGATCTTAGCGAATGGATTTAATGGACCGATCACTCCCCAAAGAACGAACAATCTTGAAACAATTCCAGAAAGCAAGTGGACAGGCATTAAACTTTAGCAGGTGGAATCCGGATAACGTTTTCTACCAAATATTGACAAACATCCTGATTCTGGAGCGCAGGTGATCAGAAATCCCAGGGACTTGAAGAGGTCTGATCACCAACCATGGAGACATCGCCAGCCAACTACCAAAGAAACGTGTGGGCCAACACGGAATCGCCTTTATAATTTGGCACGACGTCCACTAACCAAAACTACCAATTACTGAAAAGGACCAATTACCATTGAGGGTGTGGCCGAGGCTCTTGAGGATCCTCAGCTCTCGGTGCCCATTTTCCTGGGAAGATCTATGGCGTTGATTGGATCACGGCCCCTTCAACTCCATAAAGGCTAGTAGTTCCCTCACCAAGTCCGCTACACTTGAGTCAGTCGCGACGATATTACTTACAAGCCCTCTTCACGGGGGGCTTGGGGGACAGTGTGATACGGGAATGCTTAACCGGGCAGGAGACACCAGAAACGGACTTTGTAACTATTCCCAGATTGTTTGCTCGGACTTTGTCGATCTTGATAGCTTAACTGTCAGTGTCAGCGTCAGTCAAGGAAGACACGAACAACAAAACGTCTGAGTGTCTTTGGTCCTTTGATATGTACCATCGATACCGGACGGACCGTCATGCCAAACTCCCCTGCCTTACGCGGCTCGTTGATGATCGACGACGGAATGTCGCAGCGACACCCAGAAGCTGGCACTTCCTCTCACTAGCTGTAGATCTGATGACACCAGAGAACCACGATTTTGAGTGTTGGATAGAGAAGCGTTTCGACCGTTGCGAGGATAAAGATTCGTTAACTCCGATGAGACACAAGGACACAGGATGCAAGCTGTGTCGCAAATAAACTGCGTAGTACGGTGCTAGTGTAGCATGTTCCTGCTGCCAGCCGCACAAGCTGTTCCCGAATTGTACTGTTATTACTGTTACAGAATGGATAGTACATAGATTCACAATGGCAGTATGCTAAAGGCCCATGGTTCATACTAAATGAGCCTAGACAGATCGAATACGTAGCTCAGACCGGAGACTCTTGATCAAGACTGCAGTTCGTGATGGAAAGCGCTCCGACGTGAGAGACAGAAGAAAAAAGCAATGAAACAAGGATGACAGCACAGGCATCACAGAAGAGAATTATGGAGGTTCCTCTTCTAGATGGCTTCTGTGCTGAAAAGCGCTACTGCTACGGAGTAGTGATTGAGAGACCCTGGCGCTCCTCGGGCGATCCCCCTTTAGTAGCGTCTGCAACGACCCATCAACTAGGAAGACCCTGGTCAGGAGACAAGGAGCTTGGCAGACTAGCAGTATCGTTTGACATTCAGTGGCCTATGTGGAGCAATAGTGACAATGCTCAGTGAAGATGCTTCAAACGGCTGAAACGTTGAGTAGCCGGAGTTGAGGGCGCAAAAGGAGCAACAATGCGGAGAAGATGGATACAGTAGGACACGGCAGTATTGGAGCTGGACGATAATACTAAGATAATGCCGATTGACTGCGGGAGGCGGGACAGACGCGCCTCGATGCAATGAGCCGATATCGTCTCGTGCTGAGGAGCGGAAAGACACCTAAGTTGGTGTTATTGAGGATGGTGATGATGGCGATGAGGGGCATGTAAAGTATCGTTTAATAGATTAGTACCATGACAGTGCTTAAGTGAGAAATGATAGCCAAGCCTGAAACTTCCACTGTAATTAACTCTGAGGGTGTTTGTTGACGATACATACCTGCCTGCAGATGCTCTGAAAACGAAAACAAATGGATCATGATGCAAGGTACAATGGATCGCGAGTGACATGGAGCCCCAGCACTTTTACTCTTGCGTCAACCGGTAGGTATGTAAGCTGTAACAGCAGCTGTTGGCCAATCGCAACATCACATCGCACGAGATACTTGAAGTAACTCCTGAACACGACCATAGACGAATATTCGCCGTTTTAAGGTCGTATTAAGCTCAGGGCACTTATAGCGCACCTCAAAGGATTTGAGAACCTGACCTGACCTGGCCTGACGTTTCGGATCAAGTTCCCTGGCCTGTGATGATGGGCACTGCAGGCTGAATGAAACTCGGATCCGAGCCGAAATGATCAAGACTGCAACTCTACGGCTCTACGGCTTTATCAAGCTCAAACAACAAACATCGCGAATGGGTCCAAGTTCTGTATGAAGGGTGTTTCAACTGCAGAACAGAGCTTCATCAGTATCATGCAGTTAGTCATCTCTCTCAAGCCTATACCAGCCAGCCTTATTAGCCCATCGTGCCGTGCATCGAAGCCATCGAAGAGCTGTGACAACTCCACAGTTCATAAGGATGACCCCTATTTGTATGTGCATATGTATATGTTTCGTTGCCCGCAGATCGGTTGATTTTCCGTACAGTACGGAGTATGTACGTATGGCTACTGAAGTTGACTCCTCAAGCCAGAGACAACCATGTTCACATGTGGTGCCGTTCTTTCAACACTTCAATTGCGATATATGACTGATAACTTACTATTGATATCTTCTGGAAACGAACCATCAAAAAAGAAATTTCTCGGCCGTGTCCGATTGGCTTTTCGAACCATAAAAGCATTAACATCGTCATGATTGCCGTACCTAGCTTCTGCCACTGTTCATAGTCTCCCACTGATGCCATTCGATTGTCCGCCTGCATTTTGGCTTTCATGATCATCCCGCCGCCGGGCAGCGCGCTATACTCCAGAAGGCCAGGTCTTGTCTGAATCGATTGGGACGAACGACAAAGCTCCACCGGCTTCCAAAGCTAATCAAGTTGTTCTGCAACCGGCCATACATAGAGTAGAGAGCATAGCGATGCAACGAACGACTGGAGTAAGAGCAGGTATCTTCATTAATTTGGATAGCAACTAACTAACTAGCGGGTGCTTTTCCTTTTGCGAGAGTCAAGACATCGCTTCACTAGCTGATGAGACGGCCTTGTCAATGCCTGCCCGTTCGCTCCAACTTACAAACCATGCCATGCCATGCCATGCCCATCTCCCATGGATACCCACAACCAAGCAGATGGCACCATTACTCCACCTCACCGTGGTCCTGGTCTGGCTTTGAATTGGTTCCTGGAAAAGGTTCGCTCGTTTGAGGACGGGCTTTAGCATATTGTTGAATTGGGGAACCGGCTCTTTGCAGGTGCTGGTGAATGTCTTCCTATCGCTCGCCATGCAGCACTGTCACAGCAGAATGCGATGATCATCACCATGCATTTAAGTGCATGGCTTTGGTTTGGTTCCCGTCACGAGCCAGAATAGGTGGGAGCTTTGCTGGGCAACCAATGGATCGACCAGTTACGACATGGGGGACGTCCAGTAGAAGCTGGATCTCTCAAGCGATACTGAAGTGGGGGAGGCTCCGAGCTCAAGGCTGCGCTGAGGAATATACACACTGTACACTTGGATGGATGCAAGCAGTGATTTGTGTACCTATCTTTGTAAGGTCACTCCAGGAATTAGAGACTGCAGGCTTTCACTCTGGTGAGTAGCCAGCCAGGCCTGCTGGGCTTGTCAGCGACCTGGCGTGCTTTTGATGCTCTCCAATCTCCCAGAAAGTGCTCTGAGGGTGATGAAATGGAGTGCATGCGGAGAGGGTCTGTCCCCTGGAATCCGCTTTGATAACCTCCAGGATGTATTGGATGGTTACCAGGGTCCAGAGTTCCCTGGCCCTCACTTCAGGTACACTTTGAGCACCGTACGATTTGCTTCGACAGCAATTGCTATCTGAATTGGAGTGAGGAGAGCTTTCCTGAGGTATATTGTCACACGAGGAATTCTAGCCTTCCCACAAAGTAAGTATCTCTGTTGATTCAGCGGCTCGTGATAATGGACAGACAGGCTGTGAAACCATCTTCCACTCACCCAATCTGTACATAACCCGGGTAATAAACGAGATCCATGGATCCTAATGCAAATGAAAGTGTCCGGGGCTAAAGCGGTAGCAGAGGACCCTGCTAACCAACTCTAGTAGGTAAGGTTTACCAGAAAGGTACCAGATAAACACTGAGGTTTTCTGCAAAACAAGCGGTACCTGACTGGGGTGGCTCATCTCATCTCATTTTCTTTTTCTCTTCTTTGGCTTCCAGTGCCAGACCAGTTCCCATCTGGCTGGCTCCAAGAGCTCAAGGCACGCCTCTTTTCTGTCTTGTATCCAATCAGCAGCCGCTGCACTTTCATTGACGGTGTCCCCGGCCGCATCCTTTTTTCCTTTTCTCCCAATTGCGTCCATCCTCCGCCGTCTTTAATTCTGCTTCTGCTTCTGTTGTCTGTTAACTCATTCTCTCTCCTTTCTAAAACCACAGTCCCCCTCTGTGATTACTACTCTGTGCCCCTTCCGGCTTCCAGTCCGTTTATTTAGGGTTTCCTCTACTGTATTTACTCTACCGGGGCTGTTCGATCCATTCTCATCTTCATTCTCACCCGCTTATCCTGTCCTGTCACATCCATCCCAATTCATCCGCATATCCGCCAGCCGCTTTTGCCTCTCCAGCTTCTTTGCCTTTTGCCCTCAAGCATCGACGTATCATCACGAGTAGAGAGGAGAGAGAACATTTCACCGCCGTACCAGGTCATCACAATCCAAGTTTGTTACTATCCGGCTCAGACGATATTACAAGGCCAAATCAGAAGGTTAGTTACCACATCGCAGTTCTCCACGCGATTGCGCCTGTTCATTTCTTTCTGTTCTTCACTTGATCACCACCTCAATCCCAGAACAGTATGAGGTACCACCCGACGATACACCCCCTGTTCTCCACCCCCCCGGGCCACCTAAAAAGCTCCAACCTCTAGGTCTAGGGACCCCCTCACCCCCTGGCCCAGGGGAGGAGGCGCGAGAGATTCCGCCCTGGGCTGGGCCTTTTTGGCCTTTGCTGGCACGACTCGTGTGTCGTGCCCCAAATTGCAGCCTCTCTTCTCCCCCAGTCGTAGTGCACCTTAGTCCCAGTCAGTCCCGGTCCCGGTCCCCAGCTACTGCGCTACGCCAAAAGCTGCTTCTGCATCTCCTTTTCTCTTCCTTCACTCCACCTTTTTACCTTACCTCAACCTTACATCGCCTTCGCCTTCGCTTTCGTCTGCTTTTTCCATCTCATCTCTTTTCTCTTCTCTATACCTTGACAAGTCGGGATCCTTCTACCCTCGACCAGATTGTCTTTCGTCAGAGCCACGACTTGGAGCGTTGTTAATCACTAACGTCGACGGCTCTAGATTATACCCATTCACCCACCTATTTCGCGACCACGACGGCACACGTAAACACCGCGTCGTCGACGTTGTTTAATCTGTCCCAGCATTTCCTATTAACCTTGCGAAGAAGAAAGAAGTAAACAGCACTACCGTCACAATGGGTTGCGGAATGAGCACAGAGGAGAAGGAGGGTAAGGCCCGGAATGAGGAGATTGAGAACCAGCTCAAGCGCGACAAGATGATGCAGCGAAACGAGATCAAGATGCTCCTGCTCGGTACGTTTGCCAATTGCTTCGGTCCCGCGCGCTTCTCAACGCAATGAGTCGCGAAGGATGCCGATCGGGCCGCTTTCTAACACGCTCACAGGTGCTGGTGAATCTGGAAAGTCAACCATCCTCAAGCAGATGAAGCTCATTCACGAGGGTGGCTACTCGCGCGACGAGCGGGAATCCTTCAAGGAAATCATCTTCAGCAACACCGTTCAGTCAATGCGTGTCATCCTCGAGGCTATGGAGTCTCTCGAGCTTCCACTTGAGGACCAGCGCATGGAGTACCACGTTCAGACCATCTTCATGCAACCCGCTCAGATCGAAGGCGACGTCCTCCCACCTGAGGTTGGCAGCGCCATCGAGGCTTTGTGGAAGGATCGTGGTGTGCAAGAATGTTTTAAGCGATCTCGCGAGTACCAGCTTAACGACTCAGCCCGATAGTATGTGTATCTGAGGGAAACAACTATTTTCGTTTACTAACCTTGAACAGCTACTTCGACAACATTGCTCGCATCGCTGCTCCTGATTACATGCCTAACGACCAGGATGTCCTCCGATCTCGTGTCAAGACCACCGGTATTACTGAGACCACATTCATCATCGGCGACCTCACATACAGAATGTTCGACGTCGGTGGTCAAAGATCCGAGCGAAAGAAGTGGATTCACTGCTTCGAGAACGTCACCACCATTCTTTTCCTGGTCGCCATCTCCGAGTACGATCAGCTCCTATTTGAGGATGAGACTGTCAACCGAATGCAGGAGGCTCTCACTCTGTTCGATTCCATCTGCAACTCAAGGTGGTTCATCAAGACATCGATCATTCTATTCCTCAACAAGATCGATCGTTTCAAGGAGAAGCTGCCTGTCAGCCCCATGAAGAACTACTTCCCTGACTACGAGGGCGGTGACGACTATGCTGCGGCTTGCGATTACATCCTCAACCGTTTCGTCAGTCTGAACCAACACGAGACTAAGCAGATCTATACCCATTTCACCTGCGCAACCGATACCACTCAGATCCGCTTCGTCATGGCGGCTGTCAATGGTAAGCCAATCCGACTCGAGTGTTACCCAAATACCAGTATTCTAACAAGCTACAGATATCATTATCCAAGAGAACTTGCGTCTCTGCGGTCTTATCTAAATGATTTTTTTTCTTGCTGTCACAAAACACGAATACCCTCGAACTTAATAACGACACTGCTTAGATGGGCCACGGGGATATGGCTCACGATTTTTTCTTGTACTCGTCACACCGGAGGAGCGAAGGCGCTAGTTAACAACTACGTGACTCCTTGGGTCGACGACGGCTACTGACGGTCCGGCTCACCCATTACGCCAGATATACCACTAGCTTTGGCTGTGCCCAGGTCGACCTTGGTTCCGTTTCTTTGTAAGGATTTTCCGGTTGATGGATGGGAGTTGCCTTGTATCACAAAAACGTCTTTTTAAAGGGAGAAGGATTTTAAGAACGGTGGACCACAGATGATGAAGCCGCCCATGACGTCGGGAAGATATGATTTGCCCGTTCAAGAGCGTGACGGACGAGGCTGGAAGAAGGGTTCATTATTTGCATCTAAACAGTGCGGGCGATGGAGGATGGTGGTCATCTACTTTGTTTAATTACGAAACTCTTTCCTACCACTAACCACTACCGCCCATGCCTTGTTACCCTCCACACGTTAGCATTGTATTGTTTACTCACTCGTCACTCGGATGCGGTATTTTCTCGTTTAATTTCAACTATCAAGTATATTGTAAAATAATGATTTGGCGCATCTTCCGTCTGAAACAAGCACACCCCCTGTCGTCAAATTCCGCACTTTGTCTGTGTTGTTTGCTCTTTTCGCTTGGATTTTGACTCACTTTTCTTTTGGCGTATGTCTTCAAGTCAAACCCAGTGCCCGTTTTTGCCCTGAGCAGAGGATATTGACGCGCGCTACCCACGCACGTTTCTCAACGGGGACACATCCGTGCCCATCGCCCTACAGAACTATGGAGGTTTTGTCTCTGGATATGAGACAGGCGTGAGAGCAGTTGGATGTCTGCTTGTGATGGTGTCCTCAAGACTGAGATAAACAAGGTCATGTGACTTGACTCGACCTCGTTCTCTTTCCTGAGAGGCAGAATATACACGAGAGATGTCAAGGAAGGGAATGTTTCACGAAAACTACACAAGTGGCGGCGATCTAGCTTCCACCGCTCATACCAGAAATGCATACGCAGCAAATAGCCACGTCCTATTGCGACTTACGTGTTTCATGATCTTGTCTGTTTCGGTTGTCTCAAGTTTGTCAGGAAAACTATGCTCTACTACTCCTAATAGATTATATCCGACAATCTCGGCATAAAAGTATCCCAGAGCCTTTGATTCATTCTTGCTCGAGATCGATAATGGTACAGATAGTAGTCGATCTCCGTCTAGAGCCAACCAAGACTGCCTCGCCACCAAGACTACTTGAAAGCTGCCATATACACGCTAGCCTTGCTAGCCAATCTCTGCCCTTCCTATCGGTTTGTCCTGAATACATGATCATACAAGTTGGTAAAGAAAATAGTTCGGCTGAACTGCACGGATATCGAAGAGTGGCGACATGTGTCTTGAATCGAGCCAGCCGCGCGGTACAGAAAAAAGAAAGATTCGAAAAAAGAAATGGCGGGTGGTTATTACTCGATATGGCGTACACGCTCATAACTACGAGCATGTTGGTTTGGTGCGCAGTTTTCTCATCCAGTGGTGACACAATGCGTATTCCAATAGTAGTCTCAAGACAGAGCGTAGCCCGAAACAAGCGGCAAACTCACTTGAGATCACACAATAAGCAAGGGGTTCCAAATTCTGGTTCAGGGGAGATCAAGGGGCACTGCGACTTGGTTAGTAGGATCCAGTGAACCGTGTGAGTGGACTCACATCACTCGACAACTCTATAGGTTTGTTGCCTGGTCTTTTTATTCTTTTGTCTACTGCGTGTTGGACGCATTGCTGAGGGCCGTCATAGCATTGAGCCTTGCTCAATGGAAGCGTTGTGTGTCGGCGGTCTCACTGAGCATAGAACCACTCAGTTCTCATTTGGCGGAGTGTTTAAGAGAGTCAATGCCATAGGATGCGCTTCGACATTTCCCTGAGAAAATCCTCCCGGTGACAAGGTTTCCTGAGCAGACTGCTCCTCAGAAGAAGGCTCATAGGAAGAAGGTTCATAGGAAGAAGTATTTTGGGAAGCGTGCTCCTGGTGGGCATCGTTCTGTGAAGAAGGCTCTTGGGAGAGTGGCTCCTGGGGTTGTTCGTCCGCAGAAGAGATTTGCTGGGGACCAGCCATGCCAGAAAGCTGATCCATGAAAGCATTTCCCTCGGAGGTGGCAAGGAAGTCATGCAGCTCCGCAAGGCGAATACCAAGCTCCTCCGCAGCCCTTTCTACATGTGCAAACTTTCGTTCTCCTTGGCTCATAGCAGCGACATTTGAGACAACATTGCCGACCATGTTGTTGGCGGGACCTGGCAAATTCTATTTGCCGGAACCGAGTCCCAATGACTGGATCATGCTCATAGCGAACTGGTTGCGCATTTGAGGTTCCACGTAGACAGACGCGGCAGCTTCTCGGTTCATGGGGAGGATGCCTTGGGGAAGCGCCAGGGGATTGAGCTGGGCGTATTGGAAAGGCTGTGTTGGCATTCCCGCGGATTGGGGGTGATACAATGGTGCCGGGGCATAGATGGAGTTTTGGTTGTTCTCTGTGAGATGTGAGCGTTGGTTCATGATATTGGTGTGGCATGGGAGCCAGCTTACCGTGAAAAGTGCATCGAGAACCACTGGCATTGAACCAGCAGTTTGTGCAGCTACCACACATCTGGCCATCATAGATGATACACTCAGACCAAGGACCGTGTCCTTTGGAGCAATTCTTGCAAGACCGGCTGACCTGGACTCCAGTGAGATGAGCCAAGAAGGCTTCGACATTGCTGCGGCGCTCCATGTTGAGAACCATGTCAGAGCGACGCTGCCGGATGGGTCGTAGGGATGTTTCGCCGGCTAGCTTTTTACCGAGGGTGCTATCAATCACTATTCTGCTGCCATAGATTTCTAGAGCGACGTCACCAGCTGTCAGCTGGGGTGTGTCTGATCCAGCTGTGTTATTGGAAGGACCTGAGGACGTAACAACGGTGCCATGGACCTGAGGATTATGGTGAGCAAGAGTCAGGGTTCCCTCGACCTGCCCAGCTGAGTGGCGGCTGCTAGTGGTATTGAGTAAGTGTCTGGACGCAAGTGTGGGAAGCTCAACATACTCGTTAGAGTTATAGCTGCTGAAGCCGCTGAATGGGGGTTGCTGGGATGAATCACTCGAGTTCTTGATAGTTTCCTGAGAAGAACCAGGCTCATGAGGAGCAGATAGAACTTTCTTCTGACTCGACCCAGCTTGCTTCGTTCCCTTGATCTCCTTCTTTGCAGCAATGCGGTTTGAAGAACGTGTTCCAGCATTGGAGAGGGGTGTGTGTCGGCGCGTAGTGCGCGCAGCCTTCATTTTACCCATTCTGAAGGCGAAGGGCGAGATGTAGATCTCGAGAGTTGCCAAAGGACCACAAGGTAGACTTCTACAGAGTCCTTGAGACCGACAACTGATGTATGGTAAAGGAAGAATATACACCTAGGCAATGATAACAGGCAACTTGATATGAGTGCGAATATATTCTTGACAAGCTTAAAAGGAATGGGTGACAAAAAGAAGAGAGAGAGGAAGAAAAGAGAGAAGCAGACCGTGGCCAAAAGTAGCAGTGAGCTGTTGGCATAGTGACCCCACTGTTTATCGAGTTTTCCACGCGCCGTGCATATCGCGCTGCAGCACAGTACGCGAGCGGGCGAGGTCACTGACCTACTATAGGTACCTAGTAGGTAGGCATGCAGATTCATTTCCCTCACGTAAATTTAATCATTGACGCGTACAGTTACCTCATTGGCTCTGCCCGTTGATGATTCACCTTCATTCACTTGCAAGAACGGCACAAGCTTTGGTCAACATGCGGCTCTAGATACCTAGGTATGCAGGAGTGTCTCTGCTCAAGTTCACCAAGTTGAGGTGTTCAACCCCTATGAAATCGGTGAACTCAACTCATTGAACTGGTGAACACCCAAAATATCATACAATAACTCTCTTTCCTAAATCTCTGCCCCTTCACCATAATTGATTAGGCATATCGATGCTCTAAACTCAGTTATATTCAATGCTGCCCAATGGCGGCTGGCTTATTCAACGGACGGACGAGTAGATGACCATTTCACTCTTATCTAGTTCTGAGACTCTATTGCCTAGCACCAGCTGCCTGTTCCCAAATTCCATCTCCCCGTCCTTCGGTAATCTCCTTCCACTGCATCGCAAACTCCATCAACCCTCCCTGGCCACCCATGCTTGCATCCACTACCTCTTTTGGTAGCTTGTGCGCTGAGTATTGTGGGCTACTAAAGTTGTATGCAGCTGGGTCATCCTTTTCTATTATCCTGAATTCGGGACTCATTTCAGGGCGATACTCAATATCGTCATCCTCCTCCTCCTCACCTTCTGTGACTGTGTCTTCACCGCTGACATCCGCACCAGCCTCATTACTTGAGGTTCCATAGAGGGGGTTCTTAACATCCATCTCAAGCAGCTCTTGCCAGCCAAAAAGGAGACTGTCTGTTCGAGGAGCCCATGGGTTAATATCCATTAACCTGACTCTTCCAAGTCCATCTTTCTCAAAGGAGTTCTCTGGAATATATACATCAAAAACGAAGCTGGCGTCAGGAAATGTGAACCTCAGTTTCTCTCGGAAGAATGTCTTGATCTTACGCCACAGCTGAGGTCGAATCTGCTCCAAGAAATCATAATGATTGAGATCTCGCTGTGTGATACCAATGAGACTTCTGTGCTTGACGAAGCATCGAAATTCGAGGGCCACATGGGGAGTGAAGAATGGTCTCAGAACAAGAACGGGCGCATATGGCTTGGTCGGAGGTCTTGGAGTGCAGTCGTCGAAGGCGTGATCGAGATCGTGAGAAACAAAAGAAGATGACTTGAGGAGTAGGTAGATGTCGTTTGGAGTCGTGCACTTGAGTGTGTTTTGATGAGGCGAAATCCACTTGGCATCCTTTGGTGAAGACCAGTTCAACTTGGGCGCAACTGAGCCACCTAATTCTGCAATCTTCTCTTTAATGAGAGTGTGTGTCTCCGGGAACCTCTGGTTAGGAGGGAGCCTTTCAGGTTCGTCTTCCTCATCATCTGACGAATCAGGATCCCTAACTTGGGGCTTTGCAGATGTATTGGATGATGCATGCCATTCTTCTTCAGGCTCGTCTTGATTCTCATCATCATCTGCAAGAACTATACCGTCTTCATGGAGATACTCGACGAATGAAGGTGGCAGTGGTATTATGCGAGATTTGAGACACGAGCTTCGGTATTTAGGAAACCAGGAGTCGTAGGAGCAATTTTGGATGTGATCTTTAGTGACTGGCGGGAAAACGAGCTCAGGCGCATCGTCTTGGCTGTCAGCTGAAGCTGAAGCGGGAACGTGAGGCATCTTGGGTATGATCGAAGGTCTTGGATCAAATGCTTGTAGTATGAGAAGTCCTCGGTATCCAATTGTCGTGTCACTTTTCTGAAAAGAACAAAAAAGTGGCGGGTTATGCTGTCAATGTTCGAATGTTGACTCACTTACAAATTATCCAAATATTCCATGCCCCTCCATCATGGAGGGGCGATAGTTGCTTATCTTATCTTCCGAGAGAGGTAGGCGGTAAAAATTTAGCTGGGTGACAGCGGCAGAGAAGGGTCCCTACATCACCAATAACTATCCACCTTGCCTATTGCTGTCGCATTCATCACAGATCTCGATTGTCCATAACATTATCTGCGCGCCGACTTACACCAACAGTCCTTTCAACAATTCAAATTACGACACTTTGTCTACTGTAATGTCTGACAACGTTGGTCTCAACACCCCCCGAGGTAGTGGCACCTCGGGCTACGTTCAACGCAACCTTGCTCAGATCAAGCCTCGCGACTACGGCGCTCCTTATCCCAAAGACCTCGATAGCTTGCGACACAAGCAACGGCAGCCAGACAAGGGGATCCTGGAGCATGACCGCAAGCGCGAAGTCGAAGTTAAGGTCTTTGACTTAAGGGACAAGCTTGAAGAAGAAGAGTACAACTTTGAATACATCCAATTGCAAAGCTGGCTGTACTAACATGATCAAGGGTTGACGAAGACGAGATCGATAGGCGATGCGACGAGCTCCGACAAAAACTCCTCACCGAGATGAATTCTGGGAGGAGGGGAGGCCAAAGAAAGACATTTAAGCAACACCAGGTCCACGAGATGGCCGATGCCAAGATCAAGGAGAGCGAACGACTACGGAAAGCATTGAAGATCAGTGCAGACTATGAAGAGGGAGGTCATTGGAAGCGCCAAGAAGAGAGGCTGCGCAATGCTTTGGAGAAGGAAGAGGAGAAGGATGAAGGTGACGATAGGAAAAGTGAGCCAAGAGATTAGGTTGACCACCCAACTCAAGACACATCGGCCACTATATTATCGGACCTTGCGTTTTAAGGGGGAACTCAGAGCTTTCGGTATTTGGACAGTTGTCAAGCATCGGGCGGTCTCATGCTTCGCCAGTGAACTGCCATTGTTATTAAAGCCCTCTGTCCAACGAAAACGCGGACGGGACGGATAAATATGGCATTGGTTTTTGGATGGTTTTACTGTCATGTTTCTGTTCATTTTCGAGCGGCGTATGGCGTTTGGGCATTGGGACTGATCAACCCAATATGCGATGTATACCTAGGGTAGGATAGGATATTCTCCCACACCGGACACGAGGTTTTGTTCTTTCAAATAACGACTCATAAATTATCGCTAGTATGTTCCGTATTCCATTGTGTAGCTACTGCAGTGGTTCTGGGTGTCTTATTATGGTCATCTTACCTTGTCTCGGCCTCCTCCCTATGAATGATAATGGAAACACGAAAACCAGCTGCTTGATCTACTCCATCAGCTAGGTGCCTTCTGGTGCGGTCCTTGATCTGACACTGGCCAAATGAGGTTCAACGTCCTTAAACCTAATAGCTCACTAAACGTTTATGAAGCGATTTATATTCTTGTATAGGATTTATATATTGACTCTATTCAGCAAGAGTCCAGTTGGTCGTCAGGTATGGCCTTGTAGGCTGCGACGGGGCTTGGCACATGCTCATGCTACAAAGACCCGCTATAGCTTGAGCTTCCGAACCTCACACGTCACTTAAATCACCAACGACAGTACCAGAGACGGGGAAGATTCAAGAGATCGACAACCAAACAAAAAGTCGACCATGGCGCGACTCTCACATTCCACCGTACATCCAATTAATAGAAGTGCAATCGATATTGCATCAGCAGAGCTGGGAACCCTGCTGCTGCGACTACAAAAGACCGTTCTTCATACAGATAGCGACCGCGAACGACGACTACGATCGAGCGAATTCGAAAGAGCACGGGTAGCATCTGTAAGAGCGCCTGTGCCGGATTCCACATCCGTATACACTGACTCTGAGCTGTAGAATCTCGAATATGCACGAAACTCTTTGACGAAACTAGAACACGATGCGCTTGGGATTAAAGCGCCAGGTCGGAGGGCTGAAGTACAAAGTGATTTGAACAGGAAGAGAGAGCTTCTAGAACTGCTACTGGATCGGCTAGAAGACTTGAGACAAGTAAGAAATGGTTTATGGGACAAGGCAAAGGATCGAAGCTGACATCACGACAGGTGGCAATTGAGGAGGACGAAGATGATGAGAGTACCGACGGAGAAGATATCCTCTCAGAAATAATACCTACGCCGAGCGATAGCATGGTCGATTCCATATCAACAGGCCAACCCACGGAAAGCTCAGGGCAAGATGATGATGCCGAGTCAGAGCCCCCCGAGGCAACAACGATACCAGTGACAACAGCCACAGTACCAGCGCCAGCATCGACAACACCCCCTGACACGTCTACGACATCGCAAGAGCACAAACAACAACCCACGCAAACAACGCAGAACCTAAGATCAAGAGGTGCACCTTCATCTCCATCACCGCCTGCCCATTCAACGGCACGCGCGGCGCTTTTCGCCAATCGAAGCAAACCCTCCACTCCCCAAACATCAACAGCAACGGCTGAAGCTTTACTTGACCATCAACGAGCCGAACAGGAAGCCCTTTCAGAATCGATTCTTCAAATGGCGAGTGCTCTAAAGTCAAGCTCACAACGATTCTCAACAACTCTCGAGGCAGACAAGGACGTAGTGGCGCGTGCAGGCGAGGGAATGGATAAGACGGAACGGAGCATGGAGGCGGCGAAGGGGCGAATGGGTATGCTCAAGAGGATGACAGAAGGAAAGGGATACTTTGGGAGACTACTCCTGTATGCATATATTGCTTTGCTTGCTGTGGCATGCATACTCGTGGTCTTTGTTTTGCCAAAGTTGAGGTTCTGAAGACCGGAAACAACAGGAGACCGGCAATATTACATCGGTTTATGTACAAGTGAATCAACTATAAGCCATTATGAGCATTGCTATCTAATAAGCTATCGTTATATATACGCCAAGCATACTGAGCGATTGTCACCAAGTCCCCCAAGATATGCACGTCCCAATCATCTTCTGCTGCTCCAACCAACAGTAGCCCATTACTTAAGCTCCCTAGCAATTGGGGTTGAGATTCATAATTGATAACCCGAGACCCGGCGCACTCGTTTTTGTCATGCCCAGCAAGATAGCAAGCCTGCAATACCCATAACCATCAGATGAACTCCCAACTAAAGAGACTCTCGTGTCTCGAATTCAAAGGAGATTCCCATCTCGCCCACATCACCAGGAACCACGGCGGCACCCTCATTATCTGCATGTGATAGGTCTTTCTCAGCAATAGAAGAGGCTGGAGTAGCAAGAGCACTATTGGTCTCTGCATCATCCATAAAGACACCAGTCGATTTGTCTGCTTCCTGAGCCTTCTCAGACTCAGGAGGTGATTCGGCCTTCCTTTCACCGTTAATGGTCTCAAAATTAGTGATGGCTGCCTTTTCATCCTGAGAATGCTCAAACTCAGAAGGTGGAATCTCTTCCCTGCAGTCCCGAGAGGCTCCCAAGCTGGAGTAGGATTCGTTTTCATCTTTGAGCTTCTCACGATCAGGAGGTGAAGCCATTTCAATGTCGTCCCCAAGCTCCTTTAGGTCGATGCCAGATTCTTCCGCCACAGCGCGAGGAGAATCCGGGGGTGAAACCATCACTTCATCATCATCTTCTTCAAGGGCTCTTGGGCCATCATCAGACTCATCCTCAGCCGAATCAGTCTTACGCTCCTCTTCTTCGGGGGGAGGCAGCGGTAACCCCCGAATCGTAGCATTGATATTTCGACAAAACTCGATGTCGTGCTTTAGTCGTCTCCCTATGGGTTTACCCCTGGACTAAATATCATTAGCAAACTATCTTCATGAAGAGCAATTGACTTGAGACATACCGGAGGCTCGTACTGAAAATACGAACTGGGCATTGTTTGGGCTAGTGACACCCGATCTTCCCAAGCGATCCCAGTCTTCTTTTTAAAGAAGTCCATAAACAGCTCCATCTCCACCCTCCATTTTCCCTCGTGAGGACTAGGGCGATGATACATGGGCTGAGAGCTCCCCTTTTGTTTGAGGAATTTGGCCGTGAACCAGTACAAGTGAGGTTTGGCGTTGGACTCCCATAACTGTTTATTGTTAGTAACAAGACATGCGAGAGGCAAACCTTACTTACGCAAAGAGTATACTTCTGTCCGAACTCGCCTGTGAACTCATTATCTCGAGTAAGGTCGACCTCGTAGACAAAGTTGAGACGATCTCGATAGAGGTGGAAGCGGTCTAGAAGAGCTTTAGTTTTCATAAATCAGTAGAACTGCGAAGAGCATACTTGTGTTAACAAATTTCTCCGCGTTCCTTATACCCTTCTCGATCCGAGCCTTTTCTCTCTTCTTTGCGTTTTCCTTTGCGATGAGACTTCTCATGGAATAGTCCGCTTCAGGCAATTTCTTGTTCTTGACCGTCGAATACTCGAACCAGTCACAATGAACAATGTGAATGCCCTTTCCAAGTTTCAATGCCTTTTTGACTAACAAGTTATAAGTAGTTGCCATATAAAGAGAACAAGAAACAAAGATTAGTACCTTTGGGAAGTTTCTTGTCGAACTGGTCCTTGGTGCAGAGGAGATGAGTGACAGTCTCATCAAAGTCGTCGATAAAGACGCCTTTGCGAAGTGAGATCCATCGCTTCAGGTTTTCCACTGTCAACTGACCAGGGAGAGGCCCTGCAGCTGAAATTATACGGTTCTTGAAAATCTGAGCAACCATGTCTGCTGATAAACTGTCGAAAAGCTGAAGGACGAGGACCGATCAATGGTGTACGTTGGTCAAAGATGCAGAAGTCCAATGAGGAAAAGAATAGAAATTGAAGTAGAAAGAGAGAATAAGTATTGGTAGGCGAAAGTGAAGATATCCTGTGGAACAGGATGAAGAGGCTGTTGCTGGGCAGGACCAAAAGTGAAAGATGATATGAGAAGAGAGAAAAGTACTTATCAACCAGCCTTGAGATCATCTACTATGCTGAAGACCGAGGGCCTCGTTGTAAGATAGAACAAGGAGTGAGATTATAGGAAGAGGTTTAAAAAAGAAGAGAAGTCAATGTAAAAGCTCAAGATCAGGGCTTGTTGTGATGAGAGATGAATATGCGAGACTATGAGTCTAAATGCATGCTCGATAGTGCCTTGTGCCATCAGAGAGAGAGTGTATAGAATGGGATGATAATGTCTGTGCCTTGGAGAAGGGTCCTCAAGAAAAGATTATTATAAGGACCACCTCGAAAAGGGGACACTCTAAAATGGTTCACAGCCCCACGGCTTCAATCAAACTTTAGTGCTCATCAGCGTTTTCTGCAATTGTATACCCTGTGTTTTTTTGTATCTTTTATCGGATTTCCTTGGCAGCCTTTATGAAAGCTGCGATCTTGTCTAAGCTTTGTTTTCCATCCTCCTCCACACCACTGCTCACATCAACGCCAATCACTCGATCAGCGAGGGGACCCAAAGCCTTGACAGACTCAGCCACGTTGTCAGGGTTGAGGCCACCAGCAAGGAAGACTCGAAGCTCAGGATCACTCTCCAAAACAGCCTGTACATTGGTGACATTGAGAAGCTTGCCGGATCCAGAGCCAGAGTCAAGAAGAGGAACAGTATGATATCCCCGACGCGCAATTCCGACTTGGCCAGGCTTGAAGCATCGGACGACGGGCACAGGGATGAGGCTTGCCCACTCGATAGGCTCGTCACCATGAAGCTGGACTAGGTCAAGGTCGTATTGCTTCTGCTTCTCCAAAACCTCGCTCAGAGGCTGGTTCTGGAAGATACCAACGAGCTGAGGTCGAGGACTACGAAGTCTTTGGGCAGCAGCTTCGAAGTAGTCCTTGGCTTTGTTGTCTACTACTGCCACTTGGGTGTCGTATTTTCGAGTGCTAGGATATGTGTGCACTGCTTCTGAGATTGCAAGGGCAGTCTCATGTGAGATACATCGTTTGGCACCAGGAACAAGGCAGATGCCAACAAAGTCTGCCCCTGACTCGGCAGCCTTCCGGGCAGCCTCGGGACTCCGAGTACCGCAAATCTTGACGTACAATGATGACGCGACATCAGATTTAGCAGGGGGCTCGGTCCCAGAGCATAGCTGGCTGATGAAAACACTGGCGTCAGGGGCTCTCATGATGGCCTCACCAACCAGAACAGCATTGACACCATCCCTCTTGTTCATCAAAACGTCATCATGGGTATTGATACCGCTGAGCGCGCAAATGATTGTGCTTTCAGGCACCATGCTGCGTAGCCGGCCTGTAGTGTTGAGATCAACTTCAAAGCTCTCAAGATTACGGTTGTTGACACCGATGACCTTGGAGCCCAGCTTAACGGCAATCGTCATCTCCTCAGCATTCTGAACCTCAACAAGAGGCTCCATACCCAACTGGAGAGAATAATTATATAGTCTTTGTAGAAGCTCAGAATCAAGCATCTTGACAATGAGCAGAACAGTATCCGCACCAGCCAATCGTGCCTCAAGGATCTGATACTCGTCAAAGATGAACTCCTTACGAAGGATTGCGGGTCTGTTGGGCATGCCATCCAAGACTTGTCGAACGGCTCTCAAGTCCTCAATACTGCCCTTGAACCACTCAGGCTCAGTAAGCACGGAAATGACACTTGCGCCTGCCAGAGCGTACTTTCGAGCTTGTGCAGGGGCGGAAATATCCAGCGCAAAGATGCCCTTAGAAGGAGAACCGCGCTTGATCTCAGCCATCAAAGCAACGTCAAAAGGAGACTGTCGTAGTCGGTTGACAAAAGGAATCTGGGGAGGCGCAGCGTTGAGATCGTACGCAACTTGTAGATCCTCAAATCTTTGGGAAGGAATTTGCTTCTGAGCATCCACAGCAGCCTTTCGGTTGGCGTAAATTCGCTGCAGAATGTTGTTCTTCTTGGGCTTGGGTGCAGCCGAGTTGTCGCTGTTGGCAGAACCAGACTTCTGGAACTCAGTGTTCTCCTCCCAAGTACCTCCTTGCATGCGGAGGAAGTTTGTGATCATAGCTCGTCCACCTTCAGTTAGGATACTCTCAGGGTGGAATTGGACACCTTCGATGGTGTACCTCTTGTGACGAACACCTTGAATGACACCAGGGGAACCATCAGGCTTAGCGACCCAAGAGGAAACCTCCAGGTCCTCAGGCAAAGTGACGTGGGTACCCGCCAGAGAATGGTAGCGAGTAACTGGAACACCCTGCTTGAGACCAGAGAACACACCCTTGGAATCATGGGTCAATGGTGAAGTTTTGCCATGGAGCCATTCACCAGCTGAACTGACTTCTCCGCCATAGACATTAAAGATGCACTGGCTTGGAGGAGGTTAGAGGAATTGGTATAGAAGGGAAAGACCAACACTTACAGGCCCATACAGACACCAAAGATAGGAACCTTGCCAGCAAAATATCTAATGACATCGCGGCTCACACCAGAATCAGTCTCGGGGTGACCGGGACCGGGGCTGATGATGATCTGGGTGGGTTTCTTGGCAATGATTTCATCCACAGTGACCTTGTCATTTCGATAGACAGTAACCGTAGCTCCAGCAAGAACGAGATACTGGTAAATGTTCCAGGTGAAAGAGTCGTAGTTGTCAATAAGAATAAGGTTAGAGGCCGTTGGAATTGGAGGCGAGGGATCAGCCTGGTGAGGCGAGTGATCGATGATATCTGAGGAACCCATTTTCTCTCTCTCTTTTTTTTCCTCGAAAACAACAATAACGAGAAGGGAGAGTGTTTTGAAACCGTGCCTTCGTAAAAATGAGTTATTTTACGAGACTGAGAGCGGTGACGTTGCAAAAGGTGAGTCACTTTGAGTTTGAATAGAGTTGAACAAAGAAGCTGTGAATGCGACTTTCGGCCAGTGCAGTACTGACTAGCGCACTGTTGTCTCTGGCAGAGACACAATGGCTCGTACAGTGTTAACTCTATATGGCGAATGGAGGCACAAGGTCCGATATAACTGCCGTCCACTGAAGCACCGGGTAAACTTGGGCTAAATTGGAGCTCTCTAGCTCCAGGTCAGGTCCAAAAAGTTGACCAGCCAAAGCTCGATCCATCCATTCGCGACCAGGCGCGTCAACAAGCATCAAAATCAAACTTTCTTCGCATCCACCCTAACTAATCGCAAGGTGATGCGTCGCATGCCACTGCCGCCCTTTTGACGCTCTTTGCAATGGCGCCGGTGGCCGATCGCATTTACTTCCCCTCCCTAGAACAATGCCTGACTGGGGAGCGGGTACTGCTGTAAGTTGACTGAATGCCTCTGCAGCTCTCTCTCGTCTCTTGGGCTGCCTATCCATTCATCTATGTACACAAACTCACCGCTAACTCAACACTCAGCTCTTGGAAGCTCGTCGCAACTGCGCTGTCTGATACTTCTGGCCAGAGAACTACGAGTTCTGCCGTTATCGAATTTCTGAGCGACGACTATGTTCACCGTCTTCTCGAGGACCCTGCCAGCACCTTCGCACCCGCAGATGAGGCGACAAAAAAAGTCTTTGAAACAAAAACGGCCCCGATTAATGTTCCCGCAAGCTCAGATGGACGACCTGACATCGAGTCGATCAAGAAAGATGCCGAATGGCTCAGCAAGAATGCCAAAATCAACCTAGTCGCAGCTTTGCGTGTAGTCGTGATAGAACACCAGTCCCGTCCTGCGCGCCATCTCAGTGGCCCATTATCGTCTCAAGATGCGAAGAATCTGCAGGAAGCCGCCGGCCTCAACAATGGTCAAGGGTCAGGACTTCTTTTGGACCTAGGATCGGCGGCTGCGCTGGATGCTGAGGAGATCTGGACTGAATTCGAGAAGCCCGAAACGAGACAGCGACGCCTATTCGATACATATCTTGCCGAGCGCCGTTTTTTTATGATGTCTGCGGACTATGCCAACTCGATCAAGCTATACGAGAGGCTGCCGACCTTCGCCAGTGTTGATCTCGACCTAGCCAAGACCTACCGACTGAAGCTTCCTTCACGAGACGACGCCGAACCCCTACTCCCGACTTACCTTCAAGTTCTCACAGACTCTATGTCTCGCATCGAATCAGGTCTAAAAGCTGTAACGGACGGGAAGTGGGTGACGGAGGAAGTCGAACTAGATTGGCTGCGAACCCTTCTAACCGAAGCTATCCATGCTTTGTCTGTTGTCTTCCAGATTGTTGACAGTTTTGGCGATGATTTTGCACCTTCAAGTGCCGTCAACCAGTGGTTTTCTTTGATGGAAGTCTACAGATTCTTTGACGCAGTTCAGCCGGTATGTATTGCACAACATGTTGATGTGCAGACTTGTGCTAATAGTGCCCCCAGATTCACGAGAGCATTGCCCCGCTAGTTTTGCCCCTGAAGACTCTTTCAGCCGCCGTGTCCCTGATACTACTCAAGCCAGCTCGCTCATTGACCTATCTTTCCGAGAGAGAAGAGGATGCTACTCAAGCAGATACTTCTTACGACACATACCTGCTCTCATCTGACGTCCTTGAACAGGTCCACAAGAGCATACTAAACGCTGCCGAAGCCGATTGCGAAAGCGCTTCACCCGTCATTTTCGCCTGGACGCTTCTTCTTCATCGCATGAATGTTTCCTATCAAAGTCGAACAGAGAAGCGTGATAATTTGCTGCAGCAAAATGCCCGAGAAACCTTCGAGGCAGGGGGTGTGATTCGACCAGTCGCAAGACGAAACTCGGCGGGCAGCATCTTCTCCATCGAATCTTCGAAATTTGACGGCTTCCTCGAGAATGCGACTTCATCCAAGGACCTTGTCGTGGTGGAACAGCTTGCATCACAAGTCACGGCTCAAGGCCGTGTCTTTGATGTCGTTTCTAATATGGCAACATCATTAGGTCCCTCTGATGAGGGTAGTATGACCCCCTTACTCAGTGCTCGTCTTCGCAATGTCTTCCTTGAGCTTCTTAAGGTTTCATACCCCATTGTTGGTTATCAGTCCGAACCAGTAAGCTCCCTTCTTTCGATTCTAAGCGCCGGCCGAAATTACTGGGACATTTCAAACAAGGAGAACCTCTCGGAGAAGCAAGATATTCTCGCATCCATGATCAATGACCATCTTGCACTAGAGTTCTTCTTTCAGCAAGCTCTTGACAGATATCCATATGAATTTCTGCCGTTCATCACTCTCTGCCGAACTCTTGCTAGTGCTACTAGCCTCCGTGAGAGCGATCGCTCTCAGATGATCCTTAACCTTTTACGTGCAACACCCACACTCACATTCGTCCTTCCCGATTACTTCCAAGAGTACGAGCTCGCACAAGAAGACGAGGTCACCAATACTTTCTGTTTGCTGCAAGATATTCCCATCATCTCGTTATCCCCTTCGTGGCGAGGAAGACGTGTCGAGGACGATGCGTACCGGATACCAGCAGGCACATATGGAAGATTTGTTACGGATACAGGTAGAGTGGTCTCAATGGAGTATCCTCACTCAACTATCTCGCTCTTGGGTCGACGACTGGAAATCAATCTGATGAAGGAAGGCTATCAATCTGAGCTCGGAATGCTCCAGCCAGAAGAAACTGCCGAAGTCATCTCTTTGTTTGCGACACTAATCCGCATGGATCATCTGAACGCCGCCGGGGAGGAGTCCACCGGCGCCTTGGTGCTTTCTGACAATGATATTCTTCATGAGGCAAAGAAACATATTGATGCGGGTAGTGGTAGAGATCTCCTAACAGTCGTCTGCGAGACAATGGACTACTACATGCAGGTTGATCTTGCGGAGAGCGAGGACGTTGTCGTCACTATCCTGAACTCTTGCGTCCAATTCCTCGATGCGGTCCTGCCTATTTACCCCAGCAGAGTGTGGTCATATCTTTCTCGATGCGAGCTTTTAAGCTCCGAGTCCAGAGCTGGTAAGCTCACCAAGGTCGTGGGAAGCCTCGATCTGGTCCAGGAGAGGCTCGAATTTTTACTATCTTGTCTCAGACTATTCTCAAACCTTATTGACACTGCAATGACTTCTGCTGTTCAGCGACGAGCTGGTATTCATACCACAAGCAGAAACAAGTCAGATCTGAATCCTTGGCTGGGCACAGCAGATAAAGTTTTGGCAAAAGTCAGCTACGCCATTGCACAAGCAGGCGTAGACATCTTTGAGAATACTTCAACCTGGAGATTTGCGTCTGACACATGTCGCTCGTCAGTGCTCCGAGAGGTTGTACCAATCCTGCAAAAGGTGGTTATGTATAGCTACAGTCTTGGCGATCCTTCGACCTCTGAGAATCTAACTTCATGCTTACGACCTGCCGCCTCATATATTATCGACTGTTTCGTCTCACCCTCAACTGGATCTCTGCGATTCCAACCCCTTTTATCGTCCCTTATCACAGCATTTACAACCGCCGACAGTACCCTCTATCCAAGACGCGTGGAGATGGTACAGGCACAGTTAAATTCAGTACTTGAATTTTCCGCGACACTACTGCG
Source organism: Fusarium proliferatum ET1 (assembly GCF_900067095.1). Lineage (NCBI taxonomy): Eukaryota > Fungi > Ascomycota > Sordariomycetes > Hypocreales > Nectriaceae > Fusarium > Fusarium proliferatum. Next base: position 1,346,287 of record NW_022194794.1, on the reverse strand, counting down.
CGTCGCCAATTATCTAGAGCAATCCTCTAGCATGATTGAAACTTACCTTTTTAAAAGCTCCACCCTGCTTGCACGGTTATGCGCAGTATCTGACCATTTCCGCAAACCCACTATGTGGCTGCTTGAGTCTTTAGTTGTAAATGCTGGCAAATCCTCAAGTGAGCCCCCGTCACTGCTTGGTTACTTGGGGCCTCAGATTTCCAAGTCTTTTCTCCAACTTCTATCAACCCTGGGTAAGCCCTTCGAACTCAGGGGCGAGGTCAAAGCCACATGGAAGTTCTTTTCGGCTATTCTGAGGAACCGACAACAGTGGATGTCTAATTGCCTGCTTACGGGGCAGACCCCCAGGGAGGCGATGAAGAAAGACAAAAAGAAGACGGATGCATCTTCCAGCTCGGTATTTGCTACTGGGCTTGCCAAGCTTGGCAAGTTGAAGGATCTAGAAATAAGCGAGGCCCTGGTTATTCTTGACTTTGTCGCCTCGGCCCAGAACTTCTGGCCCTGGACAGTCTTCACACTCCAGAAAGACACCGCTTATCTTGATGGGCTTAGAGAATACGTCCGAGATCTCAAATCATCCAGTATCACCGTAAAGTCTGACCCTGTCCGTGCTGCTTTTGAGGCAAGACTGGCCGCGTATATTGCGGAGACATTTGCCATGCAGCTTTACCACTCGCGGCATCTGGGCAACTCGGGAACATTGGCAAAGAGCCTTATTGGCGATCTCGACTACTACTTGCGTGATGGAGTTGAGGTTGGAGGTTACAACAAGTCTCTTCACAACAACTTCGCCCGAAACTTCTCCAACAAGTATTCAGACTGCCCTGTGGATGACTTCAAGCGGACCGTCCTGGAGCCACGGGAACTCGGCAAGAGTTACTACTATGACTTGGAACGCGCCGATCAGATGCTACGATTTGATCCAGGCTGGAAAGGTCGCAAGGACGATGGTTTCAAGACAGAGATGGAGCGGGCAAACACGAACTTGTCTTTAGTTGACGCTCAGCTCGTAAGTGAATGTGCCTTGTGTATCATGGGCATAGCTAACGACGTTATTTCTAGGCCCTTTTCCATGCATGGGAGTTTCTACTTGTAGAGCTTTCAACATGCATGCCCAAGAACGACACCGTGGAAAAACAAATGCTGCAAGTTGCCCAACAATGTCTCAATGCCAACCAAGGAATTCCAGGCCCTGAACACATCTTCCTAAAACTTGTCGAGTCCAGGGCGAGCCTTGCGCTTGTGTTAATTCAGCGCCTTGTCAAGTCATCAGTGCCAGTCAAGGACATCAACCAGCTTCTCTCGACTCTTGTTGGTACCATGAACGGAGTCGAGGAGCCTTGGGGCACTGAATCTATCTCGTACTACCGCACCCTACTAAAGGCTCTTTTTGTTACTCTGCGTGCCTACCAAATCAGTGGCAAGAAAGCAACCGAATCTCAGGATGCCTTTGAGGGAACTACCGTGACAGTTACACAAACTGTGTTGAATATCCTTGACCGAGTTGTGGGCAGGGGCTTCCGCGCACTTGTCAGCCTCATTCACGATAACGAAAATAGTGTATCACCGGAAGATTTAGGATTGTTGACAGCCATCCTTCAAGCCTGCATAAGTCTGCCCAACATGGATCAATCTCAGACTCAAGTTCTTAACATCATGGCCGAGCATCAAGTCCTCCATGCTGCGTCGTCTCTCTACTCATGGGCAGACAGACTGGCGGATCAAGGCGACCCTATCTATGGCGAGTTGAGCATGCTATTTTTGCTTGAACTCTCAACTCTCCCTATGGTTGCTGAACAGATGGCATGCGATGGAATCTTAAGCAACATCCTATCTGCCAATCTGACTAAGTTCATGCTGAAGTCCAATGTTTCTCCCTATTCAGATTCCCCTGTGGTGCAACGTTGCTATGGTATCTGGGCCAAAGGACTGTTGCCGCTAATGCTGAACTTGCTCACAGCTTTGGGTGCAACTGTTGCCCCAGAAGTTGCGTACGTTCTTAATCAGTTCCCTCACCTACTGGAAGCCAGCGTGGACCGGTTTGAAGCACCTGGAGCCAGTCGTACCCAGTCTCGGGCGTCACCGCACTACCTGACCCTTGTCGCGATATCCGAGGTTCACTCCCTCGCCCTCCTCACGCGAGTGCTTGCTGCTCTTCGTGTGAACAACAACCGGGACATTCCTGACGTGGAATGGGACTCGGCAAACCTGCTAGAGAACGTCGACTTTTGGTTGAGCACAAAGAAGTTGCTAAAGGAGCGACTCATGCCCTTAGGTCAGCGTGAAATGGACTGGCGTGGGATGAAGCCAGCCTCTGGGGCATATGATAGTCTTTTGGAGGAAAAAGCGGTGGCTCAATTAGATGCCATCAGAGATGTGTTAAGTGAAGAAGCAGATAATTGAATATGAATATAGGAGCTTAGGAGAAACGAATGATAATCATCAAGGTGTGTATATTATAAGTATTTGGATCAAGGGCGTTGGGATAGGATGTATGCGTTGCGGAATGGCATAAGAGAGATTTGATTTGATTACGTTGACTCAGACCGAGCTACCCTGTGAACCGGCTCGCAATAATACTTGCGGTCACGAAATGCTTGCTGTCTTGTCAAGTTGAGTTGCAATGGCGATGACGGACATCGGGAATGAGGGTAAGAATGGGTTATAAATTCATTCCATGGTAACGGCTTGAGCCCAAGCGTCTCGTGCCTGTAGCCCATAATAATATACAAGTGCATCTGGTGCCATGAGACCTAGCCACACAGCGTATCATGGTCATAAATAGCGTTCCGTCTTTTCGATCTCATATATAATCCGGAGCATTTGATATCAACAGCACAGGTTTTGTGTGCCCTTCCCCTTGCCGTCCTCCTTGCTAATCGTACATGTCTCGTCTCTAGAGTATTTCGCATTTATTTGTTCATCTGAGCTGTGAGCTGGGCGTTGTGCTCTTGGAAGCGGTCGCTGATGCGCTGTTGAGAAGCCATCCACTTCTGAACGCAGCGGTTGATGCAGCCGCTTTCTCGGGTTGAGATGGCCTTTGAGGTGAAGTCATCGACACAGGACATGAAGCAGTGCTCAACAAGACCGCCGAATGCCTAAGAAAAGCTTGTCAGCAACAATTCGATCGCAATGATCGTTGGGGGTACATACACCCATAAACTCCTTGACCTGGCGCTTCTGCATGCGCTGCTCAAGAGTGCGCTGTTCAGCTGCGGAAAGCCTATGGTTGGAACATATTGATTAGAATTGTGATTTAGTGATATGAATTGAGTATGAAGTAACTTACATATCCATTTTGACGGTTTAAGGGGGGGGGAGGGGGGTTAATGCGGTTGATGAAATCGAGGTTATAAGGCTTGTCGAGGTGGATTGACGTTGTCGGTTTGATATGAGACTGAAATTTTGAGATAAGCAAGCTAGAGAGCTCGGGACTCGGCCGGGTTGGGCTTATCGGCGGGATCGCATTATCGTTTTACCCCGGATTGGCTGACCCTTGAATGCACCACAGCTGTTATTCCCGTTTATTAGAAGTGACGCTATTCAGACTCGTGTGATACATTGGTATGATGATTTCGATCTTTATTTTCCAGTTCTGGAGCCATTTCATTGCTGAATGCGTGTTCCGCTGTTGCAGCGTTTGCTCTGGTGAGAGCTTCTGACGTAGCCAGGTACCCACGATAGTGGAGTTGGGCTTCTTTGACCAGCTGAAGACCTACGCACATACACTTGACAACCTGTTTAACAGCCATTAATACTATTCTTGTCATTTACATACAGTAACTAAGGGGACATGCATCTATCTACTGAGAGACTGTCATGTGAGCACCTCACTGCTTGGTTTAGTAGCTACCCCTCCCTCCAATGCTCTGCAGATCCAAACATCTACAGCTCACCACGTAATTCAGCTGACCAAAACGAGACAGCCGTTGGAGGTGAGCATGGCAATTGCTATTCTTGTATTTTCACTTGATGGCAAAAAAAAAAACATGAAACACTGATCGGCGCGGCACCTCATCTGACAAGTCTTGCAGTTGGGTCGGGGATTGGATGAGGCGCAGTCCATGTATGGCGCCTATTGTTTGGTGTGCATTATCAAAATAAGATAGACGTCAATGACCAAGATATATGCATTTGCTCAGAAACGGATGTCGAAGTTAGAGGTACATGAATTATAACCTGGCGTGAAAGAGACTACCTATAGCATGGACTGCATATAAGGGAGATCATGCTTCCAGAACTTCTGTTACTCGCCGATATCTACAAAACTGAACCATGAGATTTGCGACGAATCAGAACACGGAAAGGATTCAAGAGAGGCGAAAGACTGACGTGTGATGGTTGCAATCCTTCAACATCCTCATGCCAAATATGGAAACATCCATCAATTGCAGTCCCTTATGAACCATGCATGCTTAAGTCAAAGAGGAGTACGTACTGCGTCTCAGAGGTAAACATCGAGCTGGCCCGTTTTATTACCCAAATTCCATCCACTATACAAGATACAGACAGTCTCACTTGTTGGTGGTGCTGGCGCACCAAGTGAGACTACCTAAGGTAGGTAGGCCCTTATTAGCTTCAGAGTCGAAATGAAAAGAGTCTCGATTTGGACAGTCAACATAAACAACCCTGTAGATCAAGACGAGACGGCGACGGAGACTCCAGAGCATCCTCAACAATGGAGGTATCCTGCTAAGATTAACAGTTCTTTTTTTGGGAGTGCAGACTGCAGACCATGGATAAGCCAAGTTCTGATGCTTACATATGTAGTTATTAGTGCCGGGATATCATCCATGGTTTATGGTTCGTTGGTGTTGTCGAGTTGCAGTAGTGGTTTCAGCTGAGAGTCCAGGGCCTTTTTTCTTTGAGTGAGTGACTCAGAGTCTCTCAACAGCGAGTGAGTGATAAGAGGCAGCTAGCTATCCGTGCTTCAACAAGTTATCGACGGGTTATAGCCCCCTAGAGCTGTGATCGACAGTACCTCGTCACTGTGGAGAGATCTATTAACGTCCGTTGTGACTTGTAGGGCAGAACAGGGCAGATTGAGCGAGCGAGTGATGTGATCAATTTGGCTGATCGTGTTCCAAGCTTGAATCCTGGTAAAAGTCCATGTCCACGACGCAAATCCAATTGCTTGCGCCAAAAGTGTCCACCAACAGCAACAGCAACCGCTTGCGGCGTTGGGTGGTTGACTGTGTGAATTGATCAATCAATATCCGACTATTCTATACATGACAGTTCTTTTATTAGAGATCTGATACTGCAGAAAAGTTGGTTTGGCTGAATATGGGTAGTATCAGATCCAACGTAGACGGGCATCCGAGATGCGTTGTCTGTACGGATACAGACAGACATTCACTGACATTGACAAAGATATCACGTCTTGTTCATAACGTCCGTCGTTGACAATTATGTTTAGAGGGAGATTCAGAGTTTACCAACAGTGGACGATGTACCTGAAAAAGAGCCAGGAGTGAAAGTTTATTGTGTATGTACGAACGGATAACTAAAACTCGACCTGCATTCTCATTCTCGTATTTCTCGTCCCCTCTCGCAATCTTGTCTTGTCTCTATCATCATCCTTGTCCTTGTCCATCTTCCCACTTCCCGCTCTCGCTTGTTCATATTCACGCTCGTTCGTTCGTTTGGCCATTCGCTTTCGTCCCAATTCGGTTGCCCTAATTGCACGCGTTAATAACATCGGTAGCTTGTTATTATCCATTGGGTACTCTGTTTCAGTGCAAGCCCACCCACCAAGTAACTACCTCTGTCGCTGTGTCTAGGTTCTTCCCCTCACTGCTGCTCCCACTTACAGCAGACCTTTTCCACTTTGTTTCGATACTGTCCTGACATTCGCCGTCAGGTTTTCGAGAGGCAGAAGCCACTACCTACCAGAGCTGGTTCGTTTTACTACCTGCATATGGATACCTCCATATATAATTAGAAGCCGTGTGGTGCTGCATCTGCATCTGCATCTGCATTCTCTTGCAATTCCTCTTGCAGCACAGAATTAACCTCAACTCCACACAACATATCTAACCGATACCCTCATAATCACCGAGTCAGTCGGGTCTTACTTAAAGGCTGATAAGATACTCGGTTTTCTCTTGGGCCTTGTATCTTGCCTATGTAAGTACTTAGGGATACCTCAGTACTTCGTTTACAACGCAAGCCTTTGTCTTTGTCTATCATTTCCCTGCGGACAGGTACGGCAAGGTAGTCCCAACTCCCTGCATGTACTGTACCTGGACACAACCTGGAATTGTCCTACCCCCCCCCCCCCCCCCCCAGACCCCAGCACTACTACCTGCTACGCTACGGGTACCTACCTACTAGTTATAGTGGCTTTCGGTCCAAAGTCCCCCGCCTCACATCAATTGGATTGGATTTCTTTAATCTTACTCCCTCCCGTTCACTCGCTCGCTGGCTCTGGATGCCACCAACTGCTCTGCTCTGTTCTGCTCTGGTCTTCTCTGCTCCTCTATTGCTACGACGCGACAATCATCGACTTGAGCGGTAATTTACAGCCTTGACCCGCTCGAAGCGCCTCTTGCCGTTCCTTTCTTTATCGCCTCACCTCGTCACCATCATCACCACATCGCACGCACGCACTCACTTACTCACTCGCTCACTATTTTTGCCTTCACGATTCTTGCTTACGCCCGAACCCGATCCCGTGCCTCAGAGCCAAGGACCTGAATCTGGATTACCAGACACAAGTGAACTGAACCAAGCCAGGCCTAACGCCTTGACGCCCTACACTACTACTGTTGTACCGCTCTAACGCCCTTGACGCTACCAATCATCGACCGATCTGTCTCATCCTAGACTGGCGCGCACACTGTTGCCATCGACTCCCTCGCTCGCTTGCTCGCTTGAGCTTCCCCAGCCCAAGGCTTTGATTTCTAGCTCCTGATCTCTAGCCTCGCATCGCATCGCCATTTCCATCCTGCTGTCGCCTATCGGCATCGGTCGATTCGAGACCTTTTCCTCACCCTCCCGCCCGCCTCTCTGAACCCGGCCTCTGTATTATAGCACGGCACGGCTCCGGGTCACCGCTTCAGCGCACCTCGTCGCTGCATCCTCGCTCGACCTCGATTGAGGCTGAGGCTCGGTCATCGTGACTCTGGCAACTGGGCCGGCCCAGCTGTAGTGTCCCTCGTCACCTCAACCTCATATTCTTCTACGCTTTCGTTTTCGCTTTCGCAGTCGTCGCTCTCGCTCTTGGCACGCGCAGCCTTTCGCCATGACGTCCGCCGCCTCGAACCCTAATCAGGCCAACCAGCCGGCTCTCCAAATCAATAATGCAGCATCCCCGCCCAGCAAGCGCGATCTTAAATCATGGTGGAAGGGTTTCAAGCTGCCTTCGAAGCACCAGGAACCCCAGGGTAAGATATCTCCCTCCTTCGCTCTTCACTGCGCAACCCTGCCGAGCTTCGAGTCAGAATGTCATAAAGCAACATAGTTTCGTTGCTGTCACCTGTCGCGATACGTTTTGCGACGATTTTGAATACCTCGGGCCACAGCGCCTCTGGCTGATCACGACTGAATCTGTTGCACCTACAATGCTCACAGTCACGAAGTCAATATGCACATAGCGCTGCTCCCCCACTTCTTAATGTCTGATCTCTAACTTGCGTGTTTTCAGAAACCCGTCCCCAAGGTATCTTCGGAGTGCCTTTACGGCAAAGTATAACATATGCCAATGTCGCCATCTCGCTCATTGATGAGAATGGACAGAGTTACATCTACGGCTATGTCCCCATTGTCGTCGCAAAATGTGGCGTCTTCCTCAAAGAAAAAGGTTGGTTCTCTTGGCCTGGCTGACAGGGAAATTGTGCTGACGCTTCCTTTCAGCTACCCATGTCGAAGGAATTTTCCGGCTTAGCGGTTCGGAGAAGAGAATAAAGGAGCTCAAGACCATATTCGACTCACCTGACAGATACGGGAAGGGCCTCGTCTGGGATGGATACACTGTACACGATGCTGCCAACGTTCTGCGACGATATCTCAACGACCTCCCCGAACCCGTCGTTCCCCTCGATCTGTACGAAAAGTTCCGCGACCCCCTCCGAGGCGCAACCAAGCAAGCTGTGGGCGATGCAGAGGGGCCTCAATTCGTCGAAAATTTCAACGAGAAAGCAGCCATCTTGCAGTACCAGCGGCTCATCACGGAGCTACCTCCCTTGAACCGACAGCTACTTCTCTACATTCTCGACCTTCTTGCGGTTTTCGCTGCCAAGGCGGACGAGAATCGCATGAACTCACAAAATCTGGCTGCCATCTTCCAGCCAGGCATGCTCTCGCACCCAGCACATGCCATGGCTCCTGAGGAATACCGGTTGAACCAATGTGTTATCATTTTCTTGATCGAGAACCAGGATCACTTCCTTATTGGTATGCAGGGCACCGCTGCTGATGAAAAGACCAAGAAAGAGGTGGAGTCTGGCACACCCAGTGGTCCTCTCACCCCTCAACCTACTCGAAAAACAAGCCTGGGCCGATCGGCGTCCAATGCGAGTGCAGGCGCCAACAGTGTGCGGCGGGATGGCAAACTTCGAAGAAACCGATCCGTGTCGTCACGGAACTCCAGGAATGACGGAAGCTCAACACCCAATAGTCCAGCCTTGACAGCTACGCCAACGACAGGTGGATTGGCCAGAAGCAATACCGTGCCATCCAAGAAATCTCCTGCCATTGGTGCTGGCCGCTTTCAGAGGTCTGATGGGTCAGGGCCTCGTTCTCCTGCCCATCTAGAGCCTTTGACACAAGTCAACCCCACAGAGAGCATAGAACAATCTCCCCAATCGACAAGGTCATCTGACTTCATATCTGGCGGTTACCTCACACCAACGAAGGCTCCTGCAATAGGCCGCAGTCACGAGAGACTACTTGAAGTGCCGCCGGAGTCCTCCACACCATCCAAGGAGCGTAACATTCCTAACATTTTCCGTAGCACACCCAACACTGATGCTGGCGACAAGAGACAGCCTAACAAACTGAAGAAAAAGAGGATACCAGGAAGCTTGAACCCAAGTGCTCAGAGTTCTGCTGCCTCTTTGACATACACACATCCGAATGCTGCATCATCTCCTGGGGCAGAGCTGGCTAACCCGATGGAACATGCTCAGCAGTATGAATCTGGAACTCAGACATTGCCACAACAACCAGCCCCGATTCTCGAAGAGCGACACCGAGAAGCACTGGAGCAGCAGCAAGAACTACATGATCGGCCGTCACATGGGCAACATCCTCATCCTCAAGAAACTTCACTCGCGCATCCTGCTTCTCTGACGCAGCAAAAGAGTGATGTTTCATCTGAGCACACTCCCAGGGCCTCTCAAGCGTCATCAAACCAGAGTCTACATCCAGATAATACACTGAAGTCGAAAAAGTCACCACCAACGTCTCTGCACTCATCTTTCAACGAAGGCTCGGACTTGGATCAAATTCTTGACGAACAGTCTATCAGCACTGTTGATCAAGCAGAAAAGGAACGAAAGAAGCGTTGGCGGTTGTCGAGGAGTAAGAATGCTGATAACGGCTCCTCTGCCGGTCTCACCTCACCACGCCTTGCCCTTGGGCAGAACGACAATGGCGATGTCAGCAACCTATCAATATCGAGTTCCAGTCATAGGCCTCGAAAGAGCGAGAGCTCTGACCGACCTTACATGGTAAGTGAGGGACAAGGTAGCTTCGATCAGGGCAGAGAAAGTGATTCCAAGGGTCCCATAGGATGGATCAGGAACAAATACCGCGAAGCAAAAGAGAGTGCGGAACAAAGGAGGAATAAGTCTCCTCCTCCGGCCGACCGTCCCGGCCTGGGCGCCTCAGGCTTCCAACCCCGAGGAAAGAGTTTGGAAATTAGAAGAGACGAGCCAGCGCAGCATGCTTCACTTGCAGCAATAGCCGGCGCTCCAGCTGTTGCCTCTAACCCTGCTGCAGCTCCCGGTCCAACAATGGGCCCGGCTCCTGCAGCGACACAAGTTCCTCAGACAGCCACAGTTTCAATGGTTCAACCTGAACCCACATCGCCTGTTCAGCCAACCCATCCTCAAGCGCAAGTTCCTCCACCGGCTCAGGTCCAGGCTCAACCTCAACCTCATCCGACAACCCCAGCCCAGCCTCCAGTTCAGGAGCAGAGTCAATCTCCAGCTGAATCTAAACTTCAGACAGAATCTCAAAAGCCGCAAAGCCCACAGACACCTCAGAAAATCATCTCTATGCTCGATGTTGACACGCCACCGACCGCTGCAGCAGCATCGGCTCCTGCCCCAGCCACTGCTTCTGTAACTACGCAACCGCAGGCGGAGGAATCGAAACACGTTCAAGAACAGCCACAGCCCCTGTTGGCACAGGAGCCAAAAGCAGAAGAAGAGCCAGTTCCGGCCACTGAACATCTGGCGGTGACATCGCCTGTGCAGCCCGAACAAGTACAGCCTGAGCAACAAGTAAAGTCAGAGTCAGAGACACCAAAGCAGGAGCAATAGAATGAGAAAAGCGTTCTAGTTGATATAGGAGGAGTATTTTGGAATGGTTGAAGTAGTATCACGGCACAATAGCCTTTTCTTTTTAGTTTATTTTAGGGAGAATGAGACGGACATCATGATGGATATGCGGGAGACGGGTTTATCGACTGAACCCTACTTAGACTCTGCCCCCCTTATAAGTCGATTACATGTATGTAATGTAGCCTAGTGTGATGGTGAGCTTTATTTCATTTGAGCGGGTGGAGGAGTATAGTCAAGGAGTACAGGTTACTACAACAAAGATATGACATCCAAGCAGTTTCATGGTTTGATGCATACGCTCCCCAAGGGCTTACCATCGACGAAGCACGATATTTCTATGGTACACTCTTAGTATACATTCAATGTTCATACAAAATTTGGACGGCCAATCTATACCTCCTTCACTGGGGGTGCGTTATCGTAAATACCAGTGTCCCACACAATCATCTTTCCTGATCGTCGCCAATCTTCGTTAAACAAACCATTGAAGCCCTTCCAAACAGGGCGCACCTGTGTGAGGCCGAGAGCCTGCGCTTCCGGGGTCTCGACAAAGTCCTGTAGCCATGGCTCGATACCGTCGAAACCGACGATGTAGCGAGGGACGGCAAGCGGCTTTTCTGGTCCAAATAGCTCCGAAGTAAGGAAGGGAATAGGGTTGTCGTAAAAGCGATCAGCCTCGTCACGATAGTTCTCCCGCTTAGGAGTGTTTGGCTCAGTGTGAAGAGGTGGTTCACAAGTGAGGGCGTAAGCTCGAAGACCAGGGTATACTAGATGGGATCGCCATGGGGTAGAATGGCAAGGCATGAGAAAAAGGGCGAATAACTCTTCGTCTTTCTCAGGGCCAACAGAAAAGTGAGAAGTTTGGGCGAGTTGAACTGAGTCTGAATGGATGCGTTCGTACTCATGACGAAGGTATGTAAGAACATTGAGGGGGGCTGGTTGGTGGAAGAAAGATAGGTATCCTGCGAGAAAGACGTTGACGCTCAGGGCAGCCAAGAGATAGTGTTTATTCCGGATTTGAGGCCGAGGACGGGGGTTGTTAGTGGTGGCATGTGGCTGGAAAGTGAAGAATGAGGCGGCAATGGGAGCGGAGAGGATGCTGAGTGTTGGAAGAAGAGGATAGATGAAGCGAACCTCCTTATGAGAGATGAGTGAAAGCGCGCCGATAGTTGTGAAGACGGTATATGCGAGTGTCTTGAGTGTATTGGACTGGCTCGTTGATGAGGCAAATGCACTCGGCTTGTACAGAGCCAAAATTGCAAAAGGAAGACTAGTGGTGCAGATAAGAGGGAGACCCTGGAGAATGTAATAGTGCCATGGGTTGCGGCCGTAGAAGACGGCGAGGGATTTGGATAGGTTGAAGTTGAGGAAGTTGTACGCAGGGAATGTCCAAAAGCCAAAATATAGACGATCTGATGCAATTGATATAACCAAGATTAGAGAACCGCAGAGAATTGCCTCGCGAATCAATGCAAACACAGTAGAAATGGTGAGCGGTGAAGAACCTTGTAGTGAGATTCGGGTGAGAGTGAAGAAGACAATGGTGGCCCAGATGAGAACGTTAGTCGGTCGAAGAACGACAGCCAATGCTGCCAGGCACAGAGAAGCACGGATGGACCAGAGACTCCTGAGAATAGGTGTGGATTTGGGATTCTCCTTGGTTGTCTGTACAGCACCGACAAGTTCCCAAGGCCAGTAATACAACGCCATAACAGTGAGAGTCGTTTCAAGAGAGTTGGAAAAGGTACGGGTAGAGCAGTACCATTGCCAGGGGTTGAAGAGTTGAAGAAAGAGCTGACGCATCATGTCAGTCGGTGGCCTGGAAACTTGGATATATAGCTTACTGCAAAGAAAGAGACATTACAGTTGGCTCCATAGATGGACACGGCGAGTTGCCAGGTGTACCAGTCACCAAGACCAGCAATCACGGCCTGAAGGGCTTTCGGGGCTGCGACGAGGATGGCAGCGCGGAGGATGCCTATAGGGAGGATGTGGCTGGAAATGAAGTCTGCGATGAGATAGAACCCGGCAAAGAGAGCCGGGTGAAGAGAGGTTCTAAGTTGGTGTTTCCATTCCTGACAAATTCTGTAAGTGGCTATAATTGACTGTGAAGGTATAGTATAGTATAGTATAATAGCTGGTATGGTGTAAGTGGTGGTTTGCCACCTCGCAACTGGTAAAACAACCACATATTGAAAGGGGAGAACACGCATGAGTGTTTGTACGACAGGTAGATATAGACAGAAGATAAAAACAGACATACCCAAGTTAACCATGCACCGCTCCTGGAGCCAAAGGCCAAATCCCAAGCTGGCTCAAGAGATTGGAAGAACTCATCTGGCTGGAAAAAGGTAGCTATCCACCAAGCATTGATGAGCCGAATGACAATGATATCGCGCAGGAAAACAGATCGGTTTCTCTTATTCCGAGCCTCGTCCAATACTTTCCTTGAAACTGTTGCGGACGACATAATTGACGTCCACCGAGCTGATGGTCAGGTAGAGTGCGTCCTCCATACCATGGGGGCTGGACTATTTTAAGGAGACAGCTGTTTATTATGAGAGTGTGGCTCAGACGCTGATTGGCTGCTAATTGGTTGGCAACGTTCTGTCATGTGGCGGCGCTGGCCACTAGCCACAGTTTGGATGGCACACCGAATGAGTTCATCGTGGAGCAGGAAAAGAAGCTTCTATTTAATTAACTAGATATCAATAAGCATGAGGATTAGACCGTCTCGGGGGTTGGGAGCTGGTGTGATTTAAAGACGAACTGTGCTATATGTACCCATGGTGGTTAACCTCAGTTCTACTTCGGTACAACGAGCACCGAGAAAACATATTTCTGCTACTGTAAATAAATAAATAAAATCCCCCTCTCCAAGCGCATGACATATTATCTTTGGCTACATCATGAAACGAAATATGTAATTCTGGCGGCTCAGGCGGAGTTAAGACAGTTCTGCTGATAAATGGCGGAGCTGGCGGGACGGGCGGCATCTGGCGGTAAAGGATAAGACCAAAGATCTGGCCGAATAGACGCAACCTGGGAACACGATGGGAAATGGCATTGGTTGGTTCTCTATCTAAATACTCCATCGGTATCAATTGACAGGTTGGGGGTCACATGAGGATGAGAAGTTGTTACTCAATAGCAAGCAAATAGTTTTGGATTTGGTTGCGTGTGGCACTTTTGATGGCTGCAGTAGAAGAACCGAGACAAACTCTGTTTTCAGAGAGGAAGTAGGCTCTCTACGGCCAATACACAGCAGTTACCTATACAAGGTATAATGACATACTATGTAGATTATCATCTGGCATGATCACAGTAATAGAGATTTCTTCATTGGTTATCCAAGAAATAGGGTCGTCGGTCAAGTCTAGACCTGCATTGAACCCATGTCAGGTGGTTCTAGAGCCCCTCCTCATTCCCCTCACCTCTCAGCCTCTCCCCAGATTATGTTGTGACCGAGTTCACAGAGCAGAGCCTCTTTTAACTCATGATGGATGCACGTCATGCCCAATGAAACGATGCCGGGCAATTTAGGATTTGCGGCGTAGACAAAAGTAATTCGACCTCTGCCACGAAAGGAAGTGATCTAGATTTGGAGAAGCGGCACATGTACATACGTACATCCATCCATTGTCTTGGTTCACGACCGTAATAGTTAAGCGATGGCATGCCCCTCTCCATCATGTCATGACAAGACAAGACAAGACCAGACACTCGCTCACTGTATAAACTGAACACGGGCATCTCGGCCGTGGCGGTAGGTCATCCGCCCAATTCCGCCCTGGCCTCTCGCCCAATCAGCTTCGTCACAACCTCAACTTCGCAACATCACGCCCGCACACTCCCACGCTTGGTCGCTCCCACTTGCACTTAGGGGTATAGTGTCGACAAACAACTCTAGATGCGGCCTTGGTTTTGCTGTAATAATTACCTAAGAAATCACATCTTGTCTCTTTTCCTGTCCGCAACAAGCCTCCGCTTGCCGACAACCGTCAACCGTCAACCCGCTGTCGGTCCTTAAAGAGCAGCCATGTTGTCCTCAAACTTTCATTTGTTCTTACCTTCTCTCTATTCAATTCACCAACAAGAAGTACCTTGATTCACGATATCCTCACTTTCTACCTACTCTTGTTGCTCTACTCTACTTTGCCAACCACAACAACAACCCCAATTGACGTCACATCCCAATCACAATGTCTCCCCACGCTGAAAAGGCCGTCTCTCGGTTCCATGCAACCTCTACCGAGAAGGCCATCGCCATTGAGGAGGAGTACGCCGCTCACAACTACCACCCTCTCCCCGTGGTCTTCTCCCGCGCTGAGGGCATCAACGTCTGGGATCCTGAGGGCCGCCACTACTACGACTTCCTCTCTGCCTACAGCGCCGTCAACCAGGGCCACTGCCACCCCGAACTCGTCAAGACTCTTGCCGAGCAGGCTGGTCGGTTGACCCTCAGCTCCAGAGCCTTCTACAACGATGTCTTCCCCAAGTGGGCTGAGAAGGTCCGCAGCGTTTTCGGCTACGACATGGTTCTGCCCATGTGCACTGGAGCTGAAGCCGTTGAGACTGCTATCAAGATTGCCCGCAAGTGGGCGTACAAGGTCAAGGGTGTTCCTCAGGAGAAGGCTTGGATCTTTGGTGTTTCCGAGAACTTCCACGGTCGAACCGTAAGCTCCAATATTCCTATATTAAAAAAGTAGAAGCAATGTTGCTGACATGCTCCAGATGACCGCCATTACTCTGTCGGTCGACCCCGAATCAAGAGAAAACTACGGCCCTTATGTCCCCAATGTTGGTGCTTTCAACCCCACCACTGGCAAGGCCATCCGATACAACAGCATTGCCGATCTCGAGGAGGTTCTTGAGGCTCACGGCAAGGAAACTGCTGCTTTCATCTGCGAGCCCATCCAGGGTGAGGCTGGTGTTGTTGTCCCCGATGAGGACTACCTCGCCAAGGTCCAGGCCCTCTGCACCAAGCACAACGTTTTGTTCATCTGCGACGAGATCCAGACTGGTATCGGCCGAACTGGACGCATGCTCTGCTCCCAGTGGGCCAACATCAAGCCCGACCTCGTTACCCTCGGAAAGGCCATCTCTGGTGGCATGTACCCTGTGAGCTGCGTTCTCAGCAGCAAGGAGGTCATGCTGGTCGTCGAGCCCGGCACTCACGGTTCTACCTACGGTGGTAACCCTCTGGGCTGTGCCGTCTCGATCCGCGCTCTTGAGATTATGGAAGAGGAGGATCTTACCGCCAAGGCTGAGAAGCTCGGTAACATGTTCCGCGATGGCCTCAAGGCTCTCAACACCCCTATCCTCAAGGTGATCCGAGGAAAGGGTCTCCTCAACGCTGTTGTCATCGACGAGTCTGCCGCCAACGGCCGAACTGCCTGGGATCTGTGCCTGCTACTCAAGAGCAAGGGTCTTCTTGCCAAGCCTACTCATGGCGACATCATTCGCTTTGCGCCTCCTCTGGTGATCAGTGAAGAGGAGCTTCGAAAGGGTCTCGAGATTATTTCTGAGGCTATCAAGGAGCTTCCCAATGTTGAGCGTGCCCAGGGCCACTAGACGCAGCCTAAATTTTTGAGATATGGACATGATGGGAAAACAAGGGAAAACGGCGTTTGCGATTTATAAATAGGCAACGGGTATCATGCCTGGAAGCCATAGCGAGATGATTGATGTATGTTCGGACTGCATAGCCAGCGAACAGCACTCTGGCAGGCGTTTGGGATTCCATGTCGGCTAGAAAGCCTTGTACAAGTTGAATACCCCGATTGAATAAAAATGCTGAAATGATCTATATGTTAACCTGCTGTACATGGTGCTATCTCTAAGTGATTGATAAATGAAAGATTTGGCCAGCCGAGCTCTAGGTGAGGAAGATATGACGCCCGTCATGGCCACAACCCAATCATTTCAACATGTTGCCATCAGAGCAGACCGGTAGTTAGTGGTCTGCACAAGAGCACTGATCTTTCCCCAAAAGTGTTCCCTATATGGCTTAACATGGCAGATCGATCAGCCATGAGATCGCGGTCCATCATGGGACAAGTGCAGGCAGATACATACATGAACAATGTTACATAAGTTACCTGGCAAGACATCTTAGTAATCTTGGAGACTCAACCTATGTTGCAATCGACAAGGAAAACGACGTGTGGGTAACAGCTGACTGTGCTGGCCAAGGTACTGTCTTGGTACCTATGCTGCTCTAAGGTACGTCTCTGACTCGTTGCAGTTGATTTACCATGAGACGACGTAATTATGATTCTGCGCAGGAATACTTTCATGACTCGCATCACCGGAGAAAAGGGACATTTCTGAAAACCCAACATACGATAACACCTGTAACAGTGAAACCCGTGATCGGATCCGTGTCTTCCGTCCGGTGGATCTTGAAACACGGCGTTACGGAGCCCGAAGCACGGCGAAAGGGCCGGTGTAAAGCCGCCGGTTCGACGGATCCTTCAGCGGCATTTGGAGCGGTGACATACGACATCCAATTGCAATTGACGCATGAGGGGCTCAAAGAGCGCTCACTGTAACGCAGCAGCCCTTACGAATCATGCACTGTACATATTTGTTGAACGCGTGGCATGCGGTATTGGATGTGGGGATTGCTGGACGGTGCCTGTTTGAGGCCTGATACATGAGGTATCGCCCGTATTGTTGGTTACTTGAAGGATGCTACGGTAGGAGGTGGTGGGGATGAGGCCATTCGTGATAGGCAGAGGCAACCTTTCACATTATCTGGGCCGATCGTATGTTGACCCGATTGATAGAGAAGACGTCGTGTTACGGGAGGATCATTGTCTCGTGAAACTCGCAGAATGCGACTCGACGTGAGCAAGTTACAGATTGAGCAAACTGCAGGAGGTAGAATCACATACATGAACAATCAGTATGTACGCAATGGAGAGAGAAAGCATGAGTGGCTGCGTTAACATTGGAGGGGTGAGAAGAGTTATCGATGAGTAGATCCACGTGTTTGGAGTGTGGTTGGTTGACTGTTTAGCCAGGCACACAAGGGCAGAATGATCGTGGGGGTTAATGGCAGAGGACTCCATCCAATTCGAGGTCGTATTCTATCGATTCATGAGGACGCATTTTGGGGACTTTGGTGTGTGATCCTAAATTCTCGGTATGCCGAACTGAGAAGGCAGAGAAGCACATGTCCAACACACCTCATCCATGATAAGAGAAATATCGGGGTTCAACATGAGAGATAAGAAAGCAATGGATCGATCACTTCTCCAGGTTTTCACTAACTCGATTGAGATACATCGGGAACGCCAAGAGATAGATAGTCGAAGCGTATCATACCGGTAACTATCAGACAGGAAACCTGAGTGACCTAACTAGAGAAACTAAACATTCGAGGCTAGACTTGCCCATGCCTGCGTCACTATCCCATACTCCTTTGTTAATAGTATGGGAGTGATTCAGCACATGATGCCTTTTTTTTCTTTCTTTTCTTTTTAGAGTTGACGAGGCAACATGCTCCCTTGTTCTAGCGGCTTTCAAGCACCCAGTCGGTCAAGGAACAGGGGGATAGTTGCTGATCTAACTAGGACGAGAAGATGACGATCTGGGTATGAGTGATGACGGTATTTGTGTTTGTGTTTGTATTTGTATTGTTTTTTGTGCTTAGTTATTAGCTGTCCTGAATTGACTCGACTGTACCTCTATTGCTTAGGAATCATCACGACTCGTGTGTTCAGTTGACGGGATAATGGAAATGGGTGCTCTGTTCCTGGCTTGTCCTGTCTACTAAGGTTACCATGTCTCACCAGTTTCAATGCCATCATCAATATCCGGAAACATCACTCTCACCATGATCCGATTAGTTCAAATGTTGCCCACCCTTTTCCCAGACCCGAGTCCTACTGCTAGCTAACTAACTCAAAAAGTCGGGGAAACCTCACGGCCCTCGTCTGCCTGGTTTCCAAAAAGGGAAGACAACTTGCAGGGTAGGGGTACTGTTGTACCTCTATGCGGCATGGGCATGGACACGATAATGATAATGATAATGCTCTTTGGCAGGGCGAATCTCTTGTGAGCTTGTTTCGATAAGAACAAAACCATGCTGCGGTGCATTATAGAGCAATGGAAGGCCTCCTATTGCGAGCGAGCGAGCATCCGCTGACGCTATGCGCTTTGCGTGACCGGCATCGAATTACAGTATTAATAACAATTATTTCGCCATCCGAGCTCTCTATGTCTTCCATGAGCACGAGCTTGGCTCTAACTTGATCTTGCCCAAACAAGGGAGGTCAAGATTTATCTGCGACAAGATCAAAAGTGTTTGGTCCTTTTGCCGGACCGGACCCTGTCCTATCTTCTTGTCCAGACTATCAGCGACGATCAGCCAATGTTTCTCACTGGGCTGGTCGCACCTCGTGGCAGGGAGCGCTATAGCGGGCCATGGCGTAGATGGAGAAACATGCCTGACCGGTCTTGATTTGAGGGGGGGCTGATAGTAGTCAGTTCAGGTGGTGAGAGCATGAGAACGCTTAGTGAGTACTTGGAGAGTACAGTCAGTACATGCATTAGTACCATGACTGCGATCGATGTTCAATGCTTGAAGTCTCGTAAACTTGGCTGGCGTAAAACAAGCCAATTCAAGGTTGTTCAAGACTTGATTGATATTGACATGTTTCATCCTCCACTTCCCAGGTCCAGGTTGCAGAACATGCTACCTAAAGCTTCCGGAGAAAGTGGACGCGTGAGAGAGGCTCAGTGGGGCCGGGCGACCTCGGCACCCATAACCTTGTATCCCCGTCCGTGAGCCAGCGTGGGTACAGTCAGTATATGTATGTATGTACCTGTGTGTCGTGGTATCTGTTCGTACCTCAAGCCAGTTCAAGGCTAATGACTACTATAGTACATACTTAATGATGATTGTTATAGCCTACAATGACGGGATGTTTTGACCAAATTGAGTTTGAGTTTAGGAAGAAGAGGCTTTCTCCCTTATTGTTCACAGATCAGATGCATCACATCATCGGGGCTCAGGCAACAACAACAACAACACCTCCTCACGAGGCACTCACAACGTTAACAGGAGGAGTTGAAGGTGGTCGAACTTGGCCCGGAATAGCTTAGCTCAGCGTGTAGCATTGCACTTTTAGTTTATCGTTATCATGCACCGCATGATTCCTCTTTGTTTTTTTTTTTTAGACTGACTTGGGTGCTTGTTGGGGATGGATGGAGAAAAGAGGCTGCGGCGGTTGTCGCCTGTTTTCCTTTTCTACCTTAATGTACGGAGTAGAGTGAGTGACTGGACTTGACTCACTGAGTCACTGATTCATTCATCCATCGCTTGGCTCTTCCAGGTTTTGTCTCTTCTCATCCCGCTCTTGTCTTTGATCCCCTGGCTCGCCTGGTCTTGTTTTGGACTTGGGTGTATCACGGGGTCACCCAAAAGTGATCGATTAGCCTCTAGGTCATCATCCCCCGCAAAACAGACCCTCTTTGATCATTGTCTCTTAATTGTTATTATCTGCTGTCAGACAGTCAGAGTCACTTACTCACTGCTTCTGCAATCTCCAATGATCCCCCCCTGCGTGAATGTGAGTGTGTCTCAGTCGTCCACACCCACTCGTGAGGCTGTCATTCTGACCTAACTTGAGAGGTACTTGCGACTTGAGGCTGATTCCCACATAGATCCCATGTAGCCCCTTGACACTCAACATCCTTGTCGATTGGAGATTCTCCAGGACCCTCTGACACCTGCGGCAGTTCACACGCTAATAAACAGGTACGGTACGGTACAGTACGTACTACTCAAGGGTTACGGAGGTCGGTCTCAAAAGTCTTTGCCCAAAATGACTTACGCCACAATTGCTAATCCCTGTCAGGTACAAGGAAGTACAAACGATAAGGGAGATATAGGGAGATTGCCCTATAATAGCCCTATAATTATAGGGCATTTAGGGAAGCTCTGTAAATAAATTACTGGCTCTCCTTGCTGTAATTTTATTGTAATTAGTGACTATCATATCGCTTAAAGTACCTGGGATATCTTATCAAGAGTGGGGCTCCTAGCCACAGTCGTCTTAAGCAAAGACTTTTGAGACCGACCTCCGTACCTTACTTTGAATGGATGGAAGCTTTGGAGCTTCGAGCTAAGCAACCTGCGCTGCCTGAGGTAACGCGCCCCCTACAGCCGGGCTAGTTACAGGCTACTGTCCTGGACAGTCACTGCACGCAGCCATTCCCCATTTTCCCCCTTCTAGAAACCCGACCTTAACTGGGCTTGATTCGTACCGGTCATTCACTTCACTTCTCATCATCATAATAACTACCTACCTAGGTATTCACTTTCCACTTTGTTATCTCTATCATCCTTTTTTAGTTTTTGGTGTTCTCTTTCTTTTCTTTACATGGGACTTTATCTTGTTTGCCTCAATTAACCTTCTGTACTCTGTGCTTTGTTGTTATTCTTGCTCGCACAGCATCTGTTCGACCACCGCCTAGCTCTCTCGTGCACCTACAATACAATAGTCGGTGCCAGAGTTGCGCCTAGGGCGTGTGTGACGCAACCCCGATCAGCCTGTCCCAACCTCTTGACTTGGAGCCTTGGACTGTCTCTGTACTCCCATCTGTACCTACAGAACGGAAAGACACTACACCCCATTCAGCAACACGTACGAATCTCCAACCTGCATAATTCTAGACTCTGGGCATTGCCAATGCACTCGAGGTGCACGATAACATCAAACCATCCCATCCCTCCCTTCCATTGAGTCACCGCCGTCGTCCGCCTCTCTAACCGCCCTATCCGCGTCCACGGTTTTGGGGGGGCGATTATCTCCGATCACGCTCATCCTCCTCCCTAAGTAAAAAACGAGTACGGACGGCCCTCGACTCAGGTCAACGGCTGGCGCTCGTATAACGTCTCAGATTGGATCGTTACCAAAGGCCTAAAGCTTCGCTTCAGTGCCGTGTTAGTCACCTGGCCTGGCCTGGCTTTCAACATACCCCCCGGTCTTGCCAGGCTTATCGGTATCCATCCAGTCAGTCAGTGGAAGGATAAGGTAGTGTCCAGTTAGTCCTAGGTACAGTACAGTGCGGTACCCTACCCTGGGGAGAGAAATTAAACGACCCCAAATTCACCAAACTTCGCTGGCGTTCTACCCATCAAGGGGTGTCGTTTTTTATTTCCCCCCCTAGCCTACCTATTCCTATCCCGTCGCATTCTCTGTCCTCGACTATCCTTATCCTGCCCTGTCGCACCAGTATCAAGCACCCCAGCAAGCCCCATCTGGCAATGACTCTGGGTGCTGGCTGTGCTTGTAGGCTGTAGCCTCTAAGGCAAGGCAAGTGAAGAATCGCTGGATCATACCCGTGCAATCCAATCCCCGGCCGTGATCGCCATTGCTCGTGCCGTCACCATCGCTCGCTGTCACACGCATCCCCCGTAGCTTCTTGTTCGTCTTTCTCCCATCCTTTCTGTTTCTCTTGTCCTCTTCTCTTCCTCTTCTCTTCGTTGCGAACGAGCCCTTGATCTCGAATCCCATCAGTTGTTCTACCCATCCACATCCACTAACTCTTGTGTTTGGCTCGATATAGCAGTGCAGGCGCGCAGCGAGTCAAGTACCCGTCGATACTCTCTACGCACCCTTTCGGATACCTACCTACTACCTACCTGCCTCTCAACCTCGCCTCTGAGCTAAGGTCGGGTAGTATTGTCTCGTCTCGTCTTATCCCATCCGTCTTCGGCTGTCCGCCCATAGGGGTCCTTCGTCCTCACCGACCACTTGATACTTCACCAACCATCAGCGCAGGTTCTCGCCTCTGACCTTTCGTTTATCGCCTTCCGCTTGGTTGATAATCATCCCCATCCTCCTCTGTCCCCTTCTCGCCTCTTCCACCACGCCCATCGGCGCTTGCGACTGCTTCCATCTATCGATTACATGACGACCTGGTCTGTGACACACACCTCCCCCGAATCTTATAAGCCTTAGGGCTACAACGCAGTCCGGCTATCTTCCTGCCATCAATAACAACAACCAGGAAGCCATGGCGGCCCGGCAGGAGTCCTCGACCTCCTCGGGGTCCAGGAAGTCGGGCAGTCGTGCTGTAGTAGGACAGTTCAACATCGGCTCCGAGATTGGAAAGGGTAGTTTTGCTCAAGTGTATTTGGGTTGGCATAAGGTACGACAAAGCTCCCATCCTTGATTTGACTTGCTTCTCTATCATCGTACCAACTTGCGTTGCTTGTTTGTTGCTGCTGCATCACTGGGGTGGCTTGTCGGACTGTTCCTTTTGGTACCACAAGTCAAAGAGCATTTCATGGCATACTTGATCCTAGATAATCACTGACAATCTTGATAAAGGACACTAAGGCTGCCGTTGCCATCAAATCCGTCGAGCTCGAACGGCTGAACAAGAAGCTACGAGAGAACCTCTACAGCGAAATACAAATACTCAAGACATTACGCCACCCTCACATTGTCGCCCTCCATGACTGTCTCGAGTCGACAAGCCACATCAACTTAATTATGGAATACTGCGAGCTTGGCGATCTATCTCTGTTCATCAAGAAACGAGAGAAGCTCGCCACACATCCTGCCACGCATGATATGGCCCGCAAGTATCCAAGTGCGCCCAACTCCGGTTTGCATGAGGTTGTCATTCGACATTTCTTGAAACAGCTGACTAGTGCACTCGAGTTCCTACGCAGCAAGAACTACGTTCACCGAGATGTCAAGCCCCAAAATCTGCTACTGCTACCCTCACGACCGTTCAGGGACCAAAGAAGTCGCCCTGTCATGCAAGCCAGCCAAGACTCGCTGATCCCTATCGCTGGTTTAGCATCTTTACCTATGCTCAAGCTTGCCGACTTCGGCTTCGCACGTGTGCTTCCCTCCACTTCCCTGGCTGATACCCTTTGTGGATCCCCCCTGTACATGGCCCCAGAAATTCTCCGATACGAGCGATATGATGCGAAAGCCGATCTTTGGTCAGTGGGAACTGTGCTCTATGAAATGAGCACAGGTCGCCCTCCGTTCCGGGCTAGAAACCACGTCGAACTGCTGCGTAAGATTGAAGCCGCCGAGGATGTTATCAAGTTCCCCAGGGAGGTAAATATCAGTGCCGACCTGAAAGCTCTAATTCGAAGTCTACTCAAGAGAAGTCCTGTTGAGCGACTGAGCTTCGAGAACTTCTTCGCACATCAGGTCGTTACGAACGAAATTCCTGGCTTAGTAGAGGATGATATTCCAAAGCCAGTCAGGCAAGAACCTCGGGAGGTGAGGTCAGCCTTTCATGGGGGCTCGCCTTCGTTATCATCGCGAAGTCCCCGACAAGCCGGTTACGAATCGCCACGAGACGGCATTGCTTCAAGATCTCCCAGAGATCAGCACTCAAGGTCGCCACAGGCAGCAAGCCCGGGAGAAGGTCGGTATTCTCGGCAATCGCATGACAGTCAACGGCCAACAGGAAATTCTCCTCGCGAGGTCGGTGAGGGTCTTGGAATTCGCCGCCCAGTTGCACACCATGCAGCGACTGCCCCGGTTCAGCAACGTGTCCAGGATAGGGGGAATGGTCGCGATAAGGCCTCACCTCCTACATCTCTTCTGAACCAAGCACGCAGGGACAGAGCCTTGAGCAATCCATCAATTACAGAAGAGGAGAAGGCGGCACAAGATGTTGCCTTGGAGCGGGAATATGTAGTTGTTGAGAGACGGCATGTTGAGGTCAACGCCCTGGCCGATGAACTGGCAGCGAACGAGCGATTCGGGGACCCTTCCTCTCAAAGAACAGGAGCCATGACTCGACGATATACTCAACAAGGCGCACCCACTTCTACGTCAGGAGCAATTGCCACACCGTCCTCACGCAATGCTTTGGTGACCCAGAGCCGCCATGACCGTAAATCATCGTACGAGAAGGCTCTCTCTGCTAGTCCAGGATCAGCCTCTAGTGCTATCTCTAAAGCGATCCAAGACGCCAGCCTGCGTCTTTTTGGCTTTAAGGTCCCCCCTCTGCGTGGTACACCAAAGGGCCCATCGCCTCCCCTGTACCAAGCTTTTCCGACATATCCAACACCTCAGGCCCCAGTCGGTCTTTTAGGTGACGGAAAGAACACTTACGGAACCGACGAGGATGCCCGAGCCGCGCAAGCCATAGAAGAGTTCGCAACACGCAGTGACTGTGTCTACGGTTTCGCCGAAGTCAAGTATAAGCAGCTTGTTCCTCTAGCGCCGTCCGCTGATCACATCTTGGGCGGTCTTGAACCTGATCAATTGGAAAATGAGGAAGATGGACTGACAGTTGAGGCAATTGTTGCTCTCTCAGAGGAGGCTCTTGTTCTATATGTGAAGTCGCTCACTCTTCTCGCTAGAGCTATGGACATAGCTAGTGTCTGGTGGTCCAAGAAGAGCCGGGGAGAGACAGGCACCGGCCTATCGGCTGCTGCTGCTCAGAGCATTGTTCAACGCATAAACGCAGTGGTTCAGTGGGTTCGACAGCGATTTAACGAGGTGCTGGAGAAGTCGGAAATCGTCCGTATGAAGCTCACGGAAGCGCAGAAGCAACTGCCCGAAGACCATCCCAGCCACCCTTCTAACCATGGAACCGAATCGATTGCGTCCTCTGCCGGGGGCGCGACCAAGCAGGTTTACTTGACCCCTGGCATAAGTGCTGAGAAGCTCATGTATGATCGGGCACTTGAGATGAGTCGCGCTGCCGCAATTGACGAAGTTACGAATGAGAACCTCTCCGGATGCGAGATTTCGTACATCACGGCCATCCGAATGCTTGAGGCTGTTTTGGACAACGATGACGATTCAGGTTCGGATGCAAGAAGGTTGTCGACAGGCAAAGAGGATGAGCGAGATGCTATCAAGGAAACTAGCGGTGGTGAGCTTGATAGCGATGAGGAGGCCCATGTTCGAAAGAGTAAGTCATACATGAGTATGTCATGCTGACGAGGCTAACAAAACATTAGTGATCAAGATGATCACAGGACGACTCGCAGCTGTGCGCAAGAAGCAACAAATGATTGCTGAAGCCAACAGCAAGACATTACAGTCTTATCAGCAGTCAATACGTCGCCGAAGCGGTGATATCACACCACGCAGTGTTCCTTCACATGCATCCTCCTGAGTTGTGGACGATGAAACTCGTAGCAAAGCATTATAACTGATACAACGATACCTACCATACCATTCGGAGATCTTGAACGATCTCATGTCTTATCTCTATCATATTTGGATTCAAGGCGCCACGGAGCTCGGCATGCGGCTCACAGAAGCACGCCAGCAGACAGTCATTCGGTACAGGATCTATATGGAGCCGGCGTCCAGGATTTTTGTAGTTTGCGCATCGCCGGGAGAAGCATCTCATCAATCGGCGTTTTTGGATTGCGATTAGCTATTACTTTCTTCTACCATATTCTTTCTTGCTATTTCTATTCCAGAGGACCACCTCTGTAGTTTGGATTCGGGGCTCACTACGCCCAGACCTGGAGCTACAGCAGCTTTCCAGGTGGAAGATAAGAGGAGGTATTTGGATTTGGGTTTGGGTTAAGTTGAACGGGCATAAGGGCCAGTCATTATAGGTTGAGAGTGGGAGATTCTCAGACATGTCATGCTATTCAAGAAGAGAGAGATGTCGAATCCAGGGAAAAGGGTGAAAATGAGAATCAATAACAATACCCAGGTCTTCCACAGTGAGCCCTGGATTTACGCCCCTTTGTCCATCTTCTTAGTGAGACTTATCTGAGTGAACTAGTAGCAAGCCAATTCGGTTCTTTGAGTGACCTTTGAATTGTTCAGTCCAATCGCTTTGTTCATTCCATGCCCCGTAATGTTCTCACAGAGCCTCCGCCCGTTCAGTGACAAGCTGTAGTACAACACATCTTGTTCTTCATGTTGCCGCTGCACAGTTGTTAACCGTCGAGGATGGTATATATACAGAATGGGCACACATAGAACAGCACTAATCATATTCTTTAACTTCAAATTTCCTTAACATATTGAGACAGCCATGACCGGGAATCGCGATTCTCCCAATTCGGTTCTATCCGATGTCCCTCGGGAGCTCGACCCTAGAGCACCACCAGCTCCACTTGACTTGCTATCAACTGTTTCATCCGTTTTTCACCAACGATCAGAGAGGCTTCGGCGAGAGGCCCTTGCTCTTACAGACGCAGAGATCGAGGCTGGATTCGTCGCTACTCGAGAAGCGCGGATCAAAGAGAAGCTCGAAAAATTGGAGGAGGAAGAGACATCAGAAGGCGAGTGGGCCGAAGAAGAGTATGAAGACGAAATTCCTTCCAGGGAAGATGTTGAAGCTTTCGTCAATGGTGTGATTGATAAGGAAGCCACAGGCTCTGTCCTTGAGCGTGCAATAGGAGAAACAGTAGAGGACCATAGAAAACGGATGGAAACTCTCGAGGACCGCATTCAGGGGTATCAACTCTCCAAGGCCGTGCTCGAAGACGTCCGGGGAGATCCTCCAAGGTACGTGGAAGGGTTCCCAGTGAACCTCGTCAACGCTTTTTTGCGCCTACGTCCTCGCATTGCCGTGATGAATACGGGGGGGTTTATTTGTCTTCAGTGTCAAGTCAAAGGGAAACGGTGCTCGCGAAACATGAACTATTCACCCGCCTGCGAGCGATGCAGACGCCATGGAGACCCCTGTTTAGTCAAGGACTTTACCCACCCTGTTGCAGTGCGCTGGTGGTTTGCTAGGGGTCAAGAAACCGGTCACATTGAACAGGTGGAGTTAGAATGGTGGTTGGAGAGGCTGGCGAATAAAGGTCAGACAGAGGGCATCCAGGCCTTGCCAGTGTGGCCTGAGGTCGGAAATAATCCAAGCAATAATCGTGGTGAAGAGGAATTGCCTCAGAAGTGGCAACACATCTTGAAAGGATCCGCCAAAAGGAAAATAAATGCATAGTAAAGCGAAAAGGGCGACACGCATCCAGTCATTCTTGGTAAATACCCCTATGTATCCCATGTCAGCCTTTCCCGGTCATCAATCAAAAGAGCCAGTGCCATCTGGGGCCATAGACAAATTCCCAGTCAGAATCCGCAATCCCATCCGCCCAAATCTATGAACCCATTCTCCCTCAGTTGTGTAGTTGATGCACTTGAATGAGGTTGTGATTCCCGATGTTTCCTTTCCCATGAAATTCGCATAGAATAAAGTAGTGAAGCACCAAAGTAACTCCACAGACCTAAACATATCCCTTCATTTTCCACTATTTCCTGACCATCTTCAGCGGAATGCGAGCTGAGGTGGATGCCTCATATTGGCTACGCCCGATTCCTTTAGCCTCACATCACGCTTGCTCTTCCGTTTCTTAGGGCTTGGTGGTGGAACAAATGCATTGCCAGCGAGAGCATCTAGAGGAGTTCTCGAAACAGGAGAGATACTGTCTGTGAGGAACTTTGACCTGGTCCTCTCGAGAGCCGAAAGAACGTTTTGCCTATAACGAGGATTGGGATTGTTAGGTGATCTTAAATGCCTCTCTAGCCCAGGTAGGGAAACATTCACAGTATCATGAGTCCTGGCTCTTGGGACTCTCCTGCGTTTTGATGGGAGTTCAGTGTTCGCTGAACTGTTAGGGCTACGAAACCCTTGCCAAGGAGGTTGAGGCTTCTTGAGATTTGTGGTAGACTCTCGTAGAGTGCCGCATGGACGCGGTGGCACCGAGAAAGACGAGATAGTCTTACTAGTGGCAGTTTCTGGGCCAGATTCTGCGGCTATCTCTAGAACGCGGTCTTTAGACTTTGTGGTTGTAGTTTCAAAGCGCGTAGGTGTCGTAGTGAAGTATTGGCTGATTGATGAGCCTGGGCTTCTTGTAGGTGTGGGTGGATTGCTCGGTGCAAGATCAGGTAACACCCAAGGCATCGGTTTGAGCTTATCTTGAGGTTTCCAAGAAGCCAGCGTTCGAGAATCCATTCGTTTAAACAGTTCCCGATTCTTCTTCGGAGGACAAAGCCATGCATGCGTCTTCGCACCATAAGCATTGATTCTCTGTAATGGGTCGACTTTCAGACAGTTCCAGACGAACTCAATCCCTTCGAGAGAGGGTTTTGTCTGCATTCCATTGAATAACCTGGTGAGATATTCAATTATGTCTCCTTGCTCCATCTTGTTGAGCTCTCCGTCGTGGTTATCAGACGCGAGGAGGAGTAATGCAACAACACCTAAGGACCAGATGTCGACAGCCGCAGTGTGAGCTTGCCCACCAGCCGCGAACTCCCTTTGAAGCTTATTAGCAAGTGGCTTAATTGCGAACCAATTGACGTACGGTGCTTGGTATCCTGGTGTTCCAGCGTTTGTGATCATTCTGCTGCGTCGAGGAACGGCAGAATTGCCAAAGTCTGAAAGCATGACTCGATGATACGCAATCTTAGGTGAGTATGCCAAGAGAATATTCTCTGGTTTTAGATCACGGTGAACAATGTCTTTCTCGTGGAGATAGCCAAGACCACGGACAACTTGACGTATAATGATCCGTGAGTCGAGTTCCTTGACTGTGCCATGGCGTAGAATGAATGACATGAGATCACCACCAGATGCAAGTTCTGTAAAAGTATAGCTAGGACCATCAGTTCATGTTTCTGCAAATATATATATATCTTACTTACAGTGAGTGTGGTGATGAGATAGCATCCACGTAAGGAAGGATGTTAGGCTATTACAGATTAGCGAAACTCGCAGTACCAGCGCGAGTCGACTTACATGTCTCAGCTGGCGCAAGATGTCGGCTTCCTGAAACTTGCGACGGATATCCTCTTGAGAATTCTTCCCTTGGATCTTGTCGAGATTAATCAACTTGCAAACTAACTGCTTCTTCGTCTGGACATCGCTTGCCAGGCAGACGACTGCTTCCGCTCCTTGCCCCAGGCAATGGCTACTGACGTGATACTTGTTTGCAAACAACTAGGACAGTTAGTTTCAGACCCCGGCTGGTAAGAGGGATCATTCAGGCCAACCTTGCATTCCTCCATTTGTAAGGAAGTTAACTCATGGCGAGGAGGTGGCTGATCTTGTAGGACTGTAAACTTCTAGTATGGTCGAATTTCGATCACATCGCCGCTCTGTAGTAGGTAGCCGGGGCTTATATCTGGACCAGAACCAATGAGTTGGCCATTGACAAAGGTACCGTTTGAAGACTTTCGGTCCCGCACGTAGACATGGTTGATAGTTGGCTCATACACCACAACATACACTTCACAGTGGTTTCGAGAAACTGAGACGTCGAGGTCATTGTCGACAGCCAGCGTGCTGTGTGTGTGTGAGTTTGTGTGAAATACATTTCATGTGGAGATTTGCTCACTTTGCACGAGGGTCTCGCCCGATCTTGAAGATTTCTCGTTCCCACACTGGAAACAGCTCTGAGAAGCAGGTTAGAAAGAGCCAGAAGAGGTGGAAACCATATGAGATCTTAAGGGCAGGGCAGGAAGAGCGTACGCTGAGATTGGTGTTCGCTTCTGGTGTCTACTAGATGAAGATATGCAGCTGGAATTTCTTGCGACGCACGAGTCGTATCCTCTTCCATATTGAGGCTCACAGATTTTGAATCTGGTTCATCTGCTCGCACGTGTAGTGTAAGTTAGGTGCTGGATTAGTTGGCGCAGTAAGATTTGTGTAGCAAGATCACGAAATCGTTGGTTTAGATGGCGATGGTGGTTAGGTAAGGTTAAGGTAGTGTAAATTCTTCAGTTGCCTTGTTGGCTAATTTTCTCGTCGGTTCCAGTTCCTATTGTCGCAGTTGAACAATTGCAGCCGTTCCTTGCCTCCTTCCTTCCCTGCTTTCTGCTTCAATCGTCGGCCTGGCACTGGCACTGTATGCGCCGGACAGTGCCCCACTCAATTGGCACTGAACCCTTCTCTTCTCAGGTCGTCGCCCACCACCCAACTTTTTGGTGGGGCCCTCCAACCGTGAGATGGAAGGAACGATGGGGTTCGGTCACGTGCTCTAGATGGGGTTGCATACACAAAATCGTAATTCTGCCCTCCAAGCTTCAGAAGTTTGTTCCTTATCCCAACACGATTCTCATCCACGAAAGAGTAAGTTTACGCGACCCGACCCCGGCCTACAGCTTGTAGCTTGTAGCTTGCAGGTATTGAGCTTGAGCTCATGCCACCGCAAGCTACTTGTCTTGTTGGCGGCATTTCGCATGCGCACCACAGCTGCTAACGTCTTCCAACAGCATCGTCAATCAAGATGAGAGCCAAATGGAGGAAGAAGCGGGTTCGCCGCCTCAAGCGCAAGAGAAGAAAGATGAGGGCTCGATCGTAAGTTGCATCCCTGTCATCGACATGTTGGCAATAGCTGACTGTTTTCGCAGCAAATAAACACCTCGCACCTCAACCTGACTTGACTCATCTCTCATGATGTTACGACTTCACACGCACAACGATACTCTGGCCGAAGCTGCGAACGCTACCTTGGCGCCTCTGGGATGTCCCGCAACGTTATGAGCTGGGATTTGACTTTGGGAACTACGTCACGGTGGTGGAACCCCGCACTTGAGCGGCTGTTGGGCACACAATGAACATTACGGGGAAGGGAATTATGACAACTGGAAGGTCAGGAACCAGGCGGTGTTAGGATCAAAGACCATCAGTCATGCTCGCAAAAGACGATGCAATCAGAACTTGAATGGCAGTTCTAAGACAAAGAAATACAGAGTGTTACTCTGACCATTTGTGTGTTCCGTGATTGTGCCCTCGTGACACTAATGAGCCTCGAGCTGGAGGTCGACCAAGCCGTGTGACGCGCTAGCTGTTGGCCAATTTTTGCAAGTTCTTCAGTCTCAGGCCAATTGCTCTACTTGTTACATCTTGATTCCAGTTATTTCAATGCGATTGATTTCGCCATTCCTAATTTTAAATTTGACGATGTGTTGTGCGTGACGCTCTGTCGCATTCAGCTCGACGTCACAAAAAGAGTAGCGCTTAACCTCTGTGGAGCTGGGTACCTACTGGGTGGGATGGAATGCTGAAGATATGGAAATTTGGAGATACTGGAGCTCAGCGAAATGCATCAACCATCAATTGAACTGCATAAGATAATTTATGAGATCGCCACTCTGAAGCTCTTCCATGCAGCTCTTATACATTCATTCCTGAACTCAATTCTTCCACATATCTCGATGCAGTTGCGAGTTACGTTCTCGCCTTTCACCGCCTTCCCTGTCCGGCCGGCTAAACGGCGGACCCTCTCTTTCTGCCGTTGAAAGTCAAAAAATTTCTAAGACCTTGTCTGTATCATCAGTACCTGCACTCAAGATTACATACGAAATCGATAATCGGCCATCCAAAATGGGGAGTGAAAAGCGCAAGAGAAGCGGAGAGTCGACGAAGCCAAAGAAGAAGGTCGTTATTGATGCGCCTCCCTTATCAGCGACCGTCTCTTCCGTCCTCAGACCCAAGTTCTGCCCTCCTGTGATAGGTAGCAACCACCACCTCTGCTTGGGCGCGCTGCGACAGATATTGACTGATCTCGAATAGCGACGGCTGTTGGGTTCCAAGTACCAACGAACATTCCCTTTCACTCATATGCGCCCAAGAATGGCGCCAAGTCAAAAAGCAAGCAGCCTGAATCGGCTGCCGAAAAGGATTTTCTGCTGCACTCGAATGCGCATCGATCTATGGATTACACGGTCAAATCGGACGAGCCAAGAGGGAAAAGGCCAGCTTTGAATCACTTCGTCGGAATCTACGACCCCAAGACAGGAAAACTCGAGGTGGTCGAGGCGAAGAAGATGACAATGCGGGCTTCAGTACGAGCAAGGCAGGGCGCCGCTGTCACTTCTGGTCAGCGCGATAATACCCAGGTACGCCTACATCCATCTCCTCTAGAAGGGCAATATTCTAACGAAGTACAGACAATGCTACAGCTCAAGACAGACCTCGGCCAGACATTTGGTACCAAGAAGGCCAAGAAGGCCATTCAAGAGAACGCTTTGAACGCTATCGCACCGCAAAAGAATGCCGGGGAAGAGCCTGCCAAGATTGATGCAGCAGCACGTGCTATGCTCAACTCTGTCGGAGAAGTCACGTCGACCATGTCATCGAGAGAGGAGTTACAAGCGGTTGTGGATGCCGCCAAGCCTGTGCCCATTGCCAACATGGAAGCGACCGAGATCCAAGACGTTTACGATCCCAAGAAGATCATCGGAGCCGATATCCTCAAGCTGGTTCCCGTTCGAGAATGGCAAGAGAAGGTACAACACAAGGAGAGCATTCAGGTATCGTCACGCTTTGTTGCCGCTCGGGTGAACCGCGTGGCAGGCAACGAGGAGGCCGTGGATCGACTACGTGTACTGCGTTACTTCTACTTCGTGCTTCTTTTCTACCTCCACAGCAAGCCTGGCAAGGCCCGTGGCACCCGAACTATCGCACCACGAGAGAAACTTAGAGAGTTCCTCGCTCCTGCGCCCGAGGCCGTGATTGAGAGTATTCGCCGCAAATTCTCTGACCGTGGCGAAATGCGCAAGTTCCACGTGGATCTGTTGATAACACATTGCTGTGTTTTCGCAAGCATCATCGACAACTTTGAGGTTGACACACAGAACCTACGTGACGATCTGAAGATCGACCAGAAGACCATGAATGCCTACTTCCAGGAGATTGGTGGTCGTATGAAGCATGTTATAAACAAGGATACGAAACAACAGGTTAGCGTGGCCCGTCTAACGCTGCCATTGAGCTTCCCCAAGCAGAGGCAATTTGCCCCGAAACGCCGATAGGAACGGCCATTCAACGGATGGGCCCGCAGGTGCGAAGAAGAATGATTAGTTAAGAGGAAGAATGTGAAGGGACAGTGTGAGCGGGTGGTTATTGTGATGATTGAAAAGAAATTGCATGCTGAATCTTTCGGCAAAGGAGTTTTGCGGATGGACCGGGGATGTCAACGTACCTTGGGCTTCAGTAATTCAGTGCCTACCAAGATAACGTAGTTCGAATGGATCATTCATATACGTTATATATACATCTTTAATCGAGACACTTTTGGCTGTTTCGTGATTGGTCCGGAATGTTTCAGCATGCTCCTAGCTCACCTGAGCTGTAGACAGCAAATACAAGGTATTTAGAGCCTGATGAATGCTGTGTGATAACTCGGGCATTATGCAAATCAGTTATCAATCTTTCTACGATATATTGCACAGCCAAGTTCAGCCAAGTATTCGTTCTATGTCCAGTAATCGATCTCCCTGCAGACTTGGCTCTGGCAACATCTCCGCCTCCCATGCCGAGGCATCTCGGTATGCCAACCGAGTGGGGAGACAAGATCCGGGGTAATTCAACCACCCATGTACGTAAAATACCCAAGGTCGGAGAGAACAAGAAGTCAACTCAACTTCTCCTGTTTATCCTCTTCATCATCAATCCTACAAGTCTCTTCTCCTCCATTCATCTGGTATCTACACTTCGAATATCCTCCTCTCAGATCCTTTACACTACAGTCTACAGCTTTCAATATGGCAGAAGAGTCTACCCTGCAACTCGAATATCGTGGCCGTGTAGCCATTTTGACCATTTGTAATGAACGAAAACTCAACGCCTTCAACTCAGCACAATACTATGATCTCGCTCAGAAGATGCGAGAGATTGCTACCCATGACGAGGTTTTCACTACGGTGATTCTGGCAAAGGGTCGATACTTTTCGGCGTGAGATCCTTCCACTGTGTCTTCCAAATGACGGACAACCAATATAAGCATGCACATCACTGACTGTTCGCAGAGGAGCTGACGTGGGAGTCTCTCGAGAGATAGCCGGAGACGGGAAGGCAGTCCATAAGCAAATCTTGCAGGGCTTTGTCGCTCAAAACCTCAACATCACCCATGCATTTGCAACTCATCCCAAGGTTCTCGTCGTTGGCCTCAATGGCCCTGTTGTAGGCCTTACAGCTGCGCTCATTGCATTTGCTGACTTTATCTACTGCGCGCCGTCGACCTTTCTCCTCACACCTTTCTCCTCTATTGGCCTTGTTGCTGAGGGTGGTGCATCGCGAGCACTCGCACTGCGTCTCGGACCTGCACGAGCGAACGAAGCATTGCTCATGAGTCGCCGCATTGGATCTCAAGATCTTGAGCGCTGTGGATTTGCCAATGCCATCTTTGACGAGGGCGATGATGTCAAGTTCAGGGCTAGAGTGTTGCAAGAGGTTGACGAGAGGCTGGGAGACCATCTTATCGGGGATAGCTTGATCGGAATTAAGAAGCTGGTCAGGAAGCCTGAGCTGGATATTCTGCATACACAGAATGTCCATGAGGTTTTTGCTGGGCTGGAGAGATTCATGACGGGTGTACCCCAGGAGGAGTTTGCAAAGCTTGCGAGCGGTGCGAAGCGACACAAGCTGTGATGACTTGCGCTTTATTGTCTATACCAGAGAAGACAACGCGAAGCCATAAGACTCGACTCGGACACGTGCTTTCTCGCCTCATGATTCTGTGTCTTTTAGTCAAGGCAGCAATTGCGCCACTGAGGCAGATAAACGTTATGAGATATTGACCTTTGAGATACTGGCCTACTATAGGGGCCTCATTGTTTAAGCCTTTGTTTGGAAAGTTAAAAGCTTGATGGCCTCATATGAGCCTGACAGCAAGGGGGAAAAATGATTCTGTGTCTTTTCTTCACCCAACTCACAAGGTACGCTGCTAAGCTAAGCTAAGGACTGACTATTTTCCACTACCTTTAGTTGTATATATACTAGAAAGAGCTGTAGTTTTGCAAAATATTCACGGCAAATTTTCTCTACTTCTGTCTCTGCTGACCACTTCACGGAGAATTGCTAATTAGGATTTTTAACCCCAGGCAAGGTTCAACCACAGCTGAGAATTTATCTTGGAAGCTAGATTTTCGCAAAGGCGTATTCAAAAAAATTTCACTTTCAATCACACAATGCTGATTTTAAACCTTGAGCAGCATTACACCGAGCTCAACGAGACGTCTTGGCACAGTATGTGGTACAGTGTCAAGACAGTATAATACACCGTGACTTTCCGCATGTATAAATTGCATCTGAATCACTCCACTTCTCTCTTTCCATAGCTCTTATCCGAATTCGGTTGTAGTATCATATGCTTGACCTATGATGAGCACTCGGCATCAGAGAGAAAGTTCAGCTTCTACACTTGAACATGATGTGTCCGTGAACTGAGGTCATGGAATTATTTTGGTCTTTTTAGCCGAGTTGGCAAGTGCCAATAAATCACTGGTTGTGTTATCGTCAATCACATATCGAGGCCAGCCAGCGTTTCCCAGCCAGACAGGGAAAACAACACATAATAATACATAGGGTCGAAGAAATTTACTAATGCAGTGGCCATACTCGAGGATAATGGAGGCAAATTAAACCACCTACCTGGGGAAGGAGGGGGTCCGGAGCAGAGCTGTTTTTCACAACCATGAACCAACCTTTTAGTTTAGGAAGGCTCGATGACTATGATCAGCAGATCTCTGGACTATCAGAACGCCATATCTCTGTTGGGCTCTGCTGGGTCTGTTGATATGCTGTTCCGCAGGAAATCTGTTACTTCTTGAGATCTCGTAAATATATCACAAGCCAGCCCATATACTATAGCAATTCTGAAGAGGGAAAGAAAACACTTCCTTTGTAATGCTAGCCCCCTGACCTAGACGCCCGTTACCCGCGTAGGTATCTACCTGCGCTGTAGCTTATACTACTATACACACATGCCTACCTCTTAATCCTTTTGTGTCTACCCGAGTAACTACCTACCTAGACAAGTGAATAATGTCAAGGTCTTGCCTCGAATTGTTAGTACGTGTCAAGACTGCATTTAGTAGACCCATTCATTGCTTATTGCCTGCCATATTTGATGTCTGGTACGGTAGTTACGCTAGTCACTTGTTTCCCAATGACAGTAGGAGGGTTAGAGGTTCCTGCTTGGCAAAATGAAGTCTTGATACTTGAGGCAGGAGTGATCATTCTGAGGATATGGTATATCTTCTCCTCCTCGTCCTCTTCTTCTTCCTCATTGTCTTCCTCTTACACCTCGATCACACATTGCATCTCCTTCTGTAGTAATCTTTACGGTCACAACCCCTTTTTACATAAATGACATAATCATTCTTGAACAACCTTGCAGCCGACATTCCTAAGAGCTCGACTTGCAAAGTATGTGAAACACAAGCGGATCATCTAGTTTCTCAGTGAGGCTAATGACAAAGGACGTAGTTCTTTTTCTTCTCGATCTAGGCGCTCAGAATCTCATTTACGCATTCGCATAAACAGCTGTCTACCAGGTCACATCAGGGGCAGCTTCAAGAGTCAAGGCAGCTTCAAAGCCTTCAGGGACATCGCCGATTGGCCGCCTCAAGACATCCCCGGCGAAGGAGTTGACGGGGCAGACGGAGAAGATGGAGGATTGGAACATTCGGGAAGGTTGAAAGGAATCGTGATCGGACAACAGCGTTGGTAGCCGTGTAGAAAAGGTAGTCTAGCGAAGGTTTCGTAGAAGAGACTGGTGAACTAGGCTCAGGCCAATTTCAACTCGACGGATTATTTGTGAAAGTCTTGTGCATAACCTATAACATCAAAGGATATTTACCTGACATGACCAGCTCCGGCTCAACATAATCCCCTGGCATGATGAGACCAATCAACTGCGACAGTATGAAAGATCATGACAGCCTCAAGCTATGACAAAGAGTTCTCACAGATCTTACTTGGCTCTGCCGGATCGCGCCAGCGGAATACAAATCTTCCCCTTGATCGCTACGGAAACGCCCCGTCATCGTTTTCAACGCAAATCAGAACAAGATCTAGCACATGCTTGAGTTGAGGGCATAGCCACGAGTCACAGTTCTTTTTGATGATTCCCGTGAAAGTGTAGCTTGCAATAAACTACAAAATCCGAATATCGATATTATTCCGACTACTGCCTCGCCGCAGGTCCATCTCGTCCTCCTCATTCTGGTCCGCCTTAACCTAAATTTCACTCATTCAGACAAAAGAACACTGTCTATTCCATCATCATCATCTAACTGAAGCACACAGTGCTCACTCATTTCTAAAGACGATTGATGGCCTATGTCTCTATTTTCGGAGACAGAGGCGGCGAAAAATAGTCACCCTTGAACAGAAGACAAAAACTAGACGGGACCCCGTGTTCTCTACGAGCTGTGGTCGTATGTGATAGGCGGACACGTCACAATGCCTTATGAACAAGATACTGACACTCGTATACATACTATTTGGTGCGGACAGCACAGTTTAATTGATAGTGTCTTCAGCAGGAGTGTCATAATTGGTAGGTTGTTAATAGTCTTCGATTGCCAAGTGTTGCCTATTCCCTATGCTAGCAGACCAAACAATAAACTGACTCGTTGCCAGAAGTCGTTGGATGACTTGGAGATTCGGTGTTTTGCTGCTTCGTCTAACTGGGAATGCCGGTAAACATTGTCCTCGAGGTTCTGGAACGAGCTGCCTGTTAACTCTGTGTTGCCGATGCAACGCCGCAAGAGGGCAATATCAAAGAGCCATTGTATGAAGACATCCGTCTTCTGCTCGGCACTGAGACGAGGCTTCTTCTCCTTGGTATCATCTTCCGGCTTTGGCAACTCCTCTTCTGCACTGGCCTTCTTTTCATCGGTCTCCTCTGCATTCTCGTCCTCTGTATCACCTTCTTCCGTATCCTCCTTTGCATCTACCTCCCCCGACTTCTCGTCTTTGACGTCTTCCCTGTCGTCAACTGAGTGCTCCACCACTGCTGCCTCCCACATTTTGCATAGTTGCTTGGCCAGGTGCTTCTTCAACACAGACACAGCAGCTTTGGTCCAGAGATCAGCCCCCTCGTCCGACATAGACAGTGATAGTGATCGTAGGAACTGGAAAACCTCTGGCGAGGGCTGGTTAGGTAGCGCTGGCTCTCCGTCCCAGAGTGGTCGACCCACCACAAGTCGCTGTGAAAGTCCTTGCTTGGAGAACTCTTCCAGAGTAGACCGTGAAACTGCCAAAGCCACCTTCTCGTGCATTGAAGGGACAGCCTTCAGGCCAAAGTTCTTGATGGAAGGGCGATCTGGTATCTGATTTCGAATATCTCGTAAAACACGGAGGAAGTACATGGCTACTTTACCATTGCGCAATGACTCGGCCCGCTCATCCCAGAGACTTTGGATTTGATCTTCAAGCTCTTTGAAATACTTATCAAGCGTGGCATCCAGCCTTTCTTGCAGCATCTGAGGATCTTCTTTGCTTAAGAGTTTTTGTCGAGCTTCGATCGTCTCCTCATCCTCAATCTCGTCGTAGTCATTATCCCAGCGCTGCCGTCTCAATTGTTCAACAACCTCCTTGACATCATCGATGACATGATGCCATGATTTGTAAGAGTGCGCTGCTTTGGAAACAGCATCATTCCGTCCATAAAACCGGGACACGACCTCATGCACGAATGGGGCAGCGCCACCCGCAAGAGCTTCATCGTAACCGTCTTCGTTCCAGATGCTCACATGTTCATCGGTAATACCATCTTTCCATCGTCCTAGGGCTGCAGAGATCTCTGACCCAACTAAGCGGAGCTTGCTGACCTTTATATCGAGGACTTGGAGCATGCGTGAGTTGATGGCTTCACGGAGAGAATCCTGCATTTCTGATGGATCGATACCTCGAGCCTTCCCGCCATCTCTAATCCAAAGCTCCAAAACACTTGTTCGAAGCTCCATGATCGACTTGAATTCGGACATTGTGTCCAGCGTTTTCTTCAGTCCGTCGAGGAGAACCTCTGATCCCTTCTCGGACCATGCTGCCAGCATCTCACGAGCTTGGCTTCCATCCAGGTCGTCATGTCGAACAAACGGTGTGAAGTACTGGATTTCTTCGTCACACCACCGTTCATATAGGTCTAATCGTAACCCTTCAAGCTGCTTGAGGCCGGAGTCAGCTAGGAGAGGGTGGCTCTTAAGACCCGAGAGCGCCAATGACAACCTGCCTGGCACTAAAGCTTGCACATCAAGAAGGGTCCTCGAATAGAGCCTCAAACTTTGAACAACGTCATCAGCACTCCTCTTCCGATTATTCTCTTCCACCTCAAATGCTAGCCCCATAGCCTCTGCTCTCACATGGAGAAAATGGCGGAGGACGTCTCTTGCTCCAGAGCTTGTTGCTAGGCTGTATGCACAAAGTGCCTTTTGCACGTCTTCCCTCTCCGTCTCATCGCCAGCTCTCTCAAAGACCTTCTCGACGTTCCTGAGCAGCCTTCGTCGTAGCTTGCTAACGGATGCTCTCGCGGTTTCGATGTCTTGGCGACTGCTGGTATCAGTCGCATCGTCCGAGAGACTCTTTATCAGAAGTCGACTCAGAATCAGGACCTTTGTGGAAAGTACCAGTCTATCTCCCTTCTTGGCATTGTCGCCCAGTCCACCACTGCCCTTAAGTATTCGCCCAACAACTAGGACACAGGCGTCGAGTAGCCTCAACCGTGCTGCGATAGAAGGAGCGGATTTGTTCTCCTTCGCGACAAAATTTGCGAGACCCGTAGCCTTGGCGCTAATCACAGCTCTACCGCATCGACCACCCATCTTGCCTAGAAGCTCCTGAACGACATCGTTGTCATCGCGCATGTGCACAATAGTGTCCGCTGTGCCTAGCAGATCGCGATAGGAGCTTCCCACCTGAGTGCGCAGGCGGGTAGACTTTTCTTCGATTGCAACATGGAGGCTTTTATGAATAGCTCGGATCTGTGGGAGGGTGTTATTCGGAGAGAAGATCTGGGCGGACGAGGTGAGCTTCGAAGTGTCGATATCGGCCATTGTTGCGCGAGAGCAATAGATTGTATAGTATCGGTGTTACCTATTGATAGGCATCTGCTCAATATTTTGTCGCACCCAGGATCGTATGGTCGTTGGAAATTTAAGGAGAGGCGTTGGAAGGTTGTAGGTTTGCTCAAGGGAAGCTGTTCAAGCAACGTGGAGTTTGGCCCCGCCATACAAGGGTCGACCCGCCATAGAATAGGTGTTAGTCAGGGGACTTCCATGTGCATTGATTGTGACAGTCAAGGACCTAGGTATTAAATGGATATTCACAAAATTGGACGTATCCTTTCTTTGATGACGCTATTAACCAAGTCCTTAATGAATTTAAATCTATAGTCTTGTGCTCTTGACAACCGCTGTGTTGATACCTGACAGCTCTCCTTGGTATCCTCCCTTGGGCTCGCCGCCTTGCCAAACAGGCTTCATGCTCTTCAGCTTCTTTTGCTTTGCTTCGTACTGCTTGCGCTTCTTGACTCTGGGGTTCCTGACGTCCTTGCTTCGCTTGGGCGCTAGACCCTTGTTCTTCTCGATAGCATATGTGATCTTGCGCTTGCCATCCTCACCAAGCTCCTCCTTCTCGACAACTCGATCTGCCTTACTGGCAGCAGCGTATGCTGCATAGCGGGCGGCCTTGTCCTCCTTGCTCTTCTTTGACTTTTGTGCCACCATATCGTAGTACTCATCCTCGTTGTCACGAACAGTCTTGGCCGTTGTGGTGTCCTCATCATCACTGTTGTCATCAAGGTCTGCTCCAAGCTTGGAGTTCTTCTGTCCACGTCGCTCAGCCTCAGCGTTGAGACGCGCCGCACGGTCTCGAAGTCGTTCACGGTGAGGAATATCCATATCACCACCGGCATCCCTTCCAGCGCCAGCACGCTTGTTCGCCTTCTGTACGATTTGAGATGTGTAGAACTTGAGACTCTTCTTGCGGGCGGCCTTCTCAGCTGCGGTTCGCTCATCAAGAACGTCCTCTTCACCAAAGTCGGAGTTGTCATCGTCTTGCTCAATAGCGACAGCCTTCTTGGACTTCTTAGACCTCTTGCCGGGGAGTGGTAGATCATATAGATCAGCAACAGCAGCGTCTCCGGCCTTGATTCTCTCCAGCTTTCGCGCCAGTTTCTCAGCAGCAGCCTTTTCTTGCTTCGACGACTTCTTGCTCTTCTTTGTTTTCTTCACCTCAGCCTCGAGATTCTCGACACCCTGCATCAATGCATCATCGTCGATATCTGAAATAGCGTCACCATCGAAACTCTTGGTTGACTTGAGATCCTTGACCTTCTGCCATGCCTCTCGACAATTCATCAAGGTCTCCATGACCTCGTGGTCCCGTAGCTCGGCAGGATCAATAGTTTTCTGCACCTTTGCGTTATCTCTTGCTGGAGAGGTCAGGATGGCAAAATAGCTCGCGAGAGCAGCAACGTAACAGCCTGCCACCCAGTACTTGACGGCTTCTAATGATTGACCCGAGAGACCCTGGGCTGATTTTTGCAAATATACCAAAGTAGGTTGCATGCTCTGGAATTCATTGACAAGGGGCTCGAATTCGGGATAACGGTTCTTGAGAATTGTATATCGCTCTTCGGGGCTCATATCGTCGGTGATCTCAACTTCCTTCAAGACTTCTGTGACCGTCTCTTCGCCCTCGCCATCTTCTTGGCCCTCGACTAACCACTCGTCACCATCAAAAATGAAATCCTCCTCAGCCATCTTGGAAAGTTTCTTCTGTTGAAGTCGCTTGGCTTCCACTTCTTCTTCAAGAGCGTCGGCCTCGGTTTCGATGTTGTCGGCATTGTAGTAGTCGTTTCTTGAGGATCCCCACCAACCGGAATCACCCTCCTCCTCTTCCTGGCCAGCTTCGTCATCTGAGACTTCATCTTTGGATGCTGAGCCCTTGTTTTTACGTGGTTGATCGTCTTGGTCGTCCTCTTCTTCTGAGTCGGAGTCCTCGTACCCAAGAACCTCTTCATCAGACAGCTCGATATCTTCATCTTCTTTCCTTCGACGTTTCGAACCTGGCGCTTCGTCGAGTAGTATTTGGTCTCGGTTCATGAAGTACTCGTCTTCTGAGTCGGCAACATCCTCATAGGTAGTGATAGGTCCAAGGCGGGCTTCCGAAGGATCAAGTTCTTTGGGGCCTGAAGGGGCATTACTTCGCCCTGATACCTTTCTCTTCTTAGCCATTTTTTGCGGGCTGTAGGGAATTCGGGTGGGTAGAAAGAAGAGACGTCGAAAGTTTTGCGTAGCCAAAGTTGCGAAAATAGCCCGTCGCAGT
This sequence comes from Fusarium proliferatum ET1, assembly GCF_900067095.1. NCBI lineage: Eukaryota > Fungi > Ascomycota > Sordariomycetes > Hypocreales > Nectriaceae > Fusarium > Fusarium proliferatum. The sequence continues at coordinate 1,303,739 of NW_022194794.1, read as the reverse complement.
CGCAACTTTTTCTGAATTTTTAGCCGATAAGAGATAAGAGTAGCCCACCTCCAGCCACATCCACATCAACGCCACAACTTCAGCCATTCCCGGAAATAAAATGATCGGCTATACAGATCAATCTGGCGTTTTTGGCTGACAATAAAGTTGACATGATGGGAACCAATTGCAACACATGGGCCAGTCTCAGCTTATATGATTCAGAACACACATGATCATCAGCCGCGTATGTAGTCTCAGACACTCCAGATCACAACAAATGCCTCGTTTGAGGGGTTGATGATCAAGAATTGTTTTTGCTTCATAGCTTCATCACCAAGATGCCTTGTAGATTGTCGGCCAAAGCCCGAATGATTCGTGGGATTCAGCATCCCACTTCCAAAATCGTCTCCCTGATATAAGCCCTTGTCAGAACCACTTCGTCAAATGCGTAGCACGTTACTTCGGCTACAGCACATGCAACGGCACTGGCTTCGCGTAACATCGAGTTCAGGTCTGTATACAATATGTATGTATACATCACCGTCCCTTCATGACATAGAAGCACTTCAATATCAGAATCAGAAGCAAATGCATCTTCCATTTTAACCCTTCCACGCGCAACAAGCGCTTAACGCTAGCCACCTACGGCAGAAAGTGGACGGAGCTTGAGTCAGCTACCTACCAGTAACCCTTCAGTGGGGACCCCCTAGAGCACAATGACGAAATGCCGTGAGGACTTCCCTCGGGTAGTGGCAGGTACTTTTGAGTCTGGGCATAACACGTAGACTGCTCATGTACCTCCAGAATGCATGTCGTGCTCTGGTGGCTGACCCCTGTATTCTTTATTGCGTTTCATCACGTCTATGATATGTCCTTTGTCCCCTCTTGAGTCCGCTCGCCTGGGAACTTTGGAGAGAGAAGAGGGTAATTATTGTGAAGAAATAGGAGAGAACACCTACTCTAGAAATAAGAGTAAATAGAATTTTGAGCTGGACGGGTAGGTGGGTTTGATTCAACGTTAACGACGATTCGGCGCATTTGTTACCGAATGTGGCAGTTGACAGTAGAAGAGACCAATAACAATCAGAAAACAACCTTAAGTTAGCACTCCTCGCTCCCTCCAAAACTTGATCTAGCTCAAGTTATCGATGAGAATCTTCCGTTCTCTTCTCCATCCCTCGATTCCCCGTGTCATCGTCGTCAGGCGGGCTCTATTTATACCTGATCACCCCCCGCCATCTTGATTTAAAGTCCAGTCACGCTTGGCGCGCCTCCACACTCCCGCCAACGAGGGTCACCTGGACCCTGAGAACGGTGACGGTGTGACAACCAACGAACCATCGAAGTTCTGTGACGAAGCACGGGCACGGGTGTCGCGATATAGTACTCGGACCAGATCGTCCTTGTGTCCCATTCTCTGTTTCACTTGCTGCTGATCTTTATCTTCCCTTTATCTCCGGACCAGGCGCCTTGCTTTAAACTCGTATCGCCCTTGGAGCTTGCCTGTCACTCCACTCCCTGCTCCTTCAACTTCATTCCCACCATACTTTCATTCCATCATGGCCGGACAAGAAGCAGAAGGCTCCGAGCCGCCCTCACCACGGACTACGAGAAGACGGAACCCTTTACAGCGGAATGCTTCAACAGGAGAACTGGACGAGCGAACCCCCTTGCTCACAGCTTCAAGGTCGCGCATTCGTATCAGTGAGCAAAGCTCGACTCGTCAGCAAAAAGGATCCTTATCGCGGGACCACAGCTATATAGGTGCGCTCTCTAGGGGTATACTAGTCTTGACCCTAGCTAATCATTTTCTGTCTCTCAGGCGCCTATCATGGCTCTCGAAATCACAGCCGGCATCCCTCGTGGAGCTCAAGACTGGTTAACGCCCTGTCCGACCGCCATGAGTCCTCTATGGCCGAATCGAAAGGCACAATTTTCCCCGATGAACGTATGTGGTACGATCAATTCACCAGTACCGACTGGGTCCATGATGCAATCGCCGATTCCTACAGGGTCAAGGAGCTTCGAAGTCGTAAAGACTTCTGGGGCAGGGTCCGCATTATCTTCGATGGCGCCCAGGGTTGGATTCTCAGTGCTCTCTGTGGCTTTCTCGTTGCATTGATGGCCTACACAGTTGATGTTGCCGAATCTACTGTCTTTGATTTCAAGGAAGGCTACTGCAGCAAAGCTTGGTATCTCAGCAGAAAGGTCAGTACCTAATTCACGATGCGCACAATCTTCAGCTTGTCCCTAGAACGAAGGTAGGCTGACGTTGACCTTAGAGATGCTGCGCCGAGGAGGTCTGTGAGGACTGGGTCAGGTGGGCACATGTTGTGAACAGTCCTTCCGGGGACATCTGGAGAAGCTTCGCGATTTACATGGCCTTTGTTCTCGCCCTTGCTCTCATTGCCTGTTGGATGGCACTGTGGACAAAAACAGTTGTCCCATCTGCGTATCAGCTGACAACCCTAGACGAGAACCTGGCTGTTGATCAACCCACACAGACATATGACGACTTGAACACAAGTGAGTCTTCGACACCTCAACCGCAACCCGATCCAAAGCCAGAGAATCCCCCAATGGTCTACTATTCTGCAGCTGGCAGTGGAGTTGCCGAGGTTCGCGTCATTCTCAGTGGCTTCGTTTTGCACGGTTTCCTGGGTGCCAGGACCTTGATTATCAAATTGGTAGCACTGATTCTAAGTGTCGCTTCCGGCATGAGTCTCGGAAAAGAGGGCCCGTACGTTCATATGGCTGCCTGCGTTGGCAATATTTTGTGTCGATTGTTCTCCAAGTACGATCGAAACGACGGAAAGCGAAGAGAGGTTATCTCAGCAGCCGCGGCCGCAGGAGTCGCCGTGGCATTTGGTGCGCCGCTAGGCGGAGTACTGTTCGGCCTTGAGGAAGTTTCATATTTCTTCCCTGCAAAAACGCTGTTCCGAACCTTCTTCTGCTGTATCGTCGCCGCGCTGTCTCTCAAATTTCTCAACCCCTACGGTACACACAAGATCGTGCTGTTTGAAGTGAGATACGTGGTCGACTGGGAGTATTTCGAGCTTGGAAGCTTCATATTTGTGGGCATCATTGGCGGTGCACTGGGAGCGCTCTTTATCAAAGCCTCTAAATATTGGGCTCAATCGTTCAGAAGGATCCAGCTGATAAAAAAACACCCCCTGCTGGAGGTATCACTTGTAGCGCTGGTAACAGGATTGATGAGCTATTGGAATCCTCTGACAAAGCTCCCCGTGGCTGAGCTGCTTCTGAATGTCGCATCGCCGTGCGAGGGTTCCAGCACTGACTGGGAAGAACGAGCATTATGCCCTGGGGCTATCGATGATATTCCTCCTATTTTGTTTGAATTGTTTGTGGCTCTCTTGATCAAGGGCTTCCTCACCGTTATCACTTTTGGCATTGTAAGTTTGATTCAGAATGAGCTGTGGCATAAACTAATACGCCCAACAGAAAGTTCCTGCTGGGATCTATGTACCATCTATGGTTGTTGGAGGCTTGATGGGTCGGATAGTCGGCCATATGGTGCAATGGGCCGTGCTACGTGTCCCCGATTGGGCTATCTGGGGAGATTGTGCATTCAGCAGAGACGGCTCGTGCATCCAACCTGGTGTATACGGTCTCATTGCAGCCGGTGCCACTATGTGTGGTGTGACAAGACTGTCTGTCACACTCGCAGTCATCTTATTCGAGCTCACCGGTAGCCTTGATTATGTCTTGCCCTTCTCTCTCGCCATCCTCGTGGCTAAATGGACAGCTGATGCCATCGAGCCCAACAGTATCTATGTGAGTCTTTCATTTTTGGCCAATATACCGAGCAGCGACTGACTTGTACAGGATCTTCTCACCAGCATGAATTCATATCCATTCTTGGACAATAAGCATAAGCCGATCTTTACGGAAGACCTGGCTGACATTGTGCCACGGATTCGAAAAGAACGAATTATTGACATTACGAACTCGCCGGTTGTGCCTGCTACCAGCTTGAGAATCAAACTCGAACTTCTGCACAGGGCTGGCGAACTCGATGGAGGACTGCCAATTGTGCGGCATGGTATTTTGGTCGGGTTGATTCCCGCACCTGATCTTGGATATGCCCTTGATCAGTTAGAAGACGAAGCGACGAATCTTTGCCTCATGGATCACGTTCCTAGCATTGACGAAGATGAGGGAGAACATGATCCCACAGACTTTACACCCTACATAGATCCTGTGAGCATTCCGCGATATGTGTTACCTCGCACAATACTGACGAGTATAGGCACCTGTTGCACTGGATATCAGGTCACCAATGGACTTGGTTTATGAGCTTTTCGCGAAGCTTGGACTCAGGTACATTTGTGTACTGAAAGACGGCAAATACGCCGGAATGGTAAGCATTCGCTGACTACTGCTTGAAACTGATGTTCTCTTTATGATGCTAACCTAGCTACCAGACCCACAAGAAGACCTTTGTCAGATATATGCGGGAGCATGAGAAAGACGTTTAGCTTGCAGGCGAATCAGGAGTTTTGGGCATTGTGGGCGTTGTTTGTTTATGTGATACAGGCATGGCATTGGCATTGCATTTCTGGTAGCGAGTTCTTTTGAGCATCAGAATCGGACGCATCGACATTATGGTTAACGCAGTTGATAAGGATGGAAGAGTCGCGTCTTCTCTACCTTATAGATTGACATTGCGACAGCATGAGACTTTTATGGCCACGCGGATGAGAATCGAGGCGACATTTTACTCTTTGAATTGACTAGAAAGATCGGACAACGAGGAAAACATTGTCTTCAACTCATGTGATTGTTATCGTGTTCCAATTTTTATGGATGAACGACCTAGAGCCTCCAGTCTCCCTTGACCTGCCCAAAAGGGTAGGCTTCTGGATGCCAAACGCACTAAAAGCAAACGTCTGGCAGCCGAGAACTCGGACGGCTCCGAGACCGGAACCGGTCCGGTGTGTGGAACGGGAACGACGGCTACCATGTTGGGGGGTGTATGTGCTGTATGGGAGATATGTTCTAAATAGCAGATGAATCCCCACACGGTAGAAAGGTCACCAAATAAAGCAAGCAATCATGTCTCAAGGTGAGTTCGGTGAGGAATAGTGGTCGGTAACTCTGACTGCATTGGTGTAAGTACTGTAGCTAGAAGGCGTATCAGGATCTGAGCGCCGTTTTATACAAAGATATGGAGATACCTGCCTTACCCCGCGCCTTGACAAGTTCGGTGGATTTGGAGAGCGGGACATGGAATCAGGAAGGTCAACCCGTGAAAGGGCGAATTGATTCTGTTATCAAACAGTTCGGATACCAGTAGCTGGATATGTGAATACACAGTGGCCGGCAACCGGTCACGGGGTGTTCTTGAGTGTGAGATAGGCTGCAATAATGGTTGGACAATGCATCCATGGATGTTATCGGTACGTATTTGTGTATGTAGTACATACCTATCTGGCCCCCCTGCACAGTAGACATGTCGGTACTGCAGCCTGTTATCGAGATCTGGGTCTGGATTCACCGTGGGTAAGGTGTACTTTGAGAGCGGAGGTGAGGCACGGGCCTTGAAACCAAGACAGGGCGAGGTTGTATTGAAATAGCAAATGGTCTCGTAGACGATGTTGAAATCAACAGTAGTATAGTATCCAAGTAAAACAACTGCGTCTTGCAGTTTGATATAGAGGCTAACCAATGCCACAAAAGATAACTGATAGCTAAGGTAGCGGAGAGAATCAGAGGAGCTAGTGGAGTCTAAGAGATGCTGTAGGCGAGCTAGGGCGCTACAGCTTCTTACCTATTACGGCAAGTTTTCAACACGTCTAACTTCACCCCTCCCTCTTTCCTGTTTGCCTCCGCTGTCTCTCACCAACTTCCGCTCCGCTTGGTCACTTTCTCGAGAGCGAATGCGGGGAAAAGAAACATTTTCAGGTGGTAGGTTAGTAGGTACTAGGTAAGCTTTCAGTTGTAGGTTGACGGACTGGGACATCATGACTAAGGTACCTCTAGAGACCTCCGGCGTTGGGCAGGTGAGGTGAGAGCCGGGTCCGAGTAAGGACCCTTCCTTTCCATTCTGAAGTGAGTGATACATTATAAAAGGGCTGACGACAACCTCCGTTTTCCCTCTCCCCTCCTCTTTCATATCTCCCATCTGTGTGACATTCTCATACCTTCAGAGCTTCTACCTTAGGTAGCTTTACAAGAGTGAGTTGCCCCTCTCAATTTGGCTTCCGTTATGCCTGCATCTTGTGACCCTGTTTGCTTCGATATCATGCCGGCACGCTTTTATTTATACTAACGTTCTATCCTCACTTAGCAGGCATACCGCAACTCCAATTTATACCTTGACTCACGGTCGAAGCGCTTGACAAGACATTCACACTCTTCATCAATTGCAACTCTTAGTCATGTCGGCTTTCCGCGCTGGCATGGCCGCCCGCCCTGCTGTTCAAGCTGCCCGAGCCGCAGCTTGCCGCTCTTTCGCTACTTCGCGCAGTATGCGAATGGCTGCCGTTTCTGAGAAGACGTTCTTTGCTGGCGAGCCAGAGGCCCCTACAGTCAAGACAGCTATTCCTGGCCCTAAGACCAAGAGCCATATGGATGAGCTCACCAAGGTCTTTGATACTCGTAGCGCAAACATGCTTGTCGACTACACCAAGAGCAAGGGCAACTACATTGCCGACCCCGATGGCAACGTGTTTCTCGATGTGTAAGAGTCAATTGAAAGCCAGCTTCATCACCTAAATACTAACGAATAAAATAGCTTTGCTCAGATTGCTTCAATTGCAGTCGGCTATAACAACCCTGCCCTTCTCAAGGCCGCCTCCAGCCCTGAGATGGTGAACGCCATTGTCAACCGACCTGCCCTTGGAGCCTTCCCCTCTCACGACTGGGCCGATCTTCTCAAGTCAAGTCTTCTCACTGTTGCTCCAAAGGGTCTGGATAATGTCTTCACTGCCATGGCTGGCTCGGATGCGAACGAGACTGCCTACAAGGCCGCCTTTATGTGGCGCCGACAGCAGGAGCGTGGTGGCCCTGAGGTTGATTTCAGCACCAAGGAACTTGACAGTGCTATGGATAACCATGCCCCTGGAAGCCCTGATCTTTCTATTCTTTCTTTCAAGACCGGCTTCCACGGTCGTCTCTTTGGATCGCTTTCTACTACCCGCTCCAAGGCTATCCATAAGGTCGACATCCCTGCTTTCGATTGGCCTCAAGCGACTTTCCCCAAGCTCAAATATCCTCTCGAGGAGAACGTGGAGGAGAACAAGAAGATCGAGCAGGCTAGTCTCGATGAAGTCGAGCACCTTATTAAGAGCTGGCACCTGCCTCCTTGCGCCGTTGTCGTCGAGCCAGTCCAGAGTGAAGGTGGTGATAACCACGCTTCGCCAGACTTCTTCCGCAAGCTGCGAGCCCTGACCAAGAAACATAACATTCTACTTATTGTCGACGAAGTCCAAACTGGTATCGGGGCTACTGGCAAGTTCTGGGCTCATGAGCACTGGAACCTCGAGACACCCCCTGATATCGTGACCTTCTCCAAGAAGGCTCAAGCTGCCGGTTTCTACTATGGCGACCCTGCTATCCGTCCCAACAAGCCCTACAGACAGTTCAACACATGGATGGGTGACCCTGCTCGCGCCATCCTCTTCAAGGCCATTGTTGACGAAATCAACAAGAACGACCTCGTCAACCACACCGCGCGAGTTGGTGATCGCCTCTTCAAGGACCTCGAGTCTCTTAGCAAGAAGTACCCCGGTCAGATCGAGAACCTCCGTGGCAAGGGTCAAGGTACATTCATTGCCTTTGACAGCCCCAAGCGTGACCAGTTCCTAGCAGAGGCCAAGAAACTAGGTGTGAACATCGGTGGCAGCGGCGCCAGCGCCGTTCGTCTGCGACCTATGCTCATCTTCCAGCAGAAGCACGCTGATATCCTTGTGGACACAATTGAGAAGATTGTTAAGCAGTAAAAGGAGGTCCAAGAAGAGCATCAAAATGACTATTTAGGGACAGTGGAGTTCGGGATTATCTGAATAAATCAGAAAATGTTTTTAGCGAAGACCTGGGAGATCCAGATATTTCTTTTATCTCGAGGCCGATATCTGGAATGGACTAGGCACACTTTTTTTTGGTGTCATGAAGCCAAGGTTAATGAGGGTTGATGCAATCAACATAAGCGTCTTGCTTTCTTCATACATTTCCGTGCACCTGTTTGAGCATTATGTATGTTGTCGTGACATGCTTCCCTCTTCAATCAACAGGCAGGTGTCTATTTTCCCAAGGGAGGCAAAGGCTCAGGGCCTCAATCCCAAATGATAAAGGTACGTAGGTAAGTCATCATAGGTAACCCGAGAGGTCTCTTGAATGAGTTTGTTTTCGCGTCCTTTATCAAAGTTCACAGTGTTCCTTTGCTCTCTGAGGCTGTCATATGTCGAGCAAGTATGCAAATTTTGTCCAATTGCGCTTAGGCAAGGAGTGCAAGTTAGTGTCTCACTTGATGCAATTGTTTATCAGTTAATAAACTCTGTCTATTGATACCCATATACGGTCCTGAAGATGCCCTGAAGTTCATGCCTATTAGTCCTCCTGCTTTACAGGTTACGTGAGAGTCAAACCAGCTGCTCTCTTACCATTGGTCTTTGTCTATGCCGTTCTCATCAGCCTTGAACCATCATTAACATCCGTGCCTAGCATTATCGCACCAACTATCCTACGAGTAGTCGATGAAGCTCCTTGTTCTCCTTCGTATGTTCATTCAGAAATATTAGCGTCATCTCCCTAAGTCTTTCTCTGACGTCGATTCGTGGTCTCCTTCTCCGATTTTGTTTTCATTTCTTGCATCTGATCTGGCGCTCTACTTTGTATTATGCGACTCTGGTCGCCAGTTCCTATCGGCTGCAACGAACTTGATCGATTGTTTGGAGAATCTTCTTGTTTTTGCACGCGCGGTACCGCTTCACTAAGGGATCTCGGGCGGTTGGACATCTGTTCTCCATGCTACTGGGGTATTAGCTGACGTCCAACAGACGAAATGCGATTACCTGCCGGTATATGGTCTAGGATTCCTGCTGCCTGCTTTGGCTGAAGCATCCCAGAGGACGGTGTGATGGAAGGCCGGTAAGCATCCAAATTCCCGTGCGCGTTTCGAAACTCCACAGGAAGTGCGTGGTTTAGACCTTTGTATGTACTATGCAATGATCCCGGGGGCCGTGGCGGGACAACAGCTTGAGGAGCCGGGGCAATAGTACGAAAGACGGAGTGAGAATTGTGTGGGTTCTGTGCAGATGGCTTTGGAGCGATAGGTCGAGGATTGAAAGGTCGCTGGCTGGTCACGTCCCGACCTGCATATGCCGGACGACCCTTCTTCTTCTTGGGAGGCTGTTCAAGTTGCTGAGGTTGCTGCAAATGGGACCCAGGAGTCGTAGCGGGTTGGCGCTGGAAGTTTGCCGGTGAGTTTTGCGCTGGAGAAGGTTGAGACAGGAGAGAGAGAGCTTGGTTACTGGGAAGATGGCCGTCGTTGTTGTTCTGAGTGCTCGATTCTTCTTCGCTAGCTTTCCGCTTTGTCCCACGCTGTCCTATGTACATGTTCTGGGCTGTCTCCATACACTGAGCCATGTTGCGGCCTATAAAGGATGTTTAGTTCAGGGGGTCTTGAGGTGGTGGCTATGGTGCTTACCGTTGGGGAGTTGCATTTGCATCCAGTTTGGCTCAATATGACGAACTATATCCTCCAAATATTGGACATCTAATTGACTGTGCTTGATGATTTCGGCAAGGAGATGCCGCTGAAGTTTGGTCAGTTGAAGAAATTCAGGAGGCTAGTAGCATGGTTAGATATACCTTCTCCTGGTCATTAAATGGCTCCATGCTGAGATCTTTCTCTTGTAAACTACCCTGGTGAGAATGAGGCTTGGAATAGGTCCAAAAGTAGATGTCGATGTGAATTCTCATGAAGTCTTAACCACGAGAAGAAGTGAAAGTCCATCGAGGACTAGATCCTCGTTCTGCGAAAGTCGTCTCTGGGCGTTTCCCTCCATAGACTCATCGGAGGTTGATGGCAAGACGCGAAAGGGTCGAAGAGTTTGTGGAATCTTGTGATATATTACATTTAAGGGCCACGATATAGCCTATCGATGGACCCAGCCAACTGGCTTGGAGACGTCGGGTACGACGAAAGGAAGCGACTCGCTCAAGATGCTGCGGTACATGTGATAGCGGATGGATGAAGAAGCGAGGATTGCTACTTGTAGCCAGACGCGGGAACACAAGGTCTGGGTTCAGAGTCTCTTTGTGCGGGAACCTGTAAAAGAAAAGAAAAACGAAGAGAGTCCTTGATAATTCCTGGGTAAGGTTGCAGATTCTTAGAGGATATTGCGTGTTGTAGTGAGATTGTCTTATGAGGTGCGTTTTCGACCAGCTCTTAGAGTCTTGGGTCTATTCTAAAGCGGAGCGGGACTTGGTTTCGCTAACTTGTGAAGTAATAAAGGTAAATCTTTGAGAGATTTCCTTGACAAGAGATGCTCGTTTGAGTAGTAGCCAGATTACGCTGACGATGTTAATATAACAAGAACCGTAGTGGCGAACACAGGCAGTAGTAGGTAGGTACTAGGTTTTGGTGATGATGCTGGTGCTGGTGCAAGTAGACTAATGGGCGAGAAACAGATAATGACAGACTCAGTGTCAGTGTCGGACCCTGGATGCCTCCTATAAGGCAGACAGAGGGTGCACAGAGACAACGACTAGGTAGGTAGGTAGGTACCTAATTCGGATTGAAGCCACCAAATACATTGATCGGCTTTGCCCAATATTCAAGTACCGCCTCAGCCCGTTTGTAAACTGCTGCACATAATATTGGATAGTAAGGTAGATGGCGCGGGAGTGGCCGAGAAAGCGACGCACAAGATGCAATGCGATCCAGCACCTTTCATCTCATTATCCCCTGATGAGATGAGATGAGGTGGGATGCGATGTAATGAGATTGTGCATGCGCAGTGCAAGTACATGTGCGTGTGTTGCGTGGTACAGCTTAAGCCGATTCCTGGATCTGGAAATCCTCCTATCCATGTTTGCGAGTGAGGCGCTGATCTGATATGATTGAGAGTATGACTACCACCAATCTTGGATGGCAAACCAAGCTGACAACCCAAAGGCTTGTTGGATTGAGCAATTGCGTCGAGAGGCCTCTAAATGTCTCACTTGGAGAGCTCCAATTTGTCCATAGTCCCTGTTTCTTTAATGACTGTGACCCTGCCATGATGCACCACTGCAGCACTCACTCCTCGGACAAAAAATAGGTGCATCAGGACGGGTCTAAAGAGAACTCGAAGGACCAATCCCGCTAGAACCTGGAGGCGCCTGACTCGGAGTAGGGGGCTTATCGAAGGGAAGGGTGACTCTGTAGACGGTAGACACATATTCCATGTCCCGTGCTCACAGGCTCAGCCCATCGATACACACCAACATGGATTTGGCGATATTCCATTGGCTTCTCGCGTATGCGGCTGGTGCCGTATTTGTCCTTGTTCCATCCATGCCCATGATGGATGTGTGGCCACCAACCAGCGATGAGTTCAGCCTGGTAGTCCCAGTATCCTGTGCAAGGCAAAGTCAACGAACTATTAATCAAGAGCTGCCAAGCTATTTACCGTCAGGGTTGGGCAAGGGGCAGTTGGTGCAACTCTCTGGAACCCTGAAGGGATGGGCTGAGGTCTATTGGCCAGTTGGCGGCGGGTCCGTGGTTTCAGGCCATTATCCTCAAGAGTTTTGTTGTCTCTTCGTTGCCGTTGAAGAAAAGAATGACTGGTCATTGATTTGGTGGTCGACTCGTCGTATTTCGCCAGCGTAGCACTGGCCAACTGTTCGTCAAAGGCTCGAGGCCGGTCGGTACGTAGAGTCTCAGCATCAGCAATTGGATCTGATATAGGTCCAAAGACTACAACACTTCAACTTTCGATTGACAGTTCATCATTGCATAAAAAAGAGAGCAGGCAGGGCATTCATCAACCGCTTTAGACAAGAGAGAGCATCTCCCTTTTATAATTAGGCCCAGCCATAGCGTTGATCTTCTAGACAGGCATTAATGCACAATGAGCTGGCAACGTCTGACTGGGCCCTGTTCGAAATAGCTAACAAAAAGAGCCATGATTGTTGTTCAGCCTATAATACCAAGACATCAACTGAATCATAGGAAGCAGAACTCATGGAAAACAACAATTAAACAACTCATGAAACTCAGTCATCTCGTCAATTGGCGTTGATAACGCCTGGATACCTGAGTATAGGTGATATCACGGACTACTCCATCTGCGCTGATGGAAAAGCCCACCGGACGGTTCCGACGAGCAGATCTAAGATCGGAGGCTCCACGATATAATATCTTCTCATTCTCTCGAATCTTTAGTTCTAATTTATCAGTATGATACTCCAATTCAATCATGCAACGCCTTGTCTCGAGTCCCATGCACGTGATACAATCTCTTGCAACAGGAGCCCGCCGACAATTTCGTCATCGCTCGTCCTTGATTAACCTGAAAGCTTCAATGTCCACAGTATCAAGAGCTCGTGTAGTCGTGCTTTACCAAAGTCTCGACCCTCCCGTTATTGATGGAATCCAGAAACCAAAGAAGCCCGGAGGTTCGAAGATTTGTCCTTTCTTTGTCAAATTCACTGTGTTTGCTTAACTGTGTTCATAGGTTACATGGACTCCGGCGCCGATATCGCCTACAACTTGAGCCTATCACCGAACGTCGATATTATCTGCCCTCACAATGATCCCAAACCAAGTCAACAAGCTGGATGGTCGTTTCCCGATACCGAGGATGGCATTCTAGAGGCTATCAAGAAGGGCGCGAGCCATATATGGGCCAACACAATCCTCTTCTCGTCGCATCCTCTTCAGGTATCAGCTCGTCTCGCTGAGCATCAAGACCATATTAAAGTTGTGGGGCAAGGCCCGTTGATTGTTGAACGATACGACGACAAAGAATTTGTTAACAATCTACTGCGGAAACTTGGCGGGTTTACTATGCCACGAGCATGGACCCTAAACGAGAGCCAAGACACTCAAGGGATTCTCGAGAAGCTCAACCTCCCTTTCCCGATTGTCGCAAAGCCTATACGTGGCCGTGGCAGCCATGGCGTTCGTGTCTGTCGCAGCTTGAATGACCTCATTGAACATGCACAGGCCTTATTCAAACAGTCACCCTCTATCATGGTGGAAGAATATCTTGCCGGCGAAGAGGCGACTGTTACGGTTATGCCACCTATCTCTAGGGGAGGTGGATACTGGGCATTGCCTGTTGTGACGCGTTTCAACCACATCGATGGCGTCGCTCCCTACAATGGCGCCGTCGCAGTCACAGCAAACTCAAGGGCGATAACCGCCGCGGAGGGGAGCCAGGCAGCATACAAACAGGTGGCAGAGGAATGCGAAAGGGTGGCACAAGAGTTGGCGGTGACAGCGCCGATTCGAATTGATGTCCGCAGATTCAAGGACTCGGCCGACTCCAAGTTTGCCTTATTTGACGTGAACATGAAACCGGTTTGTCCTGTCCTTCCCGAAGCGCTCAAAGTGTGGCTAATAAAGACGTTTGTTTGCAGAACATGACGGGTCCCGGTCGGCCTGGGCGCGAGGATCAAGCAAGTCTCACCTTGTTGGCTGCAGAGGCCCTGGGCTGGGACTACCAGGAGCTGCTGAGGCGCATTCTGGATACATCGTCCACGTTGAGGACGCTCAGAGACCTGAAGCCTCGAGAATCGGTGTGAATTGATGCGAAATGATAGTAGTATGTTAAAGGTTGTTTTGGCGGTGGCTTACTTCTGAGCTGCACGCAACTGGAGGAATAGCGATTATGGCGCGCGTAGTTGCCTCGGTCGGGCCTTTTCCACTGCGTCGGGCACTCGGGGCCATAAAATTCCGACAAAAGATGCTGCTTGCTATTTGCTTTGCCTTGGGGTTTGTCCTGGGTCGGAATGAGTTGTTCTCGACTCGAATTGGCTTTGTCCCTCCCGTTGTCTTTTGTAATCGTCGATGCACGGTCTCAATGTGCCCTGGCTTCTTTGTCTCGCCCCGTCGCTTTTTCCCGTGACCGCTTAACGTTAACCCCGGATTTGGCCTGCATAGGTAACTACATCAAGTAACCACTCTCGGGCCTCTCTTCTCGCCTTGCCTCGCCTCTAACTTTCTGCTTCGTTCCCCGTAAGGTCCCTAGGTTGCCTTGCAGTAGATGCGCCTGGGATATAGTCTACCCGCTCCACCAACTCCGCGTTCACTCTCCACCCTTTTTGCTGTCTTGGGACGAGTCATTCTTCGCGTTCGCATTGACCTCTCGACACGTCCTGCTCCTTCGCGACAGCCCAGTACCTTCGATAGATCCTGAGACCACGCTCCAAACCCTGGCCTTTGTGCTATTGCTCCTGATGTACTAATGGAGGATGACGAGTATACGACCAGCAAAATGGAGGAAATCAAGCTTGAGGAGGGCACAAACGGCGCGCAGGTGAAGCAGGAGGAGAGGACTCCAATGTCTGTCACAAATGGCGGCCAGGAAGAATCCCGGTCGCCGAGCGCTTCTCATGATGGCGTCAAGTCGCGCAGTGGAAGCGCAGACACACCGAGCTCAAACAGGCCCTCAAAGCTCTCTCGAAAGGCTTCTCAAAAGCTGGCAGCCAGCCGCGAACCCGTTCTTTTCGACCACCTCCCCGACATGACCGCCGAATCTTGTAATTTCTTTCAGCTCATTCCCGATTGCCTATACGGCTCAAAGCACCTTGGATCTACAGATAACGACGCCTTGGACTGCGAGTGTCGGGAAGAATGGCGTACGTTGCCCACGGAGCCCTGGTGGTGCATTGCTAACTTTTCTCTACAGACAATGGCGAAAATATTGCATGTGGCGAGGACTCGGACTGCATCAATCGAGCGACAAAAATGGAATGTAGCGCTGAGGCTGGAAATTGTGCAGGGGGCTGCCAGAATCAGCGGTTCCAGCGCAAGCAGTACGCCAACGTTTCTGTCATCAAGACAGAAAAGAAGGGATTCGGCCTCCGCGCCGACTCTGATCTACAAGCCAATGACTTCGTCTTTGAGTACATCGGCGAAGTCATCAACGAGCCTACCTTTCGCCGCCGAATGATCCAGTACGACGAAGAAGGTATCAAGCATTTTTACTTCATGTCGCTAAACAAGAGCGAGTTTGTGGACGCAACAAAAAAGGGCAACTATGGTCGCTTCTGCAATCACTCTTGCAACCCCAACTGCTATGTTGATAAGTGGGTGGTTGGCGACAAACTCCGAATGGGCATTTTTGCCTCGCGCAAGATCCAATCCGGAGAAGAGCTGGTGTTTAACTACAATGTTGACCGATATGGTGCCGACCCCCAACCCTGCTACTGCGGGGAAGCCAATTGCGTGGGATTCATTGGAGGCAAAACACAGACTGAGCGAGCAACCAAATTGCCTGTCGCGACTGTCGAGGCTCTAGGTATCGATGGAGGTGACGGCTGGGATACTTCCGTGGCAAAGAAGCCTCGGAAGAAGAAGCCAGACGAGGACGATGAGGAATATGTGAACAGTATACCTTCGCGCAGTCTCAACGAAGACGACGCGCGAAAGGTCATGGCTGCTCTTATGCAATGCAAAGAGAAATGGATTGCGGTGAAATTACTGGACCGTATCCTGCGGTGCGACGAGGAGCGCGTCATCCACTGTGTTATGCGTATGCACGCTTACCAAATTCTCAAAACAACACTCAACACCTTTATCGAGGACCACAACGTTGTCCTTCAGGTTTTGGACATCCTCGACAAGTTCCCACGCTTGACAAGGAACAAGATCCAGGACTCCAAGATCGAGGCCGCCATCGAAGGTTTGACACGATCCGAGCACGAAGACGTGGCTTCAAAGTCAAAATACCTTCTCGACGAGTGGCGTAAGTTGGAGGTGGCGTACCGAATCAGACGACGCAAGTTCGATCCCAACGCACCAGCTGCAAACTCATTTGAGGAGCGACGCGGTGCAGGTCGAGACGAGGAGGCAGCGCAATCTTCAAAGACAGCGTCGCCACAGACCATTGACGCGCCGAAAGGCCCTCGAAACAGCATGCCGCAAAGGAACGTCGCGTTTTTCCAGAACGGCGGACGTCCTCGCAGGCCCCCATTCACTGGTGGGCTTCCTCAGGGATGGTCCACCGCCAAGGATGCTGCAGGAAACACTTATTTCTATAACAAACAAGGCACCACAACATGGCAACGACCTACTCAGCCTGTAGCGGAACCTGCTGTCAAGGCACCTTCCAAAGCCATGAAGGAGCAATTGGCGATCCAAAGTATCATCAACCAGGTCACTGAGAGGGGAACACCTAAACATACTTCAGTTTCGACCCCCAAGACGGCCGATACGCCACCCAAGGAGATAAAGGAGGAGAAATGGCGATCTCTTCCAGTCGAAAAACAAATGAAGATATACGAAAATACGGTTTGTTGCATTCGAATTCTGTCAAGGACTTTACTAACAGACTGCTAGGTGTTTCCCCACATCAAACATGTCCTCGACAAATTCCATCACAAACTTCCTAAGGAGGAGCTGAAGCGCTTTGGTAAAGAGATAGCTAAGAAGCTTGTCTCGTCCGACTATAAGAACAACCGGGTCGGCGACCCCAATGCACCCCTAAGTGAAAAGCAAGCGAGGAAAATGAAGCAGTACGTCAAGGACTTCTTGGACCGTGCTGTTAAGAAATTCGGTGATCAGCAGAAACCAAGGCCGGGCGAAAACACAGACACCCAGATGAAAGGTGACCAAGGCCCCAGTGCTGCAGGAAGCAGTACTGGCTCCGTCGCTGGTGGGCTTGAGGGTACATCTTTAGTCAATGTTAATGGGACCCCAGCTGATGGGCTTGACGCTGCCACGGCATCTGATAATGAGGGCAGTGGTTCTCTGGGAAGCCCTGAACGTAAGAGGAAGAGGGAGTCGGAAGTAGAGGGTCCGCTTTCGATATCTCCATCTGAAGGGCCAAACATGAAGAGGTTGAGAGAGGATGAGTTGGATGCGCCCAGCCCTCCTCCGCCGCCGCCCCCTCCTCCGCAATCAGCCATGGAAGGTGTTGTTAATGCTGAACAGCAGGCTCTTCGTGAGCAGGAGGAGGCATTAGTGAGGGAGAACGAGGAGGCACAAAGGCTTGAAGACGAGGCCAACCATACGAAGGATCTGGAAGACGCCACTAGAGGCGTTGGAAAAGATTTACTGGATACTTCCCACGAGCTGTCTCGCCTGAATCACGAGGCTAGAGGGATTGGGTCACAGAAGACGTCAGCTTAAAGCACTAGCAAAAGGGTTGCAGAACAGGATCTGCTGAGCCCCCGGCACCGCAGTCTACGGATAGGAGCACTAATGGAGCTTGGTTGGGACATAATCATACTTGCATTTCGGGAGTTAAAGGGCCAATACCAGGCGCACTGTACCATCACTATATAAACGGCGAACAGCCTGTATATTTTGGACCCTGTGTTCAATGGGCAATCCGGGGGTGGCAGCGTTGGCCGCATATTCTATTGGGCTTGCTACTCGAACAATCCGAGCGGCAGAGGCATTTCTTGGCGTTGGGGGTTGTCTTGATCCCTGATATTAATATCATACCGTTCTGGTGTTTCTGAGAGTCGTGCTTCATCATGGATCGAGTATTGGCGTTCAGGCACAAGTAATCCATCCATTTGGTCGTCTGGCACAGGAACATCTGCTTGGGAAATAAACACGGAAAGCTTGGAGTCGAGATACCCTTGGCAATATGCCGATTAAAATGAAGTCCCACGTCTTCGGAACTCAATTCTGTTTCTCGGCATTTCTAAATTTGCTGTCCTATAACACCAGACTCCATTTATGCTGTTTCTATTCGTGTTGCAGCATCTCAATCCTCATCGTCAGATGAATCATCGCCCTTCCGCCTCTTCTTTCCGACCACCGGAACGATATCTTCTTTCCTTTTAAACACAAAGCTCCTCGATGCCCTCTCCTCACCCCTCCATCCACTTTCGCTCACTTCACCCTTGGAGTTCCTCACGACGCCCAGCGTTCGTGCATGTTTATACCCGGGGTATGCGCGAGCCTGGAAGCGAAAACTGCGCTCGACTTGCAGACCAGCATGACGGGCAAGATCTCGGACATTCCAGAGGGTGTATGGCTCACCCTCGAATAGTGTGATGACAATTGCAGCGTCAGTGGCAAGCGCCGGGATGGCGCGCTCGAAGAAGGAAACGAGAAGGGATTGGTTATGGCGAACTTGGCGATTCACGTCAGTGGACTTTCCGCCAACGTGAGGAAAATTGAATATGATGCGGTCGAAGCGGGCGCGTATGAGAGAATTAGGAAGCTTAGTAGCGTCGATGTTGTAGAGGAGCTTGTTGTTGGGGGTGAGTTTTCGCTTAGGTCTTGGTGGTGCGTTGGGATCGTCTGAGTCGTAGTAGTCGTCTTCTTCGCTGTCGCTTTCGCCATTGGTGTCCTCACCTTCGTTGTGGGAACCTTGGCTAGTCTCGCCTGCTTTTGATTCTTTGGCAGGTGTGTCTTTGTCTTCTTTATCGGCCTCGTTGGTCTTGGCAGCATCACCGCGGATCACGGCGAAGTTATCCTCGACGTGGGGGTACTTGGACAGTAATTCCTCAGCATCCTTCTCCAGAACCGTAGCAGTAACATTGGCACAGCCATGATGCTGAATGATCGACGCTGCGAAACTCAAGTCACCTTCGCCCACAAGCAGTATGCGGTGGTGAGGCTCAAAGGGTATCGTTGGCTCATCATCACTCTGATGCTGTTGCTTGCCTTTGCCCTTCTTCTCGGGGCCATTGGGCGGTTTCTTCTGGTCGGATTTATTCTGCTGGGGGAGTCTCTTTGGACGCGCATTGGGCGCATTCTGATGCGACAGCTTCCGTTTCTTGCCCATGTTGATTTCGGAGGTTGAGGCTCTATCGCGACGTCACGTCACGGTTGAATGCACGTGGTTGAAGCCGATCTACCTTATTAACCCGAAGCAACTTACTTTTTTTCTTCTTTGTCTTGCGGGTACGTACAGATCTGTATGTGGGGTGATATGATTGGTTGACACTGAAGCGGCACCGTTTGTTTAGTTCCCGGGAGCTTCCATGGGTTGGGCTGACTCCAGTGTAAGGCGAGCCTGTAAAATGCGGGGCTCAATGTGAGTTTATTGTGAGTGTCTAGGGTGGGTGACGATAAGACGATGAGAATGAGTTTGTGAATGAAAGTATTAACACGGCATAGGAATACGCGGTATATATTGATCCTAGGGGGGAATTCTCTTATGTTATTCTCTATGAGTTCTGAGTGTCTAACGGGCTCTTCGTTCAAGTATTGCACTTTTCGAACTTAACAATGGTTATTCGGCATTTTGTATTTTAAAGACCCAGCCCTATAGACACCAAACAGCTAGATAGTTCAAAATGGATTGCAACCAATGTAAAAATATAATCATTTACAGAATTAAACATACTTAATCAGGTATAAGACTCACACATTGATCGTGGCGTCTTAGGTGAGCTGCAGTCGGAGACCAATAACACCAAGCTGACAGTGCCACAAGTGACGAACAGGGAATTAATAGTGACAAGCAGTTGCGTCACTTCAAGACAATAGAAATCGTACATAAATAACGTACAACAGTATACACAGTAACAATAGCAATACCGTGGGTTATCCGAAACTCCGAAGACTGTGTCACAACTGGTGGCGTATGCTAATGCCCATGCCCTGTCTACCGTCGACAAGAATTGTGAGCCACCACAGCAAAGTGACAGGATGAACAGCTGTTACAAACGTACGGACGGAGAGTGGTGGGTGCAGCAGTTTTCCTTGTATCAAGTGCAACTCTTGCTATTGTTCCCGCGCTTCCGAAAAGATTTACTAACCCGAGCTCGTGCGAGTGAAAGAATGATAGGCCAGGGGGGTCCAAAACATTGAACATCAGCCGATTATCTCCATGACCAGGCTGGGCCGTGAACATCCATGATATACTGATCATCCACTGTTGTATTGTTGTATGCTTCTTGCGTCGCACTGAATAGAACATGTCTTTGGCTAACCCGCGTGACAAAAGTCTTGGTGAATCTCCGCCTGCATTGTACCTAGATTAGGCTACCTACCTAAGTATGCAATGCGGGTATTGAGGTGCTTATTCACAATGGAAACAAACCCAAATCTGCGGTACCTCAGAGGCAAGCCTCACTCATATCGAGAGAATCCGGAGTGCTCCTTGCAGAATGCCAAAGCACTGACAGGGGTCACGGAGCCGCGGTGAACGGAAAATCAAGGGTACCGGGCCAATCATTTGACTCGATTGCGTCCTGGAAGTGCCCGAAACGGCTTAGAGTGAAATCGATGGGCGTGGCTGGTGGATTTCCGATGATCAGGGGTGTATAATTGCTGAGGGCATTTAGCAGACTCTACAGCGGCCTGCAGCGCACTTACAGTGGCAGACAGATTTACCCCCGCTTTTATTGGCTCGTTTGGCGCATTGGATTCACCCGTTTGGGTCATGCTGCTGGGGGACCGGTATTATTGGGAAAAAAAGGGACTCGAAGTGCTTCTCCGTCTCATTCATTACATTAGAACCTCCTTCATATTCACGACTTCAACCACTCAGCACGCCAGCTGATCACTGCTACTCATCATTACCTACGTGATACCGGGCTGGCCAATCTCACGGATCAGTCAATTTTTGCTTCAGCGGCTGTATTGCTGGTGCAGTTGCGTGGCAGTTGCGGTCACTGCCAGCAGGCAAAAACTTCTGATCTATACGTACCTCACACCTCCAGACCCGGTCTCTCAGATTCAGATTCAGATTCCTCCACTGTCACTTCACTTTACTTTCATCCTACGCCCTCAATCGTCTTCCTTCTCCTCCAACACAGCGCGCCTTGTTTTTCATAACCTTTCCCCTTCAACGCACGCGGCTACTTGCCTCTCTTTGTTATCCGCGTTTCTGCTACGAACAAGCTCTTTCATCGCGCCAAAAGTCACGTACGGCCTCTGCGCTCTCTCTCTCTCTCTCTCTCTCTCTCTCATTACCTTGCTCAAGGACTACCCAGGTACTTCACTCCCCCTGTCACTGGCGCGTGGCACATTCTCACACCTTTAACCTCCAGAAAAAGCTGGTAGCCGGCCCGCTACGTTGCTTCACTTTACCTTGCTCTGCTCTGCTTTACTTTGCTCTAGCTCACCTCACATCATCTAACCAACACCACCATTTACCTTTTCTCCTCACCTCTAACTACATGATCCATTGTACCCATCATGCCTGAGAACGATTCTCCCGCAAGGGAACCTTCCACTCGTGGTCGCGGCCGCGGTGGAAGAGGTCGTGGTGGACGAGGTAGAGGTGGTGGCAGAGGTGGCTCTACAGCCGCTCTATCCAAGGCGGCTACTGCAAAGGCTGGCCGTGGTGGCTCACGACGAGGCCGAGCAAAGAACTTTGCCGATTCGCGCGTACAGGCTGCTTATGAGCGTCAACGGCATCTCAAAGCAAATTACCAAGCTGTTGCTCACGCGCTGAAGCCCGCCCTGCAAGAGCTGGCTGAACGCACCATTGACGATGCTCTTCAAAATCCAGACAAGTATAAACTTGTTCAGGAATTCATACCTGCCATGGAGGAGCTCCAAGCAAACCTCGATGCCAAACTCGCCGAGCACAAGCGTCGTCTGGACAGAGACCTCCAGCTCGCCCAGCATTTGCATGAAGCCGACAATTACGTCGCTGAACAAGAATTCCAGGTATGTCGCTCTCCTCTGACGTGACCCAGTCCCGTACCCGATATTACTATGAGGCTCTTGGCAATTTACTCACACAACCACCCCACAGAATGGTCTCGATGAGATTGAAGAACAGTTCTACGAATCACAAGAGAACCGTGCTCGAATTCTTAATTCCTTGTATGACAAGAACCTTCCCGTAGATGTAAGTCAGAGTTTTCCTTCATACTTTCCTGCCTCTACTCTACCTTTTTTTCACCACTTGTCTTTCCCCAACCTTAATTGATTATCCACCCGTTACGGTAATTGGGGGCGCAACAGCTGACACGCACAACACAGATTGCCGATGATCAGTACGAGTACAAGGTTATCAGCGACGAGCATTATGACGAAGAATTTGGAATCTACGAGTGCTACCAAGATGGCCATCTCGTCCCTTATCCTTCTCGTGTCCAAGGCACTTCCATGTGGCGAAAGGGACGCGAGAACGAAGCGGCTGCCACAGCTGCAGTTACAACCGCCACCACCGCTTCTTCAAAGGGCCGTGGCCGTGGCCGTGGTGTCAACAAACGCAGAGCCCAAGACCAACCAGACGGTCAACCTACTCCCAAGAAGAACACCAGAAGCAACGCTGATGATGGCGCATCTGTTGCTGCTCCCGCTCCTGCCAAGGGTCTTCTCGCTTCTGCTGCTGAAGCCGAGGCGACGCCTGAGGGCACGCCAGCTGAATCGGAATCAGCACCAGGGACTCCAGAGCCTCCCGCTCTTGTCAATGGCATCACTCCCGCAGCCGCTGCTCGGGCTCAAAGTAAATTGCCTGCTCGTGAAAGAAGCCCCCCATTGCCAAAGAATATGGGCGATGAAGACCAGTGGGGCTACCGCGTATATAACCAGAAGCCATCTATGCGAGAAAAGGGCATTAATAGTCGCCTTTACTGCCCTAAAACCTTTGAGTTCAATGACTGGGAAATAGGCTTCAGGGACTCAACGAATGATTCCAGCAAGGGTCATACGCACGCAAAGCGTGGCAAGTACCTCAACACTCCTAACAGCAACGGCCTTCACGTCGATCATTGGTGCAATGGCTACGACTTTTCAACAACAGTTCCCGAAGATTTTGATCAAGACACGGTCAAGCGCTTCGGTGTGCACCCTAAGTATGGTGTTATCATGAAAGATGCACCCGTTCCCGAGGTAGAGAAGACTCCACATGTCATGCCAGGGAAACCTGTTGTCTATATTGCCAACCCTTCGGGTCGGATTGCTCATGCTTCACGTTCATTCCTCAAGACTACCAACCACCGTCGCTCGGATGATAACCCGTACCGCGCCAAGATTGGTGCTTCGATGAGACGATTTTGCAAACTCGAAGAAGTCGACCCTGAAGAGATCTCTATATCCGAATATGTTCGTTCTGATGAGGTTTTGCGAAGCAGATCTCTAGGCACTGCCGCCAAGGAGCTTGAAGCTAGACCTGTTGTCAGTCGAGTCGCTTCTGAGTCGCAAGACCCAGAAAGTGAGGAACAAGAGCCCGAAAGAGAGGACGCTGAAGCCCCTCAACCCGATACCGGATTCACTAACCTCGCCGTCCTTGCATATGCTGGTGCTTTTCTTGAGACTGAAGAATCGAACAAGGCTCCCAAGCCTGCGCCTAAGCCAGCTCGCTACGACGCTATTCGTGATGTCTTCACTGACTCAAAGCCTGCTCCTGCTCCTGCGCCCGACACCAGTTCCAGCGTTGGCCTCGATGCTTTGGCTACCTTGAGCAATGTTGTAAGCACTTCCAACGAATCCCCTGCTATCCGAGAGACCGAAGCAGTCTACGACACTGCCCCAGCAACCGAACTTGCCATGAGCTATGAGCCGGCATCTGTCCCCGAAGCACCTCCCATGCTTGAGCCATATGGTACTCAGGAACAATCATCCTACCGTGATGCCGTGCCGAACGGTATGGGACCTGGCCCCGTTCCTTCTCATGGAATGCTTGAACATGACCCCCGAAGCTCCGTCTCCCAGACTAACGAGCTCCCGCCTGTCACCCCAAGCCAGGCCCCGATTGATCCTCGATACAATCCCAGCCCTGTCGAGGTTCCCCAAGGGTACATGCACCAGCCCCGCGCGCACATGTCAATGCAACCAAGCGGCCCAGTGCATGGTCATCCTGGTGAACCCATGGCCTATCCACCTATCCAGGAACACAATGTTTCACAGCACCCGCCAGTGCGACATCCGGATTACGCTCCCCCCCACCCTTCTCAGGGCCCTCCAGTTCAAGATCAGGGGGCATACCTATCACATAGCAGCTACCCGAACACAGACCCCCGTGATGCTCAGATGGCTGCCGGCCGTCCTATCGACCCCGGGTACTCTCCGCGCCGTATGAGTATCTATGGTGCCCCCGAGCCCAGCTACTCTCGTGCATACTGGTCGCAACCTCCTCCCCCGGGACCACCACCTGCCGGGCCTTCAAATGCTCCTCCGGGACCTCCGGGACCAGGCCCATTATCGTCTCACTATTCATCCCCAGCTCCTCCCTCCGCGCGGATCCCGTTTTCTCACAATGGCAGCGCCGAACCTCTACCCCCTCTGCGACCTTCGCGAGGACGTAACCAGTCTCTTCAGGATGAGGCACTGCTGGAACCTAGCTTACGATCATCCGGTTCTTACTACCCGCCCGGTCCTCCTCGCTCTTATCACCGAGGGTACCCTGGCCCTGAGCCACATGGGCAACCACCACTTCAGCCGATTGCGACTGATCGAATTCTGCCAAACCCGCAGACTGCTGGGCAAGGTTATATGACCTCGCCTCACCAAGGCTATGCTCATCAAGTACTATCTCCAACGTATGCGAACCCCCCTCCTATGCCCCCTCACATGGCTCAAAGCCCCCAAGACAATCCTCAGGGTCTTCCCAATTCGATCCATGGTCATCGATCCACCCCTTCAGGGTCGTCTGACGCTGGGAACAAGTATCGAAAGCTTCAACCCGCCCCCGTTCCCGCGCACCGAGCGTGGCCGAATAAGCCCGAACTGAAGACCATTCCATACGACCACAAGGAGACTGGGTCTGCCGCGGCTCTGCCCAGCTCTGGGCCGACCCAGATTAGAGGATGGAGCGTAAACCAAACGCGCAAGCGAAGTGGCAAAGAGCGGGGTGAGCCTGGCCAAGATAGAGAAGACTCGCGATAGAATGGTGACGACTCTTCATCCAAGGCAGATGAGCAAGCTAAGCCTGCGCGGCCCTACAAATCCGTCCGATTCGTCGAGCCTGCTATTGGCGTGCCACCTACGGCACAGAAGCTGAACAAACGCAAGCATTCTGACACGCAACCAGACGATGATGTTGTCGCAGTTGAGCCTTCAGCTAAGAAATCTAAGAAGAGTGACAATGTTGCCGTGGTGATTGAGGAGGATGAAAATTCGCTCAAGCGACGACTGCGCCCTAGGAAGCCCAAGACCACTGAGGCTGAACCCATTGCAACCAAAGCTGCACCGGCGAAGAAGCCGAGAGTCGCTCAATCGCGTAAGAGCAAGACTGTCGAGGCCACTAAGACCAAGGAGACTGCGGCGAAGACGAAGATCAAGATCGTCCGTTCCAGCATTTCCAACAAGACGAGTGACCAAGGTGTGGAGTCTACGACGTCAAAGGGCAATCTCTCATCCGCCAAAGAACCTCGAGTTAAGGGCGAATCTTCCGATGATGTTCAAATCATTAAGAGTCAGCGAAAAGTCATTACTATTGACAGCACTGACGAGAGTTCATAGTAGAACTCTGCACCTCGAGAAGCACGGTCATACTCAGCGACAGCTGATAATGTCCACCCGCTGTTTCTTTCATATTACTACCGCAGCTCAGCTGCTACGATACCCAATACTTATACCCCAAAAGTCGGTCTTATCATATACTGATTTAATGGTTTTCGATGAGGGCATAGTCCCTATTTTATTCGCATCGGCGGCGTTAGGCAAGCATGCCCCCGGAATAGAGAGGCAGATAATATGCATTGCGTTCTTTTGACTTTACATGCGACATTGTTTTCGACATTTGGCTTCCTGCTTTGCTACATGAAACGAGTGCGAATTGGACGCGAATCACAAATGGCTTTTGCTTGCAGTCCCTTTGAATGCAATAAAAGGGGCCGATACCCGTCTCTCAAGGAGAAGAACGAGGTGACGACAAGGCAATCATGGTTTTCTTTTTGGCAGGGTACAGGAATACAAAAGTATCAGGGCAACGCGATCATGTCCCATTATATATTAGCTAGGTCTGCTTACCTATGTTGGTAGAGCACAATAGAGTCAATAAGCTGAAAGCACTGCGATAATCGAGTGACCGTTGTGATTGCAATTGTGACATGTGAAGTCCGGAATTCTAGCTGGGATGTTTGGCTTGGAGAAACAACCGAATATTCATTATTGCATCATATCTTTCCAGCCCCCCCTGCGTGTCATGCGTGAGTTGTCTTAATTAGTATACAGAGTTATCGTCTATCCCCAAACCCTCTGCCCCCTAGTTGGAGTCTTCTATTGACTTTCGAGATCGGACCTAAATTACAACATAGTATGGGCAAAATGCTTAGCCCCCTTCAGTGTCCCGTCCAATTTTCAAATCACTGTGATAAGTCCTTCTAGATGCATCTTGGTGATATAGCTAGTCTACTCCTTCGATTCTGAGGCACCGGGGTTTGCCGGTGTCTCCTGAGTGGGCTGTTCAGCTGTCACCTGAGCCGTGTGTCCTTGGACAGGCTGCTGAGGCACCTGCGCTGCGGCATTGAAATGCTGTGCAGGATCGGCTAGGGAGCCGTCGGGCATAGGAATAAGATTGCCATTCTGAGGGAGGCCAGTAGGAATCATGATGGGGTTATTATGGTGAGGCAGAGCGCCCATGGCAGTTGGGTCAAGACCCAAAGGCAGAGCATCCATGCCACCCAGAATCATAGGCGCACCGCCATTGGGGACAGTATGGTCGGTGAGTTGCGATGCCCCGAGTGAGCCTTCTGGGTGCAGAGGGTACATAAGTGCCTCCATGGTTGTGCCGTCAAAGACAATCATGTTCTGGATAGGCTGTTGGGTTTGTCCGAGGACGTTGATGACGTCCTGGGCAAGTTGACCACCGAGGATGGCGGCAACAGGAGAGATTTCGCTGACGAGGTTCTGAAGAAAGCTGCGCAGAAACTCGGGGCGGAGAGTTTCACTGGGCAGGCCGAGAGCCTTGTGCTTCTGAGTGGCGATCTGCGTGAACAGCTTAAGGTCATCGCGATTGCTGGGGACTCGGCCGTTCTGGATCTGCATGAACTCCCAAAGAGCGCGGAGACAAGAAAGGGCGGGAGTGACACTTTTGAGTCGTCGCTTGGATTGGGTGTACTCGGTAGGAAGAACAGCAAGGTCACTGGCGAGGAACCATGTAGAGTAGAGCTCGCGCTTGGTGACAGACTCAATTGTTTTGGGACCCTCCTTTCGAGTCTGGACATCAACGATAGTGCGAGTACGAGACTCTGGGCCGATGGAAGTGGGCATGTTTCCCAGGTCACGCTGGATTACATAGTCGTGTTCGATGAGATCGCTGAAGATAAAACCATAGAGGCCATGACAACCGGCAGCGTAGAAAGCCTTGCAGTTCAGGCGCGTGGCAGTGTTGATGATGTTGAAAGACTCAGGGTCAAGGTCAGTGGCGATGACAATATCGTAGGCAGCAAAGTAGCTTGGTCCCTTGGTCTTGACACCTTCTGTATCGACGTGAACACGAACACGGGGGTTGAGCTTCTGCAGAGCGGTGCTGGCGACTTGAGCGCGGTTCTGTCCGATGACATCTTCACCATCAGGGATGAAGAATTGGGCGCCTCGGTCTGCTTCGGTAACGGTAGCACTGTCTAGGAGAGTGAGAGAGCCAACACCGGCAAGGACAAGATTCTTTGCGATTTCATTGGCGAGGGCCTTGATGGTGATGAGAAGGATGTTTGCGCTTTGGATCTTTGCCTGCGCGGCCATGCCCCAGAGGCGGATCTGACGGTCATACAAAGCGACCTCATCTGGCGTATGTTAGAAATGATATGCTGAGATACGATTTGCGCGAGCAGAACTTACCAGCGCTGACAGTGGCAGGGGGAGCGACGGGAAGGCTGAAGCCATTCTGGCCATTTGGCAAGGCCAGCCCAGGTTGCATCATGAATGAAGGATCAGCCAGGGGCATCTGCATGGCCATCATAGAGGGATCAGCCATGAGTGAGGGATCGGCCAGCATGCTCAGCGCCTGAGGGTTCATTGGGTTGAGGAGATTCTCTGGTAGTTGGGGAATGCCATTGCCGTTGACGTTGATATCAGCGCTGGCATCGATATGAGGAATGACCTCTTGCGCTGAAGCATTCGGGAGTTGTTGTGCTTGGGGCTCAGCTTGAGGCTGGCCTTGATCCTGGTTCGAGTTGTCCATCGCAGATAGATTTGGGGTGAAGTCGGAGGATGTAGTGAACGAGATGTAGCCAAGCGAACAAAGTGCCAAGATTGTGGTTAATCGCAGCGCAAGGCTGAAAGGCCGAGGAGTGATATCGCAAAGGGCTTGTTATGGATGAGACGAGGCCAAGACGCGTGATAGAAAAGGCCCAGCCTGCTGGGTGAGATTCAGCTTCTCTCGGTCAACAAAAGCACTTTTCATCTACGGCGCGAGAATCCACCTGAGAGAGGACCACGGGTAGGTAGGTGTGTCCTGTCCTGTCCTGTCTCGTCTTGTTTGCTTGATTGATGGCTAAAAAGAGGCTGAAGATGCCTATCACAACTTGAGTGGTCGAATGTTGGCTTTGGCTTTCACGCAAGGAGTTCTAACCCTGGAAGTTGTTTAGGTAGTGAGTGAGCTGGACTAGATAGCTCTGCAATGATTGGCTGTATGAAATTGTTAGTGAGATCGACATGGGTAAGGTCGGGTGCCTTATGTTCTGTACTGTAGGTACCTACCGCGCTGGGGAACCTACCTTAGGTAGTACCTTAGGTACTATTTCAAGGCTGCTGCTTTGAGGCGATGCATGACCTAAGAATCAGGTAACGTCAAGATTTTAGAGATTCCTGAATATACAGTGAAGAACACAGAGTATGCCTCTGTAAGTACCAGGTAGGTATGCTGCAGGTGAAAGAAACTCAAGTCATCTACTGCATCTTAGATAAATAACTGGAGTTTGCTCAAATTTCAATGCAGGTCGTGGCTATTTGTTGAATCGAAACCACATCATTTCGTCCCGACAGGCGGGAACTCGATCGCAGGCACAAAGGGTCCCTGAGTATCACGTGCAAGAGTACTAATCGCCTCCAACCAACAAAGACTTCCTTACCAGGCTTACTTACAGCAACTAACTATACGGTTTTGGATATATCATGACCTTCCTTATAGAGAGAACGAGGCTAACTGGGTCAAGAAGTTGGTGTTGCAGGGACATGACTTGCGTTCAGTCTACTTGATGCAAGCATATCACGTACAGGCTGCAGGGGGATGATACGAGGTATCTAAGAAGTATCTCCTCTTCTATGTCCTCCCAGACTGAAAGGAAGATGACCGTCGCTAAAAAAGAACTTTGTAGTGTTCATAGGTAAGTAACTTCTTAGGTGCATGCTTCACGCATTCGGTTCAACGAACAACCAAGAATGCACAACGTATGTGATTGACAGGTCACCATTTGCTTTGGGCCGTTTGCCATTTGCCCTGGTAGTTGAATGAATACAGCATGATACTCGCACAATGTTACACATAATTGGTACGAGTTCAGCCATGCTGCAACACCAGACCAGGGGTTCTATAGTGGTTTCTCACTGCCTATAACCTGACTACAGTGCACATAAGAACCTGGACTTTGCTCAAGTTGAGCTTCTGGACGAACGGATACAGTGCTGGGACTCAACATTGTGGCATATCCCTTGATGTGGCTTTTTACCGCCTTTATTATCCCCCATACCTTACCATCCATCATGCATGGCTCAAAAGGTCAGTCGGCCCAGCCCAGCCCAGTCCAGCCCTGGCTCTGTCACTTCTTTACAACTGTCACCTCTCACAACTTACAACAGATCTGTTCGCTTTCTCCTAAGGCCTTCCGTATCTAGCTCAATATTTGCTGCAATATCTCACCGCTACCGCCAAGTTAAGCTATCGACGAATATCCATCTTTCCTGGCGTCTGCTACCACGCCGTCTCTCCGCTCGCCCCCGCCAACGAACGGCGACTTTTACTCAGTCACGGCTCATGTGCCGTGGTACGCCTGACCTTGGACTGGAAGACAACCTTGACAGCAAGAGAAAAAAACTGCTAGGCAGAGAGCATAAATACAGAAAAAAGGCGCATAACACCTGTATTGCCTACCTATGTCAAGGTTGAGCATGACTTAAGTGACAGGTAGGGCGGCTCAGCGAAAAGCAAAGGCCAATGATTGACTGACATAAAAACCCCCACGGCAGAGTCATTCGCACAGTATCCAATCCCTACCTAGCCTGTTGCTCAACTATTGATTGTCGCCATCGAGAAGACACCAAAATCAGGCTGTGATTCGGGGGTTCTTCTCACTCAACTCACGGCGAGGCCAACGAGTTTACTCCTAGCGAGTAAGGTGTACCGTGCGCCAATACTGCTTGACTGCTGTCCCTTGGACGACATCGATTAACGACCACTCTCCAAATCATCATCATTGCTATTTTGGTCACATTTCATCTGACAAAAGACGGGACCATCAGCGGCCATTCCTCTAGCCTCTTCGCTTCGCTTCAGTTCAACCCCACGTCATAACTCACATCCACATCCACAGTCAGAGTCAGAGTCAGAGCCATATCCATAGCCATAACCGCCCACCGACTAGTGAAACCCCCCATTAATTCATACATACAAATACGTATACATACAAAATGTCTGGCCGGTCGGGTTCAAACTCCCACCGTCGCCATTCACGAGAACCCCTCGACGACTTTCCACCGCTTCCCATACCGCCTCGACTGCCCTCTCTGAGAGCCCTCGCCCACGCCCAGCGGGATCGTGACCGAGACAGCCCCTCGCCGACATCCTCTAACCGCCCTCAGTCCCGGCATTGGTCAGCCGCTTCACGCCGCGCCGACCGCATCCGAAACCTGGAGAACAGAGCGCCGGGTCCCGGCTCTGGCTTTGACGACTTCGAACGGCCCATGGACGACGGCTGGCCGACTTCTCGACGTACTGACCGCATGCGGGCTGCCGCCGCCACCACCGAGAACACCAGACCCTCCAATCTCGAAGACCTCGATCGACACCTCGAGGAAGCCAACTCGCACCTGCGGGCCCTTCTCGATCTCCAGCACCACCCGAGCCTTACCCCTCCGCTCATGCCGCCCAACTTCTCTCCTTCACTCCGCCCCTCAGATCTCCCTGACTCGAATCGACGGCACAAGCGCCGGAAGCTGGATTCCGATCGTCTCGCGCCGGCCTTACGAGGCTTTCGTTATGGCAAGTATGGCCAGGTCGAGCAAGGAGACCTCAAGATGGAAATCGTCAGCTGTGACGGAGGCATGTTCTCCAATGAGTTATCATACGCCGCTGAGAATATCCTCAAAAACGACACCTCGGTGTATTGTACAAAGGGGAACAGATGCAACATAGTATTGAGACATCAGGGTGGCACCGTTTTTACTCTCCAGGAGCTGGTCATAAAGGCGCCTGCGCCGTCCAACTATTCACATCCGTATGTTGTCCCATGCACCACGGCATGATCCGGACAACATGGCTAATTCTGCAACAGCGTGAGAGAGGGAATGGTCTTTGTGGCTATGAGCCAAGACGAAGTGCTGAACCGGACGGCCCAGTACCAAATTCAATATGCACAGCCAACGAATGAACCAACTCATGACGGCGACTCGAGAGTTCTTCAGCCCATCCCAACTGAGATAATATCAGTACAGCACCATGAGAATGGCACTACGACCACGAGGTCTCGGCCAGCATACCCCTACCGCACCAACGCCGATGATCACGAAACGCGGACACCACAGATGCCTGAAGAGTTTGCGTCCAACCTACCCGACTTCCAAGTCACTACTGAGTGCAGCGACGATGAAGACGACGACTTTGACGGCCCTCGTTTCCTACGCCGTGCGCCGAACCGCATCGGCTCCCTCCCCTTTGAAACCCTCGACTCTGACTCCGATGATGGCGGTAACCCCTTTGATCCCGAATATCTCGATGACCACCATCCCTCCCACTGGCGCCTCTACAGTAGTGCTGCTAATACTAGCGGCCCAGGGTTTGATCCTCCATATTCGCGCCGCCGCGAAAGAGAGAGGGAAAGAGAAAGAGAGCGGGATCGGGATCGGGATCGCGATTACGATCGCTCCAACCGATCTTTCTCCCTGACAGAAGCTTGGGAAGCTCACGCCTCTGCTACGCAAGACGCCGTTCGAGCCGTTGGCGGTGGCCAACTGCTCTCTCCGCATGCCCGTTTCAACATAGAGAAGAAGAAGAGCAAATGCACAATTCGCTTCGACCCCCCTATATCAGGTCGATTTATACTTCTCAAGATGTGGAGCTCCCATCACGATCCCACGAGTAATATTGACATACAGTCTGTCTTGGCTCGAGGTTTTGCAGGACCTCGCTACTTTCCCTCGGTTGAGTTGCGCTGAGATGGTTTGTAAAATATGTATAGACGGAGTTGCAATGTATCCAGGTCTTTGGCTTTCAGTTTTAAGGAATTATGGCAATATACCCGTTAGAAGGTGCTGGCTGACCATTGTGTGCTGGGAGCCTTTTACTTGTTCGGCCTACCTACCTACCTAAAGTATCTCTCGCTGAGTCGCATTTACATGGTCTACATAAGACTGATGTTGAACTTTCCTACAAGTCCCCTCACACGTGATTGGAACTGCCTGCCGTAGGCATTGAGTATAGGTAGGTACGGCTGCCTTCAATGGGCGTTTGTTGCTTGCCTTAGTACCTCCAAGGTAAAATTTCTCCTCGTATAGGTACCTTCATCACGATCGCCTCCCATGTCCTGAACCTAAGTTTTGCAGAACGGTTCTCTAGTGAAATGGCCGAAGACAGCAAGATATCTCAACTCCAAAAGAACAGAAACCCCCTGCCTGGGGCGAATTCCTCGCCTCGTCGGAAGAAGTAAAGGTCACAGCCATCCAATTAGAGAAACTTCAGCACCACAAAACAGCATGCAGATAGATACCTTACGTTATTAATGCGACAACCAGAATCTTGAGGGCAACTCAGTCTTAGGTGGTGCCTCCCTTCAAAAGGTATCTCGAATACCTGAGGTATCGAGGAAGTTGCAGATAACGATCTAGGACGGGAGCCTCAGCTTTCATTCTGCCCCTCGTGAAATCATTTGTAACTGCCCCCATCAATCTCCTATTCATAGTAGGCAGGTAGGTTAGTAGGTAGGTACCAGATGAAGGAAGGTGCTCGGGCATCGAAGGATGATTATAACCAATTTTCTCGATCCCCTCTGAGCCTTTCTTCTTCTCATCATCATCTTTGCCATCCCCTTTCTTGGTTCCCAACGCATTCATCAATATCTGCCATTATCCGACATCACTACACTTTTTCTGTTCTTTATAATGATGAATCAACCCAAGGGTGCTGGCCGCGTAGGCGGCATTATCCTTCAGGCCTTCCTATTCCTCTTCGCTATCACCAATTTCCTTACACTTATCCTAACCGCGGTCACTGCTGGCAAATACGGGGGGAAACAACTGGATCTTTTCAACAAGCTGCTCGTTTACGATAATGATTCCGCTTCATTCACTTTACCAGATGATCTTCATCCTGTCGTCGTCTTTGAGCTAGGCAGATACATGAATGATTCAGAACGACCATACGTGTTCCTCGCTGTTCTCGCTGGTATCACATGGGTCATTACCTCTATCACCCTTCTTTTCCTCTTCACCAAGATTCAGTACTTCAATCACCGCGTTGCCCGCTACGTTTTCCGAGTTATAGGCGTGGCAACCTCCATATTCTTGGTCATCTTCTACCTCACCTGGGCCCACACGTACAACTTTGACCTCCCCTTCACGATTGGATGGCCTCTGGGCAAGGCATCAGTGATTGTGGCATATATCAACCTGTAAGTGTGACTACGGCATTGTGGGGGCCTGCAATTACTGACCATATCCCTAGGCTGCTCGGCATCTTCATCACTTTGCTGGCTGCGGTCCTGGACACACCAAAGGACTGGGATACACCGACTGGCCCCAACAGTCGCCTAACTAGCCAGGTATAGTGGCCAGCCATTGAACAACGGAGAAGAAAACCCGGTGATGGTTGTGTGGATGTCGTGAGGTCAGGAGTTTGGTTTGCTGTTATCATTATTACAGTTCATTCGGTTGGGCGTATGGTCGATGCATGCTAAAAGTATCTTTATACCAGTAGATGGTAGAGAGTCTATTTGAGTACACTGTCCTTGTTCTCTCAATATGATAGTTCTTGTGACCATGGAACCGTGAAGTCTTTGAAGTCAGTAGACGGGCCTCAGGGAGCAGGAAAACTTCAGATGTATCAAGAAATGCATATAGTTTAGAGGCTAGTAAAGCCTCACCTAAATTCACCCAAGTCTTTTTGCCATTAGGACCGAGGTCTGATATTTTAAAGGGTATCCTAAACTTATACTAAGTTACTTGAGTCTTTTTGTTGTCTAGGATCACGGCCCCAATTTTCTTCCACCCCTAGGCAATGAAAGTTTCAAGTGAGTAAGTCCCTTGTTGCATTGAAGGCTGAGACTTTATAGGCACAAGTCCAAAGAACCAACTCTAGGTCGTTGCGTTAGTAGTTTGGGTCGGCTACTAGGCAAGTTTCTACAGAACATTCGCCAGCCTACTAACCTAACAAAAGCAAATGAAGTAAGAAGATTGGTGTTTCCATAAACGAGCGTAATGGCTCAGATGGTGGAACCGCTCTACTAATAAGAGTAGGTAGACTGATTGAAGCTGTTCAAGTAAGGTCCGTAGGTAGGATTGTGACGATAGTCTGTATAAACGGCACGCGGGGCTCTCATTTGTCAAAATGATCCAGCTGGAAGAGCTGGAATTTGTGTGATGGATAGTCGCCAATACCGCTCATCCTAAAGCGGCCGAAAT
Organism: Fusarium proliferatum ET1; assembly: GCF_900067095.1. Taxonomy (NCBI): domain Eukaryota; kingdom Fungi; phylum Ascomycota; class Sordariomycetes; order Hypocreales; family Nectriaceae; genus Fusarium; species Fusarium proliferatum. The sequence goes on along the minus strand of NW_022194794.1, from coordinate 1,268,941 downwards.
ACCAGGTAGATAGATTCTGGAGACTTTACTCCAGCGCCCTAGGCCTAGACTGTGCCTTCAAACTCCACAACTTTGAGATGGAGGCAACTTGACGCCACAGGTAGTTTTACCGTCCATGTCGCCCTGCCTAGGCACCGTACCTACGGCCAGGGAGGAGCAACAAACAAGTCTAGAATTGCTATAGTACCACAGTCTAAGGAAGCAAACATGGCATCTTTCGAATAAAGATATAAAAAAAGAATGTCCAGTACAACAATCAGAGAGCATGACCATGCTGAAAGTGACACACGGCAGTCGTTGCCATGAAAGCCATCAATGGCCTTGCAAAATCGAAGGGAGATCTCTTCCGGGGTTTCTTGGATCTTGTGCAGCCACAGGACGCTATAGATCGTGGCAATCGAGTTCATCAACGTGCCGGCGCGAAAGTGTGTTCCTGTTCTAGGATGAATTTAAGGAACCAGACGGAGAAGGGAACGGCCTGGACTCGCCAAGAAGTGGTCTAAGTTTGACCGGGCTTGTGGGCTTGTGGGCGAAAATGCGTCCAAAAGCTTGAGATGCCCTACGAACCTAGATTAAGGTAGAAACTTTGCTTTTGCATTTCTGCAGGTTCCCGTGTAGGACAGCCTAGAACGACAGGTCCAGACAGGGCAGGGCAAGACAAAGACGTGCGGGGACGTTGGAGCCGCTCGGGAAGGGCTCCTTTATGCAGTAGTGCTATGCAGGTGATAGTGATACTGCATGATTTATATGGGCAAGGTTGGCTGCACTGATCCTTCAGTGCCTTATCTTGTGACTGTGACTGATTATAATGGACTCAGTTCCAGGGACTCGATTCGATAACGAGGGCTTTTCACCAAAGGCCGATATCGAGTCAAGGTCCCTTGACCAACCATTGTCATGAATATGTCATTCATGACTCTACTAACAATGGAACGTACTATCTCCAACCTCCAGCTACGTCAAGCCCACAATGATAAAGTGCCTCTGGAGACAGTGGCGTGTCTCTGCATTCCACAGCATTCAGGGATCAACGCTAGGGCGTTACCAAGCTCGGCTGGCTTGCTCGTCAATTGTTGGTAGTGAGACACTACGAGGCGGCATTTTGCAGTGTTTATTCCGGAAAGGGTTTCCAAGGACAATTGGAACGTCTTTCTCAGAAATGCAAATACGGTCATATTTTATAGATGGACCTGATAGTCTTTCGGAGCTGTGTCAACCTGGGGCTGCAGGATTACCCCATTGGTACAAGTTTGTTGGCCACTAGGTAGAGGACCCCTCAGATACCTCAACCACTCAATTCTATCCAAACAAATCCACCATCAAAGCATATCCCAAGTTGCCCAACCATAGTTACCCGTCTAACTATCCGCAGAGTGGAGGAAGTACTGGTACCTGTAGGGTCTGGTCTGGTTTCTGAGGTGTCGCTACATTGTCGGCTTCTCCTCAGCCGAAACCGGCCACGCGCAACAAACTGTGGTGTTAAGGTTAATATCTATGGCCTCCTCGCCCACCAAAAACCACCGTTCACCCATCGCCAACTCTCTTCTTACCACCACAAACTGACCATTCCACCGCCCTCTCTCGACACAATCAATTTGAAGCACATCAGCTATCCACCTAATATCTATCAATACGATCGCCGCTACTAGCGTTCTAGTGCTTGTCAAACTAGGTTCCTTTCTCTGGACCCCTGTTCCATCAAATCTCCCAAACCCCTTGGAACCGAAACATTAGGCGATTATGCAGCCTCTGGATCTCCAGGGGCTCGTTGAGGATCGAGCTGCCGAGGAGGAGCATGGACAGTTTCCCATCGAGTATCATTCGCGTCTAACGGGGCCGAGCTCCCAAGCGTCGTATGGCTCCAGTGTTCGCGCCTCGACCGCCCGGAGGCGAGCTGCTGTGACAAACAAACCCAGAAACCACAATCTATCAGAAACCACCTCCCTCCGCCTGTCCCCCGCTGCTCTCAAGACACCCAGCGCTGCTCAGTCGACTCCCCGTTCAACTCCTCCTCTGGCTCCTCTCTCAGTGACACCTCCTACGACAGCTCATCATCCTCCCAGCTCCTCTGTTCGAACCCGAGATCCCGGTCTTCATGTAGAGCCTACTTCTCCTAAACTTCAGTCACCTCTGCGTCACTCCATCAACTTGGCCGACAACCACAACTTGGACGTTGAATCGCAGCTCTATAGGCTCTCCAGCGGTCAGCCCAGACCGCTTTCTGTCGACATGTCGTTCACTGGCGATAAAAGGCCTGCTGCCTCCAAACCTCAGCCAAGTTTGCCTGCTGTTGTAGAGGAAGCTCCCCGAAACGGCTTTTCAACTTGGTTCTCTCGATCTAATGCACCCTCACCTTTATCCACAACTGCCCCAGAACCTCGACGACGCAGTACATCATCGGCCAAGCCATCCACACCAACTTCTTCTCGATTCAACTTCTTCGGCTCCCTCACTGCTTCGCCTACTGCTTGTCCCTCGGAGGAACAAAATGAGGCCCTCATGAACCTCGACATTGAAAAGGGCCTTTTCCCGAACGGCCTTCCTGTCGAAGGCACAGCTTTCTCGCCATCTGCCTTCAAGAATCTGCAGATGAACGCCACTGGTCTGTTGAGCAAGTTCCAGGCTGCTTATGAGCAACGCACAACAGAATTTAGGGAGCTCCAGGCTGAGCGTGATATTCAAGATTTCGACAAGAGTGAATCTGAAACCAGGATCCAACAGCTCGAGAAGCAACTCGAGGAACAGGCTACCCTGATGGCAGAGCGAGATGCTATGATCGAGTACTTGCTCAACCGCTTGGCAAAGGAAAAGGACCGTGTAGATGAGGTGACTAATGGCGAGAAAGAGAATATTACCTCGGCAGCTTCGATCGTATCAGAAGATCTGGGCGTCGACGAGGATCGACTAAAGCGCTGGCGAAAGAGTACTTCGACCTCATCTGATGATGGGAGCGTAGATGAGGCTAGTGTCTTCTCGCGATCCCGCAGCCCAACAATCTGTACCAACATATCTGAGATCGGCCCTGTTACACAACCTAAGCCCGTCACACTGGAGCCTCCTTGTGCCGCTGGCAGTGCTGCCGCTCGAAACACCAACAACACTCAAATGGGCGCGTTTCAAAAACTCATCCGGGGCATCTCGAGCGAGAAGCCTAAGCCCGCGCCTGCGACTTGCCTCAACTGCCAAGGGCAAACCGCCAGTATGGCTTGGGATACTGTCAGTCTTCTCAAGGACGAGAACAAGGGACTGAAGGTCAGAGTGGAAGAATTGGAAACAGCGGTGGAGGGTGCCCTTGATGCTGTCAATGGTCTCGGATTATGAGACAGTTTTGAGCTGCGACCCGAATCATGATGACCTAACCCGAGACCCTTGATGGGTACTCAGTAGTTGCATTATCACACTTGGCAAACGGCGTTATGATTATAAAGTACCTTTTCTGTGGCCTCGGATGGCCGCTCTTTATTCTTTTATTGGAGTTTTGGGCTATAGCCGAAATGGATATACGGTGGCGTTTCTGGGCATTTGATACCATTCTGCATAGGGTCTGAGGACCAATTTTACCTTCGTTAGCATAGAGACAGGATAGTCTTGTGAGATACCTTTTTACCTTGGCTTGGGCCCAAATTGAATCAATTTGATATCTTGATCAACAATACCTAAGCATTGTCCTTGAGCCGGCTCTACCTGTCTTGAGAGCCGGCTTGTGGCATATACATTCACATACTAATCGAGATTCGATATGTTTATAGGCTCTACATGCTCATTCTGCTTTGCTCATTGAGGAACAAAGCACACCTGTCAAGCTTTACAAGTAAATGAGTGATCGACCCGATGATTGAGAGGGTAAGCATATATACCAGTAGTCTTCTACCATTCACTAATAGCCATCGCAGTTGGCCAAATAAAGGAGAGACCTAGCAATCAAGTGTCACCAACAAGCAATGTTGCCCGTCCAGTGCAAAAGTTCTTGATGCCTCTGATGTATTGGCTTTTAAGTTCATTCCAATTCCACAGCATGTGCATGATAATGTTAGAAAGGCCGGTCCTCCTGCTTCTTGTTTTGATATGCTTTTGATTGATGGTTCAATAATCTGATCAAACACTGTCCTCGCCGTGGGAGGTATATGTACAAAACTTCTCGCCTCTGGATGGTTGCATTCCAGCTAAATCCGCTCCCTCAACCGTCGTATTCCATGCACTCTAGTGGTGCTCTTCTCCATGCGCCTCGCCGTGGTGGTGCTCGTCCTCGAGGAAGAAGTATTCGTATCCGCAGTAAGCGGTGAAAGCGACTGTCGCGATGCCGAGACCGGGGAAACCGCCCTTGAGACGGTTCCAGCGGGTATAGGGACCCTGGTATCGCCAGGCCTCGCTGCGAAGGAGGGTCAGTACATTGGCTCTATTCGGTGCAACCGTGGAAGCAAGGGACTACGGACTTTCGCTCCCAGGGATCGTATCGAGGCTGGCCGGTTGATGCTTGGAACGCCCGCATGTTGAAGCCGGTGATGTTGGGCTTGGGACCGCCCGCGGCGGCTCGTAGCACTCTACATGGCGAATATATTAGCAAACCGAGTTCATTCGCAGCGATTGGTTGCGCCAATTGAGATAATAGAAGCTCTGTGAGTGCGCGCCGTACCTCGTGGCAAGCATCGTGGGCTGAAGGAGAGATTCTGGTGGTGGTTGGATCTGACGACAAATGAAATGGGCGAATGGAGAGCAAGCCAATTCGACCTTAGTGATTGATTTTGGCTGTCTTCTCCCCTCTGTCACTATAGGTTAGGTAGGTAGGTTAAACTGGACTGGGCTGGAACGTGGCAGGTAAAGCACGGATCGGATCAAAGTTGACTGGTTCCTCCGACATGACGCACGGACCAATTGATTCACCCGCCCTCCTCACCTCTGCCCTCCAGAGTTTAGAGGACGTAGTCTATGCCATCAGTTGACTTATTCACACTTTGAACCTTCCAAGGGACATCCGACGCTTTCTATAGAATCTCAGCAAGGGAGAGGCCGACCCCGAGTAACTAGCGAAGCCTTCTATCATATTCAACGTGGAACCCAGTCGGCGCATATCTTTATCTCTATCGTCACTCCTCTCCACCATTTGAACCGAAATCACATATACTACCGACAGCATTGGACGACATCTATCGCTATCGCAGCCACTCGAGAAGATCAGGGAAATACTTGGTAATCTTGGCAATACTCTCGCGTTGCCTCAATGAACAACGGCCGTGGTAGTCGAGGCAACACGTATCACTTCAAATCGTCGCGTTAGAAGCAATCCTCGGTCGATCCAGCGACTGAGAGCTCTATTTCCAATTCAGAACCTTCAGGCTCTGGCACGCAATCAAACCAATCACAGAGGACTACCGCCAATCACCACCCGCACTCATTGCATCTCCGTTCTGGAGCCAGACATCGGCAACCCCTCCAACGCTTTCGAGGCACTGGCACCAGACAGCAATTGAACAGAAACCAACACTTCCCTGGACAGAACCACATGCCGCCACCGCAACTTAGGGGTTTCGGCGGGGGGCCTGCTGTGGCAGCTCCATACCACCAGGGTGGCTTCCCCTCCCATGCCCAACAACAGGGTGGACATTTGGGCGGGAACCAGTACCTGAATGCCAACACACAACTGGGAGCCTTCTCTGCTGCCAACAGCAATGCTTTTACTACAGCCGGCCTCAATGGCCAGGGGTTCGCCGATACGGGGTTTGGTAGTCAAAGTGCAAGAATGGGTTTCCATGGCCCTGCAGGTGCCCTACAACAACCACAACACGGGCAGGTTCACCAGAACATGTTGATGGAACATCCAGGAATCAGGACACATCCCAACAAGGGTAGGATACGAGAAGTATGGAAGCACAATTTGCACGAAGAAATGGCAGTATTGCGAGATTTGGTGGACAAGTATCCTTACATTGCGATGGTAAGGCTTGAGGAACGAGCATCGTTTTTGAAGATGTGCTAATTTATGGTTGTGAAAAGGACACCGAATTTCCAGGTGTCGTTTCAAGGCCCATGGGAGGATTCAGAGGGAAGAGCGATTATCACTATCAATGCCTACGAACCAACGTCGATATGCTGAAGGTCATACAAATAGGGCTCACCTTCTTTAACGAAGACGGCGAGACCCCTCCTCCACGGCCAACAAACGATCTGAAGCTTGGCACAGCCGCTCAAAGGGCAGCGACTAATGCTCCTTTCCCTTGTTCGTGGCAGTTCAACTTCAAGTTTTCATTGAAGGACGACATGTATAACGAGAAATCGATCGAGTCACTTCAGCAAGCCGGGATCGACTTTAATGCTCTCGAGCGTGATGGTATTGATCCTCACGAGTTTGCCTCCCTTATGATCCCTTCAGGTCTTATCTGCTACGACAACGTTAAGTGGATATCGTTCCACGGTGGTTACGATTTCGGCTACCTGACCAAGCTGTTTATGTGCTTGCCATTGCCCAACGACGAAGTCGACTTTGACCACAAGATGAAGCTCTACTTCCCCATGACGTACGATGTGAAGCACCTCATGAAGCACGCCATCAGGTTACACAACTCCGGTCTTCTTACACCCAGCGATCCCAGCAGTACCGAGATCCTGCAAAAGTTTGAACATAAATCAGGACTTGAGAACATTGCCGAAACCCTCAAGATTAAACGTGTTGGCTCTGCCCACCAAGCAGGCTCTGATTCGTTACTCACCGGAAAGGTCTTCTTCTCTATGCGCGATAAGATATTTGCCGGTGATATCCCTGATGAGCATGTTGGCAAGGTCTGGGGCTTGGGTTTCCCTGACTCAAATTCCAGCCTTGTCATGTCAATGATGAACCAGCAAAGCGGCAACGACGGGCAAACAAATGGCAACGGACCCAGCACCCCTAACACGACAAATGCTGCGTTAGCCACTACCCCAGGACCACAAGGGCAGAACGGCATCATCAACACTGGGCCTATGACTCCTGGTGGAGGAGGAGGTGTGTTTGGCAACTTCGCTTTCGGCGGAAACCGATGAGAGGCCCTGACCCAAGGGCTGTTAGCCCATTTGGTGGGCTATGGACTATACCGATAGTATTAATGTTTTCTATGCCTTGCATTTTGCTCTCTGCCATCAACCTATTCCTCTCTCGTTATGAACGTTCGTTATGCCAAAAGCATAATTATCGGCTTCTCTACATGAAGTGGGTCTTTACAATGAGATATCAAACCTCTTTGCTATCATGCTCTTTGTTCCCCGCTCCAATGCATTCTGCCTAGGTTTACGATTTTGATATAATGACTTTCGGAAGTTTCAGGAATCCAATGGGGAAAAAAGGACAGGGATGGACGGTTGGGACGGGATCATACGTACCAGTTGGTGTCGGCGCCGCTGTTGTATACTGTATTGTATGGTTAACTAGGAGTTGGCACCTTTGAATTTGAGCTTCGCAAAGTTGTTTATTTCGTCCAATTTAAGTTGTGCTTTGGCATGATGCCCATCACAAATGAATGACAGCGCTATGTCTAAGCCCCTGGCTCGCAGTGACTTTGTATTGTACAATATGTTGAGAGCCAGAACACCAGTCCATGTAGTAAACGCCAATTTCGAACCAGAAATTTCTTTTGTGCGTCGGGGGTCCCCAGCGACGAATTCTCTATGTGATATAAACCTTCTTCAGTGACTCAACTGGGAAGATATCGCCTGTCCGGAGGTCCTTAACCTGATCAGAAGGCAAATTATTCTTCCTCGCCTGTATTTCAAGGCGGTCCCTTCCATAGACGCTACCATTAGGCAGGAGCCTGAGATCGTGCTCTACATGACTCTGGGTATGGTGAGCGTACGGCACGTTCCGGGCAAGCTCATTGAGTTCGGTTGAACAGATGGGACAAACGCCGTGGCCGAGAGTCGAAGCTGCTGCTGCGATATCGGATGTGCTTTGGGCAGATGGGCTATCTGAGGAGTGCATCGGATCCGTGTGGCATGCAGGTGTTTTGAGAGCTGATAGACCAGAAGAAAGTGCGATGTGAAGGAGTGGGACTGCAGGAAGGGCAAGGAGTTGATTGTGGGTTGTTGTGAAGAGGTCGGCAAGGTCAGCCCAGCGGGACGGCTTATACAGATCTCCATAGGGTGCGGCAGCGGATGCACCACCAGGAGGAAATGCAAGCAGGCCGCAGACCTGCTGAACCTCTCTGGGGAATGTGGCCCGGTAAGGAATGAGATGTTTCTTTGCGTGAGCAATCGCTTCAGTGAGTTTCGCCGAGGATTGCGAGCGGACCAGCTCGATATATTGTTGGAAGCGAAGCATGAACTCGAGCTTACTCTGCGAATAATTAGAATGTGGATGTCGCGGAGATGTTGAGGATAGGAAACGTACCTCCGTCTTCCTCAGCTCTTTCTTGTTATCGTTGCACCAAGCCAGAGCTTCAACCACGCTCTGCTTCAGAAGAGAATCCCTGATACGACTTGCAGCAACGAAGGTGTCGATATCGACGAGATCGGTGATACCACGCTGCTCGGCTAGCTCCTTTGCTGTATCCTTATAACCATGGCGAAGCAGGTAGTCTGCCAGAAGGCGATCGAGCCTCTTCCTACTCCATGTTTCATACTTAACGTCCTCTACTGTATCCATCTTGTATAGTTCGTCGAGATGTGAGATGCGGGCAGCTGTTTGTGCGTGCAGACGAGCCTCCTCGGCGGCGCTCGCATTAAGTTTGCGCTTCAAACCTCGCATGCGGGACACCATTGCGTCGATGTTACGAAGGACATCTTGCTGTGATGCGCGGCCGGAGACGGCCGCGGTAGCTGAATCTTTGAGTAATGTTTTGAGGGCGGTGGTGTCTTTCTCGATTGTGAAATGGGCCGTGCGGAAGTTCTTTCGAAGGAGCTCGGAGGGGAGGCGAAGCAAAGGTTGGTCCTAATGTCGACTATCAATTATCATGGAGAGGCGGTGATGGGAAGCTTGGTTAGGTCGGACTTACAAGCAGCAGATGCTCGTTATGTTTGATCTGAGAACTTTCGTGATCGCCCATTATGAATGTTTGCTTGTGGAAGGGATAGATCGATTACTCAGATAGTAAACAATCGCATGTAGCGCCCCTAGAAGGTGGAAGGCTTATCAAGCTCCGACAATTGTGATTGATAAGTCGTTGTCGTGAGGTGAAGTCAAATGAAGTGGGTTGTGTCATGAGGCGGGTGCTCCAATGGAAGGTACTAACCTACCTTAGGTACGTACCTTACCTCCTAGGTGCATCCCGTCATGTAGTCCTCCACCCGTCCCGCCTTCGGAACATGGGCATGTGGGGCCCCCGTCTTGGGGGTGATTCCCGCTGTAAGCGAAGAGGGAGACAACATGAAGGATAGAAGCAAAAAAGAATTTAGCCATATCTCTACGCAGATATTTGCGTTCGTACTTCAGTATGGGTAGGATCTCATTCAAATGTTACCGGTTGCTTAATAAAGAAACAACAATAATCGGAGGAAATGCTCCATACAAGGCTAGCGTATCAACATCCATCCACCTCGTGTGTTCACCATCAGCCTGCATCTGGTATGACAAGATGCCTTTTATGCCGCGAACCATCAGTGGTCTGTTCAACACAAGGTCGGCTGGCTGCATGAAGTAAATAGATTATGGTGGAGAGACACGGTATCGAGCCTGACATCTCACAGTTGAGAGGTCTAGGGATCGTGTTGGATATGCACTGCAGACTCGACTCCAATACTCGAACGCCTCTTCTGTGGCACTTGGACGATCCTTTGCTTAAAAGCAAATGAGTGTATGTATTATTGGAATCAGAAAGTCAATACCAGTATTGTCATCCATGAGGTGACTCCCAATACTTAATGTGTTAATACAGTTCAATTTTGATTCACAGCATATTGCACATTGAGCTGAACCTGCTGAAGCCCCCAGAACCAGCTCCTGTGTCAGACGAGTCCAGATTGGATCATCTGTCGCAGATATCTTAGGACGCAACCTGTTTCACCTCTCGGCGTCAAGTGATGTACGTGGGATGGGATCAGGTGATTACATGCCGGTTCCTCATGCTCTAGTGGTGTGGTGTAATTGTGTAGTATTGTTTGCTATCCCTGAAGATTCCCTAATTGGCCAGTGCTGTGTAATGATTCTCCGCATTTGGAGAGCTACTACCTACCTAGGTATTACAAGCTGACAATGGGCGGGACAATCAAGTTAAGACAAGAGAGGATCAGGCTTATTATTATAGATTATTAGTGTTGTGGTGTATTCTTGGCTTAGGTAGGTAATGTAGTTTTCTGAAAACAATGTACTACTATTTTACCTTGTATAAGGTAAGAGGTATGATCCTATTTATAGGCAAGCAACCGAGAATAGGCAGGTAGGTAGGTAAGGTAGGTGTGAACTCATCTCATATCATACAGTTACCCAGGTGCAATAGACAGCAGCTAACAACTACCTAACTCCCTTCCTTGGCACTTTCCACATTGATTCATAACGCCTTCGCCCTTTCCAGGTTCCTTGTCTGCCTGTTTCCCCCCCATCTCAGAGCTTATGTGGCCCACCTGACCCTCCTATTGGTCGCCCTCTCCCATCTCGGCCACTTATTTCGGCCTCAGGCAGGTATCTTGCCCCCCTCTCACTCGCGTCAACTTATTTATCTTACCAGCCTCACCCACTTGCACGTGTTCACCCTCTTCCTCCGCCGCGTGACCCGACTCGCTCACTCCCCAGTGTCAGTTCCCAGCTGCGCGTCCAGCCAAAGAAGCGCCCATTTTCGTCGGGGAGAGAAGTCGTTCTTCCCCTTTAGTAAGATAAAGATCCTCGTGTCTTTATCTAGACCCGAACGCGTATCAAAGACCCAGGATTTATTCCTCCTCCTTTTTCCGATTAAAATTCCTTTGTTGAGTATTGGTCCTGGTTCCGTTCATTTACAGACGCGAAGTTGTCGACTTATCAACTGGGACTCGCGCGATATCACGAGGTAGATCCCACCGAGGCAAACACGTGAGACGAGAAAACTCGTGATCTCGCACGATCACGCCTCGAAGCACATGATCTGGGAGGTATGTCGCTTTCATGCATCTCATTCACTTCACGATACATTTGATTTCATGATCTGCACGACGACGCAACAATGCAACTCGAGTCTCTGCACTCAGAAATGGGCCTTTGCAAAGTATTTGCGCTCATGGAATGAGGATTGGCGATGCAACGCAACGCAACGAAATGAAATGAATGCATGCATCTTGCCAAGCGGCAGTGCGTCTTCACTGCTTGCTTGCTTGCTTGCTTTGAATCATCGACAGAATCAACCACCATAGTTCACAGTCACAACTGTACGTCGCCTGCCATCATGAGCATCGCATAAATATACTCTTGTGCCTGCCTGTCCCAGCATCTTCCGTTGCTCGCTGTTTTCATCCCTCATACAGAGTGACTGAATCAGCACAGACGCATCGCCTCATCATGTCTTTCTCTTACGCTCAGTCATCGCAACTCTCACATTCACTTCTCAAGCGAGCCACAACCCACGCTGCTTTCTCTTCTTTCCATGCCCCATGCAAAGATTCAAGTCCTCTTCGACGACAAGACTAGCGCATCATGTGCACGTGTTACAGTTGACGCTGGCACTCAACCAACCAACAGATGCACGCTCAACCTCTTCTCCGTCACTCGAGGCCGGATCCCTTTGCTTTAACCCTCTCTCTCTCTCGCACTTCATCTACCCATAGCTTAATTCTGCAGCGAGTTTATTCTAACTGCCCTTCCCTATCCAGATCTTTGATTGATTGTCAACGTCTCTCATCTGTGGCCTCGACATCATCAAACTTTGCACTCAGCCTCCTTAATCTTGGCGAGCGCTTTTGATCGAACAAACCCGTCTACCAAAACACCACTTGTTTTTTTCTTTCGATATTTCTCTCACGACTGAACCATGGCTGAAGTTCTTGCCGAACAGCCAGACCTCTCCAGCCTGACCGGCTCCCCTGGTCAGAAGCGGAAGCGCGAATCCGGCAGTCCTGATCTCGCCAGGAATAAACGCCCTGCCCCAGCTGCCCACATGTCTGCCGACCCCGCCTCCTTCATCGACAGTGCCATGGAGAGCCAGGCCGTCAACGCGAATGGCGTCAACGTCGCCGACTTCAACGCTCTGCAGCAGGCCGCCCAAGCAGACCACGATCACCCCGAAGCTCCGGATCCTACCAGTGCTACCAGCACCGCACAGGCTGCCCTCGGCATGTACCCCACCCTACATGTTCCACCCTCGACAGAAGAGCAATTTGCAGCCCAGGCAGCCACTGATCCTGAGCATGGCCATGATCCAACTTTCAACCCCGATGTGACACCCACAGTTGACAGTATTATGGACCCCCCTCAAGTCGCCCCCCCTCAGCATCAACATACACCACCTAATGGTGTTCCGCATCAGCCACCACGATACAATCCCGCAGCCCCCAACCCCAAACCAACAGTCGGATCAGAAGAGTGGCACAAGATGCGAAAGGACAACCACAAAGAAGGTATGGATATCTCATCTGTCGTATTGCCTTATAATATACTAATCAAAACAGTGGAGCGTCGCCGTCGGGAAACCATCAACGAAGGTATCAACGAACTCGCTAAGATCGTCCCTGGTTGTGAGAAGAACAAAGGCTCCATTCTACAACGGGCAGTCAGCTTCATTTCCCAGCTCAAGGAAAACGAGCAACAAAATATCGAGAAGTGGACCCTCGAGAAGCTGCTTACAGAGCAAGCTATAACAGAGTTGAGCGCTTCCAACGACAAACTCAAGCAGGAATGTGAGCGTCTGTACCGCGAGCTCGAGACTTGGAAGCGAGTGGCACAAAATGCAGGCCTCGAGCCTCCACAGCCCAAAGAGGAGAACACAGCTGCCAATGCATCGAGCTAGAAGCACGAGACAGCGTTGGCAGTCTCCCCTATTTCGGACTTACCTTCATAACGTATACCCCCGGCTCATCCCGTCTAGCGAATGTTCCCTCGGTGAATATTTGCTATTCAGCTCGGTTGTGTTTTTGCATGTTATCTTGTTTTTGTTTGTTAATCGCGGGATTCTGGAGCGACATTTTCCCACAACCAGGAGAGAGCAGAGTATCAAGAGAGTCCTTCTTGGTGCATATGAGTATACTCCTGGCGTGATTATGTTGTCTCCGATTTGATTTGATTAAATGTTTTGACGGTTTCAAGTAGCTTGGCGTTGGTGGATGGATTCACTCACAGGTCAGCAGAAGGTTGAGGTAACGTATCTGCTTCACGGTGCGATACGATACAGTAGCTTGAGTGTTGAACCCAGTTGATAGAACTTTTCTTCATATAATGTGTCTGCTCATGCATATGCTCTTGTTCATGGATTTCACGAGTGCTGTATTAGAAAATTACCTGGTGTAATTGATCATGACAAATTCTGCCCTTGCGCTCAAGCCTGACCATGGCTGTTATTCATGACCTTGCAACTGGGGAGCAAGGAATGGTCGTATTGTTATTCTCCTCGCGTTAAAATGTTGGATCAGGTCTTGTTCAGCCGAGAAATACATAGGGAAATGGTCCCCCATTTGGCCCTTCATCACCTCTCATTACGTCAAGGTGTGCAGCAGTCCTCATGAGCAGAACCTCCTCACTGCGTTATTCAACCATTTCTCATTCAGAGCTGAAATCAACAGGAACTGACCGAACGGACCCTATGTACCCTATGTACCCACGAAAGGTAGTAAGCTGCAAGCTGGAACTTGAAGTGTAATATTTAAGATTCCTTCGCCCCATGTCTATTTCATATTTGCTTATGAATATGAGAGCCTCTCATTTCGCATCCCCCTGTTTCATCACCCTATTTCCTTGGACTCGAGATATCGTCCGCACGTGGACATGATGAATGAACCACTGCTAGTAAACGTGTTCGCCACCGTTAATCGTGATTGCGTTTCTGGTCGTCAACATAAGAATTTCGTAGCCGTTATCCCAACACCCATGAGCCATCATCGTCTGCTCAGGGCTCGGCAGTAATTAACAATTTGGAGCATGCCAATGTCCACGTTGAGCGAGAATGCACACCATGAAAATGCCAATCAGGAACCAACAAGCCCGCGGGGAAACAAAACTTGATACTGAAAATGCAGGCACGCACAATATAGTTTATCCCAAACAAGACGCTGTGGTCAGTCGCCAAAAACAAATAAACCGTCCCGAGATTGTCCTAAAAGATATATTTTGGGGTATCGAATCAAGTGGCAAGGGTAGCCGCCCGCCGTATGAAAATGAGCAATCGTAATCATGCTGGTACCGGTATTCGGTGAGAACTGTAAACCGAGAAAAAGCGAGGCTGTAACGAACCATCGCTAATCTGATCTGATCGACCTGTGCTGTCATACCAGGCCCTAAGCCATGCATAATCTATAACCATATGAGAAAAGCAAGAATGTGTCACGGGCTGTATATAAAAGGTGACGTCAAGTCTGGCACAGTCTAATGCATCGCATGTCGCGGTACATCATCCACCTTGACACCGGGCAGCCCTCGACTGTCCTGAGACATATAATCATAGCCCGGAGTCGGATGGACCTGTGACGGTTGTGCCACACTTCCTGTTCGGAACATAGTAGGCTGATTGGGGTCATATCCTCTCGTTATTCCATCGAACGAGGCATTCATATACGGTTGAGCCTGGTTCATTGGAACCCCGGGGCTGACAAAAGCGGTCGCTGGTGGATTGGCTGGCTGTTGAGTAAAGGTATACATTGACGTCGAATTTGGCGCTGTAGAACCCGGCTGCCATTGCTGCGTGTATATCGGTGTGCCATTTTGTCCCGCATACTCTGTTGAGGCGCTGAAAATGGATGAACGACGTCCAGAATCATGTGCAGCGGGAGGCACACCCATATCCATACCGAGGTTCCCGCTATTGGGGTGGACCGTAGGCTGACTATTCACCGGCATGGCGTTATTGTCAACGAAGCCATGCTGGTCTGGAGCCATGTCCTGCATCATCGAGTGGTTGTACTGGTTGCCTCGTACGGGTAGCTCTCCACCGAGGAAAGGTGTGCCATGCAATGAAGCGCCTGAGCTGTGGCTGTTTGACGAAGGCATCAGACCAGGGACTGCCGCCAACTTGTTTGGCGGCACGTCTTGATCGTCCTCTTCCTTGGGAACAGGCCCGTCGTCGTCGTTACCGGATGCATACGAATCAAGCATCTTATCGTCTGCCATGACAAAAACCTCAGTTGTCCCATCTGCAGATCGGGTTAGAAATCCACCCATCCAGCTTCCACAAATGAAGACTTACCAATCATCCCGTCCTTGAAACGTTCCTGTTGCTTGGCCACTTTGAAAATCTCATTAAGAAACGGCCGCTTCTTCGCATTGGCCGGATTATCCTTGTCAGCGAAAAAGCCTGAAAGAGCCTCGATCGTAATCTCCTCCAGCTTCTTCACGTTGAGATTTAGCTTTTGAATGTCAGGATGTTGGGTCTTGTTGGGCTCCACGATCATTCTGAGGATGTGATTAAGAAGATGAACTCGTTCTGGATTCAAGTTTGTTAGATGGGAATATGAAAATACTCAATCAGATGTTGAATATTACCTCGTTTATAGAGATGGTCTGGCTCCTTATGCCGCACCTTGTCCTCCTTTGTTGGACCCCATGGCTTGGGCCACCAGTCGGGTGCCTTCTCGTCACTTCCCGTGTAAGGATGTGTAGACTGCTTCTTTGGCTCCACGGCCTTGACCCATGCTTTTGCTATGAGCTTACAGGCTGTTTGCTGCATGTTTTTGAAACGTTGCTCATAAAATGTCCAAAGCTCAGTGGGGTTTCCGACCTGAATACCCTTTCTGATTGTTGTCGATATAGTCATGGGCGCTTCATCTTCATCAATGATGTGTTGGCGAGCTCTTGGTCTTTTCCGGCCTTGTCGTGCAGGCACTTCCCAATCCTCAAACTGAGACATTCGTCGGCGGTCCATCATACGGTTTCTTGGAAAGTCCATGGAATGCTTGTATCCATCGAAGCCGAAGTCATCAACAACAGGGCTCGCACCTGACTTCACGTTAGCCCTCTGACTCATAACTGGGCGGAAATCGACCAACCAGAATCCAAGCGGTCCATAGCACTTATGTATTTTTCCATATCAAAAAACTGTTTCTCGTAGCCACTGCGAGGTCCCGAAGTACTTGGACCAGAGAAGGTTTGAGGGCTTCCATCATCCATTACTACAGCCAAGAAATAGTGTCTGACCGCTATTCCACAGTCTCGACGAAGAGCATCGGCGATTTGCTTTAGCCTTATGTCAGCGAGTACTCCAATAAGCAAGTTTGAAGTTTGTTACCATTGGAGGCTGTCTTCTGTGCAGATCTTGAGCCTCTGGAAATCGATTATCGTCAACTCCATCCCCGACAAATCTCTCTGGCAGGTAAGGATGATGGTTATGGCGGGAGAACGGCTCCCTGGTCCAATCTCTAACCATGGTTCTAGTAGCTGTTGATATGTGCGACTTGCTCGAGTCAATTGTCGGTAGCCTACGAGTAGCCAATTACACCCGCAAGGCAAGTGGCTAAGCGCAAGCCAAAACTCGGTAAAAGTTTGTGCCACCGGCGTTCAATCTCAGATATTGATGGTGTATAAAGACAGACCCAATGGAAAATCAAGGGCCTAGCACAGCTTGTAGCACAGGAACATGTCGTGATATGCGGTAGTTGGTCAGTCGATATATAGTGACTCAAGTCCTAAGTGGGTGCGATTCCGGCCAGACTTGAGGCAGTCAGCAAGATATTATGCTGCTTAACAAAAGAAAACTCAGATTCTTCAGAAAAGTGCAGTTCGAAGATAATAATAGACCAGCAATGGTGTTGATCGCCCTTCGACTTGGACAAGTTTGTCTTGGGTGAGTGGGATCCCTGGGAACAGTGTGATGCGGCTCAGGTTGGGTGTTGCAGAAGGGTTCGGGAATAGTATGGGGGTGGTAATTGGAGTAGTGTGTGTGTGTACCAGGGGGACGCCTTCAAAAGGATGAATATCGCCAATTCCAGAACTGGTGGGGTTTGATTGCCAGAACAGTATGATCTGATCAAGTTGGTGATTTCCAGGAGACAAATCCTCGCAATGCAGACTCTTCAAGATTCTTCTCCAGACAGGATACGTCGTGCCGAGCTTGAAGTCGATGCGTGGAGTTGCTCGTCAAGGGCAGAGTTTGATACAATTAGATATGCCGTCGAGTATATCCAGCCACAGCGAGGTTGCAAGTGCAGAGTTAGTCTATCGTCTCGCGACAAGTCGAAAAGTGGGAGGTGTATTCCAGGAGAAAACTTGATCTCCAACGTTGTAAACTGTGAAAAGGTAATCTGAGCCAGGGCCTCCGAGCCTTGACTTGAGAGAAAGGTTTTACTCAGGGTCCTGGTCGAAGTCAAAATAGCGATACTGTCTGTCGAGAGAGGACTTGAGAGACAGTGGCACGAGGAATTGGTGTTCGTCGTGACGGGAAGGTGAAGTGAGCGGTAGACAAGATTTCCGATGTTGATAAAAGAGGATGAAGTGATATGACAAGGTTACAGAATTGGAGCAGACGTAAAGCTGGGGAACGAGGGATGAGTCTATAGGTCCCCGCACTGCCTTCAGTATATGGATGAACGTTGTCTCTCTTCTCAAGACTTTAGTTCCGGGGCAGACAGCTTTCCGTGCCGTTGCTATCCCAGGGTGGGCGTATCTCAATCAGCGAAGGAGAAGAGAGATTTACAGACACCTGTTGAATGAATTAGAATGGAAACAGACGACAGGGACCAGCTTGCTTCGAAGTGCATACACGCAGACACACCAGATGAGTAGTATGTAGGGATCAATGGATACGTGTAGGTAGCAGTTGTAAGTCTCCGATCTCAGGCCGTGGCCACCAGGTATCCGCCTGGTCAAAAGGTGGAGGGGTCAGAGGAGAAAAGGGGGTGCGAATGCACGTCTTGCAAGAGAAATGGAACACCCAGCTGTGGTGGCAGCAGCAGGTCGACAAGAAGAGATATTCAGCTATCACCCAGGTCAAGAAGCCAAGGGTGGGAGAAAGGCAGGGAAGAGTGTAAGGGCCATTCATCGTCAATGTCGCACAGTACGGGGTTGAGAGAGCATGACGCTAGCCACTCAAGGTCAAGGCAGTGTCAACTCGAGCTGTACGGGACAGGTGGATGCCAAACCCATGATCCACAGAGCTGGCTGACAGGGCTCATTTCAAGGGTGTTGAGGAGAAGAGACGACGGTTGGCCCACGCTTAGCTCCGACGCCCCCACACAATGATGGATCTGAATGTGGTTTTAGAAGGGTCAGGGCATAGGTGCCAAATAGTATCAAATCAGATACGATCCTCCAAGATGAGATTTGCATGGCTAGCTGTGCTGTTGACACAACAAGCTGAAAAGGCTAGTGCTAGTGTGTACACTGCTAGAATCTGGACTCATGACTGCAGAGTCAGATTGATGATCCAGTCGTGAGCGGCACCAGCATCAAGCTCGCAAGAAGGAACTCAGTCTGTTTGAACGACAGGGGTTATGCCAACGATGGCTGAAATGGTGGGCCCCGGACTGAGGGCCCAATCAATAGTTGCTCGAAAGGCCAAAAGTCCAAGAAAGAGCAAAAAGCAATGCTATGAGCAAGACGCATGACTGAGGCGATTGAGCCAGTACTTTGTGCTAATGTGAGACACAGAGAGTGATTAGGGCGGTCTTCGACCCAGCCAAAAACACCAAAGCGATCCAGTAGTGCTTAGATTGACTAGCAGCCTGCCCGGATACGCGGTCGTATTGCATCATCCTCTTGAGTCTCAATTTTTGCTTTTTATCCAGCGGCGGTTTTGGATTCCAAGGCTAAAGATAAGTTTGTGGCCATACCGTGCAATACTGTTAACAGCTCGACAGTGGCCCATGGCTTACCGAAAGCCTAGAAGCTTTGGCTCAACGTTGTTCATTGTTTTTCAAGATATGCAAATGCCAAGTCGCTGATTTGATGCGGTGAGTGGGAATGCTAAATATGATGTGCCATTCTCCAGAAATGCAAGCCGGGGACTGTTCGGAGTGGCCTAACGAACGAGGTTGCTGTATGTATGTAGATGCATTGCTTGTTCGTTCTGTCTTGTGCCAGGAACGGCTCGGATAAGAATCCGTGAAAATGGATGTCGACTCTTGCAGATGCTTCCCATTGCACTGTATAGGACATGGGGGTCGCTCCATATCTAACAGCCGATTCTAGCTGCGATGGTGACGGACCATGAATCTAAGAGTCTTGTATTAATGCCTGCATCTGTTTCTCTGATCGCACAGCTACCTACATCATTATGTATCGACTGTTGGCCTGCCGAATTGTGCCCACTAACCAGCCACCAACCGACGAACCGTAAGGTTGATTACTGGATTTGTCTCGGTGGTCAAGATGGGTCTGCTCTGTGAGTCGTGTTTTAGGGTCATGGGCTTGGGAAGCTTTTCTCAAAACGTGTAACCCTGCAGGACTGGCTCACGCACTATCACCCAATGCATCAAGCGGCAGTGGTACAGTGCAATACCCATCTAGCTCTGTACAGTGCCATACACTAGTAATCGTAGTTCTAGGGAGGGAGGGAGGTAGGTAGGTAGGTATGTGCTTATGCAGATGCAGACGCAGGCAGACGCAGACGAGAGTTGACCATCACCAGCCCCAAGCGAGATCTCAGATCAGTTACGCTTGGGCACTTTGTAGAAAATGACGGGCGGATGAGCGATCAGCGACCAACACCCAACGTGGACGATGAAACTAAAATCCTGTGGCGGCCTTGGTTTAAGTTTTGGCCCATCGCTTATAGCCTTTCTGGCCAATCATATATGTCCTATGCACCAGAAAAAGGTGGGTGGCCCAAGTGCCTGCCAAAAGGTGCCTGGGTCTGGCGCGTGCTTGCCCTGGACTAGGTAGGTAGGTACCTCAGGTAGGTACCATACCAGGGAGATAGATTCCTGATTGCCCTGAACCTTCCTGCCCTGGACCTGGACCTAGACCTACATAGACCTAGGTAATCAGCCAACCAGCAGGGAAGTTAGTTCCTGCAAACTGCAGAGCAACCTGGAAACATTCAGTGCCCCATCCTCATGGAATGGCTCGTCTGCGAGCAAACCACGGCACGAAAAAACAATTATTGCCGAGAGACAAGTGCTATCCAGCGAGATTCTAGAGAAGGTAAAGGTAGGTACCTCGCCTACCTAGGTAGGTAGGAAATATTTGAGAAGTTCATGCCTGCCGCTTACCTACCTACCTAACAGGCCAGATCCGGATTTCTTTATCCATACACACAACTTCAGAGACATCATCGCAACCGAGACAGACCTGCCTCTGCGAATTGGGTACAGTATCCGTCGTGACGCCCGCAATCCAGCCAGCCACTATCACTGCCGCATCTCGTTGTTCGCTGTCCTTCTGTAGTAAAATCTACGCTTCAAGAGAAGAGTCATCCTTTGCTCTGCCATAACTGGCTTATTCGCGACCAGTTAACCAAGCTCAGGTTCTCGGCCGAACCCGACTTCATCAACCAAGGTTAACCTAGACTTTGGGCGATGGACAGGCGGGACGCGAGCGGTACGGCTCGGCTCCTCTATTAGCCTTGCAACCTACAGTCAGTGGAGGTCGACCCCATCAGCCAGATCCGCTCCCATGGCGTATTGCTAGCCCAAAGAGAGAGGAGAGAGCAAAGAAGAAGAAAGTTGTTATCCCAATCCAACCCACCAACGCAAACTGTTCTTGGCAGTATTCCCTCTCATAGCGCGGTACTGAACCTCTCTGTTCAAGATCACCCTACAAATTTACCCAACAGAACTCGCGCACTCCAACCATCCATTCTATGCCGTCAGCGGACAATGTTGCTTATTGCTGACTGACGAACCTCCTTTCAGCAACTTCGAATGCCATGCAGTCTCGTACTTTAGCCCCATCAAGTCCTCCCGCGACAGACAAGATCACAGCATTGCTTTATGCCTGGGCATCAAATTCAGCTTTGGTCACTCCAGACCTACCTGTACTGTAGTTACAAAGCGCTTTTGCCAGCAGTCGGTCATCAGTTTACAGGGGGCATCGGTAGCTCCATTTACAGGGAGCGGGAAGCACACACACGCACACGCACACGCACACACATATTGCACATTCACAGGCACGTCTGCGCCCTCGTTGGGCGATCCCAATGCATCAGCTGCAGGAGCAAGGATCGCACAGTGCATCAGCCACCACCTTTAACCCCATGAACGGCTTTTGCTCTGCTTGAATGTGTGGAGTCTATGAGCCTATGTAAACACAAATTAGTCAGGCGAAGGGGAACATCATTCAAAAACAGAATCATAAGCCCATAGAGATGTTGACAACTGCCACACTCTTGAGGCAGCTGGCCTATGTCGCCCCGGCACGGAGAAATAGTAATGCGGCTAGCTGGAGTTTCCAGCAAACCCTGTTAAGCATGCCAGTGTTTTCCTGGAGGTTGGCAAGCTGTTCCACCCCATCAGCCTCGCACATATGTAAGTGAAAAATAACGTTTCCCCTTTGCCCTGACAATCTTGACCATGAAGAGGTCTGCTATCGACATAGAGGAGAACCTTCAAATACGATGCAGGAAAAGCATACTTACCTTACATAGTCATGGATGCGGATCGATACTTAGTTCATTAGCCTGCAGGCGCAACATTATCTTGCGTTTCGACCATGTGTTCAGAAGCAATTATAGATTTCTCGGGGAAACTACACTAGTTGGTGTTCCATTCCTGTGCGGCACAAGGCCAACATGTTTGCTTGTTCATGCTGCCAGAGACTCGGCAACGTCTTTCTTGCCTCTTTATGTCTCAGGACTGCAAAACCCCCCCGCATCGGCAATCCACGGAGTGTCTCGCCCATCAAAGAAGAAACCGTCCATGACCATTCTCAATATCCCTGACACGGTCCGTCGGGGAGCAAGAAAACATGGGAACCTATTATAGGGTATCAATATAAACTCAGCAAAAGCTGTTCTAAACTTATGCTGAGTTACCTAATTATAATCACTTAGGGATCAAGCGTCCTGAGTTTTCTTTACTCCCTATACGGTTCAACTGTCTGGTCAGCGATTCGATGTTAGTGGGACCGACCCGCACTGTCCTGAAGCTCCCAGATGACACAGACTGCCAGACTGACGCCCCCACGTTTATTGCTTTCGTTTAGGATACAGCACCGAGCGAGCTTGGAGTCAAGCTTAGCATTGATGCAATAAATATTACTTGTCACCAGCAGCGCAAGCTTCAACGTCATGGGCCTTTCTGTCGATGTTGTGCCCATTCCTTCTGGAAACTCTGCTTTACGAAGATGCTTTGATTGGTCGTGTTCCTCTTAAGCTTCGTCGCGAGGCTAATCTTGACCACACAAGGACAGCAGGTAGTATCGAAGAACCACCGTGATGTACATGAATAAGTGGTTTTTACAACAGAAGATCAGTCCACGGATCAGCAAATGCCGTGATGCGGCTCGGCCAGCTTGCCAACCTAGCGAGCCCCTAAAACGTATCCCAGGATTGATCTCTGACTGTTCAATCTGCTTCAACTCGCCACATTTATAGCTTCTGCTTCTGATTGCGCCTCCCAAACACCTTTGCATCAGTAAGTTATTTTCATATCCAAGTGACCGCCGGTGAGCTAAATATCAGGCTTTGCGAGGTCCTCAACACTCTTTAAGTCACAATAGACGCATTCTCGACGCCTTATCACAGAGCAATGCTAGAGCCTTTGCACGCCTAGCCAGTCAAGTTTCTATGACCTGCTCACCTCAATGGCGGCCCAAAAATGCACCATACGGATTGTGCGGGAATATCGGGCTGGATCCCGCGCCCCGTCCCTCATATCCTACATATGCACCATGCAGTTTGTAGTGATCCCTGTCTTGCTTCAGACGGGAAGAGTGAAAGAGAACATGGACATTTGAACCTCTAAAGACATTTATGTATCAGGCGAGCCAGGCGTCTCACCACGAGCCTGCAGCATCGCCCCCAGCCTCTGTTGATCCGGCCAAGTTTGGGCTGTCTTCGCTCAACAGGGGCGTCAATTTACCACTCACTATACTCAAGCACGTGTCTGGCTATTATGTACTCATCGTTACAAGACATGAACTTAGGTCGTTTTGAACTAGGTGTCTTATAAGGTTATAGTCCTAATGACAAGTAGACACTCAGCGGAGATCCGGGTCCAGTCTAGGCCAGTTCTCTTTCAAAGCAACGTCAACGACGTATCAGGTTCGTATGTACCTGGACTCAATTACGACGGAAACCATATCAGTTGGCTACATCCTGACTTCAGACTTGACTGGCAAAAGAAAGCATATCTGCGAATTCCAGATTGACCCTCGTTGCCCCTCAGCTCGACAGAAAATTTCATTTGCTGCTTGACGATGACATATATTGCCACTACCGCGTCTGCGCGTCCACAGCAGATTCATCAGTTGGATTAAACAAAGTGCCTTTGGCTTGGCGCGTAACGGAACTTGCAGCGCTAGGTCCAAGGCACCACAGACCACCGAAGCTATGCTCCGACAGCGAGATTCTTTGGTGCCGGAGAGACGGCTCCGGAGCCTTAGCTTGAAGCTTGGAGGTCAACATGAGTGACATTGGCTGGCAAAGCCTTCACGCCGATAGAATATTTAGTCAATTGTAGTTCAGGATCCCTCACTGATCCTGCTGCTCTTTTCTACGCACTGACGCTCGACCATCTCGAGAGAGAACTTCGCTCGGCGGTGTTACCGGTATTACATAGCTATTACCGTCTTTTTTCGCCAACATAATTCTCCGTGTCACACACTGTTCGGTTGGCATGTGCTATTTTCCGGGCAGCATGCATAACTACGGTACATACTATGGCTACCCCAGCATGTAACGTGTCAAGTCTCCCTGGTCACTTCGATGCTTCATCAGATTTGTCAGTGGGCACCTTCTAGGGTGCCCCCCCTGCTACCTCAACACCACCACATCCGTTCTTGTCCCTTGTCACCGGGGATAAGCCAGCAAGAGGCCAAGAGCTACGGTGCACGGCCGCTTCGCGAGTCCTCCACCGTCAGTGTAGGCTTCTGTACGTATTTCGCAAGTGGCTCGCAAGATATCCTGTTCATCATCACGGAGAATCTGTGCCTCTTGGCCACTCGATGCAATGGACGAGCGAGTGCATGCAGCGTTGCATGGTTGGGTTTGGTTTGCTTCGTGATGCATGCAAAAATCCCTCCTCTTTTATTTTGCTGTTCCTCTATGTACAATTTCAATTATGACAGGTCCAATGCTAGGTGTGTCTGTCTATTCAACTTCCAACCCAGCCTGCTTCATAAGCCCGTAGAATACACCTTGCTTCTTGAAAAGCTCGGCCGGACTATCAAACTCGACCACCTCACCCTTGTCGAGCACCACCACACGATCGCTGTCCAGGATGGTGTTGAGGCGATGGGCGACGGTAATGATGGTGCGGTTAGCGAATAAGGGTGATCGGAGAGTGCTCTGCAGCATGGCGTCGGTCTCAACATCGACTGCAGCTGTTGCCTCGTCCAATACCAGGATATTGGACGGAGTGAGCATTGCGCGAGCGAGCGAGACGAGTTGCCTCTGACCCTGGGAGAGATTGGAGCCTGTAAGGCAACATATTAGCAGCTGAACAAACATGCATGTGAAAGTCGGTTGTGGTATGAATAAGCCTGATATCTCAGGGCCCAGGCTGTTGGTGCTGCTCCTGAAAGGGCAGACCACGGGACTTCGTCCTCATGCGAGGCGAGCTACCAAGCACATCTGATGCCTTTGAAATGGCTGCAGAAAAGAGACTGCTCATTATCGTCGGCAAGGGCCAGATGTTAAGCCACACCACATCAGACGAAGCCATGGATGCTGAACCAGATGCTCGGGTGACCGGTGAGGGAAATCGCAGACCGGTCAAGAAATGCCGACAGAAAGCGCATTGCCGTGCGTGAACTTACCTCCTTCGTTAATCTTGGCCTCCAAACCACCATCCATGCTCGAAACGTGGTCCTTCAATCGTGCGTGCTCTATAGGGAAATACGTCAGCAAATGTTACACAGCGTGCTGACAAAACATTCGCTTGTCTAAGCCGTGCATGGGTGTAGTAGGGTTGCAATGTCGGCGTTTACTTACCCAACACACTCCAAAGCTCAGTGTCATCATGGACATGGCCAGGATCGAGGTTGTCCCGAACAGTGCCTTCAAAGAGCGCTGCATCTTGAGGAATAATGGCTAGCCTTCGGCGCAGATCGAGTAACCCAATGGAAGACGTGTCAATATTATCAATACCAATATGACCCGTTACGGGTTCGATGAGTCGGAACAAGGCGAGGGTCAGAGATGACTTCCCTGCACCTGTGCGGCCCACGACACCGATCTTCTCATGCGACTTGATGTCAAGGCTGATGTTCTTGAGCACCAGGTCCAGACCCTCACGGTAACGGGTGCTGTAGTTGACGAAATCAACCTCGCCCCTAGCAGGCCACGAGACAGGGGGTCTGTTCTTGGCGATGATCTCGGGTGCCTCACTTGGTAGGGCTGCATATTCGAGGACACGCTCTACTGACACAATGTTGGTCTCGACTTCGACGGTCTGACGAACGATCCAGTTGAGAGAAGTCGTAATCTGCAGAGCATATGACATGGCAAGGCCGACAATACCAGATTGGATGGGCTTGTTGCCAGTGACGGCGATGATGGCAAAGCCAGCGGCAGCCAAAATGACCACAGCACCAATAAACTCGAGGCGAACAGCCAGCCAGCGATTGGCGCTGATTGAAGGGAAGTAAGCACGGAGATTAGCATCCACACGCCATTCGTTCTCGAGCTCGAATCGCTGCTGCTGTCGGAATGCCCGAATGGTTGAAATGCCACCCAGCGACTCCTGGAAATGTGCATAGATCGGGCTACGGCTCACACTGTCGAGTCGCTTGAGCTCGCGAGATGTTCGGAGGTAATATCTCTGGATGTAGTAGTAAGTCAGGGCTAGCGGGATGATCAATGCAACGAATGGTGGCGTGGCGAATGAGATGACGACCAAGGTGAAGCCTGACTTGGCCGCGTTCACAAATAGCATGTTGAAAGTTCTGGCCAAAACCTCATCAACACGATAAATATCACTGTCAAATGGATTAGCATCGACCTTTGATCTTCCCCAAGTATATACTGACCTCGAGAAACGGTTCAAAATACGACCAGCAGGCGTTGTATCAAAGAAAGACATGGGGGAGCGGAAGATAGCGTTGGCCATGCGCTCATGAAGCTTTCTCGATGCCTGTTGCTACGTCAGTTTTTATACTCGACATGATCATGAAAAATCACCAACCTCAATGGAACAGAAGATCCAGAGCACAAGAGTCTGAATAACAGTGAGAGCGGACGCTCCGATACCAAAAGCGAAGTAGATTCCGAGATACTTGCCAACATTAGCGTTCGACTGCTTTTCTTGGTTTTCTCTGGACCACTTCTCAAGCCAGAAATTACCACCGATTCCGGCAGTCTGTGCAGCAATAAGCATGAGGAGATATAGAGCAACGGCATAAAGGTTGTTCATCTTGGCGTATTCGCCATAGACAGACCACTTGACCTTGCCTTGCTCTAAGTGCTCCTTGGCTTGCTTGGTCTTGGACGAACCACCGATTTCCTCGTCTGTCAGCTTGCCTCGTGGACCTCTGAAGCTTGCAGTGCTGGCGCGGCGCAGGGTTGCCATGCTACTTGAGCGAGGCTTGGCCCCAGCACCGGTCTTGATGGGAGCCATCTCGGGGACTTGTTCCTGTGCCTCCTCAAGCTCTTCCTTGGCCTGGCCGGAGTCTGTCTCGATGATTGTAGCAGCCTTGCTGCTTGAAGCACTGGAGCTAGGTTCACTGCTGGCATTGCCAGACTCGTGTCCGGCTGTCTTGAGAAGTTCAGCAACGAGTCCCTTCTGAGCAACCAATTCCTTGTACGTTCCTCGCTCGATGATTTGGCCCTCCTTGAGCAGAGACACGTAGCTGGCCTGGCGAAGGACAGCAATGGCGTTAGTTGCAAGAATGCGAGTCTTTGAAGCCAGCAGACCACGGGTTCCGAGTACATTGTCGATAATGTGACGGCCAACATGGGAGTCAACAGCAGAAAGAACGTCATCAAGTAGGTAGATATCCGCACGAGCATAGACAGCACGAGCCAGTGATACACGTGCTTTTTGACCACCACTCAGGGAGATACCACGTTCGCCAACAACAGTTTCGTCTCCATCTGGAAGCTGTGCAAAATCATCCAAAAGAGCACACGCCTGGACAGTCTTCTCGTAAAACTCAGCATCATATTTATAACCAAAGATGATGTTCTCCTTGACTGTAGCATTGAGAATCCAGGTTTGCTGCGACGCGTAGGCAACAGTTCCTCGTACTTCGACGTTGCCCTTAACCTTCCACATATCACCGAGAATGCTTTGAAGGAATGACGACTTGCCAGCACCAACGCGACCAACGACACAGGAGAGTTCTCCCTTGTAAGCGGTATAATCAATATCAACAAGAGTGGGCTTGTTCTCGTGACGGCTCCAAGAGAATGTACCATCACGGATGATTATGCTCTCCTCACCAAGTTGCTCAGGGGCAGGCTTAATAGTGATAGCGTCGGGCTGAAGCTCTTCAGCAGTAAGGAAGCTGGTGAGACGTCCGATAGCGACAGAGGCTTCGACTATGGAGGTGATGACCATTGGAAGAATGGCAAGAGGGAAGGTCAACAGGTTGAACAGGGCCAATGCAGGGAAGACGATATCACTGGTGAGGGGCTTATCTTGGGTCAGAACAAAGACGGTGAAGGTCGAACATGACACGAAGAAAGGCGCAGTAGTCCAAGTGAAGTTGGCAAAGGCCTGAGTGGCACCGATCTTTCGCAAGTTCTTCAGTTCCTTTTCGTTTCGGACGAAATTGAGTTTGTTCATAAAGGCTGAGCCCCAAGCATATAGCTTGATGCTCTTCATATTGTTGATGATCTCGTTGATCAAGCGACTTCTGGCGTCCTTATTCTTCATCTGCTCCTTTTGCATGTTTTTCATAATGCGAGCGACAAATCCTTGAATTGGCATCATAATGATCATGACCGCAACGCCCGCCATCATAGACCAGCCTAGCAGATTATAGAGGGAAACCATGCAGATAATAATCTGGAATGGCGCAGACCAAATTTGCTGGGCGAACTGGGTAAGATCCTGCAGACGTTGGCCATCAACCGCCATGTAGTTGACAATGTCACCGGTACTCTTTGAAGCCCGGCCTTCGCTTGACAGGCGTAGGGACTTGCGGTAGATGGCTGAAGACAGACCACCCTTGATACGCATTCCCGTCACAAAGGCAAGCTGGAAGTACTGATGAACCATGGTGGTTTGCAGGACCGCGCAAGCGAACATAGCCAAGGCGATAGCGGCGCCCTTGACAATAGGCTGAGGAGTATTACCTTCCTCGTACGACTTCACAAACGAGATGAGAAGCCGAAGTAGCTGGGGCTGAATGTACTGGGCGACATCATTTGCAACCTTGAAGATAGCAGCAGCACAATAAGGACCGCCATATGCCTTGAACAAAACTCTCCACAGCGAAGGGCTCTTATGGTGTTCCAACTCGTATTGCCAAGCTTGGTCAAAGCGAGATCCAGTGTTCTTGGTCTGATCATCCTTAGCAAGAGCCCAGAGATCCTCTTCGGTCAAATACACTTTGTAACCATACTGCATCATTGGTGTCATCCAGGAGAAGGCGAGCTGAGAAAATGCGTTGGCATATTCAACGGGACATTCTTCCTCTTCCTCGATGGCTTCATATCCACTTGGGCGAGAAGTTCGGGGCCACAGCCACTCCACAAGGAACTCTACAAGAGACAGTCCAACTCCGACGCAGTAGATAACGAAGTACGGCAGGTTGGAGTCGTAAATTTGCTGCGAGATAAGAGATCGTAGCTTGACGCCGAAGGATATGAGGAGGAAGAGCCAGTAGAACAGGGCGACGCCGCTGGGATATCGAATACGCGAATGCTCGATCCATTGAATAGCGAAAACGACAAATAGTGACAGGATAGTCAAGAAGGTCGTCAAGACTCGGAAATCGCCATACCAGATATGGGGCATGTAGACGATTTGAACGACAAGCTGAGCAATGACGTCGACAATGATGACGGCGAGGAGGGACTGAGACAACAAATCAGCTCGATTGAACAGAACATTAGTAGAGAAGGGTGCAGAAGAGTTTACCTGCTTGATGTAGAAGTGCGCATTCTTGGTCTGTCCCTCCTGTTTCTGCTTCTTAGCGAGCAGCCACCAGACGGCGAGCGATCCAAACACAAGGCCAAAAACAGAGACAGCAGAGATCCAGACGTCGATAAAACAAGGTGTAAAATCATAGCGATGAGGACTTAGGGGCCCCCATCCTTCCGAATTCCCACACAGAGGTTGCTTAAAGGGGCCGGTAGTGAGATAGTTCGCACCAAGCTCTCGCAGCGGGCGGAAGCCAGTGAACGAACCCGTCTCGAAGAGAACCTGTTGCTCGTTGTAGAGAGCCATTGTTGCAGTGGTTGCTTCTCAGGGAGTTCGGGGTATCGAAAAGGTTTCGCGCAACAGTCACTTCATGCTAGTGGGACGTGTCGGGTGTTTCGTAGGCGACAGAGGCGATGGCGCGTCCTTGGTGACGATGATGGTGACGGGATAAGATTTTGGAACCTTAGCTCGGGAAGCTCAATGTTAGTTAGTACTACTTAGAGTAGGTACGTCAGAGCGAGTGCCGTGAACCGGACACAAGGATCGGAAACGGCTCGGGAGACAAGACAGAGACAGAGACAGTCTCAGAACAGACAAAACAAGCCCAGACCCGAATCCGGTCACCTCAGGCGAGAGAGATTTGAAGGATTGAAAGAAGAGGTTGAAAAGGGAAAAAAAGGTTCTGAACTTCTGGGCGACTTCCGACAGGCAGAATCTCGTCGAATTGACAGGCCCTTGTCGTGGTTGGTAAGCTGGTCCCCAGAATTTTGCTGCAAACCCAGCATACGCGAACACCCAGACATGCACTAACAATGCAATCCTGGGCACTAGACCAGGCTCGAGCTGCTCAGTGGGGTTGCTTACTGATGGCAAATGGAGATAGGTCTACGGAGTTTAGGTGAGATCACTTCCCAGCCAATATCGTCTACCCTGGAGCACGGAGTTTAATTATCATTTTGGTTGTTTGTGCGACTAATAGCTATACTTGATGCTTTCTGTGTATCGTGTTCATAGAACCTCAGCACGCTAACTGCTTGTTCAAGTCGTAGTCCTCAATATATTCTCTCTAATTAGCGTGGCTGCCAACACGTCTTGACAAGCAATCTCAATCAGCACGAGAAGTGACTTCGGTTTTCAACCATTCGATCACCGTCTTGGAAAGCCACTCCTGTGCTTGGGGTTGATCAACGGTATGGCTAGCGCCAGGAATCAGCCCCGATAACCTACTGACAACCGGGTTCAATGTTTTGTATCTGTTGTTGCTCGCAGCCTGGTCGATGCGCCCTGGTACGAACTCGTCCTCACCAGAATGAAGAACCAGCACTGGCTTATTGAACCGAGACCAATTCCTTTCAACGACATCGTCGGGTAGGTCTGATGAAAAGTAATCATCGTCGCCGCTGTTCATCAGTTAGCCCATATCGTCCTGATAGCTGGATACCGTTAAACACACCCTTTGCTCGCCAGAGACTGGAACCGATACGCCGAAATGGGCGCTCCCAGAACAGCAGGAATCATGTCAAAAGGCATACAATCACCACCTTTGCCCTCGGAAATCATCTTTGCGGCGAGATCAAGACTCGGCTGAGGATCCGGGAAGATCAAATCCAGTGTCTCACGATCCGATACCGGACCTTGCATAACGAAGCCATCGACAGGTTCGTTGTTTCGCTTGGCATAGTTGGCATACTCGATGCAGTCCTGCAATTGGTCAGAAGAGCTATAAAACGTGGCGGTAAAGGGATATTTTACCTGGCAGCCAGTTGAGGAACCAAATAGGACGATCTTTTCCTTGCCAATTCCTCGTAGATACTTGACCAAAGCCGAAATGTCTTCAACATCGTTGGAGAGGCTCGAAGTGCCAAACCCCGAGAAAGAGCTCCTCATGCGGAATTCGATAACGGAGAAGCCCAGCTCCTTTGCTTCCTCCAGACGCTGGGCTAGAAGCCGGGTATAAGGAATAGTGTGAGGTCCATCTGTAAGCCCACCGATGAAGACAATGGCATTAGGAGCTGAAGTGAGACCAATTTCATAGGCGGCCGAGCTTCGACACTTGGACTCAAAGGGGTGTACGGTGACTTGGAAAGGGCCTGAAGGGGACATTTTTGCAGCTAATGCAGAGAATTGCTGCAATGATAGAAGATGTCGTGATATTTCTTCCTCAGAAGAACAGAGGCGAGCTTTACTGGAGGACTGATGAGGCATATATAAGCTTATTTCCTTGGCTCTTACCAGGATCATAACATTGCACACTTACTCGGAGATCACTAAGAAGTCTTGGGTCAAAAGAGAATCTACTGTGATTTGTTGTTTAGTATAAGCTTTGTGATGGTTGTTGCAGGCATCAAATTCCTGAGAAGTTGATAGTGGGTGGGCGTACCCCACAGTGTGAGAGTTGCATCATGAGAGGGGTAGAATAGACTCATCAGGACCTATAGAAGTGACTGAGTACGAGGTAGAGTACCAGGAGCGCGAGAATCTGCTAAGAAACAAGATGTCATTTGCGCTGCTAGTATACAGTAATAGCGACTGAGATGTTAGGAAATATAAGGTTTCTCCTTAATTCTCGCGATTGCTTTCACTGTGCCAGGGCTGCGTTCTTACACGGTCTCATTTAGCGAAACCACTCTTTACTGGCAACGGACCCCTCCATACTTCAATTTTGTCCTTCTAATAAAACCACCAAACCAAGATCTCTCCATCGCTTTACATTTCTAGTGGCCATAAGTTATCCATTCATCTTAACCAGACCTGTATGCAGTATCCTACTACCTCACGTACTCGCGTTCGTGTTCGTTAAATTCTTGGCTCGCCTGTGGAGAATATGCATGAATAGACAAGCAGAAGCTCTTTGCTTCATCAACCATGGAATCAACAGCCAGTAGCAAGGAGAGGACCGAGTTCTTCCAAAGAGTAAGTGATAACTATCAAGCCCCAAAGAAGATACTGACTCAAATTAGCTTAAACCATGTTGCGTTAGGATAAGTCAGTTGGCGATCCGTGAGGCCGATGGACCAGCTTCTTCTCGAGAGCTTGGTGAGCAGACAGGTCGACTTTTGGAGCTCCTCAATGAACAGATCAGCCGGAACCCGCTAGTACTGGATGACAAGTTATCTGAATATGTCTTCTTCCCTCTCCATCACATCTTTCGCCAGATGGATCAATATCCCATGCCCTTGATCGAGAACTGCATCAAGACGCTTACAATTCTCATCGCGCATGGCTGGAAGACAAAGCTTTCTGCGGAGCTTGTGCGACAGATTCTAAGTCTTCTGACTTTCATTGTTGATGGAACACCTGGCTCAACCCCAGCACGCCCTGTCGCTGAGGAGACAGTGCTGGAAGCTTTCCGTGGGCTGACAGCGCTCTTCAACACAGCTGGTTTATCGGCCGCAGCTTCATCTGGGCTTTCGGAGACAGAGTCAATACCGGCTCTCGGTCACGGCGTAACTGTCATGTTGAATGGAGTGGTAGACGGTGCAACGCCTCAGATTCAACAGGAAGCACTGCGTGCCCTGCAAGCTGTGTACCATACTGTCAAAGAGCCTGCTGCGTTGGCTAGTTTCCTGCCTGGCACCATTTCCCTACTCGCCAAAGTCACATCATCACCTAACCGTTACAAGAGCACTGTTCTTGCCAAATGTCTCGAAACAGTGAGTCTGGTACTGACAAGTGTATTGGCCGATCTACGGACGCGGTCTATCTCGACAAAAACCGGAACTGATCAAGATGGGGCCGAGGATAACAAACTTCTATCTCCGGCTTGGCTCAAGGCAAGCATTACGCAAGTCAAGAAAGCCCTCTCATCTATTATGAAACTGCGTTCTCACGAATCTGCTGAGGTGAGGAATACCCTCAGCAAGCTTTGTGTGACCATTCTGGATGAATGCCATAACACGTTGTTCAACTGTGCAAACATACTTGTTGAGACAGCCATGATACTTGGGGAGACCGAGAATAAGATGTCCTTGACACAGACTAGTTTACAAGATCTTGTCAACATCTATCCTGAACTCGGTGAAATCGTGAAAACGGCGACATATAACTGGATGTCTAGTCTTTCACGGCTGATGCAATCAGCGGATGAAGATGTGAAGCGAGACGCAATACGAAATGTCTTGAAGGGTCTTGAGCTCATCAAAGACTTACAGATACAATCATCGACGCTGGACGAATCTATGTCTATTATGCTCCGAGATAGTGTTATATCTCTAATGCAAGCATCAAGAACCTCGGAAACTAACGAGAACATGGATGTTCGACTGATAGACAGTGGAGAAGCATCGGCAGAGCAAAACGATGTCCAATACCAGCCCGTCTTGCTGCCCTCCGAATCGCAAAAGAATATCCGCCATGAGATGGCATCACTCATTGACTTTCTTGGGTCATCGTCTCAGCAAGCAAGATTTGCTGGTGCTATGTTGGAGCAAGTCCAGGACTCTGATAATTCAGGCAGCCAAGTCGCTACTTTTTGGCTTTGCTTTGAACTTATCAAAGCGAGCCATAGATCATCTGCTGAAGCAGAGATGTTCTTGAACTTGTCATCAGTAACCGATCCTTCCCAGGATATCGACACCATATTCAGTGAGCTTTACACAACATCGGTGCAGATTCTCGACCGACACACAGATGTGGAATCTGTCGACTGGCGACTAGAAGCTCTAGCCCTAGAAGCAACTGCCTACACAGCACAGCGATCCGGAGAGTCATTTCGCCCTGAACTGATTGATGTTTTGTTTCCCATCGCAACGTTCTTAGGCTCCAACAACCCCAATTTGCAAAAGCATGCTATTGTCACATTGAACAGTATAGCAGCCTCATGCGGATATGCCAACGTTTCGGAGCTTATCATCCAAAATGTGGACTACATGGTGAACTCGGTTTCGTTGAGGCTGAACAGCCTGGACATATCGCCTGCCTCGATCAACGTTTTGACCATGATGGTCCGACTTGCAGGCCCCCGACTGGTTCCCTACCTAGACGATGTTATTGACTCTATCTTCGGGGCTTTAGATAACTTCCACGGATATCCAGTATTTGTCGATAATCTGTTTGTCGTGCTCAAGGAGGTTGTGAATCAGGGCGTTCGTTCGGATATGTTGTTGCTGGAACATCAGGCGAGTTCAAAACCAAACCATCGAAAAGTCCACAAGAAAGAACCCGGGCTCTCCGAGCTCTTGGATACTTTGGAAAAACGAAGGCAGCGGGCAGCACTCGATGAGACGGAAACAGAAGAAGTGAAAGGCCACCCAAAGATTCTGTGGAAGGAAGAAAAGAACGAGAATGATAGCAACGAGGCAGCTGATCCTCCACCAGAACCAGAAAAACCACCAAACTCACCAACCTACCAGCTCCTTCTGAGAGTGGCAAACCTCACGCAACATTACCTCACCTCCCCGACACCAACACTACGAAGATCCTTGCTTGAGCTACTGACAACAGCATCCACTGCGTTGGCTCCCGATGAAGATGCCTTTTTGCCCCTTGTTAACGCGATCTGGCCAGTAGTGATCGACAGGCTGCATGACCCAGAAGCTTATATCGTGGTCGAGGCATGCCGCGCGCTTGCTGGGCTCTGCGTTGCTGCGGGGGACTTCCTTAGCTCTCGGTTCAAGACTGACTGGGCTGAATGGCTTCGAGATTGGTGCCGAAAGGTTAAGCAGCAAGCTTCCGCTTCACCGAGCTGGGTCAGACCCCATGGGGAAGCTGGCACTACGTGGGGGAAGGAAAGCGACGATAGCCGAGTGTTGATACCCCTGAGACATGGTGATAGTCTAAGCGGGAAGCCTTTAACGCAAATAGTCGCACCATCTTCAGGTAGCTTAGGAAAATTTGCGTCACCAGTGAGAGTGTGGGAGGGTACGGTTGAGCTACTGACAGCTCTTGTATCTCATGTTCAGGTTGACGAAGAAATGTTTGATGACATTCTTGACCTGCTGTCGGACGTTTTGGAAAGAAACGTTGTAGTGCGGGAGGCATTGGAGGCTGTTAACGAGGACGCGGTGTGGCTTTCGCGGTATGAGAGAGGGAATGTTGAATGGCTCCCAACACCGAAAATGGACGGAGTGGAGTTCACTCCCATGGCAATCTCGAGGTAATGCATTACGAGATAGACAGAACAAACCAACCAATATCGACTTCTCAATCATACCATAGTGGGCATTGAAATGGCCAGAGCCGGCACAAGAACTCAGCTAGTGGTACGACTCGTTTCCCGGGGTTAGCATGGATGCTAGGAGCGCCACCGGGCAAACCGTTCCTTGACGATGATTGAAGGCAGCAATTGCCATTTGAGGACAACAAATGTTATGTGATGGCTTCACGTGGAATTTCCACACGAGGGGAGCCTGTGATACTCAAAGCTTACCCCTGCCAAACATGCTGTGGGGAAGTGAGAGGTCTAGATTCTGCTGACGGTTCCGCAGTGGAAACGTTGAGCATTTTCTCCGCATCTTATGTGTCAACACCTTCTTGAACAAGTTAGGTCTGAGAGGCTAATAATTGGAGTCGTTAGTGTTATGGATCTCCCCGAGCGAACCAGGGAGACTGAGATTACCCTCGAACCTCGCTCGACTCTACCCCAGAAACAGGATCAAGATGCTGCGGAAACGATTTCGTAATGGAATCAACATGTTGAGTGTCTAGACTCGAGAGCCTGGAGAATCCCCAGATTATGAGTCTGGATCTGGGGAGGCCTCGTGGCGGCCATTGCATCGTATCCATTTTCCCCAGAAAGCCAAGAAGACATAACGTAACGAGACTCTTGAGCAAGTTGAGCCTCATTGCTAGTTTGTCTTGAAATGGCCTTTTTTTCATGAGGGGAAATTCCAGCGTGAGGAGATTTTTCAAGCCACGATTGATATGGGCGGTCCAATCAAGGAGATACCGATGGTATGAGGGAGAAAAACTCGACAAGACCAGCTAAGAGATAGCGTTTTCCCTGGCTGGCGGTCAGCAGCTGAGAGCCAGCGGGAGAGGGGAAGGAGTCTCCAAATTGCTAGTTGGTCTTAGGGCTGTTGGGACATGGGTACAGTTCCAGATTCACTGATACCACCGAAGCTGGGGCGTTTCATGGCCAATCAGGGATATGTCAACTGCAAGAGGAGGGTAGTCTGGAAGTCTTCTAGCTTGAGGACTAGCTCGAGCTTTGCCACCCTCTTCTGACGAGACATGACCGCGCGACGGTGCCCTGGAGCATGTGGGGGAGAACCAAAGCAAGCCAAGGCCATCTCCAAGTTTTGCTTTGCTTTGCTCTCTGCTGCTGAAGACTCCAATGTGCTTGGCGATCTATTGGCATCGCATCGCCAAGTTTTGCAGCAGACCAGCCCAAGTCTTGTCTGCAGATCCTAAGGTCTGGGCAGCACTGGGCCCGACCCGATCATTTGGTTCACAATGACAACATGTGTCTTGTAATACGACATAAGCCATCAGTTGATTACTACCACCAGGGGACTTCCGAAGAAGGACAAGGGCCATTGGTGATGATGTCGACCTTCCGAAAGAAGCTGAAAGTGCTTACGGGGCCACTGAACAAGCGTTACGGACGGGGCGTTGAAATGGTCATTGACTCCGCGTTAGGAGCGCGTTTAATGGTAGTCGACTGCCCATGAAAGTCAACGGAAAACTGCCGAGAGGTTGACTCGTAATAGGGCGTCGGCAAGGATGCATATATATGATGTAACATGACCCAATGTGAGTTAATTCCAAAGGATTGCAGCATGACAAGGATCTGACACATCTTGGGTAGTATTGGTGAATAACCTTATCCTGAGGGAGGGAAACGTAAGAAACAACTCAAATTGGTTGATTGCTGACCATGCTGACTCGTCTATCAGATAGGCTATCTAGATTAACGTCAAACGACAGGCGAGTTAAGCGCCGTATCAACCGTTGTCATGTCTTTACCAGCACGAGCCAAGCATAACCGGCCCGGTCAAGGTCGACACGATTCTCGGCTACGGGGCTCTCTCGCGCTCGCCGAGAGAAAGACAAGCAGAACCAAGACGGCAACGAGATAGGGGGGGGCAGGCCACTACTGCAGTGTGACCTTTAGGCTGCTGTGCTCCAAGCTCCAAGGTGGACATGAAAATCCTGTACCCACCATGATACTGTAGCTTGGAGTTGAAGAGCCAATGGCTTCACGAGCCTAACGATTAGCCTCAAAGATAAACTCTTTGGGGCAAAACAAGAAAGGCTAGACTGCCCGTTCTGCACACCATTTCCTCCAAGTTCAACCAACACGCTAACATTAAAACTAACATTAGACTACCCCCCTTGACCCATCCTTGCCATCTCCAACTCCACCTCGCATCTGGCAGACCCCCAGCGCCACCAAATCTAGAACGGTATGGAGAGCAGTTCCATATTCTCGGTATATTGTGCAACATCGTCGATGAAAATGAGTACAAATACCGAGGCCCTCTCCCTCATTTTGGGAATAGAAGAACCAAGAGCATCACTCTCAACACTCACTCCTCTTTCTCTCACTCTCACTCTCTCATACACTTCTCTCTCCTCCCACCACCACCACTACAGCTAGTAGCCATGGCTTCTACTCCTCCCACCGATTACGGCAAGGAGGCCGTTCTCGATGTCTCCGAGACACGAGATGTCGAGACTGGTGAGGTCAAAAACGGCGGTCTCAAGCAAGATCTCAAGAACCGACACATGCAAATGATTGCCATCGGTATGACTTCACTTCTCAACTGTTCCTCAAACTCATAACTAACATGTCTAGGTGGTGCTATCGGTGCTGGTCTCTTCGTCGGTTCAGGTGGTGCCCTCCAGAAGGGTGGCCCTGCTGCTCTCCTCATCGGCTATCTCATCATCGGTATCATGCTTCTCTGCACATGCTTGGCCCTCGCTGAGATGGCTGTCCTCTACCCCGTCAACGGTGCCTTCTTCACATACATCGTCCGCTTCGTCGATCCTTCATGGGGTTTCGCCATGGGTTGGCAATACGCTCTTGCTTGGTTGACTGTCCTGCCTTTCGAACTCATCGCCGCTTCTATCACCATCAGATTCTGGAGAGAAGATATCAACATGGCTGTCTGGGTCTCTGTCTTCCTTGTTGTCCTCATGGGCATTCAGATCTTCGGTGTTCGAGGTTACGGTGAAGTTGAGTTTGTTCTCTCCATCATCAAGATCTGTGCCTGTGTTGGTTTCATCATCCTCGGTATTGTCATCAACTGCGGTGGCGTTGGCGACCAGGGCTACATCGGTGTCAAGTACTGGCGCGATCCTGGTGCTTTCACCAGCTTCAAGGGTTTCTGCGCTGTCTTCGTCGTCGCTGCTTTCTCCTTCGGTGGTACTGAGATGGTCGGTCTGGCTGCTGCTGAGTCTGCCAACCCCCGCAAGTCTATCCCCATGGCTAGCAAGCAGGTCTTCTGGCGAATTGCCATCTTCTACATTCTTAACCTGTTCATCGTCGGTCTCATCCTCCCCGCCAACGACCCTCGCCTGATGGGTGCCAGCGGTGCCAACACCAAGGCCTCTCCCTTCGTCCTCGCTATCCAGGATGCCGGTATCAAGGTCCTCCCTAGCATCATGAACGCTGTCATCACTGTTGCTGTTCTCTCCGTTGCCAACTCCTGCACTTTCGGTTCTACCCGAACCATCCAGGCTATGGCTGAGCGCAACATGGCTCCTAACTTCTTCAAGTACATCGACTCCAAGGGCCGCCCTCTCTACTGTGTTATCCTCCAGATCGCCTTCGGTCTCCTTGCCTACATTGGCGCTGCTCCTCAGGGTATGGAGATTTTCGGCTGGCTCCTGGCCCTTACTGGTCTTGGCTTCCTCTTCGTCTGGGGCTCTATCTGCCTCGCTCACATCCGCATGCGTGCCGGCATGAAGGCTCAGGGCGTCAACCTCGGTCTCATTCCCTACAAGACCCCCTTCGGCGTTGCTGGATCTTACCTCGGTCTCGGTCTCAACATCCTCGCCCTCATCGCCTCTTTCTACACTGCTCTCTACCCTGCCTCCGGCGCCTCTCCCAACGCTGAGGCCTTCTTCAGCTCTTACCTCGCCTTCTTCTCTGTTGCCCTTCTCTACCTCGGCTACAAGATCTGCACACGCAAGTGGCAGATGTTTGTCCGTCCCTCTGAGATGGATCTGGCCAGCGGCGCTGTCTGGTTGGAGGAGGAGGAGCCCAAGGAGCCCTTCGTCTGGGCTGACGCCCCCAAGAGGGTTCTCCGAAGCTTTTTCTAAGCATGTACGAAGGATGGAGTTGATATGATTACGGATACCCACACTACTGGATGAGTGAAAGAATTGTACATATATATGACCATGTAATATTTTGAGTTTTATACCAACAAGAAAAGCAAGGCGGTTAGCGTTCTTGAGCATTATCGGCACATACAATACGCATGCAATCTCTTCAAACATTTGATCACAGTTGCAGTGACGCACACAAAAGCTAAAGTGATCTACATTCCTTACTTGCTCGGTGATTCAACAAAGCTCTATGGTTCCTGCAAAGGGGGGTTTAAGTAAAGCAGTGACATAAGTTTCCTCCTCAACCATACAGACAAGACAAGACTTGTTCTCCAAACCAGACTTCGATTGTGTCCTAGACTGTCCGAGCAATAAACACGGCAACATTAACTCTTGGCCAAAATTGTTCTCGCTCGACACATCAACAAGATGACTAGGTACTCTGCCATATCTCCTTATTGGGACACATTGACGTCTCGCCGTTGCATTGACTGAACTAGTCTCTTAAACACTGCCCCGTACCCATTTGTATTCAGGTCGGAGTTTTGTAGATTTACTCCTACAGGTTGCCCAAGTTAGTGCCTCTGGGAAATTGATAGTCAAGTTCAATGAGCTTGAACTTACAAATTCCAAAGTAAAACTCAACCCCAAGAATGCCATGCATAAATATCAAACTTATTCCTCATGGTTTTTGGCTGAGATCACGATGCTGATGTCTCGCGGAAGGTTCTCCTTCAGGATCAGCGCATCAGCTGCGTCGAGGATCGAGCAGAGCTTTGAACGTAGAAGTCGGTCCTGCGATGCTGACCCACGCTCGAGTCTTCCGATTGCTTCGGCCACATTTGTCATGATTTCGTTGCGGTATGGCAGATCGTCGTTGATGTTCAGCCGCTTCTGGTGACGATCTTTGGCTCGGACAAGATCAAGGTCGAGGGAAGACATGACAGCAATGTCCATCCTGGAAGCCATGTCAAGAAAAGCACCGTACAAAGAGTGCGTTCGAGGAACGACATAAGCAATATTATTGACGAGACGCTGAAGAGCGCCAACAATAATGTTCTTGGTACCGTCGGCTTCCTGGTTGAGAAGACATTCGTTCCAAGGAGGTCCAAAAACTTGCTGGAACGACTGGCAACCGGGCTTCTCCAGGAGAGTCGTTCGAAGTTCCATCAGACTGGGGGTTGCTTCCTGAAGATAGT
Organism: Fusarium proliferatum ET1; assembly: GCF_900067095.1. Lineage (NCBI taxonomy): Eukaryota > Fungi > Ascomycota > Sordariomycetes > Hypocreales > Nectriaceae > Fusarium > Fusarium proliferatum. Next base: position 1,228,340 of record NW_022194794.1, on the reverse strand, counting down.
TCTGCAGAGAGTTTTGTATCTCACGGGCCTTGTCTGACAGTTGAACCATCTTCTTTACAGCTGCAGTTGATTCTGAATCATTGACCTGTTGAGCCAGTTGAATGTAGTCGATTTCATCGGACACCAGGGATGCAAGAGTGGCACCGGTCTTGCCCATGAATTTGTAAACTGATAAGTCCGTGTCTGCGTCCTTGATGATTGACAACCATGATTTCGCGACTTGGCTGCACTAGTACCATAGTCGGTTCTTCGCCTCCTCTGGAAGCACACGGATGATGGGCTCCGAGAGCCATGCCTTTACCTCTCGGATGAGAGCTGGATCGTTTTGCTTGTACTTTCGATTTCCGAGTTTCTCAAGGATTTCCTTGCCTTGGCTCAGTGCTTGACGGCGGTGGATGATCTGCGGCGCGTCGACAGTCCCCTTCTTCAGACAAGGGGCACCCGGCACTGACTTGATCCAGCCATTGAATCTCGCCATAGTAAGAAGCATCAGAGGGGTGATAGTGTCTCCAGGGATATTGGTTGTGACTGCAAACTTTCCGCGGGCGACCCTTCCAACTGTTGGAGACTTTGAACCTTCATCAGACTTCTTGATGAAGAACTGAGATTCACTAGTCTGAGGCCATACATCGATAGCAATACCAAGGTAAGCCCACACAGCAGTCTCGGAGACAGCGCTGACGATGTGTTTGGTGTTGCCGTTAGAGTTGATGACGACGTGCTTCAGGTTCAGAATGGCAGCAATAGCCACGGCGGTCGTTGCTGGGAGCATGTAAAAGTTGCCGCTCTTGGTGGTTCGGTTGGTATTGGAGAATTCTTTCAGGGGGCTTGCGATCAGCTCCTAAGAATCATCAGTCTGTTGTTCCTTGCAAGACCTATACAGGTTGACTTACCTGGCTCTGCCAGATAGCATAGTCAGTTGCCTCGACGACTTTGGTGTCCTCGATAGTCTTTAAGCAAGCCTTGAAGCATTCCATGTGATGATCGGGATCACGGCCAGCGAGTCGAAAACCCTCACGAGTCACTTGCTCATGAATTCGCTGCGCTGTCCGCGCACTTAGCGGCTGCTGGGCCGCGTCAGGCATATCTAGATCGTGGAGGGCGGGGGAGGTTAAGGAAGATATGAAGGGAAATAGGCAGAAGATATCTCCGATGACGGTCTAAGGTGACCAAGAATACTGAGAGGCAGGAAGAGATAGTCGAAGAAGATAGAGGGTGTTGAGGAGGGAGCGATGTTATGAAGAGGCGAAGCAATGCGCGTCAAGAAGATGGATGGATGTTGAGCGCGCAGGAAGAATGATGAAATGACCAGCTATCTCAAGAAGCCAAAGACTTATCTTGATAAGATAGAAAGCAAGTTCTGAGCAAGGATATGCTGTATTTCTTCTCCTTCTTCTTCTTCTGTGGTGAAGTGATAGGCAAGAGGGGGAGAAGGTATTGGATGAGAGCAGTGTGAAAGTAGGAGAAAGGTGAAGCTAGCAATGGAAGTTGAGGATGGAGTCTGCCGCTGTGCCAGAGCTAGACCAATTGTTCTCGGTCAGTGGCAGAACTCTTGACCAAACCATGGAAATGACCTGAACAGTTGACACTGGTAATTATTTTTCTTGATCCATCATGTGAACATGCAATACATCTCACTAAATGATAAGTCGCCATTCAAATCGAGCACTAGTTGTCACCATAATCAACGCTTCTATGCTTCGTCTCCCAAACACTTGGTAGATAGTCTATCAATGCCTCGTCACATCTTGGGGCCCACAGTCAAATATCCTTCAACAACAGCAGTAATCAACCGATTGGCAATAGCCTGAGGAGGAGGCAATCGCAAGTCTCCCTCCTTGTACCCCTCGGGAGCAGGCTCCCCAAGGCTGCTCGTTCCATTCTTAAGAGCCTGGCGGGCTTCGTCCATGGAGAACCACTTGGCCACCTCCAACTCCTTGTCGTTCAGAGAGATCTTCTCGCCATCACCAGGCAGAGCCTGAGCAATAGCTCCAATCATCAAGCTGGAAGGATAAGGCCACGGCTGACTCGAGTGGATGACAACGCGCCCAACACGAACACCGCTCTCCTCCCAAACCTCTCGCCGAACCGACTCCTCGATAGACTCACCAGGCTCGAGGAAACCAGCAAGCGTGCTGTACCAGTGAGGAGGCCAACGCTTCTGGCGGCCAAGAAGAATCTTCGTTCCATCTGCGGAAACAACAGCGGCAATCATCGTGGGATCCGTTCTAGGGAAACAGATGTTTGAGACGCCGTGACGGGTGGGACAATCACCTCGAGGTTCACTGGAAGCTCCGCCTTTCTTATCGGCGGGAGGGCAGACGCGCTTATAACCAGCGTGAACTGAGAGGTTGGGCAGCCCGCAACCGGCGCAGAAGGGACTTCGTGTATTCCAGTCGATGATAGACCTGGCTTGAGCGTAGAGAGCGGCTGCAAAGGTTAGTTGAAGATCGAACCGGTTTCAGGGACAACTCACCAGCCTCAGGCGACTGATTCATCGCTCGAGGGTTCTTATCCAAAGATAGTCCTTTCTTCTCCTGTTCCTCCAAGAACTGAGTGGCTTTCTCAGCGTGGTTTCCCTTGGGAGTGATGTCAATGGCGAAATAGGGGTGGCCTTGGACATCCCCGTGGTCGGAGGACGGGATTGAATCCTTCTCGTTACCCTCCTCTAGCATACCAACGAAAACAACCAGGGGTCTGGTCTCAGCAGAGTTGAAGCTCTGAATAGCTTCATCCTCAGTGAGAGCGAAATGGTCCGGTCCGATCAGAGGCTCGACATCCTTAAAGGTCAGATAAGCCGGGGTCTTTTTGTCAACAACCAGAGGGTTCAGGTCATGGAGTGCCAGATATCTAGCTGTAGGGCTGCTGAAGGCTTGTCGAAGGAAGCCAGTATCGGCACGCAGAAAAGAGTATCTGTTGATACGGCCACCGGCGTAGTAGTTGACAACCTCTTTTCCAAAACGGCGAGTCAACATTGAGTCGTCGGTTTGAAGAGCTGCAATCTCGGGCAGCCCTGGACCTGAAGTGGTTGTTGACATTGAGTGTTGTTGTGTTAAAGGTGATGGGATTTGATTTGTAATGCTCTTGATATGAGTGAGGTTGGTTGGAATGGTGGGGGTTCAGAAATAGTCGACACTTGCTTGATGCTAGGTAGATTAATGGCCAAGATTTCTTGTGTTGGATTTATGATACAACGTGAACTCTAGTGTTGATGTTGAGATTTGGTCATCAGTCACAAGGAGGAGGCTTTCTATGATCAACGTGAGGCAATGAGCGAGCAGTAACTAATAACCGGCTTCAAGTCCGAGGTCTCCGTTCTGTTTCCTGTTCATTCTGGGGCTAGCGGTGAGAAAGTCGCGGGCGATTTGCACAATATTGCGGCGAATGCGGCCATGTACCCAGCGGGATGGAGTTTGGATGAGTCAGAGCTCGTCTTGATTGGCCTGCAGAGAGAGGATCTCATTGAGATTCATTGGGTCCATGGATATCATATTTTTTGGTGTTTCGTTTGATACTTTATCAGATAGACGAAGCAACATCTGCGATCCACGATCTTGCATTCAGAACAGCCCCTGGCTATACCAAACCACTTCAATTGGTTGTATTTTCATGGCGTTTTCATAGTTCAACTGGCATTGGCCATTCGCGAATCCGAACCTGATCTACAGCTTAACTTTGTCCCTGTGCCGAGGTCGGACCCCGGAAGTATCCTAGCATCCAATGCCTTGAGCCAAGCCAAGCAAGCTCAGCTCAGGGCATTCTAGCGCATCTCCCCCGCAATCCATTCCTAATCTTGTCTCTGATACAGTGACGTCTTGTGCTGGGGGTGCATGGGACCATGCCTGGCTTCGCAATCTTTGACCAGGCAGAAAAGTCTGTCAATCTCATTCTTCATTCTTCATGCCACGACCCTTTTGTCTCTCCCTTTGATTTTTTGCCTCGCGACGCCCAGACTATCACCATCAGCGATTACTCCCTGACGAGTCGATTTTTCTTCATTTTAGCGAATGCCATAATATCACGGTTCGATTTATTTTGGTCACTCAAACGGTATCGCTACGAGCTGGGGTCGGCGCTGCACTCTGCCACCTTTCGCCCAGGGTTCAACCTCCATCATGACTCCGCCAACTGCGAATCTGAACCTTGACGTTGAGGCGATCTCGGGCATTTGCGGGTATGTCTCTGATTCTGTCATCCTTTAAAGACATCGCATACTAACTTTTCCAAAGTTCTATCTCCATTGCCTGCTGGGGTATGTCGCTATGACTGGTCTCAGCCTTGGAACAACACTAATCGCAAATAGTTGTCGTCTTCTCTCCTCAAATCATCCAAAACTTCCAGCGCAGCAGTGCCGATGCCCTCTCGATTCAATTCATCATTGTCTGGCTTCTCGGCGATGTTTTCAACATTCTGGGTGCCGTCCTTCAGGGCGTTCTACCGACCATGGTACGCTTCACGCGCAGCATTAGTCACCCCGTTTAAGGATCGAAAACTAAATCAATTACTTTTATAGATCATCCTCGCTATCTACTACACGATCGCTGATATCGTCCTTCTGGGCCAGTGCTTCTACTATCGTGGTTTTACATGGCGCGATGCCCCGACCCCTGCTACGAAGCCCAACACCCCGGCCCCTGGTGAACCCAACGAGCGCACTGGTCTGATCGCTCACGATCGTCATGAGGAGCGCCGCGGCTCAGACTGGTCTGGCCTGTCACCAGCTGTTCCTCACATCGCCGAAGATGCCACTCCTCAGACCCCTACTATCCTTCAGACTGTGGTTTGGAACACCATCATCGTCTTGATGGTCATTGCAGCTGGTGTTGTTGGCTGGTTCCTGGGTCAGAAAGCTTCTACTGGCGACAAGCATGGCGACAACAATGCTGGAGGCGAGGATAGCCTTCACTTCAGTCTTTCGGGTCAGATCTTTGGATATCTCTGCACCGTCGCATACATCGCTTCTCGTCTCCCCCAGCTCATCCTGAACTGGAGGCGCAAGACAACCGACGGACTCAGCATGCTCTTCTTCCTTTTTGCATGTCTCGGAAACATTACTTATGTCTTGTCCATCTTCGCCTACGAACCTAAGTGCAAGCACGATGAATGCCGACCCGGCGAGGCTCGTCATATTTACGGCAAATACATCCTCGTCAACCTGAGCTGGCTCGCTGGCAGTCTCGTTACTCTTTTCCTCGATTTGGGTGTGTTTGCCCAGTACTTCATGTACAGCAAGCCGGAGAGCACTGCTACGCCTACCCGTCGGCGAATCAACGACAACGTCACTGAGGAAGACGAGTACGATGATGACGAGAGTCTCAACGAGGACAGCTGGGATCAGCGTCCTCTGCTCCAGAGGGGCGACTCTGTCTATCACCCATGATCTAAATTTTATCTTTTGAAAGGCTCGCGCCTGAGATGACAGTTTTTTGTTTTGCTTTTTATATTCATTTGTTCTCCTATCTCCCCTGACTTGTTGGGGTACATATAGGATCGAACAATGGCAGGCGTTTACTGTTGGATGACGGAAAAAAGAGGAAAAGGAAAAGGTATCAAAAATAACAATTAGCATCAGGATTGGGTTGCTATCATGATGGAGTTGGGAAACATGATGTTTATTCGGATCTTAGATCAGCTCACCTCTCAGGGGTTAAGTTTATTCATCAAATGAATGTTTAAAGCTTTTCTACATTTATAAAGCCGCCGATGTCTCAATATAATCGAAGTCCTTCTCTTGATTGAGATCGATGGTGAAGGGGGATGTCGGCGAGTATCAATCAAAAGTCGAAAACATTATTATCATCAACCTCAGAGACTACTCCACTCAGTGGCATATTAGGCTCCGAGCATTAGGAGGTCCTCGAGTAACACGGAGTCTATAATTTTGTTACTCATAAATTCTACGGATCACATTTATCAGCAGCAAGCTGCTACTCCTCTGAAATGTTTTGTTAGGCGACCAATATTGTTGGAGTCACAGGCTACCCTGTAGACTCAGATAAAAATGCTTTCAGGATCATCAATGCCTTACACAAGCCATGATTTTCCTTAAATTTTAGCTCGGTCAAGGAATCAACGTCTATTTTCGTCATAAGGTGAGGCTCGCTTGTTGATTAGACAATGACTATTCGTAAAGCTTAGTCGATGAAGCTCGATTTACGTCTCGCCTTGATGAATAACCTCAACATCTATCTTACTCCTGCGGTTTCAGTGATGGGAAGTTATTTATATATTCAGAATGATAAGGAATAAATGAGCTGGGATGCTTTGATGATCAGGTTCCTTGTGCACAACAGGTCTCTGCAGGCAAGCCAGGGGATATAAGAAAATCTGGGATCTCTTTTCTAAGTTGTATAGATAGTTAGGTAAATTCAGTATAAATTTGGAAATGTCTAGACATCTTCTAGTTTTGGGGCCTAAGCTTAGGGCCAGATATTTTCTTGCTCCCTAGGGCAAGTTGCTATCAATTGAATCTGAGATGTCTTAGTCCTGTTGTTCAACAGCATCATTATTGGTATCGCGTAGATTTGCGGTGGATTGCTTGACCTTCCCTGCTTACCATTGAAAAAGGGATCTCATGTGAGGCAGAGAAGCCGAGATTTGGGTTGGCGTCTACTGGGTATATCGGTGATACTAAACCGAAGAGCTGATAGACAACTCTGAAGCCCACGATACAGCCAAACAAAAGGGTTTCGACCCGCCAAAAGAGTCCATTTGAAGCCCCACCCTCTGAAAATTTAGGTAACCCTCTCGGACAAAAATCCCTGCAGTGCGAGCCACCGATACTTTGGCCACGTTGGTGTTAGCGTGATCACTCCCGAAGAGTTGGTGGTATAAAAAGCCAATCTTCTCCCATCCTTTTGATTCCTTTTTTTCTTTTCTCTACTACATCAGTAGGTAGAACTTCACCGTCATGTGAATTTTTACTTAATGGCGGCTCCGCGAAAGCGGCTTGCTGAGAGTCAGATTTGTCGATATCTGGTTTTCCGTTCCCGGCCTCCTATAGCAACGTGATCGCTCTTCCTAATCAGCCATGGACGTCCTCAGAGGTCCTTGACTGTGGGGTGATCTCGACATACCTTCGAATCTTTAAATCTTCAATATCGTAAGCTCGTAGATTGCGCGTACGCGTGTGGCCTGCTCTTCTTGAGTTAGCCTTGATATGAAGACGGACCGTTGAATTTGCCCTGGGTTTCATTGCTTTCTAAAGAGAAACACCACAAATCATCAGTTTCTGCTTATTCCTATGGCTGCAGAATTTGTTGTCTGGAGATACTCGGAAAGTGGCTGAACAACAAAAAGTTTGCTGCAAACTTTTCGGTGACTACAAACAGGCAAATTTGTAGTTCAACTTGACACACCACACTATATCTCATGATAGAGACTAAACTGTACATCTCAAGAGTCATCGCATGCAAACTCTGCGCATGGCGTTGCCATTTGCTCGTATCAAATTTGCATCTACCAGAATCGGGACTATAGCCAGTCGTTGCATCGTTTCAGGTTATGTTGCTGTGCTCCACGACTGCGCACAGGTCTATAGACAGATGTCGATAGAAGCAATGATACCTCATATACAGAGTAGCTCATCAATAAACACCACAAACATTTTACCTCGCTGTAATGTCTTCCCTTCATCAGTAACCTTCGGGTCCGAGGCCGTGATAGCACGTGACGGGACAGAATCTGGAGGAATCTTGATGGGCGAACGGGCAGAAGTGGAGCCCAAAAAAATCTAAACCGGAGGAAGCCTTCAGATTTGCCCGAGATTCGGACAAGACTCTTATTGACGTGCGACTTTTGTCAAGGCCGATTAATCCACCCAAATCTACATCTCGCCCACCCTCTCCTCGTCTACTCGGTCGTCATCGCCCATAATGTCTTCTCTTTGGAACGCTTTCACCAGCGGCAATAAGCCCGCCCACCAGCAGCAACAGTCGCAGTCGCAGTCGCAGTCGCACCAACAACCCACGACACAAGAACCCGCGCATTACGCCTACGACCCCACGGAAGGCCAGGGCGTCGAGTCTTTTCTTCAGAGCTCTGCCTTTGCCGACCCCTCGCAATTACATCCCCTCGCCGGCCTCAATAGAGATACGCTTGAATATATTTCCCTCGAGGATTCAGCCCTGTCCGAGTTGCCTGGTGGCCAATCAGTTCTGCCCTCGCGAGGCTTCACAGACGACTTGTGTTATGGTACCGGAATCACATATCTCGCTGGCCTGGGAATTGGAGGTGCTTGGGGTCTGCAGGAGGGTCTCCGAAGGTCGGCTGGTCAGCCTCCCAAGCTGCGATTGAACGCTGTTCTCAACTCGGTCACTCGACGAGGACCTTTCCTCGGTAACTCGCTGGGTGTCGTCGCTATTATCTACAACTGCATCAACTCATTGATTGGATCTGTCCGCGGAAAGCATGATGCCGGAAACACTGTCCTCGCTGGTGCGCTGAGTGGTATGCTCTTTAAGAGCACCCGTGGACTGCGACCCATGGCCATCTCTGGTGGTATCGTGGCTTCTGTCGCTGGTGCTTGGGCTGTAAGTGCTGCTCTATGTCTTATACCCTGTTCAGCTGCTAACTGATTTTCAGATTGCCCGACGATCTTTCTTCCCTATCCCAGAGCCCGTCCCTGCGGTTTCCAACGAACTTACTCTGTAATAACATTATGATACACCTATTCACCGTTGTCGTCAATTGATCGACTCGTTATAATCGTGCCTTTGTGGGCGCGCGGCAACGACGAAAAAAAAAAACGAACGAAGAGAGGCGAGCTGGAAGATGAAGTACGGGAAGAGAAGGGATCCCCCGTTGTATATGATATGGGCGAGACTAGGAGTTTGGTAGCATATGGATTGTAACGGACATCTCTCCTCCCATGGGCAAGTGTACATTACATGAGGTTCGGTCAGCGAGCATTAGACGATTGTGATAGGGGCTGGGCGTCTGGTCATTAATGATTAAAATGTTTGAATAGTACTGTAAGTTAAGTTAAATGCAGTTAGCCAATGGGTTTTCATGGCAGCCTGTGCTTTGGTTCATGGAAGCAGTGCCTCCTGACAGTGCCAGCACTGGCCGAGATCGGTTGCCCAAGAAAGAGGAGGCGCCTACCACTTCACCATCTATCTACCACAAACACACATTCACAGCAAGAGATTCTATCGTACCCTCAACTTTTCATCTTCGTCCGCATCACATAAGCTGAGATGGCTTGACCTTGCCCACGACACATCCCTCAACATGGAATCACACGACTTTGGCAATAGCCAGGGGGCATTCCAGATGTATCTAGATGCCGTTGAAGAGCATACTCGCGACAATCGTCCATCTCCAGTGCTGACAGGCGACCCTTTCAGTGCTACTGACAATCCCCAGGACGACACAAATGCGGCATCATCAAGTCATGTACCTAAGCGGCCCCGGAAAGCACGAACTCCCAAACAAGGCATGGCTGATGCGAGCCTGAGAGAGTTCAAAGAGTTTATGATACAATATCGCCTTGATCACTGGAGAGCAAGGGCGCGGATCGTTCATGTCAAGGGTCAAACTAATATGACAGCTTTCTGGAGCCCACAATGGGCTGGCTTCGAGGTTGCGGACAGCGGGATCAACGTGTTCGATGGCTTCGACCGAACGTGGTTTGTACCATTTGACATAACCACACCCCTGCCCGCAGAAAAGCGGGAGATCGCAGAGGACCTCCGGAAACGACGCCTTGAACTAGAGGCTGCATATCGCACCAAGGTCGACAAAGACAAGACCTTTCCAACGAAACTGCAGCACTTAGTTGAAGAAGAGGTTAAAGAGACATGCCAGACGTTGTGGGAGCCCAATGCCTATGACCCAGACCGGGAGCCAGCAAGATGGGATGATGTGCGAGCAAGCTTTCAACTCAGTCACTTGGTCACAATGGTTGCCCAAACTCGCTTGGGTGTTGGCAAAGAACAGTTATCAGGCTATTACCAGGTCAAGGTCCTCGATTTAGGGGTCGACGGTAAGATTAATTACCAGTGTGTCAATCTACCCAGCGATGTCAGCATGGAGGGAATGCTTTCACGAATGAAAGTCAGGTTTCCTCCCGACAGTGAACAGAGCCAACGCACTATCAACGTCTTTATACACAGACTCGAGATTGTTTGGCATCGTGGAGATGAAGCACAGCGAAAGAAAGCCCAAGGCTTGTTTCGCCAGCTGCATGCATTGGTGCTAGCAGAGAAACCTGAAAGTGAGAGATACTCATGGGTTTTCAAGTTGAGAAGCAACTCCAATTTCTATATTCCCGCCGGCAAGTTGCCTGATCGTCTTAGGACGTGGACAAAGTTGAATGAAACAACCTACCAAGAACTACTTGAAGGCGTACGAGCAAAGAAACATCCGGTTCTTATCCGAGTGAGCATCATTGGTGCCCTTTATTGATAATTGCTAACATTGTGTGAAATAGCCCTAGAAGGTTCGAGTTCGCCGGTGGTGGGCTGAAGTAGATGATCTTATGAACCATGCTGAAGTTTTCTTCGGCGGAGCCGGGCTGTCGTCTCTCCAGCTTGACATCGTGGATGAACTCCTCGCCAGCCGCACCCAGGAAGAAGTTCAGCGAGCAGCGAAAACAAAGCAAGCGCTAGACAGGGCGAAGCTTGCGACTATGGGGACGCTTGATTGTCCAAGTAAGGACAACAATGATGACGAATTTGGCCCTTTTTGACAATGATTCATGGGATGAAAAGGGATGTATCTTGCTTCCTGATGGATGAGTTGCTATCGTGACGATGAATTGTTTACATATGAGGCGAGAGGATGAAATTACGCAGTAGACGTGTGATTCTGTATACACATGTGCATTCAGCATAATAGACGAGCCCATTGTTTAGGTACGTTAGTTTGGCAAGTTCACACAAGCGAACAAATAAGTATATCGCAAGAGATCAAGAACCTTGTGTTACTACCTACCCAGGCTCAAAGAGCTCAACTTTACGGGAGTTTGACTACCTTATATCCATTCAATGCTCAAGGCAGAAACACTGTCACCACAGTGGGCATGACAGCAGCCAGCTTTGCTCATCCACCACCCACCACCCACCACCCACCACCCACTCAACTTTAGCATAAAACAACACATTCCCTTTTAAATCATCTAAAAACACTTCGCTGCATTTGCTATAATCTCAACGGCATAATGTGCCTCCCCTGTTTCCCTTGGACATGGACAAAATGCGAAGACCCTTATGACAATTTGCACAAAGCCCCTAAGCAGACTGTCTGGGTCCACGATGGGCAGAACTGGGAGCTTCAGAGAGTGGTGAGCATACTTATTTCTTTGCATTTTATCTTAATTTTGCCAATTGCATCATCGTGGCCCTTTTCCCTATCAGATCCCCTTCAATCTTGCGGGCCACTTGGTACTGAGCCTGCGTCTGGACTGCCAGTGATAACCGACTGGAGAGCAGAGTCACCACAAAACGTGCCATTGAAGGATATCAAAACATAAACAAACCAAATTCAATACGCTAGGGTTGTCTTTGTGTTGTACTGCCGCCTCGAGCGCTGTTTGTGCCCTGTACGCACGAGAGGTATATCTTCTCGAAGTGCCTCTACTATCTGAGAGGTTCTTCTTCTTCTTTCCTTCTTCCCCTTCTTCGAAGATATTACGAGATCCTGAGGCTTCTGATTCACGAGCCCCGAAAGTGGATTTATTTTCAAACCTCGATTGTTCGAGTTGCACACAAAAGAAGCGATCATGGCCTCGGCAGGTGCCAGCGCCTTCAAGTCCCCCAAAATTCCTCGACGGCCAAAGACCCCCGAGACTCGTCAAGTGCACTTTGGCTCTCAGATCAAGCCTTCTACTGCTACTGCAACTCCTGCATCTGCATCTACATCTACATATACATCTGGCGCCGTCAGCGAGGGCATCACGGGCTACACCACTGCCAATTCCCCCAGCGGCGGCTTCAGTGCTGGTATCAACGGCGTTACAGCTCCTAGCACTGCTCGAGCTACGACAACCACTGCTGCTCCCCCAGCAACCACTTCTGCGCCCGAGGAGAAGGGCAGCAATCAACCTACGAGCTTCCCTGCGCTCGGCCTAGGCCCTAACGCACAGCCTCAGTGGCATATCAGTGCCGACCCGACTCAGAGCCTCGCGCAACAAGTGCCAACTGGTTTCGTCTCGCCTACCCCTCAGCACCAATTTCTCCCCCCTCAATTTCATCCCCATCCTCATCCTGCTCCCTTCATCAGCGCAGGGCAAAACCAATTCACCCCATCTCCAATCACCTACATCGGAATCGGACCTCAGTCTCCCGCTGTCAACACCGCAAACATGGGTGACTATCAGAACACTGCGCCTCCTGTTCATGGCATGAACTTCCAGCCGCCTGTTCCTGACACTACCTTTGGTCCCATGCAGCACGTTTATGTGCCTCGCTTTGACAATGGTCTCGCTGGTGTCCCAGTCGGGGCCTATGCCGGTGTACAAGTTTGTCCACCCTCCTCTTTTTCCTTCGTTGCCCCTTCTGCCCCTCTCTTGTCTCCTGTCCAAATGACGACTCCCGCCTGCACTACAGTTGTAGTGCCCAAGACATTCTATTTGAACGGATACACGTATTATGCAAGTTTACTTAGCTGATTTATCTTTGCGTTTTGGCTTTGGCGTCGAGTTGGCCTGAATCAAGTGGTTCAGTGCACCTCCGCGACTTCAGTGGCTTGGCGGCGGTCTACCTTTTTCTTTCGCTCGTTCCTCAAAATCTCAACACAACTATTAGCAAATACTGACAATTTCTATAGCAGCCCGTCGCCGGTGGTATGGCCCCCCAGCCTACCGTCCATGGCAGCTACGTTGTCCAGCAGCTGCCCTACTACTACCAGCAGCCGACCATGAGCCAACAGCCAGTCCTCGTTGCGAGCCACCAGCCCCAGCAGTTTATGCAACAGGTTCAGCAAGTCCCAGGCGTTCCCTCGGTCGGTGTTGCTGGTGGAGCTGCTGTGCCCGGCACGGTCCCCGTCTTTGCAGGTAATGTCCCTGGTGGTCAACATGTCCCTGGTGGTCAACATGTCCCTGATGTCACTGGTGTTGGTCGTACCGCTGGCGAAGAGCAGCTCCGTCAGATTCAGTTTGCGCATGCGAACAAGATGTATGAGCCGCAGGACTTCAAGCCAGCTGACGATGACCCCTCCCGTTTCTACTATGTTCGTGAAGTTGACGGGAACTGGACTCAGCGCAACCGATTTACCATTGATCACATGGGTGACTCCCGCTGGTATGTGACCGATGAGGGTTGGTTTTACGCCGTCCGACTCCCCAACTAAACGTTGCGGCCAGTAAGTTAACATCCCTTTGCCTCATCTCCCCGATCATGAGCTGATAATCTGGAGACATACCACGAAAGCCACAAGAATCATTCATTGGGAAATCATTAACCGCAAGCTGTAAAATATCTCACCACCATGAGTTAAAGTTGTACTAATGATTTTGCAGTTGGCTCTGCCCTCGATCGAGAATTTGATTTGAACTGTCACCGTGTCCTCCATGTAAGTAGTACGGAGACAATACGGCGACACAGGCTGACTTTTGAAAGGGATGATAGAGCTTCTCGTCCTTTGTCCGACTTTTCGACTTATAAAGAGCTCATGCTCAGTTATGCGATTGAGACTGTATCAATGAATAAGACGTCTCACGGATAAGGGCATGGACTGTTATGAGATTGCGCAAGGACACACTACCTACCAAATGCAGATAGGAAATTGCTTCGTATCATTCATATGAGGATACTCACTGCTACGGTTAATTGAAATTGTATAAAACGGCCCCGTTGTGATTGTTCTGCGTGAAGGAAAGAAAATAGCATCACATGTCGTTGATTTAATGTGGTGCAAGTTACTAATGCAAGTCATGGATGCATGTGGGGTTAGCTAACACGGGCTGTTCTGACTGTTTCGAACATCCTCGGTAATTGCATCATCGGCCCAAGGTTTATCAGATCATTCCTGTCAACTACATCCATTGATACACTCATCTCATTCTAGATCTGAGAAGCCACTATCAAATCTCGAAAGAGAAGCCTTTTTAAAACCACCTGTATTGGAGCCACCACATCACGTGGGCCACCAACGCAACTCAAGCAACGCTCTCAAGCCCCACGTAGCTAGAGAATCAACTTATCCTTGACATCACCCCAACAATAGGGGCCTTACTGTTTAAGCCTTTATTGAGAAAGTTTAAAGCTCTATAGCCTTACATAAGGCTGACGGCAAGGGCAGAAAAAAAAAGACCACCTGAGCTTATTGCCTCACCTTGTTAGGTCTATACCTCGCTAACAGGTAAGAAGACCTATCTTAATCATGATACATGAGGATACTCTTGGTGATCTTGAAATTAGCTTAGAAGACTTTCTGACGAGTTTCTAGAGTCCGAGGTTTTCTATTACCACAAGACCGGTGCAGCCATCAAGATACGCCATCATGCTTCTCATTGGTCTCACGGGTTCAATTGCCACAGGCAAGTCGACAGTGTCGTCGATGCTGTCATCGCAACCCTACAACCTCCCGATCATAGATGCAGACATTCTAGCGCGCAAGGTTGTGGAGCCGGGAACTCGTGGGTATGAAGCTATTGTAAAACATTTCGGGCCTACAACACCCGAACTTCTCGTTGAGCCATCAGAGAAGATGCCAGAGGATGGACCAGACGGCAAAGGCAGACCACTCAACAGACCGGCATTGGGGAGACGGGTGTTTGGCGACTCAGAGGAGCGAAAGAAGGACAGATCAGTTCTCAATCGCATCGTTCATCCGGCTGTCCGATGGGAAATGTTCAAGTCCGTCGTTGGATGTTACTTCAGAGGTCATTGGGCTGTGGTTCTGGATATCCCACTCCTTTTCGAGAGTGGCCTCGACCGCTTCTGCGGCGTCACAGCTGTAGTGGCAGTCCACGACCCAGCAGTTCAGATGCAGCGTCTGCGTGCGCGTGATCCTCACCTGAGCCTGGAAGATGCCGAGAACAGAGTGCGTAGCCAGACAGATGTTCGAGAAAAGGCCCGGCGATGTGAAGAACGAGGAGAAGGCAAAGGAATTGTGCTTTGGAACGACGGGTCACGAGAAGAGCTGAAGGAGCAGCTGGATAAGGCCATCAAGGATCTGAGAAAGGCGAGCCCCGATTGGTGGTCATGGTTGTTGCTTGGATGTCCTCCTCTAGCAGTTGCTGTTGCGACGTGGAGGTTCTGGCAGAATCTTATTATCAATGAGAGATGGGAGGAGATGAAGTTGAATGCGAAGCTGTGATAGTGAATTATAGGTGCCTTAGGGAGTTTGCTTTCTTTTAGTGGCTAGGTGGAGGGTGGATAATACATCAAGGTGAATTATATAGGTAGGTACCTACCTACCTACACACAAGGAGGAAGGAGCCCCAACTCAAGCTCGCTCCTGCCTCTTTTCTCAACCACGAACCAAGCCTTTTCATCTCAGCGCAGTTCATTTCTGTTATATTTACATCTTTTCACCAAAACAAGACATAGCCTCTACATGCCCTCTTTACACTTCTTTTCTGATCTGTAGATTGCTAAGCACTAGGGCTGTTATCACTTTGTCCTCGCATCGCCCTGACAGCTGCGAGCAGTTGACAACAACGACCTTCGACTACCGCCCATGCCATCAGGGCGACGTCTTGGACCCAACCTCAAAACAAACGCATAATCATCTCTTTCTTGACCTTTTGACCTTTCTGAAGACACACTATCTTGACAATTTCTTTGGTACAGCAAACTTCTTTGGTGCGATGTCAAATCGCAAAACGAAACTCCCCTCGCATTTTTGCGAATGGGTAGTTGGAACAACAATCGAATCTGTTATCGGCGCCATCCCTCAGAACAAACCCCCTAAGAAGCGAGACGTCGTACGTGTTGAGGTCACCACTGATGATGAGTCCGAAGAGGACACCGTCAAGATCACCTACCCGCGCACTGGACGTACCTATACACCCCTGCCTGCCAACGAAGCAAAGGCCGAGGTCAAGAAGGTCCGGTTTGACTTTGGCCAGAATGGTCCCATCAAATCTGCTATGAAGCAGACCACTACCACAACTCCCATGGACTCCTCAGATGAGGCATCCGACTCCGGCCCAGAGACTGAGTCAGATTCTAGTCAGTCGGCGTACATATCAAGCTCTGATGCCACCGATTCTGATGTTGACTATCCAGTTAAGTGCGTGAAGCACAAGAGGCAGAGAAAGAAGAAGAAGCACAGACAGACACAGTCCGAAGAAGACACCGAGAGTGACTGGGACTCTGATCCAGCACCAGATTGTCCCTGTCAGAGATGTACAAAGGGTCGACAGATATTGAAAAGAGTAGGCCGGAAAAGGAGCAAGGAAATCACCCCGCCAAGCCCCGAAACTTCTGATTCGGACGAAGAAGAAGAACCCCCCAACACTAAGCGACAATCTGGTAAGAACAAGAGGAGGTGTCTAAAGAAAGTAAAACCAACAGAGTCTGACCCCAATACTTCTGACTCAGATTCAGAGTCTGAGATCCTAGCACTTAAGAAACGGAGTCAAACCAAAAATCAGGTCAAGCAGACAGATGGAAAGAAACAGCAAGCGGCCCCCCAGCCTCTAACCAAGAAGCAACGAAAAGCAATGAACAAAAAGGCTAAGCAGCAACAAGAGCAAGAGATTGAAGGAGAAACCTCTGACTCACCCAACGAAGCAGAAGAGGAAACTGAGCCAGAAGAGGAGCCCAAGAAACAGAACAAAGGCAAGGAGAAGAATAACAAGAAGCAGAAAGGAAAACAAGGAAATCAGAAGAAACAGGAACCAGAAAATGAAACCAATAAAGACCAGGAAGCCGCCCCAGCTGATGAGGCCCCCGAAGCTTCCAAAGACACAAATCAAGGCAAGTTCAGAACTATGAAAGGAAAAGCAAAGGCACAGCCTAAACAAAAGGATGGAGTCAAGAAGGGCAATTATCCCGAAGGATTACCAGTTCCTCATATGCGTCAATCGCAGCTTATCGAGCCCATCAGAGCTCAGGTCGTTCAGATAGAGCGCGTGATCAAAACTCCACAAGACCCAGCACCTAACGCTTACTACGATGCAGAACACAATGTCATGAGAGCCTACGACGGCCCTGCCTACGGGAACCACCAAAGCAATGCGCTTTACCCAGAGCGTGACGCCTTCGGTCGCCCTCTGCCGATGGGTCAGCCTCATTCGATGCAGAACCCCTTCTATTATGGTTTCAACAATCCGCAGCAGTATCCCAACTATCCACAGATGCCACAATTCCACCAGGGCTACGCAGGGGTTCCAACACCAGACGCATACTCGCATGTTCCCATCACTCAAGGAATGGCCCCTCCTTCGTGGTATGCCATGGGCCCTCCTGCAGGCGTACCCCCCGCTGGCTACTATGGACATAGGAGCCCTGAAACCAACAAAAACACTCCGGTTTCCAAAGCGGAGAAAAATAATGTTGGACCTCCTGGAAGTCTTACTGTAAGTGATTATTAAAGAAACACACGGGCCGGACCGGATTTAACTCATCGACCCAGGGCCAGGACAATCCATATTATAAGAGAAAGTCACAAAACAACGCATGGGAAAGTCACCGTTCTGTACCCAGGGAAAACGGCCAGCCTCCAGGTTCCGATAAGGCTGGGTCCAACGGGTCCAACGGCGGGAACAAAAATAACGACCAAGGAGCTGGCTGGAACGACGGAACAGCTGACAACAATGGCCAAGATGCTTGGGACGCACCGGCCCAAGACAAGAACCAGAACCAAGGCGGCTGGGATACGAGCAACAATCAGGCAGTTAACGACTGGAATAATAAGACCATTCAGGATAGTAAGCCGGAAGAATGGCCTGTGTCACCACCGACTGGTGAGCAAGATCAGAACCAAAACGGTTGGGGAGGTGGCTCAAACCATTCGAACAAGAGCAATGAGACTGTGAAAAAGAGCGGAGCTCATTGGGGCGAAGACACGTACCCAGGCTCTTGCGCTCCGGGCACCTGGGGCGAACAGCAGACCACAAGCAGTGTTGAGCAAGGAGCTGACAACAATGTGGGCATCTGGACTCCCACGGAAGTGAATGGGAATGAAGACCAAAAGCCTCCTGCAGCAGAAGTAGAAGATCGTGACAACATCATGCCTGGGACATGGGTTGACGTCCCTGGAACTACTGTGCCAGCCTGGGGGGATGCTACTGCAGCACAGGACACGAACGGCCAAGCCGTAAACTGGTAATAGAAATTGGAAACTTGCTACATGGGGTGAAAGATGTCTAGTTTAGCTATGGGGGTATGGTATCCGCAAAATCACTACTATAAGATGCTATGACTAAATGCCTCCCAAACGAATCAATCAACCCAATCAACATTCAATACCATGTAAATGAACACCTTCTGTGACTTTTGTCTTGTAACATCTGATGCGTTATAATGCCATGATGCAAACCAAACCGCCCTAGCTACCGTCGAGTCGTAATCGTCCTGTTCGTGTCAGAAGTGGAATAACATCAACTCCGCGAACCGTCTTGTGCTTCGTACAACAACTGCACAGCAAAGCAGAAAAGCAGGAGCACGAATTGCAGAACCAAGCCGAGCGAGAGATAGTAGGGCAAGCATTGTCAATCAGAGGATTGTGCAGCCGTGGATGGACCTGAGCGGCCATGAATCAGCTTTGTCCTGGAATGGGAGACGTCGTTTTAGCCTGGGAGACGGACACGACGACGAGCACAAGCTCAATGAAGGGTAAATGAAAGTCATAGGGGTAGTTTGATGGGGCATGGGATGCATGAAAAGTTGCCAGGCTATAGATTTCACTTACCATCTGGATGTCTCCCATTCCACAATCCACGTGCAGCATATCTTGAGTCGCTCGCGTACGCTGGATGTGCCCAGGAGTCGATATTTCTCATGGTCTTTAACCGGCAACATACTGGCAAACCACCATGGAAAGATGGCAGGGTCTTCTGGACACTCGCCGTATATAGTCAACATGCGTTCTGTCAACCAGGGAACACTCTGTTGACGCATTCGAGCGACGAAAGATGATGCGTAGTGCATAAGATTCTGTGTAGACATTGAGTCGATCTCGGTGATTGAAGTTGGCATGTGTGGACTGGAAGAATCAGATCGCGGTAATGGAGATGTCGGTGTTGGTTCAGTGGGTTCCTGGGCAGTATCCATAGCCTGAATGGGTTGTTGTTGATCCTCAGTCTCTATCGGTGTTGCCTCGGCGGCCTCAGCAGCTTCTTCATCCTCGAGGCTAACATCGTCTATCCGTTCAGTCTTGCCGACAATGTATCCGTCAAGGTAACTGTGTTCGAGAACGCGGAAGCGTGACAGACCCACAGTCTCGATAAGACTCCGACCATCTGGGAAGAACTGGACGTTGACGATGCGGAGAAGCGTGCCTAGCTGATGAAAGTTGGCATCACCAGGATGTTGGGGCCGTTTAGGGATAACCATACCGAAAGTATGGTCTCCTTCCAGTGCTCTCCGGATCATGAGTCTATATCTCGGCTCAAAGATGTGTAGGAATGTCGGCATTTGGGGGAAGGACAGTGTGCATACAAAGAGTGCGAGGTCATAATCCTGCATCTGAGCCACCCTCTCGGCGTCCAGTGCTTCCTTTCGGGCGTTGACTTCCTCCAGCCAGAATGTTTCGATGATGCGCTTGATAGTCTGATTGGAAGGCGATGAAGTTTGACTTAATAGGGGGCTGATAGCCAGTGGGCGACGACATATCGGGCAATACCGTGAGTGGTCAAGTATGCGATGTAAGCATGACCGACAGAACGTGTGCCCGCAAGAGGTTGTAAGAGGATCGTAGAAGAGTGCATAGCAGACCTGACAGTCCATTTCAGCGCGAGTGGCGTCTTGCGCTTTTCGAACGAGCCCTGTATCATCAGCATCAGCATCAGGAGGTGGTGATGGCGTCGCCGATGTAATTTCGTCGTAGTGTATATCGGCCTCATAAGACAGGTCACCCTCCTCGGCTAGGCGATAAGTGGCGATGACCTTTCCGCCGGGTATCACCTTTGTGTATGCTTCATCGTCATCCCTCATGGAAGAAACGCCTGCAGCAGCCCAAGGGTCAGGCCACATGACCTTGGTCGCCAGTTCGGTGGTTGAGGACTCATTCTTGAATCGCTCGATCTCTTCCCTCACGTGTTGCGCCGTCTTGTTGAGCACAACATCAATAGCGCAGTCGCCAACAGCATGTTCCTTACTGCAGTCCTCAAAGGGACATTTAAATCCACGGAGTCGTTCTGGGGCAGCGGGATATGTTATGTTGGCGCGCATGTGTGTGCCTGGTAAACAGCGCCGGCACAGGCTTTTACCGCAGGGGAGGCTGATGGGCTCATCTAGGGGTAGTGAGCAGATCTGACACTGGAAGAGCCGGACGAAATCGCGGGGGGCGACATCGCGATGGCGAGAAGTATTAGCAGAAGGCGATTGCGATTGTGTTACTTGTGTCGGTTGCCGGCCCGAGTCCGGAGGTTCGTGATCGGAATCGGAGGGCGGATCGGGAGTCCGCGACGATCGAGGACCGGCATCAGGACCGGGGCCGGAGGCGGAATCGGTCGCAGCAGCTTGCGACGTGCCTTCTGAGGACATGAACGTCTATAGATTGCGTGCGTATAGTACAACAGGAGTATTGTAAAAAGAAATAGGGGGTATATAGGTTGGTTCTTGAGTCGTTACTCTTGGCTGTGTCGTAGCGGGCGTCGAAACTCTCTAATAAGGTGCGAGCCTCTGTAATGATGCGTTGTTGGTAAAAGGAGCCAGAGGTAAGTAAAGTAGTGTTGCTTTGAGGTGAATAGAAAAGAAGTTGTTGATATCCCCGAATTCTATGCGATGCCTTGACCGTTATATGATGTGCTATATCGTCGTCGTGTTTGCTGGGTTTGGCGATGAAGACGAGTATTGCGGTCTTGTTGGCGTAGCCGTTGATAGCGTGTCGAGTGCATGAATGAGGCCGAAGCAGTGTCCAGATGACGAGGACAAGCCGTAGACAAGATAGACATGGATTCTGTGAGATAGTAAGATTACAAAGATCGTATCGCTGATTTTGAGCGAAGCATCTCCGTTGTGTGAGTCAAAGTGGTCGTGGTGTAAGAAGAGGTGTCCAAGATAGCCGTGTGTAGAGATTGGTGGGGGTTTAATGAGATGAAGTAGTACTGGTACTCCTTGAGCAGCGGGAAGATGTCATAGGTTTAAGATGACGAGAATCGTTTAAAACGGCTGCCGAAGTCGAGCCCACTTTGTTCTGGGATCTCTGACAGGGGTATTGGGGGGAGACGGGGTTGGCTCCGGAGTCTCAGCCTTCAAATATGTACCGTGTAGACTATGAGAAGGGAACTATCGTAGGACCAAGAAGGGGGCTGCTTGCTAAATAAGAGAGAAAGAAATGGGAAAGGGGAAAAGATGGGGTCTTCTATTCCAGGCCGTAGTGCCGAAATAGAATACGTCGACAAGGATAAAGGGTTGTTGAAGATGAGGTGCAGCAAATAGAGACCGTCATACACCAGAGAGACTTACCAATCCGGGGACAATTCTAGAGGCACGCGGAGAGACAAGAGTCTAGCTTGGGGGTGTCGATGTAAAAGGACTAACCTTTGTGATAAGTATAGAGATAGAGAGACAGAAGAGCTCCCTAATGGGAGAAAAGGAGAACTTGGCAATTCAGCTCAAGTTGTCGGTGTCCGATTTGAATAAGTGAAGAGGAAGGAGAGATGTTTTTGAAGATAAGGGAAAAGGGCAAAATCATAGGCGTCACAGTTTCATTACAAGATGAGGAATACATACATAGAAGCACCTACGAGAGACAAGACGAGGCGAGGCGAGTCGAGACTAGACTAAACCAAGCCAAACCAAGCCAAATCAGATCAGAGGGAACTACTCAGGGAAGGGAACAGAGATGGGGGATGCGAGGCGGTTTGTTACTTGTCTTGTCTCTATACAAAATATATCGAGAAACTTGGTGGAGAGGCCCTAGTCTCTGGCATGTATATAGTACTTCGGAACAGGCTAGACAACTGGGAGATGTTGTAGATTTTTCCAACTTTAGCACTAGGCAGTTCCTAGCAAGCACCTAGTGGCCTCTGCTGGAGAGAAAGAGGGTCCCCTAGAAAACTTGAGAGGACCCTGCGTATGTATATCACGAGTTTTAGACGCCTCCTCCAGTCTAAACCCATCTCAGGGTTCAAACGGTCATGGAATACTGTGCTCAGGTGATTGATTGAAGGACACCTACACCTACGGAGTAGACACACAGGAATGAAGCCAGTGATATGGTCATAGGAACTCGTACCCTGGAGCTCTCGAGTCACACAACAGCAGCATCAACTTCTGTCTTACAAGGCAAAACGGATGACGGGGTCATGGACTGATGACGCTGAGGCGAAAACCTCAAATCTAAGCCACTAGCAGTAACTATCTTGAGGTATTCGGGGCAAAACACCAACGGCGCTGCCGGATATCGAATGGTAATCCATTTCGAGCACCGGATAGATAGACTTTGGTCGCCGTTTTGCTGCAGCAACCGGAACCTAAACCCCCTCACTCATCTCGACAATCGGGAGCTTGTTAATTAATTCCCTGCTTTTGTTGTGCCGTGTTATGCAGTGCAGTGCAGTGCAGTGTTGTGTTGTGTTGTGGTGCGCTGTGCTGTAAACCAGGGATGCATGGGAGGATGAACCTAAAATAAAACACATCCCAGCTCAATGGAGCCAAGAAAAACGTTCAGATCCAAGATCCAAGATTTGTGATGGGGACGGGAGGGGAATCAACTCTTGACTGAGCTGATAGGATTGAGACAGACAAAGGAAACTTTCCCCTTCTTCACAGCGTAACCGAAGAGTTGCCCTCCCTCCAGAAGCGCAAGCATGACCAATTACCATAGGAACCAGTATCACCGATCGCGATGCAGGGCAGGGTTCTCAGTACAAGATGGACTGTAGCGTTGTAGACAGTACTCGATCAAGACTTGTTTGTCCCCGCGGCAAAAGACCCCAGTTTCGCATCTGTCGCCGATCTTGCTCTCGTTTGTGTGTGTACAGAATAGGACAATCTCCTCTTTTCCTTCTTGCAACGTCCGCGGGAAGCGGAATACAGAGCGCGCGCGCAGTCGAAAAAATGCACCCAAAGTCCGTTGTGAGTCGGGGGTTATCGTGAAAGGGACTCTCGGCTGTTTCTTGTTTCCGAGATTCTGGCTGACGAGGACGATCGAGACAACGCTGCAGTTGCAGCGGCCATCGGGTGAATCAACTGGCGCATCGACGCTACTTAATAGTTGAGAGGGAAACCCGCCATTAACAATAAAAACGGGCTGGCAGTTTCCGAGACAAAATGGAGCTTTGCGTCTAAGCGAGAGAGCCTCGCTATTGGATAGAGAGAGAGATGCAGGTGGTAGAATGAATTGGGAGACTTGAGACTTGAGGGGGGCCTACGGGGGGCACAGAGACAGGTAGACACTAGACACTAGACACTACCTACCGGTCCTGGCAGGGCTGGCGTATGCACAGTAAGAGCTAAAGTCCAGGTTCTAGGGTCAGGTCGTGACTCGAATGGATAGAGGCTCAAAAAGAAAGTCGTTGGCGTCATATGAGACTAGGGGGGTCCCGTAAAGGATCCATGATGGGCCGCGGTCATGATGCCAACGATCTGTTTTTTTCTTCTTCTTTTTTTTTTTTTCTTCTTCTCGCCCTTCTCTTTTTTGCCTTGTTGAATAACTAATCTTTGATGGAGACCACATTTCTAGCTGACAATACAAATGTAGATCAAATC
This sequence comes from Fusarium proliferatum ET1, assembly GCF_900067095.1. NCBI lineage: Eukaryota > Fungi > Ascomycota > Sordariomycetes > Hypocreales > Nectriaceae > Fusarium > Fusarium proliferatum. Next base: position 1,204,569 of record NW_022194794.1, on the reverse strand, counting down.
TTTATTTGCCTCCAGAAAGGGGAGAGTTGCTCTGAGATCAGATCTCGGTCTCTACTCTTGGCATCAACAGTTCAAACCGTTGGCCCAGTCTACGCATCATCGTTTTTCTCAAGCCTTGCACTTGTCATCCAATAACCAGTCTCGAGGGTGTGGCGGCCCGGATCGAGATGCGGCCAGTCCATTCCCTCAACCTTTCAGCCTCCCTTGCAACGATTTCCTGATACAGCGAGACAAACAGCAGTTCTCGTTCTCTTCTCGCTGCTGCTACTACTGCAGCCTGTCACACAACGTTTCCAGCTTTCCGGGGCTGCACAGCACAGTACGAGTTGAAAACGTGCTTCTCTAGGTATCTTAGGTATGCCACGTGTGTGCAACGATTTCCATCCCGATGATTACATTATTAGAGGCACCATCTCTGTTGGCTGATTATTAGCCGCCAAACGTGATCAGAGTTTAGCAGGCTGTCATGACTTGTTCGTTGTACCTGTTCTTTGGAATGTTCCCTTTTCTCATCATGAGCTAGGGAACCGTACCCTAGGACCCTTCTTTGGATGACGCTTACTATAGTCTTGTCCCTTCGAAATTAGTTAGATCGGTTCGCACTCGCCAAAGTGTTCCAATTGTTCTAGACCATCTCCGATTTCTTGGTTCTCGAATCAGGACTGACTTGCTCTGTTGTCGTTGTTGATAGACCACCCTTGGCCATGCCGAGTTAGATTTGACGAGGGACATTGATTCTTCCGCTTAGTCAATGCAACTTGTCTTCTTGGGCTGGACTTATCATCAAGACTGATCATGTGTGAGAACCACTGCCAAGAAAGGCGATTCATCACATGACCATTTTCTGTTTCTATATGTTGATTCTCTACCAACTTGATAACTAGGTACTAACAAGAGCCCCCATGTCGAACCTCAGACCTCGAGCTCCAGGACCCTGAATTCAACCTCCCCCCACATTAGCTGAACTAAGCTCTCTCTGATCTGATCTGATCTGATCTGATCCTTCCTCAAGAATGAACCTCTCTGCCTATGAGCATTATTCTCTTAGTAAATACGATTAATACTTTTAACGTCACCCTAATTTCTGTCCAAGGCAATTTCGTTATTTCTGGACGGCTTCCTCCGTCAACTTGCTCCAACATCACATGTCTTTCCCCTTCCCTTAAGTTTGTTAGGACTAAGAAGACGGTCTGTCTGTGCATGAGCTTACCGTCTCAACCCTTCGTCTAGCTCCCCTGCTCGTGATAGCTTCTCGTGCCCGAACAAGCTGACAAGAACCGTGCAAGTCCAGGGCTAATCCCGCTCATTCAAGCTCAAATGTTTTGAGCAAAGGTATTATCAACGTTACTCCGATCGTTCAATGGCTGAGACGGCATAAACTTCAGTCCTTTCAGGCGGTAAACGTTTACGACGAGAGATACAAGAAAGCCACAAGGGGCCCCTGACGTACTAGGGACGCTTTAGAGAGGAAATGGAGTATTTGCTTTACTCTGCGTAAAGAGGCAATTGGACAGACGACACTTGATGCAGCGGGGAAGCTGCTTTTTCTGACGTTGATGCTACGTTTTGTTTTTTTGCTCTCTCTCTCTCTCTCTCTCTCCTCTTTTTCTGTCTGTTCTGCCCTTAACCCTCTTCTTTATTAATCTTCTCATCTTTTTCTAAACTCCAAGCTGACCTTTCCTTTATCAACATCACACACTCACACACTCATAATGGCTTCTAACACCATCTCTCAACTCCCTACCGCAGAGCAACGTCAAGACATCACCGCCCGCTTGGCAGACCTCATCACAGCCATCGAGTCTCATGCTCAATGGACTCCCCCCAATGTTGACCGTGGCCTCTTCCACGTCTGGGACTTCGTCAAGAGATCTCATTATATCATGACCGAGCTGGACAACATTGCTGCTGGTCGAAAAGTCCAGCACCCTGAACAAATCCCCAAGAACGAAGGTGGTGAGTAGAGTAGAAGCTATCCTATTGCTAACCTCGATGGGAGAGTGTACCTGGGCTTACACTATCTTCTCTGCTACAGTCGCTTCTGGCCCTGAAGCTGCCCTCGCTTCCTACACCGACGTTTGCACACGTACCATCACGATCAACGAGATGATTCAAAATCCTCGTATGCTCGTCATGCTTGGCCTCTCCAACGTCGACTTTGGCGCCGCTATTCAAGAAAAATCAGCAGCCGTCAAGGAGGCGATCAAGAGCGCAAACTAGATCTGCTCTGGACCTGATACACGAATGACGTTGTAGAGCTTGCGTCACGCGATGATCGTCGGCTGTTGCAGGGTTGATCCATGATGGAGTACTCCGTAACTAAAGAGCGAACATATTTTGGTTTGGCATTGGGAAACAATTCAAGACTCGTAAAAGAAGAAAAGGGAACAAGAACAGGCAAAAGTCTGCAAGCGGTATTCAATTCTTTGCTGGGCCAATGGCGGTTCAACTCGATAGTACGAGATGGCAGGTTCAGCAGATTGGATCTACAGCCAAGGTATTTGAACGATAAAAAGTAACATCACATCGTGACAGATTCGTGAGTTTCCCTTTGGGAATTGAAACTTAGAATGAAATGGCATTATCATTCCTCAAGTCATTTAAGCCTAGCCCATCCATGCTATTCTATTCTATTCTACCTTGTCCAGGAGAACTTCTAGAAGAGCAGAATAGCTGTCGTCATAAACAGACCATATCGGTAAACTAAGCATCATATCATCCCTTTTGATCTGCAAAATGCCCTTATCCAATCTCAATAACTATACACATACCTCTCGTTCCCATTGTCCGATAAACCCGCCCGTATATATACCTCCCCATGATTGTCACCCAAACGAAAAGGATATCATAGACACCTCATGCTACAGAATGTGAAAAGACCAATACAGCTGATTGCACATCAGATCAGCTTCTCGCTCGTCATCATCTCACTCCAGCCCAGCGTCCCTTGGCTGTTGTCGACGGCCCGAGGGTAAGTCGACGACCGATGTTTCCAAAGCAGACACAGCTGCAGAAAAGCACACTCAGCATCCACATGCCCGTCTCGAGTGTCTTCTGCTGGGCGAGTCCACCTAGAATGGGCATATCTCCATCGCCTGCCATTGTGGCATTAACCAAATGCCTGAACGGAACTTGAGTAGGCGCCGGCATCATATCTGGGTTCACACCGAGGAGCACAATAGACCCTGCGAGTCCAACCGCAGCTGAGAGTAGAAAACCGGGCTTGGAGCGGTCGATAAGCCACCATAGGAGGGGATTGACAAGTGCCAAGGTCAGTGACACCTGAAGGGTGGACGCCCAGGCCACTTTGCGCTGCAGGATGTTAGTTCCACGGAACAATGGATTTGTCGTTGGCTAACTTACAATCGCGAAGACAATTCCGACAAAGGCACCGATAGCCCGGACAGCAAGCGCCCAGTCAGTGCTTGGATCGTCATCTTTCGCTGAAGCACTGTTTTCTAACACAGCTTCATCCCCGTTGTCGCCGAACGAATTCTCCCATACTCGATCAAACCAGGGGAACAGCGCGCCCAGTGCAACGCCAGCAAGACCCCAAAAAGTCAAATGGCCCCAGTTGTACGTAGCACGAGACGGAAGACTGTCCGACTCGTGGAAGCGCGATGTGACTAATACACCGTATCCCAAGCCGAGAACGAAAAGCAAAAGTCCTCTCAATACCAGAGCACCACCAGATGGAGAATGCTTTAGGGGTCCAGCGGGTTCGTGAACTCGGATCGAGGACCGACGACGAATGTGGTGCGAGCGATCCTTCAGAAAATCAAACGTAGCGTCGTCAATGCTAGGTCTCTTGATGGGTGTCTGAGCGCCTGTTCCCCAGGGCGTATCGAGCTCATCGCGATCGGCAAAGACACGGTCGCGCGAAGAGGACGTTGTGGGAGAGTAGATTCCGAAGAGCGTCGAGGAGGTCAAATTCATGAACGACTGAGGCCTGCTAAGACCTGCGCTCGCAGGCTCGGGAGTTGGTTGTAGGAAGCGCGCAATATTGGGGTCTGGAGCTGGCGCTGGAGTTGAAGGAGATGAGTTCTCGCTTGGTGGTGTAGGAGTTGTCAAACTGAGATCGAAGGGTCTTCGAGGAACGGGACGAATAAGAGGAGGACCATCGTCGGCCATTTTGAAGCTGAGGGTTCGTATGACTGACTGTTTTGGCTGTTAGGAACTGGTATCGAGGCAATGGTGAAGGGCAGCAATGGTTTATGAACGAGGCTCGGGTTCAGCTGAGGTGAGGTGAGCTGAAACCTGCAAGTCTCAATATTTGGACAATGCAGTGCTACTATACTCACAGTCTCGACCAGTCTCAGCTTAGTATGAATCCTAAGCAAAGATTGGTGTAGCTTCCGAGGGATTGTCTGTCCCGGATAAAACAATTTGAAGCTGTTGGGGTCCAGTCTCTGCAACCCTGTCCACCACTTGCTTTCACAGCGCGAGCTAATGAGCACAGGGCCTAAAGCTAGTTGGACCGGGATATCCGAAGCAAGTCAAGCAATTGAGGATAAACGGCAAATGCTGAGAGGAATTGAAGAGCTTCAAATATCTTGTTGTTGAAGCTGTTATAGCGAGGTTGGGATTGAGTGGCAAAGAAAGAGTAAGACAGGAATGAGGAGATGGGTGAGAGGAAACAGAAGGAGGACTGTTTAATACCCAGCCCTGAGACCCAGAATAGAGAGAGCACCTGAGTAAGAGAGCAGTAATAAGAGCAGTGAGAGAGCGAGAGAGTGAGAGAGAGGAAAAAGAAAAGAGAGAGACGGCACGTAAGGTACTAGTTAGCCTCAACTGAAAAGGGAAACGAATGAGCTGAACGAGGTTGTCGGGTTCGCTCTTCACATGCTCACAAGACCAAGGGACGGGCAGTTTCACGACTAAGGGCCCCAGGAATTACGTAGATGTGCCCCATTTACCTGCATATCAGCAGCTGTTGAGGGCCCTGGACCCCTGTATCTTTTAGGTGGGTGAGTCCCCCCGCCTGGTTCTGTAGAGATCCAATGTCACTGATGATGTTGCACGGGAGTCAATAGTGATGAACTTGAGACTCTATAACTTGTTGACGGTCATGTCTATTGTAAAGATTGAACTGTAGACATCGAATATATCGTCTTCAACATCTAGTGCCTGTTGTTGACATTCTTGATCGTCATCCTCCATCCAATCCCGTCTATTACCCCACATTCAAAACGCCTCAAGCTTGAATTCGAGACTCCGTGGTTGGTCAGACTAAGGCAATTCTGCTTTGACTTGCATTTGTGACCCCCTCGTGATTCAATCATATCCATTAACTACAGCACAAGATCAGCAATCCCCTGGGGCCCTGAGCTGTGACCCAAGACCCCTAAAGGGAAACCCGCGGCGCGATTCGTTTGTTTGCAACTGTTGATACTGCACTGCAACTCTACACACATATCATGTCTGTAGGTGGTCTTTCTTGACCGGTCTGACGCTGGCGCAAACTCAGTGGCTGTGGCGAGTTCAATGGCATGCTTGGTTCGATTTGCATGTGATTCTGGGCACATAAAACAACTGACTCTCACATCACCACCTCCAATTCCTCACATCCATAAGTATCTGACATTAGTCTATAGATTGCTAGCTACTACTGTATATCACAACAAACGCAAATATCCAACCAATAACATGCATTTTCAACATCCTCTTTTACTCTTCACCGCTATCACTCTCCTCTTCCTCTTCATCTTCCAGCTCATCCTCACTCTCCTCAACTCCCTCTGGCCGGGGTATCATCATAAACGCCGTCATGCATGTGATTCTGTTTTGCGTCTCATACGTCCCCAACAACTCTCCCTTGCCCTCCTCTGCATTGTCGCTACCTTGCAGCTCCGGTACGCCCACCCGCCAGACGCGGACCCGTCCGTCGCTGCTCCCGCCAGCCACGTACAGCGTCGAGGCGTCCTCCGCACTCGGCACCACCACAAAGTCCTTGATTCGGCCCTCAACTCCGCCGGCTTTTCCGCCGATTTGACCCATCAACTTGGCTGTCGGGAGCTTCTTGTCCTCCGACTCCGGTTGTGTAAGGTCCGATTCTTTTGTTGAGAAGAACAGGATGCGACCGTCCTCTGTAGCAACCGCCAGTAGTGTCGCATCCCCTTCCCTGTCCAGTGCAACATAGAAGAACTGGTGCACCTTTGTTCGAATTGATCCCATAATCCTGCATTTGGGCACACTGTCCATGCCAAATGCGACAATATCCCGATCAAATCCTACCGCGAACTCATCTGCTCCGTCAACGCTTCCCCAAACAACTCTTCGGCCCTCTCCAGTAGAATGCTTCCCCTCGCCAGCCTCCTGCAGCATGTCTTTGCTAAAGTTCAAAACTCCAGCCTTCTTGCCAGTGACCAAGTTCCATAATCGCATTGATCGCTCGCCCTTGCTGACGCTAATCATAAGCTTCATACTGGGGTGGATGGCAAAATCGTTGACGCCAGAAGGTGTACCACCGAAAGGCGCTGTGTCGCCGCTAGGACGGCCTTGAGGCTTAGGAATAGGTGCCTTGATGTTGCTAAGTAAAGACCAATCTCGTGTTCGTGTGACCGCAATTGTAGAGTCTTCGCTCGATGATAGTAGCTTTGAGCGTGTAGGGAAACATAGCGATGTCACAGTCGAAGAGTGATGAAGAAGCGTGCCAACCTCTCGGTTCTTGGGGTTCTCGAGAATTGGTCGCGGAGCAACCTTGGCCAGGATCTCCTGGTTCTTTCGGCTGGGAGGATGCGCCGACAAGTTGTAAACGTTTACCCGCTCATCAGTGCTGCCAGAGGCAAGCATGACTTTTTGTGTCTGTCCAGGAACGGGCGCTGAAATGGGCGACGCAGCGACGCAGCGAATCGCCGAGGTATGAGCATTGAAGAGAAATGTGTCGGCGAATTCAGCCTTCTCCTTTCCTCCAACCGTCACTGTCAATCCGTGAAGAATTCGGTCGTAGGAGCCGACAACGATCTGGATAGTCTCGGGCGCATTCGAAGTGGTCGTGGTAGACTTCTTCAGCGCCGAAGTCTTTGCCTTCACAGGTTTTTCCTTAAGAACTTGAGTACCCTTTGCCTTCTTCTTGATCGAAGGCTCAGAAGCAAGTTCGTTTTGAGCGATAGCTTGTCTCTTGCGTTTGGCCATTTTGTCGAATTTATTCTGATGCTGAGTAGTCGCTGCAGAAAGCTTCAATTCCCTGCTACAAGTCAAGGACCGAAAAAAAATATTGGGAGATAAGATAAGGAAGTATACTGCATATATGCATAACCCCACCATATACATGGCTTTCATCATCTAGAAACAGGACCTTTTCTTTTACCAGAAACATTCTGGACGCTATGCGCTGAGTATATTCAAATGTATGTGCAGTATGGCAGTTCTAAATCCCTTCACCAATGTCTATCTACCGGCTTGATCCTCCGTTCTGGCCCCCAATCTCTCGCTCAACCATTTCGATCGAACCGAGACTGGGGAACCTTTTGGAAAAGTCCTGAATATAATCATCCTTCTCTTTAGCTGTCATGTCCACCATTTGTTGTCCGGGAAATTCAATCAGCTCTTCCGTCGATGTTTGAGCTCGTGTGGGCTTTTGGGGTGATGATGGTCGTGGGCCAGTGGGCAGACTGTTGAGATGCACTGGTTTCTTTGGAGCTGGGGGTTTCGTTGGGGGTTTGGATGTAAGAGCTGGGGGCGCAGAAGATGTCGAAGAAGGACCTCGTGCTTGAGGTGAATTGACCCGTGTTTTTGCCACCATCAAGGGCTTTTTGGGAACTCCAGGAAGAGATTTCTCGGGCTTGTTGCCAGTCTCCGGAATATCAGTGTACTTTCCGTAACCTTGGGCAGTTCTTTGGATGCTGGGCGGCTTTTGGTCTTCATTCAAGAGACTCTGAACCCTGTTCTGAATGCTGACAGCACGGGAAACTCCCCCAATACTCTTAGGCGGAACTGGTGGGCCGCGCTGTCCTGCAGCAACCCGCTTTCTATATTCGGCTTGTGCTGCTTCCACACGTTGTTCCTCTTCTTGAAGCTTCAGCCGTTCCATTTCCCGCCTCATTTCAGGTGTCATGCGATCCTCGTCATCGTGGAAATGACCATCGTCACTGCGTCCATCAGTTGCCTCAGAGCCTGCGATAGGAGTGAGATCACGACGTGCCATGTCCCTTTCTGGCGAAGGGATTCTCCCATTGTTAGGGGAGCTGCCTTCGAAGCGTTTGAATGCATCACCGAATTTTCCTGCCAGAATGTTCTTGTTGCCAGAAAGCGAAGTCAAGCTGGAACGCTTGCTAGACTTGGTACGCTCCGAATCCTCCAGACTTCTCAAGAACTCCATATCGCTCGACGTGCGTGGTTCGTCAGCTGGCTCTTGATAGGGGGAGCGAGATTGGGGCGGTCGGCTTGATGAGCGTGATGCAGCCTCTCTTTCACGCAAGAAATCCAGAGTCGTACCCTCAAGATTCGTACTAGCAGGTCGTGGCCGAGAAGGGGCTGGTGAGGCGCGAGCAGCAGGTTCTAGGAAATCAGCACGAGGACGGCCGCCTTCAAGTGAGGGCCTCGATGAAGATGGCTGACGTTCATGACTAGGCTGCTGAAAAGCCGAAATTCTTTGTGAGACTGCAGCACGGGGTTCCTCTGCGTTCCACTGCGCTGCACTTGGGTCAACCTGCCTTGTAGCGCTGCTGGAACGAGAATATTCAGCGATTTCGCGCTGAACAGGTCGTTCCACATCCCGGCTGAACTTCTCAGGTGGAGGTGTCGAGGTCATCGTGCCAGTCGAGACATATCGGGAGTTGGATTGAGAAGAGATCGCTTGCAGCTCGGGGTTGTTGCTAATGATCGACTGCGCCCTGCTAATGTCAGGTCTACTTGGTGCAGACAAAGTCTTAGCAAGGGGGGGCTCCAAGGGAGGTGAAGCAACTGCAGCATGGTGTCCGACAGGAGTGACCGAGTGTGTCCTAGACACGGGCTTCGGTCGAGGAGACTCGGTCTGCGGCGCTGCGAATGCCTCATCGGCCAGTTTTGCCGTCACTCTTTCGTTCAAATCAGATGACGTATTGCCTGTGGGTGAGATGGGTGAGGAGACATCAAAATCGAATTTGGTGCCTTGATCATGCAATAGTGAAAATTGATCGAGGGTAGGGAATCTTGAGGATAATTCGTCAAATCCTTTGGAAGCAGCCTTGGAATCAAGGGCAGCAAATGGGTCCCCCTCAGTCTTCCTCATCGGAGAAGCATCCGGCTTCTGGACTACCTTGGCCAGAGCTGGTGAAGCCGCCGGTCGTCCTCTTCGCATCGGTACAACATCAGGAATAACTTGCTTCTGAGGTTCGGCTCGGGTAAACACGGCACCCACAGCAGGAGTTTGTTCTGGTTTTGGGGCCTTGGGTTGAGGACTATCGGTTCTTGCGTGGGATTGCGAACGACTGTAAATCTGTGGCCATTGTTATTATGAATTCTTCTTGGGTGAATCGTACACCTACATCTTGAACGGGAACATCACGCCCTTGCATGGCGCATCCCTCCTTTAGTACTTGGAAGATATTCGGTCGATCTTGTAAGTTCTCTCTCAACATTGATGCTGAAACCATGTCAGTCCTCAAACAAACAGCCAGGGCCAATGAGCATTACCTATCAATTTCTTGAGCCTGTCAGAAAATACAGGGTGACTTGGGAATCTGTAACTGGCATTCAAAATTGCCAATTGGCCCTGGTCCTCAAAGGGAGTAGTGTAGTAGCACAGCTTATACAGTAAAACTCCCAATGCCCAAATATCAGATTTTTCATTTATGGGTTGCTTGCGGTATACATCGATCATCTCAGGACTCCGGTACTGCATCGTGGTGTGCTTCTGTACATCTTCATCCATAAGACGACATTCGGTGACGGTAGTGGGGGCGGGACGAGGAGATGCGGCTGAACCGAAATCGCAAAGCTTGAATCGTTTGGAGGATCCTCTGGCGGTAATAAGAACGTTTTCAACTTTGATATCGCGGTGTAGCAGTGGTGGTTTTAGGTAGTGCATGCATGCGACACCCTCAGCGATGTCGGTGAAGATGTTGAGGATCTCTGGCTCCGTGAGGCGGTGTTGTAGCCTGGTGTTCATGAAATCGATCAAGCCACCGCCATTGCAAAACTCCATGAGCAGAAAAACTTCGTATCCTCCACCTTGAAGCTCGGAGGCATGCGAGTCGATATATGTGACGATCGGTCGGTGGCCTTTCAGACGCTTCATTGTCTCAACCTCGATGCGCATGCCCCGCAAGGTATCCTTATCGGGGACCGCAACTCGCTTCAAGACAGCCTGATCGGTGCCATCGACAGGCTTGGCCAGCTTGACGAGGTAGACATGGGCGAAGCCTCCTTCGGAGAGATATTTCTGAATCACCACGCGGTGGCTGCCAACCTGGATCTTGGTGCCTGGGGCGAAGGTACCAGCCGGAGCGCCTCCAGGGATGGCCGCAGGAGAGCCGTAAGGGGCATGATGATGATGCTTGTTGGGCATCATATGCGCAGGGGGGTATTGGCCGTGTGAAGCCATCGTGAGCGCGAATACAGACGATTATTGACGATGACTGTTGAGGAGGATTTCGAGGGTGAGGGAGATGGCGGCGACCCCGTCCAACAGGGAGCGAGCTTGAGCCAAGGAGCCAAGAAAGCGTCTGGCGGTCGAAAGGGGGTCGAGGAGATTCGATCGGGGCAGAATTGAAGTAAAAGGAACGGAAAAATTGGCAATTCAAGTCATTGGGATCAAACAAATGCTAAGTATAGGAGTGATTTAGAACGGTCGCATCGTCAAAAACATATGGCCCCTGGCAAGTTGTTGGAGGTTGCAGGCCTGACCTTACCTATCATAGGTTCGATACTCAGTGGCTTAGTCCCCCGGATCAAGGAACTCCACTGCCACCTCACATTCCACTCCATTTTCTGATTCATTGTTTCAACAGCGGGGAAATGTCGGTAAATCCCAGAATCTAGATGCTGAGATCTAACTTTATTCCAACTGAATACCTACCTTTGCATTTAGGTTTGCATACTGCTAACAAAACCGTTTTGCAGTTATTATAGAAGTATGTATCTAAGTACGTATCGACACAGAGTACGTATTCTTGTTGAGTTCTCTAATCTTGTGACCACCACGTTTATGAGTGACCCTGTTAGCTTCATGTTTCATCCAGCTGACAGTCAATGTTTCGCTATGAAATTGATACAACCGCGGGTAAGGATGAGCTTCCCGCAATTTTAGCCTGTTTTTTTATTAGACAGTGTAATTGTGTTGGGCGTAGCTTAAATCTTGGGCTTATTATTGATGATTAGCACCTTAGAGCTGTATCATGCATGTAGTGGCAGAAAATGAAGCACTGAGAACCATCCTTATTGGTAACATGGAAAAGATGGAAATTAGATAGAAAGCAACGTAGCGTTTCTCTCAACTATCAATTGAAGATACTATCGCTTTCGTTCATCGAAGTCATCTACGAGTGTAGAACTACCTACCCTGTACCACATCTACAAATCCTTTGCATTTGGACAAGTCACGAGGTGTTTGGCTTCCCAACCTATTTGAGTGGATAATATATTTTTCTCGCTCGTATCTTTATCATGTGGGTGTCACCGGGTCAACTTTGAATAATCAGTCGATGGAGTACATAGTTCATGCGATCCCAACGGCATAGTCTGTGTGAACGCCGGATTCCTGTGCGGCCATCTAGGGCAAGATAATTCAATATTCATGCATTAAACTCCCTTTCGTCGCTCAAGGGCACTGTTCTAAACGCTAAACAGTTCCAGACGAGCTTTACATACGTAGTTTTATAGCACTACTGACTATCTAAATTATTCGCAGAGGTTACATATCGCTTAAAGACTAGGGAACCAGTATCATGTCAAAAAGCAATTCGAGCATATGCTAATCCTTGTTACAGTCAGCTTCTCACAAGATAAGTAAGACTGGGGGAGATCAGAGTATAGAGAGTTGGAACTTATATCTGATGGATACTCCATAGGTAGATATAGCAATCCGAGGTAACTTTCCGAGGTAACTTCTCCCTTGTTCAGTTGTTTATTGGCATAAGCCATCAAGTTTGATGTCAAAAGAAATTCAAGGAGGAGACGAATTATTCACCAAGTTTACTTAATTATCGCATAAAATAATATTCAAGAATCCCCTGCGGTAAATCACATCAACCTTCTCTTAAACTTAAAGTTAACCCATTTATTTACAGCCTCAGCTTTGACGTTGCCATAGTGGCTTAACAGACGGATTACGCACACGTTCTCCGCCGTTATAACCGTGCCAATCTGCCAGATAGACTCTAAGCCATGATCAATGACTCGGCCGAACCGACACAGCTATTCTTAGAAAGAACTCGCCATTCAATACGTGTATCAAGAAGAAAAGCCTTAATCCGAACACCGAGAAAGTGGCTCTCTATAGTTTCTAGAATATGTAACATTGCAGAAGAGCCAACTCCTAAGGGATTAGGGGCTTGTTCCAGAACACGCTGGTTTGCGAGCAGGGGTCCGCCTGCAACCACTCAGTAGTTCCCGTCAGGCATACGTCATTGTTTCTTTTTCTGCTGCTCAGGCTATTCTTCGCTCTGTTTAGGTACAGCAGTAGTCTTTTTTAGCCCGGGGCATCGGCCGTGCCGTCCGTGGAGCGGTTCGCATCAGCAGCCACGCCCAAGTGGGAGACTTGTGCAGTACTTGATAGGTGCAGGATCTGCAATGATAAGAGGTAGTATCTCTCAAGTCATGATGATGTCGATAGTTGCCGAATTGTGATGTCTTGCAGTAGACGAATCCTCAGTAGAGTGACTCCCATGTGGGCTCCGGCTGACCTTGCCCGGAGGTCACGGCACCGAAGGGACATGCCCGTACATGGACATGGACATGGTCATGTTATTGTTGGGGATGAGTCCATGTGCCGTGTTGAAGGGGAAATCCAATGCTAATCCTGCCTGTCAGCCCCAAATCCCGACGCCTCGTTTGAGTCAATGGGGCCCGCCTCTAATGGACCGTGGACCCTGTCCCGTCCGTAGAATCAGCTGCTTGAGAGTGAGAGCCTTATAACAACAACGTTGCGCTCTTTGTCCTGGCCTGATTTTCATCCTTCTTTTTTCAACCCATCGTGATATACACAGTAGAACACCAACTGCTTGTCTATAAACCTCTATACTTATACACACCAATCATTTCAGTCTTATACTCCCGTTTACAACCGTCAATATGCCTTCTACTACTTCTTCGGCCATGCAAATGCCCCGTGAACCGGCCCCCGCAGCGTTCCCTGCCGAGCGAACCAGCACCGAGCAGCCGGTATGTCACCCACGAACCTCTGGCTTGGCTTCTACCAAAAGTCTTTTCAATCGCCAAGACACAATAGTCAAGCATTGGATTTCAAACATTGTGAATCACGATTAACTAACTCGTTTTTGACAGCGTCCAGTTCAGCCCATGACAATGGAACAGCCTGAAATGAGCATGCGAGGAGGCAAAGACGGTGGTGTAAGAACAACCAATTCACTCAACTCTGCAACATTAACTGATATTCTTCCCAGGCTATTTGCTGTGGTATCTGCGCTGGTCTTTGCTGTTTCGAATGCCTAGACTGCTGCTGTTAAACAATTTCAGTGGGCAAGGATATCATAGAGTAAAGCTCTGGCGTTCAGGCACGAATCATTTGGGAGGACAATTCAAAGGGATACCATCGTCGGCTAATGACACGACGATTTCGATAGCTTTGTCTTCAAATAATACCTCGTTCGAATACTTAATTCACGGCCCTTCTCTCATCGTTTCGCTCAGTTATGACAAGTCTAAATGCGTCCCTAAACCATACTCGCTCTACACGACCACACCCTCCAATCGCTTTACCACGTCCTCATAAAATTTCATTGATAACTTTTCAGCAACTTCATCTCGTGTCTCATCATCTCCCTCACTGAGCCCCAAGTCCGTACCTCCAGCCAAACACTTCCGTGTTGCATCTTCAAACCTCTCTCCCATGTCAGCACCTACTGATGCGACTTGGTCTTCCTCCAGCAGAGCCTCTCGTACACCGCGCACAACATCAGGTCTCCCGCGCGCACGCCTCATGTCGATACTCAGCACATCTTCAACCAGACGCCAATGTGCTAATTCGACTAGAATGACACCCAGACTATAAATGTCGAAGCTTTTCTTCGAACGCTCTCTATCTCGTCGACGGTTTGACTGGGCGTTGGGATGTCGGTATAGATCATGCTCTGCATCATCTCCCGGTGCATCGGTCATCTCATCTAACCCTCCAGGCCGTGAAAAATCGAAACCTGAGAGATATGGTTGGCGGTAGTCTATGCGGCCATCACAGGTTCGGAAAAACAACACATTGTGACTGCGAAGACCCTTGTGTAGCCAGTGTACAGCATGAAGGTAGAGGAGGCAATTGCTGATAGCATGTGCCAAGTACACCCGTTCTGTAACACGAGGCTTGCGGATCTTTGGGTCTTGAAGAAGCTCGCGGAGCGAAACAGGTGGGAGAGAGGTCTGTAGATTATCGTCGGATGGGCGCTCGAATATGAGGCCGAGTCTTCGATCTAGAATATCAACGTCATCCTCGGGGATGTTAGGATCAGCTTTATCGAAGAACCCCAGACAGTGAGGAGTGCGAAAGGCCTCGGGCTTGGGACTATGGTTCAGCAAAGCAGCAAGTTTTCGGACTCTCTCAATGATATCGGCCTTTGATAGCGAACCTGGTTGGGTATCTATATTGTCATAGTCCTTCCACTCAATCCAAACCTTCTTCTTGCCTTCTGCTGTCTTCATGAAAGCCTCGCATCGTGGAGCCTCTGATTCATCCACCTCAGGGTCTAGCTCTATGAGGTATCGAGGGACGAATAGATTGCGCTGCTGGCCCGGCTTTGCAAGATCGAGGAATTTTGCAGCAGTTTCATCAAAGACTGCTGGGCTATCTGACTTGGGATCGATAGTCTCATTGAAGGCCTTGAATTTGGCTAATCTCGACAATTGCCGTAGAGCGTCAGCATTGGCTTCCCTTTCCAGTTTGGACATTTGCGATGGTCCAAGCCGGGAACCTGCATCGAGCTGAGACTTGAGAGCTAACACAAGATGACTCAGATCGGCTATCTTGTGGTGGAGTAACAGGACCCCACGGTTGGTGTCCTGTACGGTATTGCGAATCTCGACCTGTAAGGAGTGATCGAGGATATTGGTCATGTTGTCGTTGAGGACTGAAAACTTGGCCAGCAACTTTTCAAACCCTTGCTTGTCAAATGAAGTCCACCTTAACCTAGTAAGGCTTTCTGATGATTTGGACTTGAGTCCAGCCATGGCCTTTTTGATAAAGTTCCGTTTCTTATCACTCATAGGATAGTTTGACAGCTTGGCATCTTTTTCTGGTGAATCCAAGACGCCATCTTTATCCACGACGGTAGAAAGGTTCTTGTGCTTCTGCTGGTATTCTGTAAACTCATTGAAGAGGCACTGGATTTGAACAAGGAGATCAATTACAGTCTGGCGGTGAAGATTGAATACGTTTGAGTTGAGAACCTTGTCTTGGTTCTTGGCATCAAGGTCGAGCAGGCCAGAAGCCTCACTCCAGCAAAACAGACGCTGCTGTTCCATCCTGAGACGGAGATTGAGATATTTGCACTCATCCTCATAGCCCAATGCCGTAACAAGGAGCTGTATCCCTGATGGATGTCAATTTCACATGTTATGCTGGTTACGATGAGCTAGAGTTGCTTACCTTGAATGCATCCTGTGTAGACCTGGAGGCTGATGGAAGCAACTCCCAGCGCCAAGCCGGCAAGGGATACAGGGTCCATTGCGCCCTACTGCAGCTTATTTTAGGGCTCCTGGCAGAGAGGCAGTGCGGCTGAGCAGGGTATGAGGCGGCCGACGAACTCGCTGTGATGGGATGTGATGGAGTGACTTCTTGTCACTCACTGAGTGGTTCAGGAGCTAAAATTATGGATGTATTCGACACTGCGGGGGATCATGCGAGGTCGGGATGAGGCGATGATTGGTGGGAGCTATGATAAGCAGCCCGGAGATAGAAGGGAAAGACAAACAAGAACGGAGATGAGATGATGAATTGGATCCAAGGCTGGTTAATTGATGTCGAATATGGAAACCCGTAAATGTAGCCAATGGCATTCATCCTGCGACAATCATCGAGTCGTTCGGATCCTTCAACAGGGCTGCAATTGACTCGTGCACTCTTCGTCTATCTATCTTGTCGATCTCTTTTTCGTATTAGCGACACACGCCGTGTACAGTAGTGTAGTGTAGTGTAGTGTACTGTAAGCAACCCCGTTACCATGAGTAAGGGGCGTATAAATGCCGAAAGGACCCGAATCGCCATGGATCGGATGTACATGAATCCTTCGAGACCAGGGTCCTTAAGCAACTGCCATTTCCGCTTCATGCATGATCTTCTTAACGCCGGTAGTTTGCGAAGTTGAGAACTGACTCCATGTTTTGTGAGGCCAGTAATGTTGCATTTCTCTGAAACCTCGAGTTGGAAATTGTTAAGCAGACCGCCTACAGGACTTGAGTAAACGGTTGCCTACAGCACTTGATGTTCAGCTTCTCTCAACCCCTGTCTTGTGCTTAACTCAATATGGAATATCCTGTCACCAGAAACTACAGTGTGATTCGCTAGGATTTAACTCGGATTGTAGCTGTAGATCCGGATGTTACATGCAGACGGCTTCTCCGAGATGCTAAACACCAAGTTACACCCACCTACATGATGGATGGATGTTTGTTTAAGGTTGATGTTGGCAGCTTGAACCATCTTGTGAGTCAGCCTGTGGGAAATAAAATACGTACGTCATTCGTCTCAAATTCCGCGTCAAGTTAGACCAATTGTATTTTTGGAAGTCTTGTCAACGTCTTCTAATTCTTACTAATTATGGAGTTGATCCTCATCAGCTCTCAGTAAGCCATCTAATATCCCGGGTACGCGGTCCGTGATAGATGCCGCAACACCGCTTGCGGGCCGCAATTCATCACTTCTGGTCGAGATATCTTCGAAGCCAGTTCTAGAATTGCATGGCTTACTGGCTCAGGTAAGCGTAAAAACGTGGCTTAAGTTGACTCTCACTCCCACTCCCACTCCCACTCCCACTTCCACTTCCACCTCCGCGGCCTTCAACTTCCGCAGAGCTAGACCTCGCAGCGTTGCATTACCTTGCCGACATGATTTCCGGTGCCTTGTAAAGGCTTGGGGATGATACCCACACACCTGGCAAGCTGCAACATGGCATGGCCTCTGATGAATACAAGATTAGCTTAGGAAAAGCCTGGGTAATTACAGCACTTCAGCCAGCCAGTTATGATGCTATGCAATGGTATGATCTTTGGTGCTAAGAACTAAGGTTTTAGGATTAGACCTTGGGTGAAGCCATAAGCACGATGATGGTCTCTTAGTATTGTTAGACTCGCATATAGTTAGTTGCTGGAGTTGACATCGAGGCAGTGTGGCCGGGACATATGAGTGCCGGCCTTCACACCCACAGACATGTCGCAGCCACGAGGTCAAGACGAAAAGAATGCAAATACTTGTCACCCCTGTCCTTCTACTATGCCAAGCCCGACACGTCGGGATGCGGCAAAGGCGTGCATGCTGCATCATGCTCGGTACTGGAATGGGATGAGGATCGTCTAAAAGGGAAGCAAGTGACATGCTGTTTTCTGTTGTTCCCTCAATATTCTGAAGCAATGAGACCTGCATGGCCGTTTATAGAAATGGATCAACTTGTACGAGCTGACTGACCTGATTGGTCCATGGCAGAGCTTAGACGCACCCTTGTGCTGGTAACCCCGGCTCTCTAATATAACGCCCGCAGGTTAGTGGTTATAAGCTCCTGGAGATAATCACCCCATGTTAAAGACTCGGGTTTACTTAGTAATTGTAACTAACTAGCCTCTTAAAACTGTGCTCCACAATGCAAGACTGGTCTCAGGGAGCAAAAGAGAACTTGAGACTTTAGAAGAGGATATTAAAATCAACTTAGTAAAGACCCCCCCTCAGCTTAGGCTACAGTTATCCAAATATTTTCATCCCCTAGGATAGAGGTCTTTCACTTTTTTTGCCTCCTCTAGGCTAGATAGTCAACTAAACGAGCGTTGCACCATTTCAACATGTGGCACCGACAGTCTGGGCGGGCGTCCGCTAGTTTGGTTAACCTTACTGGCTGACACGAGTCTCTGTCTGCATTTCGAGGTCGGACCAAGCTTACCCCTGTCATCTTCGAATCTGTGCGGCACAAGCGAATACAATGACAACGCAAGCGAATGATGCAAGTGGCAGAATGAAGAGGATGGCGTAGCGAGTAGGGAGCAGGAAGTATAACCCCCAATCTCAAATACTTACTTGTTTCGTGATCCCTGAACTACCGCCGTTTGCTAGTGCTAGGGCTGAAGATGGTCCTTGTAAGAGAGATGCTTGGCTGTACACGGTTTGCCATGATGGAAATGCCGGGTTCCGTACATAGCCTTCCGAGTGAAGCATGATGATATCGAGACTGGCGCTTAAATGTCCTATTTGGACATGGTAACCAGGGTTGCTTTTGAATCATTCGGAGAATCGGCTCGTTCATCAGTGACATGACGTTGTTCTGTGCCTGAGGAAGAATATCTATAACAGGCAGACCATGCAGAAGCGTATTCGTTTCGAAGTATTATTAATCTTCTTCCATCTTCTTTGCAGGTTCCATTTCCCTCTCAAGTCTATGCCAGCAGACATGTCGAGTGAGAGTTGATTATTCAACAAATATCGTCACCTTGGATCACTTGCGCCCTTCAGAGATATTGTCTCTTGCGCCCTAGCAAGGTTCACTTTTAGATCTAAGCCAAGCGGCCGCCTTCTTAAGAAAGTGGCATTCAAGATCTGAACTCGACTAAGACACAGTCAGCACCTGTACTAAGTCCCATCTTTCAGTCAACTACCGCCAACGCCTCAATCTCGAAATACCCACTATTGGCTTATATCGAAGCTTGAATTCACTTCTTGAAACCACTAACAATCTTCAAAGAAGCACTCATCAATGGACGAAAGAAGGAAGACTTTCTCTGGGACTCGTTCCGAGTTCTCCTCGCCGTTTCCCTCTCCTCAACCTTATTCATTCTATTCTGACCCTCTAAGCACATCGTATATGTGGTATTCTCCGACAATGAACCCCAGAAACTCATTCCACCAGTCAACCTCAAACTCAAATAGAGAAGATACATACTCAGGGAACGATGAACTGTCCTCCAACTCAAACTCGCCCAGCTCTGGCGTCGATGGGAGGGCTTCACCTTGTGGATCAACGTCTACGGCGGCTGAGAGCAGTCGCATGAGTGTTACTTCTGTCCCAGCTGCTTGTCTGGCTTGTGTAAGTACTGTCTCTTGCAACGAGGTAGAGCCACTGTTGACATTATTTCTCTCTTAGCGGGGAAGACACCTGAAATGCGATGGTGTAAATCCTTGTTCTCGCTGCCTTAGTTCTGGTTCTGAGTGTGTCTATGTGGCTTCAAGACGGGGCTACAAAGGTCCTCGAAGAAGCAATGTTCAAAAGCCCAGCAAGAAGCACGGCGTGTCTCCAGCTCGAACTCGAACACGTAGTGGCGAAGGCTCAGTGACATCAAGGCCAGAACGTTCTGCTTCGCTGGGATCATCTTTATTTCTGAGTCCCAATATGAGCGACGACATGTTCAACTCACCATTATCGACACCTTTCCTCGACCCTGCCTTGGACGCTAGCAACAGCATGGAGAGCGATATGTCTTTCTTCGGGCCTTACGATACAGCAGATACATCAACTGATATGCTCAACTTGTTCACGAGTCCACAGCATGAGCATGTCGTGACGCATGTCCCTGCACTGACTTTACCCGAACGCTGTATAGACTCGTTTTACAACCATTTCCATGCCGCACATCCCTTTGTGTTGCCGAAGGAGTCACTTCTGATGATCTCTCACGAGAGTTCTGTGATGCCCGTACTCGCTGTCATGCGCTGGATCGGCTCATTACATATTCCAGCATGTTCAGAGCGGGGGAGATTCTTCCAGGAAGCTCATCAACTCATCTACGAACCGCGTCGTCGAAAAGATGGGTTCCTTGTACAGGCTTTGTTACTCCTTCTGATCGGGTTGGATGGACAAGGCCAACAGGACCAAGCTCGACAAATATTATCTGGACTCGAGAGAATTTCTGTGGATATTGGTCTCAATACGAGATCATATGCGACCACTTACGGGAGAGGCATTCCCATGATGGAAGAGAGTTGGAGACGGACGTGGTGGGAGCTTTTCATTGTGGACGGGCTAATCGCTGGTGTCCATCGAAGCACGAACTTTTTGCTGTTCGATGTGGCTTCTGATGTTGCCTTGCCTTGTGAGGAGCATGAATATCTGTCCGGTGTAAGATATTAATTCCTTCGTATGGTAGAATATCTCTGACCTGATTGACTCTGTAGGACATTCCCGAGCCAATGTATCTTAGGGATATGAATGAGAGTGACTTCTCCGGTACAAGCCACAAGTTTTCATCTTTCGCGTATCGAATACAAGCGGCTCAAAATCTCGGACGACTCTTGAGAATCCCTCCCGTTTCTGGACCTGACGACGAAAGCCTCAGAAATATCCAGACGATGTTGACGAGTTGGCGAGTCAGCTTACCCAAGTCAAAGGCAGACGCTGTACGGCAATATGGCCATTTTGATGAGATGCTCTTTCAAGCTCACATGATAACTCACGCTACGTCGATTCTGCTTCATCAACCATATTCGCAGCTGAACTCAATATTGAGCCAGTCAAACAACCAGACCGACCAATACAATTCTGTATCGTCAGTAGACGATTTCAACAACCATACGAAGAACATAATACAGGCCGCGACAGAGATCAGCGAGCTTGTCACCCATCGTGTCTCGCTACTTTCTCACAGTCACTTCTTCAGTTACGTGGTTACAATGTCCTCTATAATTCACCTCAACAGATGGGCTATATTCACACCCGATAGCGAGAACAACTTGCGCCAGGTTCTGCGCTTCAACATTGGTGCCCTCTCACGGATGTCTTTGGTATGGAGCGCTTCAGAGCGAGAGAGTAGTTCTGTGAAGAGCATGGCTCGAAGCATCTACCAGGTCAAGAAGCAGCATAGGACACTGCCACAGTTTTGGATCAGTATGACCCATGATGAAGTGATGGACAAGATTGCGGCGGACGACGCTATGATTCACGAGTTTGAGGATATGCAGGTTGTGCCTGGTATGATGGGTCATTGGACCGATCCTGGGAACAAGCAATGGAATTAAACACTACCGGCCTAGGGCTTCCAAGAAAAGGTTGTACTTGAAACTTGATTTGAAGCTAGGCGTTTTGGCTGGTGACTTCGAGCCGAGAGACTTTGATGCACTGTTGCAACGGATAAGATGTATAGATGCAAAATGTACATGTGCGATGAGAAGTAATTAGACTGTTATGATGTATAGAGTATTGTAGCCCTATTTAGAAATTGGAGGATACATGTTATTCCCGGCATGGCATTATTTGTCTAATACCTATCTCTGAGTCGTGAGAATGATGCCTGGAAGAAGAGGAAGACCGGATAAGTCGGCTTGACTCTCAGATATCAAAGACACGGCATTTCTAATTTAGATCAAGAATAAGCTTCATATTCTCGCCGTCGCTGTTTAAAACGGCCCTCGGCGATGTCGAGTCTTCGGCTCGTCGGCGACCCTGGTCGAGATTCAGCCCTATTACTCGGGAATTAAGCCATCACGAGCCAATCACATGAAGGAGCCAACAAGTCGGGACGGATTCAGGAACTGGGTGAAATCTTACTCAGAAGCTGAATTCACATGCATGGGTAATACGAAAAGAAATAATCTAAACACCGAGATTGCTTACATGCATGGAAATTTATGGATGCAATTCCACCACCCGTAAGCTTGAGATTATCTGATAACTCGGCAGTTGTTCACTATACAGAGAGATCTAGATACAATAGAGATGAGCCGGATCCCGGATATCGGTCTTTCTGATCTGCTTCTTGTTTATCGTCCGCTTCCATTCGGAGACATGTTCAGCTTTGACAGGCTGTAGAGCCATAGAAGCAGTAATACATACGTCAGCTCAGAGGTCCCAAAATGGTAGTGGCGGAGCTCGAGTAAGCAATCAAAATTTACCAGTCGCGGCGCACCTTTTGCTTCAGCTGAAAATTGGTGGATGGCACGGGCTATAGTCAAGACGCCGAAAGATGAGACAGTCTCTCCTCTGTCCTCTTAGATTGATTTCTCCAGATGACTGCAGTGTTTACTCATATATAAGAACACAGCATGCAAGTTGTCTTTTCTTGACATCACCAAAACAATCAATTGCTACACTCACCAGTGCCCTCCAACCCCCTTCATCTCTACTACGGTACTCAATCGTGAAGCCATCAAAATGACGGTCCGTAAGTCATCTGACTTGGACAACAGCATGGACTCAGAGCAACGTCCTGTCGCAGAGAAGCATCTTCTCAACACCACAATCAAGAATTTCACTTGGCGCAACGTCACTGTAACAGTCAAAGACAGAGAAACAAAACAGCCCAAGGCAATCGTTGATAATGTCGAAGGCATAGTCGAAGCAGGTTTGTGGTGACCGTCATTCTTCAGTGATACCACGCTGATAATATTTCCAGGAGAGATTTGCGCCCTCATGGGTCCCTCAGGTTGCGGGAAAACAACACTTCTTAACGTACTAGCACGCCGTCCAACGAATGCGAGCAGTGCTGAAGCAGAAGTCAACATCAACGGAAACCATTTGTCCCTTGCCGAGTTCAGAGAAGTCTCGTGCTTCGTTGAACAGGAAGATGCCCTCATTGGCTCGTTGACTGTTCGAGAAACACTCGAGTTCTCATCGCGGCTCGCCAGCTCAAGGTAAGCATTCTGTCTACACAGCTTCTAGATAGTATCTGACCATGGATAGTTCTTTGTCTAAGAAAGAACGGATCGTCCGCATCAACAACCTCCTCGAGTCTTTCGGTCTAGTCGAACAAGCCAATACCCTTATCGGAACGCCGATTCGTAAGGGTATCTCAGGTGGCCAGAAACGTCGTGTCGGTGTTGCGAGTCAACTCATCACTAGTCCCAAGCTTCTTTTTCTTGATGAACCGACAAGTGGTCTCGACTCAGCTGCCAGTTTAGAAGTTGTTAAATATCTTCGCGATGTGGCCAAGCGCAACAACCTTATTGTCATCTGCTCTATCCATCAACCATCCACATCGACCTTCAACTTATTCGACAAGTTGCTCCTCCTATCTGGCGGAAAGACCCATTACTTCGGACCTGTAAACAGTGTTGCGGCATACTACTCCGAAGTTGGATCTCCGCTACCTCAGTATGTCAACCCTGCCGAGCATCTTCTTGAGCTGGTCAACATTGACTTTGCCCAGGATAGAGGCGAGGCAACAAGAGACTTGGAAACACTTCAAACCGCATGGCAAAACTCACGACAAGCGAGCGAAGTCAAAACTACAATCAAGGCTGCCGAATCTTTGGGTGGTGACTGGAATATCGATGCAATTGAGAAGAGGCCTAGCATGTTTAGCCTTACGCTTACTCTTCTCCATCGAAGTTTCATCAAAAGCTATCGAGATGTCGTAGCCTACGGAATTCGTATCGCTATGTATCTTGGTCTCGCCATCATGATGGGAACTGTCTGGGTAAGGCTCGACCCTGCGCAAGAGTCTATTCAGCCATTCATCAACGCCATCTTTTTCGGCTCAGCCTTTATGAGTTTCATGGCAGTGGCTTATGTCCCTGCTTTCATTGAAGATCGGCTCCAATACGTCAAAGAGCACCACAATGGCCTTTATGGAGCAGCGGAACTTATTATATCCAACTTCTTCATCGGCGTTCCTTACCTGTTCCTTATTTCCATTCTCTTCTCAGTCATCTCATACTGGCTTTCCAACTTCCAGCCAACTGCAAAGGCCTTCTTCACCTGGGTTCTGTGGCTGTTCCTCGATCTGCTCGCTGCAGAGTCACTTGTTGTCTTTATGACATCCCTATTTCCCAGTTTCGTAATCTCTCTTGCTCTGGTGGCCTTTGCGAATGGCCTGTGGATGTCGGTTGGTGGCTTCATGGTGCCTCCAACTATCCTTAATGTCTTCTACAAATACGTCTTTCACTACTGGGACTACCAGAAGTATGTGTTCGAGGGTATGATGGTCAATGAGTTTGCCGATCGAGTCTACAGCTGTGGTGACGGATGTCGCTGCATGTATCAGTCAACCCTGGCGGACCAGTGTGAAATCGACGGACAGGCTGTTTTGAATCAGTATGGATATTCGAACGGACATATGGGACGCAATGTCGGCATTATGATTTCCATCATTGCTGGATACCGACTGGCGTCATGGCTAGTTCTAGTATTGAGGAGGTAATTACGTCTGTTCTGTAACACAGGCTTTATCGGTATATCATCACAAGGTTATTTCAGTCTTATATAGCGATGGTTTAATCGGGTCTTAGATAAAACAAGTACAATTAACCTTAATCAGTAGCATTGTCAGTTCTTGTATCGTCTTTCCTAAAATTCACAGGATGCAGTTCGTCAACAAACACCAGGAAGAAAGTCGAGATTGACCCGTAATGGGTTGGTTGGGTTCTTGAGCACTGGGGGCACCGTGTAGGCTAATTTTACAGTTAGTAGGTATGAACTGTGATCTTGTTGAGAGACTGACTCGAGAATGATATAGAAGCCTCGGCCGTTTGCCCAACTACAGAGTTGAGTCAAGTATTCCAAACCACCCTCCAAGTATTAGCTACAGCATATCAAGAAACGATTCAAATACCTTGGGGAAGTGCTCTGAATCGTCAACAAGGTCTTCCTTTAGCCAATATCCTAGAGGCAGACGAATAGTGTTCAGGCCATAGCTCATCATCTCGTCGAGATCGGTTTGATTGATCCAGCGTTTCCAATGAGCTTGAAAGTTTTTGTCTGCAATGTCTTGTCCCTTGTTCATGACACAGTCAAATTCGGACTTTTCCCCCTCACAACCTGTGTTGGCCCATTCTTGGCTATCGATCCAGGGCTCAAAGATGAAGAGGGAGCCGAGGTTTACTCCTCGGATCTTTTTGGTTGCTGGAAGCCACCTTTTGTTGTTAGGCTCTGTTCGAAGAGGGTATACAAATATTTCATGCTTTCATAGCATACCACTATCATTTGATGCTCTGTGGCTGTGTGTGTAAACTGGTTTGTAGGATCAGGATTCAGTCTTAGATAAATGATGTTACATGGATGTAATATAATATGTCTGTATGCCTATGCTGTGGAAACACAATAGGATTCTTCCGACTTCAGAGGCAGCGATAGGAGCTGCTTTCTCAGACTTTCAATTCCAAGGACTGAGACTCATAATCAGGAGAGAAATGATTACAAACTTCTAGAGATTCTGAAGCATTTCTTTACTTTGTTGGCACATTTCGTCCCAATCCCTCAACAACCCATGTGGCCGTGTTCTAGGGAATGGTGGGGCAGCATTTATTTAGGGACGGTTTCATAAGAATTGTTTCACTAATCAGCTGGCCTTCATTAGTGAATGACGAAAGACGAAAGGAACGATTTGTGCATTTCTTGGCTGCATAAACGCTGCATTTGTTTGTGGAGAGATCTTTGGTGTGACTCTCTGATAGCTTAGCTGCATGACCTTGTAGATCCTGGTAGCATTGACTTCAGATTTTACATCTCTCAGGGAATCAAAACCTTGACCTTTCAGTAAGTTCAATACTGCGTAATAGTGCAACATTAAGATCATGGAAACCTAGACTGCACTTTTCAGGTACCATCGCAACGGATCATACGGAACTTGGGCCGACACGTCGTAACAGCGCACGGCCTGGGGCATATTGCATCAGTCTGCGAACTCCTAGTGGTTCAAACAGCCTCATGATGAAAAGCTTGACAAGTGTCAAATCGGAGCCTAAGCACATTGCAGTTTTGAGAAATACTATGTGGGTTCTCTGATCGAGCACAGAGACGGTGAAGGATGAGGCGAGTCATAGTTGAGTACCGAGAGGGACTAAGTGTTTAGAAAGCAGACGACGATCAAGGTGTTTGAGGCACTGCCTAACTGGTGCAAATAAATCAGTTACTATCATACCAGCTAAAAAGATTAAATAGAATAGGTACTCGTCACATCCAATACAATGCTATTGATGAAGCCTCCCGTCTACTTTCTTCACCGCCGACGGCCCCACTATCGGGCGACCCACAAATATCTTCGAAATGCTCCAAACCTGGCAGGTACGGATGATGATGGGATGCGCTGGCTGGTTTCCCCACCAACCATCCCTACCTTAGCAACTGGCAACGGTGACGGTGACGGGAAGAGTTCCTTCCCAGACGGAACGACCCAAGTCCTCGAGCTTGGCTTGCGTACCTACCTACCTTTTTTTTTTTTGTAGCTTCTTTTCACCTACACAAACCTGGGCTCTAGGCATCTCATTGTCCTTGATTTCAGTAACCGGTTCTACGACTACGACGGGATCTAAGGCATGATGTTTGTGCTAGAACTCTTAGCCTAAGACATCCGACATCGCCCTCGCTTCTCGACCTACACCTACAGGCATTCAGCAAGGTCATCAACAACATTCCTTCATTCCGATCTCAAGACGAGAACCACACCAAACGCTACGACGAACCAGAAATACCTCGAAACTTCACCGCGCGAGACATCCCGATCCCGCCTGAAACACAACTTTCCTTACTGTCGTCGCCATCATGGCGCCGGCAACCGATGAACTCTCTGCACCTGGTGCAGTGAGTTATGATTCAAATACTCAAGTCGTCGGAGATGGAACCTGGGATTTTGACAAAAATACATTTCTACTGCCCAATTTGCAGGGTCTCAACCATGAAACCATGCGTTACAATGGTATTCAAGCCCATCTTCGGGTTCAAGGATTGTATTCGACTAACACTGGGTGATAGGCATGGGAAACAGATTTTCCACACTTACACAATATCATGGTCTTGTACTGGCACATGCCGTTTTGGGAACGATAATATTCCTCTTTCTCATCCCTTTTTCTGTCATGACTGCCAGATTCTATTCAAGGCGCCCCGGCTGGGCCATCAAATACCATGGTCAACTCAACGTCTTTTCCGGCTTGTTGCTGGTGCCTCTCTTTATCCTGGGCTACTTTGCGGTCGGACCTGAGCGAAGCTTGACGAACCCACATCATGGGATTGGTGTCGCCATATTCACTCTATTTCTAGTGCAGCTTATGGGCGGTTGGATCGTGCGAAGGGTGGCCAAGTCCGTCTCATTGCGCATCATGATTCACCAATGGTTCGGTCGAGCGATTGCCCTTTTAGGCATTACTCAGGTTCCCCTGGGACTCACCTTATACGGCTCGCCACTCTACCTGTTCATTCTCTACGCTGTCTGGATGTTCTTTCTGTTTATCTTGTACTTCATCTTGAGTTGGCGGTCTGCTTCTCACAGAGACTACTACATGGGTGGAGCACGCTCAGAAATGCGGTCTGAGTTGGCGCCAACAGAAGATACACGCACTCGATACACAGAGTCTGAATATTTCTCAGAGTACAAATCGGAGCCTCCTAAGAGCAAAGCCAAATGGCTAGGTCCATTTATCGCACTCGGTGGACTCGCAGCCCTCGCTAGAGGACGAAACAAGAATAAGAATCAAGACAGTGGCAGTCGAGTCCGAAGTCGATCTCCTTCCTTTGATCGCAGCCAAAGACCAGAAGTTCTTCCATCTAGGACCGGATCAGCTAGCTACCTCACTGGGCATACCGGGGAAAAGTATTCCGATGTAACGCGGAAAGACAATGGCGGAGCTGGAGCCGGAGGTGGAATCGCAAAGTTCTTGGCCGTCCTGGGACTCGGAAAACTGTTTTCCAAAAAGAATCGCACTCGCGATGAAGATTACTCGGAGTATTCTGCAGTATCGACTGAGACGCCCAGACGCCATCGCGCAACCGCGAGCGCTCCCACTATGACTGACTTTACCAGGACTGATTTCACCAGCGATGTGACGCCCAATAATAGAAGAGAGCCCGATATCACCCGTACTTCGTTACTCCCTCCCTCTGGAAATCGCCCGCCACCTCCCGCGATGTCGCAAATGCGGAGCGCCGCTGATGGAAGTTATACCGAGACTGCTCTGAGCTCCCCTCCTCCATCCGTGACCCCTCGAGGCAAACGGTACCCGCCAAATTCAGGCCGCAGCTTTTTCGAAGAGTCAGACTATTCCTCCTATGTCAGTCCTTCTCGACGACCACAACCCGAGAAATCTGGTGGTGGTTTTGCGAAAGGGCTGCTAGGTGGGCTTGGTTTCGGATGGTTTGCGAAGAAGATGGCGGACAGGAGGGCAACAAAGGAAGAGCAACGCTTACGTGATGAAGAGGACTTGAGATCTGGTACCTCATTATCCAGGTTCACCGGCGGCGACGGACACGACTCTCCCACGAGACGAGACAGTCGCCGGCCCATCGAACGTCGACAAACAGGCTACCCTCCCACGGACACGCTTCTATCAACCGAGATGTCGGAATCGACCATTGAGCCCCGGCCTGCACGAGGTAACTACGTCCCACCTACTGAAATGAGCACTTTACCCCCACAATCAAATCTCCCACCCGTGGCCGGCCGTGCAGGAAACCACTCGAGACGCAGCAGTGAGCATGTCTCAATGCCTGCGATGCCACCTGATCCCCACGGTATCCTGGCACCCACTGAAACGACGGCCTCAGGAATATCCCCAGGATCTCGGGCTCAGCGGTCCCGTCAAGGCCGGCCCGGTGACCGAGATACATCAAGACTTGCCCCAGGCGAGGAAGATTCGCGTTACGAACGCTATGCATCCCCAGCCAGTGTCAGTGTCAAGATGAAGGTACATGATGATAAAGACAGGAACGTGACCCTCCGACGACTTACAGAGGAGGAAGCAAAGGCAGCGCGCCGAAGAGACTCTGTCAGCAGCATCTCTGGACTCGAGTCTCCCTCGTACCGCCGACGTTATCGAAGAGACTCCAGCCAAAAGCGAGCTGAGACGGCTGCCGAGCGAAGAGCTGAAGAGGAGGATGCCATGCCGCCTCTGTCCCCCCCGAACCCTTCCTTTGCCAAGCAAAAACGACGAGGCAAAGATTCCGCGTATTACTCTGGACAGCCTACACAGGCACAAACGCCCGCGTCACTACTGCCAGGAGCCTCGGCCCCGTTTGGCCAAACAGTGTCTAGTTTGGCTGAGAGCCATGGCACTTGGAGTGGTATCACTCCATCTGTCAACACCTCGCCCCCTGGACCTGCTGGGGAAGGGCCAGTTGACGGATCAGCCGCAGCAGAAAATCGACGACAACGGCGTCGACTTGAAAGGAGACGCGCAAGCGGACCTACTGCAGAACCACCCGCCACTACCAATGTTGACATGTTTGACTAAAAGACCGAGGATTGAGAGTTTGGTGTCTCTCGTTTGCCTGTCGACTTCAAGCTGACAGGTGAGCGATTGACTGGTAAAAAGATATGCATCGTGGGACGGGATCCTAGCATGGGCGGCGTTCTTGGAGGGAGATTTGTGAATTCTGTAACGTCACGTCACGTCACGTCGATTTCAATGTTTGCAGATAGACTTGGAGGACGATACTGATGTCAATGAACGAATTGATTGGCTTGAGAATGATAACTTGATATATGGCAACTTTCTTATTACTAGAGTTTGGAGGGATCCACAAAGGATTGACGATAATGAATTCAGAACTGCGCTTCTCTCATCCATATAAAGTGTGTCTAATAGTGAATTCGGTGTGATGTATGTTTACCGTGAAGCTAGTATTTGAGTGAGGTACTTGGACCGACCTTGGCCAGCTTGGATGTGATAATGATTGGCTTATAGTTACTCCGTACTGAGCTTGCTGTTGAAGCTCCTGTGTGTCGTCAGTATCCAATTCTAATGACTCCACTCTCTTCCATTAGAGCTCCACTGAACAATCCACCAGGGTCGACAGCTCTTCTGCTAAACATTCAAGTCCCTCACAGCAGAGACCACTATTGTCACTTAATCTTTTTTTCCCTTTCCTTTTTCCTTCTTATTTTTTGTTTAATCAATCTTGCGCCGCTCGGGCATCTCAATGGCCCTGAACCTGGCCCCAATTCCTCCCCTTCGACAGCGATTACGTTCCCTAACTCTTAACTACCAGACCTAACAACATTCAAGATGCCACAGAAGCCAAAGGCTAAGCCCAAGGCTCAGCAACAGCCTCCCCAGACCGAACATCAAAAGATTGCGGAACAATGGGCTAAAGCTGAAAGAGCTCGTGCTGCTCAACAAGCCGCCAATGCAAAATTCGGACTCCCTCCCGCCGAAGAGAACGTAGAGGTTCTGGAGCGACGACGCGAAGCGCTCGACAAGAGACGGCAAAACACATATGAGAAGCGCTGGCGATGGACTGCTGCCTTCTGGGCCGTCCTGCTAGCTATCCACGCGCTCGGCATCTGGCTCTTCACAAGTGGTTTCTTGTTGACACGGCTGGTGCTGGAGGACAAGTCGAACTGCACACTACCTCCAATTGAGAACACCAAGGGCTCATTGAATGTCGATCGCGGTTGCTGGCACCCTAAGTCTTTCGACAGAGCCGTTGTCGTTCTAATTGACGCGCTTCGATACGACTTTACTGTTCCCGAGGATCCGGCGCAAGCTCAGCACTTCCACAATGCTTTCCCCTACCTCTACGAGACAGCTGTCAAGTCGCCTCAGAATGCCTTCCTTCGCCCTTTTATCGCTGATCCTCCGACCGCGACGATGCAGAGACTCAAAGGTCTCACGACGGGAACACTGCCTACTTTTGTTGATGTTGGAAGCAACTTTGCTGGCGCGGCTATCGAGGAAGACAACTTGTTGATGCAGCTGAAGGACGCTGGCAAGAAGATTGCTCATCTTGGCGATGATACTTGGTGGTCTCTCTTCCCTGGTTACTTCGAGCCCAATATTAGCAAGGCCTATGACAGCTTCAACGTCTGGGATCTCCACACTGTTGATAACGGCGTTATTGACAACATCTTCCCGCTATTGAACAAAGAGCGAAAGGGCGAATGGGATCTTCTTATTGGACATTGTCTTGGTGTTGATCATGCTGGTCACCGATACGGACCTGATCACCCTGCCATGGGAGCCAAGCTTCGCCAGATGGACGACTTTATCCACAAGCTTGTCGAGAGCATTGATGACAAGACACTTCTTGTTGTTATGGGCGATCACGGTATGGACAGTAAGGGTGATCACGGCGGTGAGAGCGATGACGAAGTTGAGGCTGCTCTCTGGATGTACTCAAAGAAGCCCTTCTTTGGCAGAACCTCCTCCGACTTTGCTATTCCTCCCCCCAACGCCAAGGTTCGACCAGTGAACCAGATTGATCTCGTTCCTACCCTCGCGCTGCTTCTTGGTATTCCTATTCCCTTCAATAACCTGGGAGGACCAATTGAGGAGGCGTTTGCTGGTACTAAGGGCAACGACTGGCGTAACCTCAACGCTGTTTCGCGTGTTGCTGCAGCTGGGATTGAGAGATACCAGGCATCTTACCACAAGGCCCGAGGACTGACTCAGGCCCACGGCGCCGAGTCTCCCGCTGCTCTTTGGGAGGCTGCTCGCGTTATTGCCAAGAATGATCGCGATGCTTACGTTGCCTTCAGCAAGTTCCAGGAGACTACTCTATCTGTCTGCAAGGACCTCTGGGCACGCTTCGATGTTCCTCGTATGATCATGGGTATTGTCGTCTTTGGGTTTGGCCTCGTCTTGCTCTTGATGTACTCATCTCGGGAGGAGGAAGATGAGTACGTTATTATGAATGACGCCGAGCTCGACTATGCCGAGAAAAAGCTGGAACTCTTGGCTTTCAAGGAGAACGAGCCTGAGACCGTGGAAGTCTTGCACAAACAGATCCTCAAGGGACTTTGGGACCCCAAGATTCTCTTTACTGTCTCTGTTCTTACAGGTGTAGGCCTGTATCGCCAGCAGCCTATCGAGGGCCTTGCTGCTCTCGTTGCAGTGCTCTTCATGGCTGGTCTCAGCTCTTCCCTGCATGATGCAGGCAGGAGTATTCTCAATGTCTTCCCCTCGACTTTCTGGGGCTGGCTGGCTGCGATCTTCACCGTTAGCCAATCGATCGGGTTTGCTTCCAACTCCTACACCATCTGGGAGGATTCAATCCTTCTCTTTTTTATCACCACTTTTGGTGTGGCCAGTGCCGTCTCTGCATTCCGCATTGAGGCTCGACGGGAGAGATATCTAGGCATTTACCACTCTGTTGCCTTTATCATTCTCGGCCGTCTCGCCTCGTATTCCAAGCTTTGTCGCGAAGAGCAGATGCCATACTGCACTTCTACGTACTACGCCTCTTCGACCTCTTCAACCTCTGCAATTTGGCAGCTTGCCATCCCTTTTGGTGTATGCCTTATTCTTCCAGCCATTATCAAATCTTTCCTCGTCACAAGCAGGTCGTATGAGGGTCTGGCCCCAACTTGGATTGGCTATGTCATCCGTGGAGGCCTGTTTTTGTCTGCCCTGTACTGGGTTATTGATGCCGCTGACAATGGCGGCTGGCTCGAGGGACGTCTCGCCGAAGGAACCCCCAAGACCATTGGAGTTTATCTAGCCCAGATTGTCCTCGCTCTCGCCTTCATTGCCGGAAGCACTGCTTTTGTTTGGGCGCCTCCCTGCGTCTCCCTCCTTCAATCTGCTGGAGCTGGCGGTCGTCCTGTTGTCACTATTATTGGATATGGTAACGCTATTGGTGCTCGCTACTTGTTGCTCCCGCTTAACCTTCTTTTGGGATGCTTCCTCCTTTCGAAGCCCATGGGCGGTGGTGCCCTTGCTCTTATGTTCTGGCAGATTCTTACCCTGGCTGAGCTTTTGGATCTCAACGAGCTCAAGACCAGCCCCATTGGGCCCATTATGCTTGCTGTACTTGGAAACTTCTACTATTTCAAGACGGGCCACCAGGCTGTACTGTCCAGCATTCAGTGGGATAGCGCTTTCATCCCTCTCTTTAGTATCCGCTACCCTTGGACCCCCATCGTGGTTATCCTTAACAGCTTTGCGGGCCAGATCATCGCTGCTGCGTCTGTACCACTGCTCGCTCTGTGGAAGGTCGGTCCCAAGCAGAAGGGAGTTTTAGAGACAGCCACCCGCGGCATCGGCGTCTTCATCATCTACTATGCCGTTGAAGCCCTGGCTACGATGAGCTGGGCTGGCTGGCTGCGCCGTCACCTGATGCTATATCGTGTATTCAGCCCCCGCTTCATGCTTGCGAGCACCGTCCTGCTCGTTCTTGATCTGGTGACTATTCTCGTCACTCTGACTGGCCTGCGTAGCAACACCTTGTCCCTCGGCGAGGTGTTCGGGTGGGCCGATTAGATGTATTGATGGCTAGAAGCGTGTATGATATGTGTGCAGATAAGGGGTTCCGTCGCATTTTAGGCAGAATAACTCTTGTGTTATCTATCAATAGGAAAGGAACGAAAATTAGGATAATGGAGAATAGAGCGGTGTCATCTGGGGCGTTCAGTCCATGCCAGTCTTTTGGTTAGACAATCATATTGCAGCATGTCGGCATTTTCTTATATCCAGTCATATCATCCATAGCAAAATAAAATATCAAATCAAATTCGTCGTTACTTGGTGGCAACATCCGCTGTTCCCTTGACAGCCATTCCTCCTTGTGGCCCCTCGATCCAAACATCCCATCGTCCTTCAGCGACGTCTTCTTTCGAAACTTTGCGGATATTAATGGTCATGCGCTCATTGACGTACAAAGGCGCGTAGTTCCTGTAGCTGAACTTGTATACGGCTACACCAGCGCCGATTCGGTCGTTGAGGAAGCGAAGCATCAGAGCAAGAGTGAACGGGCCATGGACCAAAAGTGCTCGGTGACCATCAACTTCTCGCGCGAACTGGGGATCGAAGTGAATAGAGTGAGCGTTGAATGAGAGCGCCGAGAAGTGGAAGAGGTGTATCGGTGAAGGTGTGAGCGAGGTTGAGTACCTCGGTTGTTGAGGGTCTGAGATTGGTGTCAGTAATGATGATCCTGGAGCTTGATATGGAAAAACCTTACACTTGAGCAAACGTGGAGGTGAAGGTGGCGAGGCAGACCTTTCTTCGTCCCTCATAAACACCAACGTCCTCCTCTCTTCGATGTCCCACTCTGTCCTCCCGTCAATCTCATGACCGGTTCCATACTTCCTCCAGACATCAACAAACACCTTCTCCTCGCCCTCTTTGCCTCTCAAGGTAACATCCTCAATCGATTCCTTACAGATCGCCGGTCTCGCATCAAGCTTCATCTCATCTCCTCTGAAAACAACCTCGCCGCCTGCCCATACACGCCGCGTATAAGGCGGGCCAGGCGAATGATCAGGATCTGCGCCATCAGGAATTAGACGCGAGGGAGGCAATTGGATGGGGAAGTAAACAAGATGATGGCCTTGGGGAAGAGCGCGAGGAGGCGATGATATTTCTGACTCCGTGGGCAAAGGATATAGAAGGTCGTTAATTGTGGTGGTGAGGAGATGAGAGGGCATTGGAGTCAGATAGTCTGCTATTATCTTTGGTGGGTGGGCTTTGAGTGATGAGATTATGGATGATGATGATTTTGTGGTATAGGCTCTGCTAAATACAGGACCGCAACGGCGGTTAAGTATCGATAATGGCTTCATGATGAGATCTCTTGATATTGAATGTATAAAGACTCTGAGTCCAGTATAATGTTGGTTGCTGATTTGCAATTAGAATAGTTGCCGAGTCAAAAGTATTACACTGGGAAAGCCTCGGCTTAAAGATCATCAACCAAAATTAGGAAAATTGTATGAAAACCAACGGCAAATGTACAAGTGTTCTGTCTACGTACGGATAGCATAGCGTAGAACGAATTAAAACAAGCTCGCAAAGATTAAAGTGCTTCAATTCTTATTTCATGCTCATACATGGTTGAAAAGATCACTGCAAATCGCGGATTTCGGGCCGTGCACGTCACGACGAGCCGATCATAGTCATGATACATCTCAACAATGGTAAAGCAAGAGATAACAAGGCGACCGAGTCAGCACGAATAAACTTTTCAATTCATCCCTTATATAGCATCTATATAGATACTCATCCATGCCCATTCCGTTTGTTTTATGCTGCCGTTACACATCTATCATGAAACACATGAAGCTTGCCCTTTGCGACTGGACCAGCCTCAACCGACTCTATCGGCCAAGGGGGCGCATTCCGGGTTAAATATGCAGATAGATCCAATTCCCGTTTCCTGAGCTGTCCGTCACATAAGTAAGTAACTCAAGACTCAAAGCTGGCCTCTTATCATAAGACATCCCATTGAATTCTTGCCGTGTCTAGCACGGCTCAAGATTTGACCAGTCGCTGTCAACCTCTCAATCATACCTTTACAGGTACTCGGAAGGAGTCTTGACGTTGTTCCTGGAAGCCCACGACTGGAGATCAGCGCGGCAGTTGTCAAGAGCTCCGGTGATGGCGAACTGGGTCTCAATACCCTCAACTCGGTGGGTGGAGTTGATGTTCTTGACCAGGGTGATCTGGAAGCAAGTAGCACTGCCCTGGCGAGAGATGATGGTGGAGTAGGCAAGGAAGTACTCCCAGATACGGAACCATCGCTTGCCGTACTTGGCCTCAACCTTGTCGCGGTTGGACATCCAGTTGCGGTACCACCTCCAGAGGGTAGCAGAGTAGTGAACACCGATAGTATCAATGTGCTTGATCTCGAAACCGGTACCCTCCAGCTTGTCGACAACCCAGCCGAGAGGAGTAGAAGCGTCAGCACCAGGGAAAATGTACTTGTTCATGAAAAGACCCCAGGTGAAATCCTCGTATTGCCAAGCCTTACGGAGGCCAGCGTACTGAAGGAAGAAGACACCATCATCGTCAAGCATGTCATGAACCTGCTTCAAGAAGCTGCCGAAGTGGCGGATACCAACGTGCTCAGACATCTCAAGACTGGTGATCTTCTTGTAGCCACCCTCGGGAACGGGAATATCACGGTAATCCATGCAGAGAATCTTGCTCTGCTCCTCGGGGATGCCGGCCTTGCGCATGCTGCTGTTACCCCAAGCGGTCTGGTTGCGGCCAAGAGTGACACCGGTGACGTGGGCGCCATACTGCTCACTGGCAAAGCGAGCAAGAGTACCCCAACCACAGCCAATATCAAGCATAGAGTCACCCTTGTTGAGGCCAATCTTCTCGCAAACGACAGTAAGCTTGTTGTCCTGGAGCTCCTCAAGAGTCTCCTCGCGGTTGATGTCGGAGATGATACCAGAAGTGTAGATCATGCGGGGACCAAGGAACCAGCCGTAGAAGTCATCACCACGGTCGTAGTGGTCACGGACCTGCTCCTCATCTGTGGTACGTTAGTGTATCTTTCAATTGATCCTTAATTGGAGCACATACCCTGAGAACGAGTGTGCATGATAACCTCAGGAATCATGCCAAAGAGGAAGAACTTGATGAGGCCAATGGTGAAGCGGAAGCTGGCCCAGTCGTGGCGGTACTCCATAACCTCGAGGCAGTCACCCTTGAAGTCAACATCACCATCGAAGTACATCTCGTGGAAGGTCTCCATGGGGATCTTGTTGCTGCCACGGTACTTGAGGCGGTCGGCCTCCTTCTTGAACTCGAGGTAGTGCTCGACACCACGGTTGGGAAGGCGAACCTTCTCATTCTTGCGAGGGCTGATGGAGGAGATTACAAGCCACCAAGCGGCAAGCAGGGGAAGATCGACGATGAGGGCGAAGAAGATG
This sequence comes from Fusarium proliferatum ET1, assembly GCF_900067095.1. Lineage (NCBI taxonomy): Eukaryota > Fungi > Ascomycota > Sordariomycetes > Hypocreales > Nectriaceae > Fusarium > Fusarium proliferatum. The sequence goes on along the minus strand of NW_022194794.1, from coordinate 1,167,768 downwards.
GTGGTCTTGAATCCACCACCAACCTTTCGGCTGAGGAACCAAGGGACAAGGACCAAGATGGAGATGAGGACATAGTTGTTGAAGGTATCGGCACCAGAGCCATCGGCAGGGAGAGGGGCGTTCTTGATGGCAGGGTACTATAGGGTGAATATCAGCATTGATTCTCTGGTATCAAAGAGGACAGACAACGCAACGATCATGAGCATCGAGTCAAAACTTACCCTGGTAGTGGGGACACCAACATCCTCAAGCTTGTCAAAGTCAGGCTTGGGATAAGGAGGAGTTTTAACAAACTCAAAGTCGGCGCCGGTGACGCCTGATTTCTCTGCCATTGTGACGACAGATCCCAATGGCTACCAAAAGCTTTGAGAAGATATGATGAAAGGGAAGAGGGAGAAAGTCGTTGAGGCGGGTTTATTTTTTAAGAGGGCGACTGGATGGAGATTTCGTGGGGCAGAACCCAAAAAGGGAGGGAGCTTTGGCCTGTGTTTGGGGAGGGGCGGTGTGAAAAAGACAGGGCCCAGATGAACTCACTGGCATATGATTGGGTGGCTGGGCCACCTAAACCCCCTAGATTCACAAGATTAGCGTCAGGTCGGTAGTTTTAAGGTGTTCTTTTCAGCGGTGATAGGGGTAAGATAGCAAGCAGTGCAGGTAATTATTGCGAGATCCAATTCAATCCAATGTCTCGGGGAGGGACGGGACAGTCCAGATCGTTAATTGCCCATCAATAACTTATAGATCATAGCAGATAAACATGACGAACTGATGCAACATGCAAGCAGCTTCTCTCTCTCCTGAGCTTAATCCCAGCCACAAAACGCAGGTACAGACACAGTCCAGCCAGTCATTCCCTCACCACTTGTCGATCAAACCCCCACCAAGCTCGTTCCAGTTCCAATTCCAATCCAACGTCTCTGAGGTCTGAGTCGATATCAGCCTCCGGATTTACCTGTCCTTTCTCTCTCGTACTCGGCTTTACCAGATACGAATTCAGTGCATGGTTCTTTCAGGGGTTCGTAGGTCTTATGCACGACACCATCTCAAGTTTAATCGCTGACCCCTCTTTTTTAGCAGCTGAGGATACGTGGCCCTTCAGGACTCTGATTTTGATCCATGGCTTTCGAGGCCACTTTTCAAGCTACCACTAGCAAAGTAGTAGCTCTACGGAGTATGTAGTACGCTGACTCTCCAGCCACAATCAAGACATTGATAATTCAGCACAGGAAGAAACAAATAAAAATTAATTTAATTTAGCTGCCTGTTTGAGTGTTTCAGCTTGACCGGACCTGACAGGGCTTCTTTGCCTAAGTTAGCTGCTGGGACATAAACTCGCCCCCTCGATGCCCGTGTCCGCGGGTCCCGACCCATCTCAACACCAAAGCTATTCGCGGGGTAGAGAAACACGCCTGTTCATGGAGTAACTCACACACGCTCCATAAGAGTATCACAGTGAATCATCAGTAGCTTCACATGATCTGAAATGGATTAACATTTCAAAATTACTTTGTTCTTGTGCTGAAAGTACTTCACCCCAAAGATTCATATTACCATCAAGACTTGGTTAACATTGAAGAAACCGTGGCAGAGTACTCCTGGACACGATTCCAGCCAGCCAGAAGTAACAGTTCGACTTTTGTCTTGATGATCTATTTGACAATATGCTCTGCCCTTCAGCTCCGGGTCCCATACCTTGGAGTGGAATGAGAACGTTCGCTGTTCAAGTCTTGAGACAAGTACCTAGGTATCTACATGCTCATTTATGCTCCCCTGTCAGAATAACCGTCAAAGGGCATTTCAATGTTTGACTGTCAAGAAGTCACTTCCAAGGATGCATTTTTCGCAGTATTCCCGCCAAACAGAGCCTGAATCAACTCTTCAAGTGTTTCATATGCTTACTGGTTCAGTGTCAGGGACAGAGGGAGACCGAATAATGTCTTGCCAAGCTTCGGCCAAGCTGACATAAAACTTTCAGGGTCCAGCAAGGATTACCAGGCTGATAACCTTATTTGACATGGTCCAGATATGAAGCAATGCTCAGGCTACAGCCTTAGTGCAGGCAGTTGTCTGTTCCTCGAGAAGAAATAAAAAGGCATATGCAGCCCTCAGGCTGTCTTCCCCATCAAGCCCTGCGATAGGTAATGAATCATTTGATTACGGTCTCGTGACTTCATGACTGCTACTATTCAGGATCCAGCCTGCATTTATTATACCTTGATGGCCTATAACTGAGGGTGAGGAGGTGGTAGCACATATCAGCCGATTATGCAGCTCAATTCCTTCGCCGTGGTTTTTCTTTTTATGCTTGTGTAGCATTTGGATCAGGCCACTCGGGTGAGGACCTCGGATGTATGTTGGTCTGTCGTTGACGAGTTGACTTGTCGTTTGAAAGTTTCGTGGCAGATAGGAGAGTTGTGCGCCACGTTTTTGGACATTATGTTTCTCCTGTTATTCCTCTTGGGATTCCAACGTTGTTTCCGTGCAAAAACTGACGTTCTTCACGTGTTGCCTGGTCGCTAACCGGCGTGTTGGTGCAAGTTGATGAATGTGTCGCTTGTTTCAGACGTCTCCATACCAGTTGCTTGGAACTCTGGCAGTTGCAGTTTAACAGAGGTTCGGACCCCAGCGACATGAAGACGAGAGTTTTCCGGGTCATGGGCGACGTATCATTGAGACTCTTAGCGTTGAAAAGGGGTGCAATCCTGCAGAAGAATCATGTTTGGCCAGTTGCAGATAATGTGTTGTGATTGTCTGTTGGTTGTTCGAACTTTGTTGGAAGAATTGGGTTTGTCGAGTGGGGGCTGTCGATAAACAGGCTAGGTACTAGGCTAGTAGGTAGACAGGTGATTGTGATTCCGAGAACCATGTTACATTTTCATGGATCGATAAGTCAGATTTTCAGTCCATTTTCATCATATTGATAGATCACCTCAGAGTTTGCTGTGCCGCTGCCTTAAGGAGGGGGAACATGTGCATCAGACAGAGGTCTGTTTGCCTGCGGTATTTGATAAAGATCGATAACAACTGGTAGGTATTCGATTCAATCTCTTGCTAAGTTTGGTCAGTGTTTGATAGAAAGGCCACTCAAACTTTGCTTTGAGGATGGCCGAATGATGAGGGCATTGAGTGAGTGCCTCTAAAAATGTTTGTTCGTCGAGGCCAGGGGAGGGAAGAGAACTCAGGGCCTCGATCCCAAATGATAACAAGACTTAGGTAACTTAGCATAAGTTTAATATAGGTAGGTTTAGGATAAATTTAGGATACCTTTTGCTGAGTCGATTATGACATCTTATCTCAAGGTCTGATGTTGTCTTGCACCCCGAGGGGAGGGTCACCTGAGATGTCAGATGTGAGGGGCACCCGAATTCCCGGGTCTGGATGATGTCAATGCCGGTGAGAGATACGGCATCTAAGCCAGATGAGGTTACACAAGGATAACGGGGTTTCCCTTGGCCTGCCTGACCCCGAATCTGTCTGGTTTTGGGATAGTGGGGAAATACTCGAGCGTTGGTGGCGGTGGTTTCGCATTTGAATATTGATTGTGAAAGACACTAGAGCCAGAAACTAAGACACATATAACGAGAAACAGCTCTTGTCTACTTTGGATGCCAAACTACTGGGTAAGGATCTGAGTTGGTATGGGAAGCCCAGTCTCGACAATGCATCTTGCTTTTGAAATTGACTCTGCAATGCGACAGGCAATCTACTCTCACGAATCAAGTGTGGGGGAAAGAGTGAAAGGAAAACAATGCCCAAACGTTGGTACAGTCAGTCTCAGCCATTGGCACTAGCTTCGTCAAGGAACTTTCAAAGGTTTCATCTCAGTTGAGGGTCCTTCTGCGATTAAGTTTGATATTAGCTTTACACGGGAGCTCTTTTAGCTGCCGCCTGCAGTTGCAGTCCCATCCGCACCTGCCCGCAATGCCAGCACATCACAGCGCAGCACAGACTCTGATGGAAGGTTACCCGGCCGCGGCAAGTATGGATTTGGAAGGCACTCCATGGAGCAGCCAATCTTGTTTCCCAAACAGACTCAATGATGACCTCAATCACGGCGCTTGCCTTGATAGCCGCACAAGTACAGTTACATAGCACGTGCACAAGCGCGTTTAGTTGTTGGTTCTAGCAACCTCATTTCAACTTCATCTCACGAACCAACACATCAAAAAAATCATGCCGTTTCAAGATGACATCACTTTACATCCGGACGAACCCACCACTGCCTCAACATTTCGATGATTCTTTCATATGCGTATGGCTTCAGCTGTGTTCTACTCAGTACTGAATTTCTACCAAGGCGACAGGGGCTTCGCCCAGCGCTCGTTGACTGAGCACTGCAAACATTGGCTCTCATCAACATCAGCATTGATGGCTATATGAGATTTGATTCTCGTTCTACTTAACTGGCCATGTCGTGGATCAAGCAGTCCGATCCATATATTGAATCTAACATGGGGCGTCCCGTCGGCCTATGTCTAGTCTCCTTGTTTACCTTGCTAATAACCACCCCACCCAATTCTTCACATATTTCAAACGCGTCCAATGGGCTGTGGACAACAAGGCTTCCAGTCATCAAGCCACCTTGTGCACACTACAGCAAGCTTGGTATCAACTCGGAAAGTATAACTAATAGCTCACTGCGGGTTGGTTGGCAATCCTTCCCTTTAGTTTGTTACCAGGCATGCTTGCGACCTAGCCTTTATGGATCATGTCCATACACACCACCCTACCAACGGTTGAAGTCCGAAGATCACGGTTTACTACCAGTTTGCACAACATGTGCAGTATCTGTACTAGTTTGCGAGTCCAGAATCATACCCACGCACCGCCGCCACCTTGAACCGGCATGCGCCATTGAACCAATTATAGCGCCAGTGACCGCCTGGTTCTTTTACTCTGAACATCGAGATTAGGCATCTCGCTTAACGAATGGCGCTTCAGCTTGCCATGGCTGATATGCAAGCCGGTTTCAAGATAAGAAACCACAGTGCAAGCATCAGGTCGATTGTATATGAATTGAATTCTTTCAGGCGACAAGGTGGCCTAGCAGATGACACTTTCCATGACCAAATAACCGGGACACGATAGGACAATAGAAGGTGCCCATGAGGCACTCACCTCAAGATTTTTTGAATGTTGCTTCTTCCATCTTGCGGGACCTTTCAAGCCCCTCGTGAGACATCCGGATGCTTCTTCTTATGAACCTGTTATTTGGGCGTCAATTGGGTATCATGGCAGAGCATATCGAATAGCTCAAGTGCCGAGACCATAGTTCACTTTGATGTGTGGGCAAATGTCTCAGTTTCTTCCCCATCTGAGACAACTAGCACAGAACATCTGGTTTGGGTAGGTTTTGGCAAATGGTTGCATGTTAGCATCACATTGGCGAATTAGGTCACATGCTTGGAACCCAGTCGACGACGGCCAACACTAGGGTAAGCATGCAAGACCACAACAGGATTAGCCTGTATGATCAAAGGCGAGCTACTTGATTGTTGGTATAGCACGTTAAAGTTATCTTCGGCCTCCAACGTCGGTCAATGTCCTTACACCTTAGCCATCAGGAACCCAATCTGTTTCCAGTGGAAATGTTGAACATCAGTGAGCAGGCCTAAGACTGACGGCCTATGACGGGTGGCTTGGAATGCTCAACACGCTGAGTAGCATTTGGATATGGCAAGATCCTGTCTCATGTACCGGCTAGCCAGTCCAGTGTGCTTCCATTATCCCTCTCATGGCCACTCATGCATGTTCAAAGGCAGCCTGGAGATCACCCATGGCTATACCATGGCCAGCCCGTTGCCGCCGGCAAAAAGCCATGTTCGTTGTCACACATTCTCCACTGTAAGACTGCCGGGAGTCTTAGGTGGTCCTTGTCACCATCAGTATTCGGACTGTGGCCCAATGTGCACCCATCAGTCGCATCGTCGAAATGGCTTACTGTCACACGCATCTCTTCGCCATCACGACACCATGGAAGCTCACTATGTGTGTTACACAAACATACATGGATAGTGACAAACAAAGAGCGGATCGATATTTGTGGACCAATGCAGCCGGAACGAACGCTTTGGGTCTACACGATAAGGTTGCTCGATTTTCCAATTTCTAGGTACTAATGTTTGTGCTGCTCAGGTATCCCCTGTCTCTAGGATTCATGGCTTGGCATAAGGTCCAGGGAAGAAGACCCTGACGGTCCAGGTCCAGGTCCAGGTCCAAGAACGGCCCAGGCGGCGGCACAAACACAGCGGATACGCAACTCCCGCAGGTCCTAAAAAATTCAGTCGATAGGCCATACAGATGCGACTAGTCACGGCGAGTAAGGCCGACTATTGTCTTGTGTGCTGTTCCCCTCATAGCCCGGCCCCCACACAAACACACGCACAAGGCAAACGGGCATGGGGTATCCAATAGCATACGTAACTCATCATATCTCAGTTTCTGAAGGTCTGACGCTGGTTTCTGCACCACAGATACTATCAGTCGCATTGACGAAATGCAGACGGGACGGGAGACCTGGGTGAGCAACTTGTCTGTGGATTACGCTGCGGGGAAATGGCCGCAATTTACTGACATGTCGAGCTACAAAATGCTTCAATGTTGGCCCATAGTTCTGCGCTGTAACCCATACAAACGTGGGCAGGGAGCTACATGCACAGGATGACAGCACAACACCGCATAGCACAGTACGATACGGTACTGAATGCACGGAAATCCGCCATTAGTTACACGCCAAGCCCCTCTTTGGTCTCTTTCGCTGTCTCGTCGACTGGACCCTCCAAGGTAGCTACGGACAAAATTACAGATGAGTACTTAGTCGCTGCGAGGCCTTGGAAGAACAGATGGTGGTGTTACTGGCCGCGCCACCCCGGCAAAGCTCAACATGAGTTGCTGTAGTAGAACGGTTACGGAGTACGGCACATGGAAGAAAACAGGCAGTTGACCAGAGACCGGCAGTAGGATACTGTGACCTCAGTTGGCCATACGGGACACCCCTGCGTGGTTTATGCAGAAACCAGCTCCTGTTGGTACCACCACCGCTGATCCTGTAGTTCAGACCCGTTGCCGATTGGCGTTGATGCAGTATGGATTTCTAGAAACGAAGGAGATCAAGAAATGGAGTGAGACCTTCACCCACCGTATTGGGACTGGTAGTGCGAAACGGAGGATTTATTCAGCCAACTATAGACAGTGCCTGGCGACAAGGCAACGATTAGTACCAATGGCTTGGAGCACAGATGCTATCCTCTCACCCGCCGCTTTGCTGCATGAAGTTTGATACGCAAATGGGAACTGCATTGAGGGAAGAGAAATGAGGAAACCCGTCTGGTGACGATGAAGGCAAGAGATCCAAGTGAGGACCCTCAAGGTCGAGCCCAGATGACCATCCTAGAGCCAAACACCCCCGTCATGGACGAGAACTAATTGCTCATAAGAAGCCGGAGGTCCCGTCCCGCTCAATACTTGGAAGTGAGCACTGTTACTGCAATCAAGTCACTCGTTCGTTCATCTCAGCCCTACAAAACTACAGCCCGTCCCCCTTTCCAAAATTGCCATTGAGGCCAATATCATCTGCACAGGAGTTAAATCTTTTACTTTGGAAGCAATTCTTGAACTTTCACCAACTGTCCGGGGAATTCAACCAAGTATCCCACCCAACTCTATCCTCTGGAGCAACTTATCATTAACAGCCTCGCCAGCCACCGCAAGGCCATATCAACTCGTCCACGAACCCCAATGGATCATCAGGAGGTATCTCGTCGACCAAACACCAACCTGAAAGTCGGCGCCAGCTCGTCAGAACTTGTCGACCAAGCCGACCCACTGTGCGAACACAGTTCTGTTCATAATTGTGCGAATCTGAGTAAGGACGGAAGTGGGCTTTGCATCATGTGCAAGGCTTCGCAATGCGGTTGAGGAAACCTTTTGTCGACCTTGGCTGGCCATCGTGTAGATCCCTGGTGATGTTGAGCCATTCTTACAGGACCCCAGGTCTTGTCTTAGCGCTCAGAATCGATCGAACAAGGCAACCTTCAGAGGACATCTGGAGATAGGCTTGTAACCGACGCGATGGTTCGGATCATGCGGTATGGGAGACTGGTAGGGGTCTGCCTGCAGATACGCACACACACTCACGCAATCATGTAAGACATCCGTCTGTCTTGATGAAGGAACCTAGCTAGACATGGCTGTGGTTCCCACGTGCTGGGGCGTAACATTGGCAGGGTTCATTGGAGAATCGGAAATCATAATGCGGGAGGGGTGAGGCTGATGGGCTTGTAAGACAAGGCACAGACGTATATGAACCTGGGCCAGTGAGAAATCTCGATTTGACGACAGAGAGTGGATGAAATTGGGGTCCTGTTTTTTTCCTTATACAGCCAAATCAGCATATAGCAAGAGATAGCCTACGATTTGCACGTCTACCACGGCGGAATCTACCTATCGACCCGTAATATGGCCGTGATCTTCAGGATGTGATGCGGTAGTGTAATTGATATCTATTAGTTTATTGTTTAGCCGCCGTGTCCAACTTAGATGCCACTACTCCCGTACTAAAGCCACCTAGGATCTCATTAAGCGCTGTCAATCGACCACTGAATATGATGCAAAGCTCCAGATCCGCCTGTGCTAGTTGTGGGATCACGAGGCTAGAGGAGATAGCGAAATGACACGCAGCCTTCACAGAGAGGGCCAAGAGACTAGACGCCCCATGAGGTGACATGTGTTTTGTCTGAGTGGCTCTCTTATTCGTAGTCAAGAGAAAAATAAGTGAGGATCGGTCACCAGTGACAGATACGATTCATGCCACACTCATCAGGGGGTCATTCATGGCATCTGCAACTCGCCCCCTCGCCCGGCATGATGCTGTACTGTGCTATGTAAGACCGAAGACGCGGAGATCGATGGACGAAGCAGGTTAATATCGGGATCCGAAATAGACAATATATACGACATGCATATTCTCAAAAGGACCGTGGTGCTTACGCCGTAACGTATCTCATAGCCTGGAAGCAAGTGCTACTATCCCCATCCCATTCCCTCCCAGATCCAAACCGTCAATGTCGTGATTGGACTGAGAACGAAATACTGAGACTATTCGTGAGTCTAAGCCTCATAAAGTTTATCGACTTTTCCTGTGTGAAAGTGGCTGAGCCAAAACGGGCGGGGTTTGCGAGACCAGGCCTGTTCGTTGAGACTCGAGAAGAATATGATATGATATGATCTGATGTTTCTTACCGTTTCCTTGGTCACCAACTACCTAGTCCATTATTCTCCATGTGTCGTGTATGTGACTATCCAAAACAGGTCAGTAATAAACTTGGCTACCCGCGGGTTTTGGCCCCGGCGGACCGTCTCTGTAGGGCGTGGACCGGGCCGACAGTGAGAATTTCGCAGAGAGTGAGATTCTGTTAGTATATCTAATGATTAATAATAATTGGACCATGTGCGTTGGTTGTTGAGTGTCCAGTTCTAGTAAACTGCTCGCAGCTGCAGTGCCATGTCCCCTTCATGTCTGTCTCACAGTGACAAAAGTTGCACTATTATATGATACATGTACATGTATCATAGGTAAGCTGATGACTGCGCATTGTGCAAATACCTCTCTTTGCGGCTTTACTTATTCCAAGCGTTTCTCTACATGTTCCAGTCATTGCTCAGCCAAAACCTGCACGTCACCAGATGCGGCTCAGAGAGATCGACATTAGAGTGACCTTCGACCTCCCTCACGACTCAAACAGCGCATATGCAGGCCGCCAGAAGAGCGTGAGAATCTTCCCATTAAGGCAAATGCGCGTCCTTTAGCCCGTGTTGATCAGCTGTGCAGGCATGGCCAGTGTAACAAGGACATACACATAAGAAATGACAGGTCTCACTCGCACGGAGATAAATATAAGAAAAGCGAAAACCTCGATCTCGATCTCAAGTGACCAGGATACTTGGAACTTTAGGAGAGGCTTGGCAGGCTCATGGACTTTATACCCTCACTACAGGCCTCAAATGTTCAATGCACCCCAACGGCTCGGTCCCGAAGCTTTGGAGGCGATGTACAATAGAGGCTAATAAAGAGGGTGTGAAGAGAGGGAGGGAAAGGGCCAATATTTTATCCATTTGTGGATATAACTGCCTCTAAAAAAGCCAAACAACTTCGGCGAACTTTTTGGGTCTTTTTAGTTTAATTTTTTACCACGTGAGTAACGGTCTTGCAGGTGTGGATATGTCCAGTTTTTTCCAACTCTAGCTTGAGCCAATTGCTCTTTTATTAGTCGCCATTGGAGGAAAACGTTCTAATGAGGCGAAAAAGATGATGTGCTTGTTTCGGCATGAGAATTGCAACTTCATTACTAGCGGGTGTGGTTACACGCATCTCATGTTCAAGGGACGAGAGTCATGCCTCACACCAAAAGGCAATGCAATGCAATGCAATGCAGAGAGTGAGAGACATGCTCTACGTCTACATACACACATACACTGCTAGTTAGTTGGTGGGTTGCATATATATGCAGACATCTACAGATGACATACTACAGTACGGTAAATACCTATCATATTGTATCAAGCCTCAACCTCATTGGAGTTGATGACATTTGCATGAATCTTTGCAAGGAACATGGCAGAAATAGCTGACATCTATCACCTGCACCATGCATACTTACACTATCGAGTCGGTGGAGGTCAAGACAATAACGATCGCCGGCTAAGACGTCGCCGCTGAGTCAGTCTGCACATGTAAGCAAAGAATCAGCTCGTTCAAGCATTCGATGCCTCTACAACAGCAGCTGATCTCATAACTACGTGGCCATATGCACAATCATCAAACTCGCATAGATAAACTTGTCATGTGTCGTTTGGTGTCGTTTCGTGTCGAATTGGATTTCAATGACTCTATCAATATGATGTGAACATAATTTTCTAAACTCCCCAACATTCCGAGGCTTCCGCCTCCAAGCCCAGAACCAGACACCATATGCGTACGTACGCAGACAAGTCAAGGCGTACGTACGTGTACGTGACCGACATATGATGCATTCAGAAAACTCCGCGCTGGGTATTCCATGCGCCTCATCGATGACCTGCAAGGAATCAAATAGCTACACAGTAGCCAATCTCGAAAAAGACGTTGCCTCGCAGCGAGAATCTCGCCTCAATAAAAATCTCCAAACGGCCATCCCCTTAGAAGAAGAACAAGGTATCATAAGTGAAGTGAAGAATAATTCATGTCTGTCAAGGGACAGGCTGGGTCGTGTAACCAAGTGGTTTTAATGCATCTAGAAGAGAGCAACCATGACAGCGACCATGGCAGCACCGACGAAGCCTGAGGAGGCGATGAGGCCACTGGCACCAGCAGTAGGCACGGTGGAAGGGCTGGGAGCCTCATAGCCAGGGCTTCCAGGAACATCAGTGCTGCTGCCAGGGATGGGGAGCTTGGTGGTGGTGTAAGAACCAGGAGCAGTAGGGCCAGCCTTGGTGGTAGTGTTGCCAGCAGGGTAGAAGGTGGTCTTGGCAGAGGGAGCCTTCTTGGTGGTGCTGATGGTAGGAGTGCTGATGATAGTGGGAAGCTCGTGGCTGGTGGTGTTGACAACAGGCTCGTAGACGCTGGTGGTAGGAGGAACGTAGACAGAGGTGGTGGGAACCTCGGGCGCAGCAGTCGAAGTGGTAACGACAACCTCGGTCGAGGTTGTGGTACGGAGGGGGCAGTCGGTCACAGTAGGGTTACACTGAGTAAGAGTGATAACCCGGGTAGTGGTCGAGGTGAGTGTTGTGGTATCCAGAACAGGAGCAGGAGGAGCGTAGTCCTGAGCAGCGGCGACCGAGGCGCCAGCGGCGGCAATCATGATGCTAGAGAGCTGCATGGTGATGGTGATTGTTGGTGGTTTGAAAAAAGAACTGTGGTGGTTTCTTCCTAAGATATAGCAAGAGATTCTTGATGCGTTGAGCAGAAAAAGACTGTAGGTTGCAAAGCACAAAGAATGTTATCAAGAATCGTTTAATGAGTGTATAGCACAAGGCTGGAAGAGTGATATCGTGAAAACAAGCGCACTTGAAGAGGTAAACAAGAGGAAACCAAGCAAGGCGCCTGGGCGGATACCGAGCGCAACTTGTAGTTTTCGCACACACACTGCGGGACTTAATCTCTGTCCATTAAAGACCATCCATCCATTCGCCTGTCCATAGTTAGGTACCCTTGCCTGTCTAGCAGTCAGAGCCCTGGTGCGTTGTCACCTCATTAGCCCCCAACTTGATTGGCATTGTTCCCCGTACCGTCCCTGGAAGTTTATGAGTTAGCCCCGGCATTGGGTCCAAATGGTTTTCGTCAGTACCACCACACAACGGTACCTTGCATTGCAGTCATGAATGTGGACGGTGATTGGATCCAAAGGCAGCCTAGAACCCGGTTGAGGATCCGGCAGAACCTTGGCTACTGCGCTTTTGAATGGCTTGTTCCTGAGCTAGAGTGCTTACCCCGGTCTAGCTCTATTCTGGCCTCTGCTCCCTGCAAAAGGAAGCATCGGTCACTGGCAAACTGTCTTCGGTTGCATATCCTCGGCCAATCAAAGCTTGCCAGGCTTGCAGGGACGTGTTTTGCTGGAGCCAGCAAAGAACTTCTATTTTAGCATCTCCCCTTTTGCGTGGTTTGTTGTGTGTATTGACCAACTAACTGTCATTGCTGTAGAAGTCGGTGTGGGTTCGTTGCCATGCAACCTTGTGTCGACAAAGCTGTCAGTCTAGATGAGTCAAGAGAGACAAAGAAGAAGAGAAATTTTCAGACCCAATATCATTGTGCAACTCGGACTGTGCTCTGTAATGCGACCAAACTAACGGAGTTAACTGCAAAATTCGGTTGCATCGCTTGACACACAATTTCCCGGACCCATGGCGAGGACCAGAGCGTCTCATTCAACGTCCCACGATGCAGCGGCGTGGGCAAGGTTATGAAACAGCTTGCTACAGCGCTTCCGACGAGGGGATTATTCCGCCACGGGAAGATAGGCTGGTGGTGAGAGGAAAGGAACTGCAAACCCATCTCAGACAAAACCCTCGTGGTGACTTGGCTTTGAGTGCCTTCAGAGACAGTCACAGATGCTTCAGTTAAAGTGCGTGCACAAGGCTTGAAACACTTAAAAAAAAAACACCTCCAGATCTTGAACTCGCAAGCTGGCGCCGCCCACGGATAACGGCAGCCACACCGAAGACCACGGCCTAGTCCAGATGAAGGGAGAATGTCTAATTGGCTGTTAAGGGGTAGGCCCTTGGTTATTGCGAGCGGCACGACTTGAGCCAGACTGGTACAATGCTGGATCTGCAGCGGCTGTTGTCGCCAATGGAATAGTCCTGGCGCAGTGACTTGGTACACCGCATCCATAAGAGAAATAGATATCATGCAAAAGAGCGGCGACTAGCCGATGGTACTCTAATGATAGATCTCGACTGCCACTCCAAGTCATGCCAAGATGCGACTATCATCTGCAGTGTCGATAAAATAGATTGAGAGTGGGGTTAACACGAAATTGTCGTCCTCTGAGGCGAAGGATAACATGGCTTCCTTTGCTAATAGTTGTTGTTGGAGGCCGGGAGACGCGGATAGTTGCTGGTGCAGACGGGTACGCGGCTATCTTTAGCTCGATGGCTTGATCGAATTGAGGATCGCTTGGTCTCAAGTGGAAGATAAAGGAGTTTCAGGACATATCACGGGCAGTTGGACACTGCCCTTCGCTGTCCATGCGTTGATAGTGGACGATTCCGAATCAAGATGGCGTCCCCGTCAGTAGCGGCCAACAAAGGACGGACAAGCCCCAGGCCTAGGTAGGGGCATTCTTTTAAGGGGGGGTTCTTCTCAGGGGGGTTGATATCAATTGTTGATGATAATGGAGAGAAGGACATTCTGAGGAATCAAAGAGACAAAGAAAGATGAGAAGAAGAAAAACAAAAACAAAAACAAAAACAAAGGAAAGTAAAGGAAGAACTGACGACATGGTGGAGAATCTCTTTCTCTTCTTTCATAATGCAGTTCAAACAGCCTCACTATAACATCATATCACTAACACGAGATGTGTATCAGCCACACAAACGATACATGTACATTTCAGTCACTGTATTGTCTGTTTCTGTTTCTGAGAGTATTGCATCTTTCAGTTGGCGACTCCCGTCATCGGCAGTCAGAAAAAGAATCACCAAACACTTTTCTGACATCTAATGTAGTTCGAAACCCTTCTCATGCATTTTTATTTCCACTAAAGCACCCTCATGCATTCAGGAGATCCTCCTGCAGCAACAGTTCCAAATGCCCCGCCCCCGCATCATGCCTCCAACTGAGTCTCCAAGTTGGAGCGCTATAATTAAGGAGTTCGGTTCCCCTATAGGTTTCTGGGCGTCCAAGTACTCCGCCTGGTATTTTATGAGACACAGTACCTTGCGACACCTTATGCTTACGTAGCTGATGAGGATAGCTCCATTACCCCTACTACCGTTCCATTGCTTTGACAGTTGTCCAGAGAAACCCAACCGCATTCCATAACTCCACCAGATAATGCGAATACCCTGACGAACAACTCACACACACTCTCTACTAATCAAATCAAACCATATCAAACTCTTATTTAATATTTAATCCAAAATGACCAACCTTTTGACCGACCCCGCCCTCTTTATTTTCACTTCTTTGACAGCTGGCTCGTCCCACATCGTCACGGCCACCTCACGTCTCGAGACCATCCTACGCGCCAACCGGGTTCCCTTCAAAGCCGTCGACATTGCCGTCGACACCAAGGCTCGTTTGCTATGGGGCCGAAGAGCCGGTAAAGACAAGAGCGGTCGCCCGAGGAAACTTCCTGCCCTGGTTCAGGAGGGCTGGGTTCTGGGTGTACGACAAACATCCCCTTTAGTACTACCATGGCTCGTATAGCTGATGCATGTCGCTTTCTGTAGGACATTGTTGAAATCGAAGAATGGAACGAATATGGCGAGCTCAAGGAGCATGTCACGATTTACTTCGACGAATTCACCATCCCCTCCATCAACGATAAGCTTCCCGAGCCCCCGCTGAAACGGCCTATCGACCTTACCGGCGGCCTTCTTGCTTCCATGACCCCTTCGCCTGTCGCAAAGGCTGTAGCAGCTGCTGCCGCCAGCGCCGCTGCTGCTCCAAAGCCTGCTCCTGCTGCGCCTCCGCTACCGGCAACCAAGGCCGCTGCATCTTCTGCCACACCGAAGGCTTCCACAGAACCTAAGAAGGAAGAGAAGGCCCTACCTGTCCGATCCGTCGCCGACGAAGCTGCGCAAAAGGCTAAGGAACTTCGCCTGAAGACTCTGCGAGAAAAGGTCCATGGTAAGGATGGGGCGAAGGCTAAGAAGGAGGACACAAGCGCAAAGGAGACTGGGAAATCTAAGGAACCAGAAACTCCTGTCGCAAAGACCGATGGTATCCAGTCACCGACATCCGGTTCATGGGCCGAGACGGATGCAGGACGAAACACTATTCAGAGTCCGACAAGTGGCACTTGGAAGGAAAGCGGCCCAGGTTCAATCTCCTCCTTGAAACGAGCCAGTGTGGAAGTGAGCCCAGACGAGGCCAAGGCTGTGGAAGCTAAGACGGCCATAAAGGAAGAGCCCGAATTGGA
The DNA here is from genome assembly GCF_900067095.1 of Fusarium proliferatum ET1. NCBI lineage: Eukaryota > Fungi > Ascomycota > Sordariomycetes > Hypocreales > Nectriaceae > Fusarium > Fusarium proliferatum. Next base: position 1,152,148 of record NW_022194794.1, on the reverse strand, counting down.
AAAGAAGGCTGAGACAAAGTCGGACGATGATGATTCGGACGACGATGAGGAGGAGACCGAAGAGGAGGACACTGATGAGGATAGTGATGAGGACAGCGAAGACGATGAGGAAGACGAAACAGACGATGAGCAAGAAGAAAATAAAAAGCCTCTAGTGACGCCAGAACCCGAGGCGGCGGCAGCAGCAGCACCTGCAGAAGCTGCCAAAGATGACAAGCCTAAAGAAGAGCCCGAGGACATCAAGAAAGAGATCAAGAAAGACTCTCACAAAGACTCGAAGAAAGACCTTAAAAAGGACCACAAGAAAGATGTCAAGAAAGACACCAAGAAGCCAGTCAAGAAGGATGCCAAGAAGGACACCAAGAAAGACGTGAAGAAAGACCCGAAAAAGGATTCCAAGAAGGATCATAAGAAGGACTCGAAGAAAGATACCAAGAAAGAAGTCAAGAAGGACGCCAAGAAGTAAGAGCGATATGAGCAGAACGAATCAAGGAATTTTGCTTCAATGTTGGTTCTAGTCAGATGGGGAAATAATAGTGTACAGAGTCTAGTCAAACTCAACCGATATACCACCATGACATTAATAACAAGAAATACCCAATCTCCCCTCAAACACTCAATATACAAAAAATGCTATATAATGCCGTAATGGTCCATCCATCCCCAACTAATATAATCCATCGTCATCGCTGGCTGTTCCATCTTGGAATCCCATAGGTGCCTTGCCCTTACCCTTAGATCTGCCATTCATGTCATCCACCTCGTCCTCTTCATCAAATTCGTCGCCGCTCGTCAATGCGATCGCTTTGCCTTTGCCCTTGCTCGATCCTGAAGCAACCGCCTTGCCCTTGCCCTTGGATGATGTCGACGCCCCTGAGACAACACGTTGGACTGGAGGTGGTTTGTTTTCCGGCTCTTTCTCTCGGACTCCCTCGAAGGTTGCCCGGACGTGTTCATAGTGAGCCAGTTCGCCAGCACTGACACTGGGCACGAGCTCATCGTTAGCCGCCAGGAAGTCTTCTTCCTGAACCATAACGGCAATGTCTTCAGGGGTGGCGTAGTGATCAAAATAATATGCCGTGGAAATGGGATGTTGGGTTGCTGGATCGGAATTGATGGCGCGAATCTTGTTGTCCACAGCTGTGGCTTGCCGTGTAACGGCTTTCAGCATTGCATCACTGCAAAGGGCATAGAAATCGGCACCGGTATATGTGAAGGGGAGTTTCTCTGCCACTGAAGCGAGGGATACTGATGGATGAAGTGTGAATCTGCAAATAGGTTAGCCACTGTTGCTGTATTAGAGGAAGATGGTATCAACTCACTTTCTGGTCAGAGCTTCCAGAATGGTTTGCTGCTTGTCGTTGGTGTCAGAGACACCAAGGTAAAGCATTTTATCAAATCGACCAGGTCGCAAAAGGGCAGGGTCCAAAAGATCTGGTCTGTTGGTTGCTCCAATAACGAAAACACCGCCGCCGCCGCCATCATCACCTCCAGACATACCATCCAGTTCTGCCAGAAGCTGGGAGACAATACGGTCCATAACACCACCACTGTCGCCTTGGTTGCCACGCTTGGGTGCCACTGAATCCAACTCATCGAAGAAGACGACGCAAGGTCTAGCATCGCGAGCACGTTGGAACACGCGTCGAACGTTGGCTTCGGACTCTCCGATATACATGTTGAGAAGCTCTGGTCCCTTAACACTGAAGAAGTTGAGACTGTATTCAGTAGCGATCGCCTTGGCCAATAATGTCTTTCCAGTTCCGGGAGGACCGTAGAACAGAATGCCTGATCGCTTCTTCATACCCTTCGCAAACAGCTCAGGGCGCTCGAGTGGTAGTTGAATGGTCTCAGTAACGGCTTCTTTGACGTTGTTGAGACCACCAACATCATCCCAGGTAACATTGGGGATCTTGGGTGCACCGATAGAGTCAGAGAAGTTCTTGCGAGCAGCCTCGACGGCAATCTCAAAATCCCCCTTGGTAAGACAGCGGGCAAGAGGGCCACCAGCGACTTGCACATCTCGTACCGTGATAATCGTGTTATCATGCGTATTCTTGGCTGAGAGCTGCTCCAGTCGTGACTGTTGAGCGATAGAGGCACGCTCAACAACATCAACCAAGTCTCCAGCCACAAGTGCAGCAGTCTTGAGAGCGATTGAGTTGAGGTCGATCGAAGGCTCGAGGCTAACACCCCTATCACTAATGATGGATTTCAGAATAGACTCACGCTCCGCTTCGTCAGGGGCTGTCATTTCCAACTCATGTGTGAACAAGGCTCGAACGCCATCGGGTACTTTATCGACCTCATTCGTTGTGGCAATCAAAACTCGTGTATCTTCTAGAATCTCCTTGATTGTTGATTCGATGCGATCAGCAGTGAGTGCCTCGACGTGCTGAACAAGTAAAGCACAACAATCAGGACCACAACTCATGGCACGTTCGGCTCTCGTCCTGAGAAAACCCTCAGTTTTCACATCGCTTCCACTACCGCTTCCCTCGCTGAGTATATCGTACGCGTCGATTTTATATGTATGAAGACCCATGTCGGAACAAGCGCCTGACGCTAGAGTCAACTTTCCAATATTTCGATGTGTTGACGTTAACAGAATTGCGACAGGAGGCATCTTCAAATGAATCGCTCTAGCGCTAGTGGCTGCTGCGATCAACTCCCTCAACTGGCGCCTGAGAGGTGACACATATGGCAACTCGGGCTCCTGAATTGGAGCAGGGGTCGACTCCGATGCCTTCTTGGGTGTCTTCTTGAGACCAAGGTAATATTGCCATGTGCTCTGCTTGATACCTGGTATGCGACTTGTTTCGAAGCCTGAACCATGCATTGCAACAGATGAACTATCAATACACGCAACTGATCCCCAGAAAGCCTCGGCACTTCCATCTTCGTCCTCATCAGCTTTCTGGATTTGAATATGTCCAACTTTGAACCATGCTACGCTGTCGAACTTAGAAGGTTGCTTTCCTCCCTCCTGTCCACCAGCAGTGAGTGCCATCACATCGTCCACTTCGGATCCTCCTGCGCCAGGCATCTCCTGGAGCGTACGGCCAAGCTCAGCGTCGACTGGGACAGCGATAAGATCGCCGCTTCGAACAAGGCGAATTTTGTGTGCGAAATACCGTTTGAGGCCACCCAGAACGGCGGTTTGGAAAGCTCGCTCAGCAGAGATAGGAGTTCGAATGTGGTGAATAGTGATATCCCGAGCGTAAGGGGGGCGAGCTGCACTTGTAAATCGAGGGATTGTCCCCTTGCCTTGATACGACGCCTTTTTTAAGGGCGCAAGACGCAGATAGGGTGCATCGTCTAGATTGGCCAAGAGGATAGGTGAGGCGTAGGCCGTGGGGCTGGCGGGCCGCTGAATCTGGGATTCGAAGAAAGACAATCTTCTCTCGCCATGCTTAGCGCTGGGTATTCTGGTCATTGGCCGTTGCGAATAACCCTCAGGAAGACCATAGACTCGGACGGGTCGCCACTTGGCAGGCTCTGACTCAACTTGTCCAAAACTCCCGAGGCCAAATGCACCAAATCCATTCGCAGGGGGTTCCTCTGCAGCTTCTATTCGTACCCAATCTCCAGAAAAGCATCCAATACGGCTCAGCGATGTCACATCGACATAGATTCGCGCTTCCTCGTCGTCTTCTAAGGATGGCTTCGGATGTAAAAGGTCTGTCGGAATTTGTTCCATCAGACCCTGTGCCTTGAAGAGACGACCTCGAGGTCGGTCTGGTCGAGCAGTGGTCGCGGTGAAATTGGAGAAAACGGAGCCAGGCGTTGCGATTCCATTTGTTTTCCTGCCACGAAGTGTCCCAACCGTCATAGGCGTGCCTGGCTGTAGTGTTGATACACCGCTGGCATTGGTAGTGGGCAAGGTTGGCGCTTGCAAAGAAATCATATCGTCCATAGAATCATCTGATAGTTCGTCCTCATTGTCGAAATCAGACATATCTGGCTCGGTTTCGGTCGCAGACTCCACATCCTCGGTCGTCATTCCTGACTTATCGCGATCCTCAGCTGCAGAGTAGAACTGGTCGTTGCTGGTATCATCCTCATCCTCAGGTACACCATTAAGCTGTTGGCTAGCGGTCATCGAAGCAACGCGACGTATTTGCTTGGTATGGACACGACCGCGCATGAGAATGATCTTGGTTGACTCCGTTAAAACACCTTGAGCAACAGGCTCGCACAGCATGATCTTTCCGGGGTTCGGAGGCACGTGTGTAAGAGGGTGCGGCGGAAGAGGAAGTGGAAATAGATCGCCTGCGTGTACAACCTTTAGACTGCTCAGGGCAGCTCGAAGAGAAGTCACAAGGCGCCCATCCGGAGTTGAATCGGCTCCTTTCGCCTTGGAGCTGGCAGGGTGGTCTCGGAAGAAGGTACCCTCCCCATTCTCCAGTCGTTTCGTCAGCTCACTCTCGAGGCTCACAAAGACGGTCTCGAGAGGAACGGGCGCCACGTCAAGCACGAGGATCTCGATTCCGCCGCGGCTGTGACTTGATAGCTTGGATGGCGCGACCTGTTGTAACGTCACGGCAAAGCTTTGTAGGGAAGCAGAAGACGGTGAGAATCGGACGGTCGAGGGCGCGAGTGCAGAAGACTCGATAATGGGTACAATTGACCATGGACTGTCGGTAGGGTTGGCATTGGGTATCCACGGAGCGATCGCAATGTGGTGGACGTCTTCGGTAGCGCCTTGGTAGAGTTGAGCTGAGATTTCGTTCTAGCATTGACTTGTAATGAAAGATGTGCTTCACTTACCGTTACCTAGATGGGGGAAGAGATCTCGAAAGATGTCTTCGGATACTATGCCGACATCGCTCTTGATATGATCGTCAAGCACCAGTTTTGCCGTAATGGCAGGCTTGTCCTGACGCCGTCTGCGGTTCCTCCGCCTGTTTGAAGTCAAAGCTGGCTTTGAAGAGGACGCCATCTTAAGAAGGAGTCAAGCTTGAGGGAATGTGTTAAAGTTTGCGGAGGACGATATTGTAACAGGAAGCTCGAGGCGCAAACGCGGGGATCACTGCATTGCTTTGGGAATCCTTCAATTGGTAAAATCGCAAGGTCTGGACAAACAAACAAGAAAGAGCAATCTCGAGTATACAATTGCGCGTAAACAAAAAAAAAAAAAGAAACCCCAAGGGGATGAGGATGAAGCTACTGACTGTGAGGTTGAGATTAAGAAATTGGAGGTGGCTTTGGAGCTCGGCAGCGGCTCAGAGCGACCGAAGCAGCAACAGTGGCCTGCCTCGGCTTCTCCCAGCTTTGGCTAAGGTTGGTAGGTGCTACACGGGGTCTCTGCCGCTCCGAGATACGTACCGAGACCGAGAAGCCCGTGAGGTGCCCCGAACGCGGAGAGCGTGCGCAACAGCAAAAAAATAGAAGATGCCAAATGGAAGTAAACTCGTCAAATAGTCCCCTAAGCTAGAAAGATACCTCGTCTAAGTCTTTTTGTCACCTTGGATGAAGATTCTACCCAATTTTTCCTTCAGTCTGCTACCAGCACCTACCTAAATCTACAGGCGGGTATCGGTCAGCAACTCCAGAGCCCAGCGTCTCCAGCGTCTCCAACCTGGGGTAAAAAGCCAAGTCCAGGGTTGGTCGATTCGTGGCGAGACCCTGCAACGCTTCAATTGGAGAAACGAAGCACAGCGCAAGATCAACAGGAGCTGAAAATACTAAGCTTATCTTACATGAGGAATGACACAAGCGGCATTGGATACTTGATCCTACTTTGTTCAGGTCTAACTTATTCAAGTATATTTAGTATCAGCAACATGTAGACGAAAACGAAATCATATATCATGGACCTCTAGGTAATCGTTTAAGACGCCAGACGCGAATACGGTCTTATCATTTCCCCAGTTGTATAAGCAAGCAGTACTCAGATAAAGAATGTCACACGCATCATCAATTCTTGGCCGTTGGCAGTGTCTATTGCGGCATGATCATCCAAAACATACAGTACAGTACAGCTGAGAACGCAAATTAGATGATCTCTTAGACCCCTTTTGACAGCCTTCACATGCTTTTCAGCAAGGATCATTGCTCATTAAAGTCGCAGTCCCGCCACAAATCCGGCTGTCTGGCCAAAACTCTGCTTCTATCGACTTCCCATGACGCAACTCCATCTTATTAGCGACCATTCACAGTTGATTGCCCTGTCACTTCCCATGATTAAACATTGCCGGCCTGTTTGATGAATTTGAAACGGCGTTTACCCTTCTTTCTAACCATCACAAAAGAAAAGGCTCGGTCTAGACTGTTTTGACAGTTTCTCATCATCACGCCAGTCCCTGATACACCGCATAACAACCGAGACTCAAGCCAACAATCGGTATGTCCGTTAAGTGGAATATTGGACGTACACCATCTGATCTATTCTCCTTATGATCCCACCCTCTTTTTATCGATCCTTGACCTGTTCTTGCATTGGCCATCTCCGTCCTGGATTTGTATCTCCGTAATCCTTTATAATCAATCCCCTTTCCGACATGCGGATTGTTTCTTGAACGGTAGATCTCCCTTCCAAGGCGCATCTCAAGGCCGGCAGTCGTCCAATCGCTCGACTACCACTACCTAGGTACTTGTTCTGCACAGCCATAGCCATATTATCATCTGGTATCTACACATTCTCTACTGGCCGAGTCGGTCATCATAATCCATAATTGCATAGAAACTATGACACAACAACAACATGGCTCGTCAACTGCGACGGAGGAGCATCACCCAAAAGTTGTTGGCAAGAAACTCGCCGAGACAGCCGTCCAATTCACACAACAAGCTGAGAAGCTCTCACACCAACACCCAACAGGCGAAGACCCCGGAGTTGCAATTGAAGCACAATTTGTCACGCCCCATGATCCTGTCATCATCACTTCAGATGGAAAACGACTCCCGGGTGTGCCATTGCAGGAGGCGCATAAGCTCAATGTCCTGAGGGAAGAGCTTCAAGGCAAGCCTGAGAGTGTCGAAATCAAAGCAGGGGATGAAACCAAGGAGAAGATATCCAACATCGAGAAAGCAAACCCCGAGCAAAAAAAAGTTGTTCAGTTGCCTTCGGAACAGAATGGCGCATCTCTACAAAAGTCCAACAGCAACAGCACATTGCGAAAACAGACACCCCCTTCTCATACCAATCCTCTCTTCCCTCCACTGCCGCTCTATGGACCTCCAAATATGCTGCGCAATCTTCAATGCATGTTCTTTCGAATCAGCGCATTCTTTCTCAGCCTGGCATTTCTCGGAGTTATCGTCTTGGGCTCATTGTTTACGACGACGCCCATGATCTGGAAGAATATCTGGTACCGGTTGACTTTTCGCGATCCTGATTCTGATAGGCCGTTCTATGAAGAGGAGAAACGTAGAGCTCAAGCAAGACACGAGCAAGAAAAGGCTTGGAAGCAAAAACCATCAAATGGACGAACGCTAGACAGGATGGAAAATGCTGAGGAATTCCCACCAACCGAAGGCGGACCAGACCCAATCATCTGTGACGTCGCATATTATGCGCGCAGGGTTGGTCTAGATGTTGAGACATTTGAGGTTCAGACCGAGGATGGATTCATCATCGACTTATGGCATGTTTACGACCCCAAGGAGTATACTGAACTCGAGGAAAGCCTGAGGTCTGATCTGGGGCCGGAGGTATTCCAACCCCAGAGGAAGAAGCTCAAAGACCCATCACAGAAGCCAAAGTTCCCCGTGCTGCTCATGCATGGTCTCCTACAAAGCTCGGGTGCTTATTGCTGTAATGATGACGACTCTCTCGCTTTCTGGCTGTGCAAGTCTGGCTATGACGTGTGGCTTGGCAACAACCGTTGCGGATTCAAGCCCAAGCATGCACTGCTTGAGTACAGCGACCCGAGGATGTGGTGCTGGAATATTAGACAGATGGGTGTTTTCGATCTTCCCGCGTTGACTTCGCGAGTCATCACAGAGACGGGTTTCGAAAAGATTGGCCTTATCTGCCACTCCCAAGGTACAACTCAAACCTTTGTCGCCTTGGCCAAAGAACAACGACCTGAGCTGGGAGAGAAGCTGACTGTATTCTGTGCTCTGGCCCCAGCTGCATATGCTGGGCCGTTAATCGGCAAAATGTACTTCAAGTTCATGCGAATCATTTCGCCAGGCCTATTTCGTCTCATGTTTGGCATCCATGCATTCATTCCCTTCATGATGCAGATGCACAAACTGTTAGATCCCCGTTTATATGGCTGGCTTGGCTACAAAGTCTTCTCGTTCCTGTTTGACTGGACTGACGTCCGTTGGGATCGTGGCCTTCGCAATCGCATGTTCCAGTTTGCGCCCGTTTACGTCAGCGCCGAGTCTATGCGGTGGTGGCTTGGCCGAGAGTGCTTTGCCAAGCACAAATGTATCTTGTCGACGAAAGAGATTGTTAGGGCTGAGGAGCACATGGATTCTAAGGGAGACGGACGACCCGTGACGCCAAGGACCTCGTCGGCGCTCGAAGCTCATCGGAAACATCCCAAGGGCTCTACCGCGTGGTACAACAAACAAGCACCACCTATGGCTATGTGGGTTTGTGGTAACGACGATCTTGTTGACGGAAGGAAACTGCTCCGGCGGTTCGAGAAGGGCCGCGAGCCTCATGTCAACCTGGTTCACAGCAAGGTGATCCCTGAATACGAACATCTAGATGTCATCTGGGCGATGGATGCGGTCGATCAGGTTTTCAAAGAAGTACGTGAGGTTCTATGGAAGACATGCAATGCACGCGATATTTGCCGTGTTCCTGAGGGTTGTGAGGCGGTGCTACCAGAAAAGACGAAACTGTCTGTCAAAGAAGATATGGTAGAGGAGTGCCAATCGAGTAGCAGTGGCGAGACTTAGAAAGTGTTCGAAGAGAAATAACGATATACACGAAGCAATACACCGAGATGAAAGACGATTACGGAGATACACGGAACACAAAAAGGATATACGAATTGGAGCATTATGGATTGATATCGTATTACAGATACCTCTGCTTGGTTTTATGAACATCAACACTGTCAGATGATTCGAGTTGAACTTCATTATGGGGCGATAGTGTTGTTTAGATGGCGTTGAGGTTGGTCACATTACGTTGAATACCGAGGCAACGAGTTTAGACAAATCATTTTAATCATGGATTAAGTTAGTATTAGGTGATGTCTCATACTTAATAGTACCTGATCAGCTGCAGTGCTCAGTAGCAACTCTACGACGTTTTTATACCGAAGAAATAAGATCACGGCAAACGAGAAAGCATCGTAGGATGCGGTAGGTGTTTGAATTACCTTATCTTGTACACTAGTCGTATATTCTACAATTCATCGCCTTTCTTAGGTGGATGTTGGGCTCTTTGCCTGTATTAACACAAAGTCATGGTGCGGAACTCATGGTTGAAACCGAATGCACCGATACTTAACCCATGCGTTCAGCCTCCTCCAGCAACTTGTCAACGCTGAATCTTGAGTCGCCAGCTGCGAACCAGTTCAGCAGCTTCTTTCGCTCCTCAGCCCTATCCTTACGCTCACCAGTCAGCTCGACTTCCTCACCATCCCAGCCACCATAGAATCGCTGTAGAGACATGAGTAGCCACTTGGCGTTCTCTGGTGTAACCCCTCGATCAGGCAGGACCTGGCCCTGCATCAAAACCAGACCTCGCTCATCGGCAAGGTCGAGGTGGTGTGTGATGGTAGTGTGAGGCTGCGCAAACTCGCCTCGGTTCTTGTATTCAGCAAGCTGGGTGAACAGAACAGTGCTGGTCTTGGACGCAGCATCAAAGGTCCACTGCAAGAAGTGAATCTCTGCGCCCTGGGCGGGATGAGGCACCGGGAGGACGAACTGAGGTGCTATTCGTGCAGCATCCTCCATGGCCTTGTATGTAGACATAGGGATTACTGCACAGAGATTCTGCTCAGATGAGGCATGTCGTAGACGCCAGATAGCTGTAAGCTCCTTCTCTGGGAGCTCCCGTGCCTTGGGGAGGTCAATGATGTCATTTAGAGACTTGATAGCAGGCTTATCCGAGCCGGTTGGAGGGTATTGAGGTGGAGTGGTAGGAGGATCGCGAGGGTCTCTGGTGGGTTGGTCTTGTCCAGGGGGGTCGTCGGCATTGGGTTGAACAACTGGTGTTTCGGGTGCTTGAGGAATTGTTCCAACTGGAATCTCAATGCCACTCTTTCGACGCTCAGCATCGATTTTGTCAGCGTAAGCTGCCTTGAGCTGGTCGATGCTCTGGAGGCCCTCTTTTTGGGCCTTCTGGTTCAGCTTCTCTTTGTACTTCTCGACGACGGCTTGCGACGGTTGGGTTGTTGCGAGGAAGCGAATATCGTGAACTTGAGCCCATCGTCGCTGGTTGATAGCTCGGGTGGTACGTATGGGGGCGGCTACAAGCCGGCGAAGGGCAGGAATTCGTAGTGAGGCCATGTTGGAGGTCAATTGAGTCGACAGGCCACCTGTGGACGTGTCGAGCTCAGCTGTGTTGATGTGTTTTGAAGGTCGATGATGGAGAAAGAAATACAGGGGTTGGCCACCAAAATTCGCTGTCGTCACTCAACCCAAGAAATACTGTAGTGGGGCCGTGTCTGCGGAATGACGGGACAGCCGGCTTCGGAGTTTGGCATCCATGATGACAAAGAGGGCTTCAGCAATTGGACCAATCTGATAAGACTTATATCAAAAACCTCGAAACCCAGGATATATGTATGCACTGAAGAATCTGGAACTTGTTTCACAACGTCTCTCATATTGTTTTCTTACCTTTGACATCACTCTACAGAAAGGCAACTACAGTGCTCAACTACCCCGCCATACAACTTCACCGCTTTTGGTGGGCATCAACTTTCTGCCACTTCACTATCGCAAACTCGAGGGGCAAAGTTGCAGGTTTCTCTTTATAAGTTGTTTGGGATAGGGCGAACATTTGGCTTTTGTATATCGAAAAAAGACAATCAAAAGGCTTGCGCGGTCTCACGCTGTCTTATCATGGCGGACTTCAGGCAATGGGCTCTTGAATTTGTTCTGGCAGACAATGAGGGGCAACAGACAGCGATAGCCAACAAGGCTGCCAACGGTACTTTAGTCCATCCCTGCTAAATGATGCTGTTCTGACTTTGTCTAGAGATTCAAACTGCGGCGGCCAATACAAACCCTGTAGCTCGATGGGTCGAAGCTGTGCAGCCTTGGATGCCAGGTGGTGGGAATGAGGCTGAGAATGAGACACCAGATTGGACGGCGAGGGCAAAGGGTGAGTCTTGATTCATGCGCCGTGGCATCGGTCGTGCCTAACTTTAACAGCGCTTGAGTTTTTATCACGGACGTTGGATTTCTTAAGCAGTGATATTCTGAAACCCAGCCAAGGTAAGCTCTTGCACAAAACATGAATACGATTTCGTCTAACAATTGATCAGTGAAACTTTTGGTCAGCTTCTTCGGAGCCATGTTCGAGGTCGATCATAAAGCTGGAATTATGCCCTCCGCAAGTGCTCTATCTAGGATAGTCGCCATGAAGTCCTTCCAACGGCACATGGGACACGACATTATCCAGAAGGTGTGCTCTCTCAAGGATGACTTCCCACGCCAAGTATCCAAGACCAGACTCGAAATCTACGAGCTCATACGACTACTCATGACAACTCCTGGTGTCGCCAGTGACTTGCAGAACACACACGGCTCGTCTGCTGGCTTTATGCTCGACCTGATTCAACTGTGCAGAAGTGAACGAGACCCCGAGTGTTTGATGGTGTGGTTTGATATCTTGAGATTGTTCATGTCTGAGTACACAGTCTCTCAAGACGTATTGGAAGAGGTATATGGTGTTTTCAAGCCATACTTTCCCATTTCACTCCCTCGAGCATCTCAGGTTGCAATCACCCCTGAAGAGCTGAAGATAGCACTGCGAAAGTGCTTTTCAGCAAACCACTTATTAGCTGATAAGGTCTTTCCATTCCTTTTGGGCAAACTGGATCAGGGCGATGCTGTGACGGTCAATGTCAAGGTTGGTAGAACCCATTCTTTTAAGGGAGAAGTTAAGCTGACCGGAAATAGCTTGATATCCTCAAAACTATGCAAGCCTGTCTTGATGAGTACAGCCATCCTCAGAAAGCAATTGCCCCCTATGCCAATCAAGTATGGGGCAGCTTGAAGTATGAGGTTCGAAACGGAGAAATTGAAGATACCATCTGGGGCACATTGGAAGTTCTCAAGTCTCTCACTCGACGACTCACTGGGGATAGCCTCCGCGACTACACATTATCGGTTACCCGAGACTGTGTACCAGATCTTGCGACAACCATGTATGCCTCATCCGCCGGCCGACTCATGGTCAGTGTCTTGAGCTCCAAGCCTAGTGCTTTTGTCTTAATGGCTGCCCCCGTCATTACACATATTAAAGAGAACTTGCGCCATCCAAAGGCACCTGTTCACACCCAGGACCTTCTGAAAGTCTTGCATGTCATCCTAGAAACTCGTTTCCTATTAGTTGACACAAATATGGCCGCTGAGGACCGGGAGGATTTTGCTGCCATCGACAGTTTCTTCAAGTCTCTGTATGAAGATGTCTTCAAGAACCCTGTGAACCTCGGCTCTAAACCGGATGCCTCTTATGATGATATCAAGGTTGCTACGCAAGCCGTCCCAGGAGCTGGAGTTTTGGTTTGTCAGCGGCCTTCAAAGTCATTGGATCTCTCAGAAAATGGTGCACGCGACATTTCCCAGCGACTACTTCCCGAGTCAACTTGCTCAGAAATCTGCTCATCCCTCTTTGCCATTCTCAAGAAGTCGGGTCCCGGGTATACTCGAACATCTGGGGGCGATGAACTCATTAACGATGCTGCCCAGGCTCTCCAACGGGCTATTCGGTACTTTCCTCGTGGCTTTAATGGTCTCGTGGATGAGAGTTTGAGCATCATACGCTCCAGCCGACAAAATGGCAATGTTACCGATACGGTTGAGACGATCAAGACTCTTGGAGGTTTGGTTGCATACCTGGGCTCCTCAGAATTACCTTTCACACCACGCGACGGTTTCGATCACTTCATTTACTCTATCCGCGCATTCCTGTCAGAACTCTTTGATTCGCTCGAGTCCAAGTCAGATCCTGAAATTTGGTGTGCCCTGGTCGCTACAATCCAATCCACGATTCGATATTTCAACGACGCCTGCTTGGCAAAGAATCCCGACAAAGAATTCTCTATCGAAGACGAGCCCTTACAGAAGATCGGCTCTACGTACCCTGCGCTGAGTCTGCTTGGCGGGGAGACAGTAGCTGAGTCTTCTCCCGGATACCATAGCCGAGTCTCTCAGTCAGCCTCTGTGGCCGAGATAAGAAGCGAGTTCTTACTCATTACCCTGCTCATTGCTAGGCAACTCTATCGCCGAGCAACCAAGGTAATTGATACACATCCTCAGACAGGCAAACAAGCTCTGAGTTTGAGTGATGACTTCGCCAATGTCGATGAAGTCTCTGGGCACCAGTACCTTCATCTTATATCCACTCTTGCAGGCTTTGTCATCCACGAGTTCAGTGAAACTCAACAAACATCACTCAAGGCCGAGAGTTTTGCCATTAGCCTCTTCCGTGATGAGTCGATTACGGTTCCCAAGACGGCGCCGGAAGCCCAGTCAAGCTTGGAGAATGGCTCGTCTTGGAGTTGGTTAGCGTCCGAAGCACCAAATGTTCTAGCTTTTGGTATACTGCAAGCTTTGCAGCCATCAGCAGTATCTCGCCTGGTAAGGTCACTGTGATCACAACCCGTATTCTTTATTACTAACTCGGTTGTAGTTTGACATTGGGGTTGCCCAAGAATTGATTCTCAGCGGGTTCGCAGCGGACACAAACTTTAGCAGACCAGTAACTCTTTCCATTTTGACTATTCTAGCAAACAAGTTCAAAATTGAGACTGTCCCAAGTCTTATAACAGCTCTGGAGCAACGATCCTCGAGTCTGTTGCCCGCATCTACGTCAGAAAATGACGCCTCTCGCTTGGAGCAAATCACTTCTATTTATGCCCTTGTTGCGGGAATGGTCAGACGATATAGCGGCAAGGAGGCTAAGACACTATTAGATGTGGTCAAGGAGTCGCCTAAGGACCCCAAGCTTGGCACTGAACTTGCTCGGCGACTCGAAATGATCGTGGCCCCCCAGCAACCGCTTACCAAAGAGTGTTACGCCATAATCAAACCTCTCTGGACCCAGAAGGTCTATTTCCAACTTGTCAGCCCAATGTTACAAGCCGCTACTGGAAAGGAAGCAGAGGTCCAGGACCAACACGTCAAGGCAAACTACAGCACCGCCGTGTTGCTCATGGTTAAGCACATGAATTTCCCAATTTATGAAGCAGATGCAGACAGCATCCTTCGAATCTCGATCGCCGTTGCGCAAAACAGCGGCATCGGCCCTGAAACCAAGGCGGCCCTGGACGTGATTAAGAATACACTCGCAGAGGCTCCTGAGAAGGGCAAGGGGCATATTCGAAGCATCATCAAGATCTGCAGCAGCGTCTTCTCGCATAAGCCATCATCCGCATCTGCTGATGTAGAGACGGAGGGTGCTTGTGGCAAGCTTGCACTGGAGATCGTGGGGAGCCTACCACAGACATACGACTCCCAGCACTTGATACCACATGCGCCTCAAGTGCAACGACAGTTGACATTGGTTTGTGGACACCGCGTACGAGAGGTGAGAAAGACAGCACGATTGGCCCGGGCAGCTTGGGCAGATCTTAAGTAAGATGACGAGCTGTTTATTACATAGAGGCAATGTGATAGCTAGAATATTGGGACTTGATCTCCTTTTTCGTGATTGGCGCTAGATAGGTAGCCGGAAAAGGTTCATATAACAAAGAGATCATTCAGAATTGGACAATAATTCAGCACAAGAACCATAGCCGGGCCTTCTGCCGGAGTTCTGACAATGTCCTGCCAGTGCATGGTATCAATATGATTCCCTACAAACGCCATGCTCTATATAACCGCTTCTCATTCTCTCATACCCCCTTTTTACGCCTTGCGTCGCTTACCACCTCTCTTCTCAGTTACTTCTGGTGTGGATGCGGCCTCGGCACCAGTGGCGTTGGCAGCCAGAATAGCATCGAGAACGTCGGGGCTGGCATCCAACAACTCCTTAGAGACGGTGACACGCTTGGGGTCCCGCTTGCCGATCAAAGGTACTGAGTTGGCGAGGAGCTCCTGGAAGGGAACAGCAACAAATTGGCCGGTCTGGTCGAACCAGCCGCTGAAAGGCTTAGAGATTTTGTGAACGGTGGATTTCGAGTTCTTATCAGTGACGGTAATAGTGAGGTTGTAGATAGGGACATTCTTCTTTGTAGAGCTGCTGATGGAGATCTAACAAAGGTGTTAGTTGAATGGAAAGAAGATGCGAGTAAACTTCGTCTGACCTTTTCTCCTGAGGGTGAAGTTCCCTCGTACACAACACCCTTTTCACGGAACATAATCCATAGTGTCAAGGCGCCATTGATCAAAGTGTAGAGTGTAACGGCAGCAGCTGTGTAGTATTTCGTGCTCTCAAAGCCAAGTTTGTAGTCCCAGAGGAAACAAGCAGCTGCAACACCGAAAGCAGTGTATCCGAGCGCAAGGCGAACATCGGTGAGGGTATGAGACTGGCGGAACTTTAGAGAGTTTAGGTAGTTGGGGATAGCATCGTCGGATGTGTTCTTGAGGTCTGTGTCGCGAAGAGCCACCGTGTCAGAAGATTGTCTCGTATAAGAGCTTGTAAGGAGCTGGAAAGCTTACCAGCAAGATTGTAGACCGAGATCTTCTCAGCGGCGTTTGCCATGATATATTACAAGCCCGCAATGGTTTGTGCCGGAGAAATTGAATGCTGTGGTATGTTCCTAAAGAAAGTGGTCGATTTCTCTGTGTACAAGTATCGAGATTCGCTGTCATGGGAAGTCTGTCGTGGGGCCGAAGTGAAGCGTGTGGATAGCTGTCCCTTCATCGAAAGTCTAACCCCGAACAGCTAAAGTCCTCTGTAAAGTGTGGCTGCTCCAGGGTCGTTAGTGTACCGCCACCAATCGTGCAGCTCCGCTTACATGTGGCGTCGATTGCCTTGAATCGTGGCTATTTGACGACCTTGAACTTCACATCTCCAACAGCTCCATTGCAACGCGAACATCAGCTTCGCCCCCCCCCCCAACGCTGCTATTCCACGTCCTCGAATATCGACATAATGGCGCAAGCTCCGGTTCAGACCCTTCATAGGGATCCTCAGTTATTGTTCGTCGCCTCCCGAATGGACCGCCAATGGACAAAAGCCACTAACTTGAGCTTGTAGCTACTGGATCCTTATCCCCATCACCATTGTCATGGTCTTGACTGGTGTGCTCCGTCACTACGCATCTGTCCTTATGGCGACCGCACCTAAGAAGCAGGATGAAAAGGCGATGCGTGAGCAACGCTTCCTTGCTCGGGGTGTAGCTCTTCGGACCAACCACCATGTCCTTTCGCAGAAGGCCTTCGAATCTCGACGTGATGTTCTGACAACCAATTACGAAGCTGGAACATACCTTAAGGAGCCCGATCGCAAGGGCCAACCTCCTGCCAACCCTCTGTCCGATCCCAGCGCTATGGACGGCATGATGGGTATGATGAAGAACAATATGGCCATGATTATTCCGAATACGCTCATCATGAGCTGGATCAACGCCTTCTTCAGCGGATATGTTATCAGTATGTTCATTCATTATTGAATCTGGAAAATACTAACTATTATAGTGAAACTACCCTTCCCCATTACTATCAAATTCAAGAGCATGCTACAGGCTGGTGTTCAGACCAGGGAAATGGATCCTCGATGGATGTCCAGTATCAGCTGGTACTTCCTTTGCATCTTCGGTCTCCAGTTTGTCTATGTGTTCCTTCTTGGCAGTGACAATGGTGAGCGTCCTGGCCTGCAATTCCTTGATCTTCCACTAACACAATGTAGCCGCCAGCCAGGTTGCTCAGCAAATGCAAGCGCAGCAGATGCCCAACCCCATGATGGGTGGTCCTGGCCAGGACCCCCACAAGCAGTTCGTGGCTGAGATTGAGAACTTGAACGTTGTGGAGCACTACTCTGTTCTGGACAACGTTGAGGAACGTCTGTTGGCGGGTATCAAATCGTAGATTCATAGAACGAGCAAATGTACATACGCCAAATAAAACGCGGTGACATTATTTTCCTGGGCCCATGTTCTTCCATAATTCCTCTGTCCATTATCCAACACTATGCTCCATCCCACCACAGGCATACGCCTAATCCTTCAGCAGCCATACTGGCCTTGATGCGGTACGGAGTTTTCAAGGGTGAATCTTCGGTTTGTGTTGGTCCAGCAGGAGCTTGATCATGCCACTCCTCATCGATTACTTGAAAGCGAACCATCTCATGGTTATCATAGAAGAGTCGATCCTCGTCGAGATTCCAGATCCAGAGTTGTTCACTGTGGTTGCTGCACGGTGTTAGCATCTGAAAACGCAAACCATCACGGGCTTCTCACTACTCAGCACCCTCTGGTAACTCCTCAAACGGCACAAAGATATCGTCGAAGAAATCTGTTCTCAGATTGATACCTGCGGGTGTAGAACTTCGTATTCTGCCAATCATGACTTCACCCTTGAAAGGACGGAATACAACCATACGAAACTCAGCTGCGCGATGATTCGTTAATCCACCTCAAGTTCAAGGTGCATTTATTTCAACTCACTGTTCACGTTTACCAAGCCTGTGCCATGACCAATGAGACCCTCTGAAGCCCACTGCAAATCGTACAAGCAGATACAGAGTCCAATCTTTTGAATAACCTGCGACGCTCTGTTAGTCATGGATTCACTATGCAATGCGTAAGATAAATCTCACTTTATTAGAGTATTTGGCATTGATGTTGTCTTCGATTGCGTCTATGCTGCGCTTAGAGAAATCCTCTGGGGCAATTTGCACCAAGTCGGCGATCTTGGTCTAAACAACTTATGAGTTCTTCATTCATGCATCCACAGCAGGGCGAAACAAACCAGGATGAACATTGGAACACTGAGCGCGGAGAAAATGGGCCAATGTGAGTCTTTTGGTAAGTCAGGGACAAAGGAGAAATAAAAGATCGCTCAAGGCCTAGGTATGAAAAGAAATTGAGCTCTATGAAGTTCTTGCGTACCAGCCTCAGGGCGTTTCTCAGCGTCCAAAGAACCTTGGGAGCGGCAGAAAAGAATGCCAGTGCCGCTAAGCCGCCTTGGGTTGGATTGCAGCTCCAAGCATCTCACCGCCTTCCTAAAGAAAACTGGTACACCAACCGCGACTTCGGTGTACAGGGAAGTTCGTCACAGTCTGGCACTCCAGAGGAAGCTCCTTCCGTCTTTCAATCATTGTCGTGCCGTTCTTTTTTTTTTTGGAAAGGGCATCACAAACGGGCAACTGCAGTCTTGGTGCCATTGCCCCAATTACCAGCCTGAGAGTTCCAACAGCATATTTTAACTCTGATTCCTACTCTCTTTTACTTGAATTATTTTCAACGCTACCTACCTATCTTATCCCCCATGAACTTTTACTCGGTCACAGCAACTCCCTAGATTTTTTACCACTCCCGACTTTCGCCTCACTGAATACCGACACTCCATCGAGTAACTTTGCGAACAAACAATCGGTTCAATTACAAACACACACCCTGAAGCTTCGATCCCCAGCAGAAACCCCGACTTTGCCCTTCGCGATCTTCAAATCCTGCCACCTGAGCATCGACGCTCCGACGTCTGTTGTCATCAACACTTATCTTGACCATGTCAGGTTACGGTTACGGTCCTCCACCTCCGCCACCGCCGCCTTCTTCTGGTGGAACTTCAAGTTACGGGCCACAAGCTCCATCGTACCCTCAACATGGCCAGGGTCGAGGAGGGCATCACGGACGAGGACGCGGTGGCCATTACAATGGCGGTCGTGGAGACTACCATGGCTCCCCTCAAGGTCACTATGAATACAATGGCCAGCCATATCCTCCCCATCACAACCCATCCCCCTACGGTGCCGCGCATCCCCCTGCAGGCAGCTACCCTCCGCAGCCTCAATGGGGACCAGAGCATGGGCATCCTCCTCACGGGCATCCGCAAGGTTCTATGCCTCCAGGCAATTACCATCCCAACTATCCTGCCCAGCCATACCCTCCCTCTCAATACCCCCAACAGCCACCTTACGGCGCTCCGCAGGCCTATCCTTACCAAGGGCCACCTCCCCCAAGCCAGGCCCAGTGGAGTGGTGCTGGACAGCCCGCAGGAGGCCCTTATAGCAGCAACGGGAGAGGTCGCGGCGGTTACAATGACCGCAATGGCTCTAAGCCCCCGTTAAATGGTCCTGTGCGACCTGGATATGAGCATGAAGCCATGCCACCAGTTAATGGCTATGGTCAGCCTTATCCTCATGACCCACGAGCAGTTCACTATCCTCCTCCTCAGTATCCAGCATACCCTGGCCCCCCTCTGCCCCCTGGTCATCATCAGGACGGCTACTACGGCCACAACAACCGTCGTGGTAGAGGAGGCTTTCGTGACGGTAACGCTCGAGGTCGCGGAGGTCACCATGGAAATGACAAGTTACGTCACCAGAAACATGGAAACAACGACTCTGCTCACCATAAGTCCGAAACCCCAACTTTGGGAAAGAAGAAGAAGCGCAAGACCAACACACTTGGTCTTACCCCTGGTATGGATTCGGAGTCTGAAGATGACGAAGGTGAGGAGAAGGTTTTGACGGACTTGATCGGACAAGAAACACTCAAGTAAGAACTGGTAGCCTTTCCGCTATAATATTGCTAACAATTACAGTGTGAAAGATGTTGCCTCTTTCCTAGCGGAGAGAAAGAAGCATTTCCCCACCAAGGCACGCGTAGAAGCCAAGAAGACTGCCGAGTTGGCACAGAATGGCGAAGACAAGGCCTCCTCGCTAGAGAAACAAGCCGACAAACTCAGACGACAGTTGCGCAAAGTTGAGTCGTCGATCAAGCGAAAGCGAGAACAGGGTGACGAAGGTGACGAGATGCGAGATCCATCCGAGGAGTCATCAGATGACGAGCCAGAAGTTATGTCTACTCGTGCCCATGTTGCTCCCCCGCCTCCTCCGCCGGCCAAGAAAGCCGACGTATCTAAGCACTGCAAATATTATTCCACTGGTGGAACATGCGGCAAGAAGGGCAAGTGCCGCTTCGTCCATGATCCTGAAGTCCGCGAAGCAGCCATGAAGGATCGTGAGGCCAACAATGGACGGCTCACTATTCAGCAACGTTTGATTCTCAACGACAAGGAGCAAGAAGATCTTACTGTCCTTCAGTCAATCCAGTATCTTCGCAAAAAGGGACTCATGCAGCCTGAGGAGCCTGAGGTCAAAAAGGAGATAAAGCCAGTCGCGGCTGACCTACCGGCCCATCCGCCTCCTTCAAGCCTACTTCCTGCTGCATCGGCGTCACTTCCCCCTCCACCTATCAAGCGAGAGCCTAACTTGCCTCGTCATAACCCACCTCCGTCCATCATCCCTAGTGCCAACGGTAACAGCACTCAGGGAGTCAAACCATATCAAGGATGGAACCTCAGGCCTTATGGAAGCACTGGTGGGAAATCGTCCAAGAGTGACGATCTTCCTTGATCAGCTTCTGTCACGGTGCTGGCCCGATATTGTCTTGATCGATATCTGGCCCGCCAGATTGTGGCTTAGTACCCTTACAAGGATAGTTGTCCTGGCCTGGAATTCCATTTCCCTATATACTGTGTATAAGTATAACAGCCGATTATTAACGTCAAGCTTACTGTGGGTTGTCTGCACCTTTTTCACGCACCCGAACGATGTCAGGTTGTTTAAACAGTGTTCAAGAGCATGGCTATATCAGTGGCGAGCTTCACTGAAGATGGTTTACCACATTTGTTGGGACGTTCACGAGGTGCATTGCTATTGGATCGGACTTGGGAATGAGGCGTTATTTAATCAGTCAGGGGCATTAATGGCGTCTACACTTTAGACATCTTGGGATCGGAAAATATATATTTCATGCTTCTGTCATACGCATTGCCCAGCCAGTCTTTCCCAACATGAACAATGAATCTATCCATAGACGCCGCAAAGTTGTGGTTCTCATGGTTACACACGTTTAGTGTCAACTGGTTTGCGTTAAAGTAACAGCCTAGAAGACGGCGATGGTCGCGCGAGTGCGCTGTACTTTTCAAGTTCGTGCTAATGGTGTGGTGCTAGAATGAGTAACTGAGGTTCAAACGACACCGGAGTCTTAACAGATCACGTTGAGATAGAAAGCCTTGCGAATAGGATAGGATGTCGTAGGAATCGTGAGGTCTAACAATTGCTTCTAGACAAAGATATCATTGTGAAGCGTTGTCTATATATATCCATCTGTCTACGGTACATCGACTTCGCCATCCCTTGACAAAAAAGAAAGGTTCCAACGATTTCGTCCCTTTCTTGTCTTTGATCCATCCGCATCACCAGTGTCCTTTGCCAAAACCATGCAAACCACCCCTGAATGAAGACATAACAAAGGGAAATAAAATGGGGGAGGAAAGATGACAACTCCGTCGCTAATGTAGCCCCTGAACCTAAAACAATCGGAAGCAAAGTGCAAAAGGGTGTAGTTGTGAAGATGTGGTAAAAAAAAAGTCAAGCTCGCGAAACGCCCCTTGCTGACAAACTCCCCGACCGTTGCTTGCGTATCAAGAAATCTCGAGTAAAGAAGGATGGTGCAGGCATCCAAAGGTGAGTGAGGGTCGGCAATGTCAGATGCTATGGGAGGAAGCTCCAAGCACGATAGACCCAGCTGAGGTGAGTGACCGAATAGATGGCACGAGTAGACGTCGATATGTTTCCATCGTCAACGCCGACCACGCATGGCTTCCAACGCCTGTCGCTTACGAGCCTCTTTCTCGGCCTTGAGTTGCTTCTCGAGCCGCTCTTCTTTGAGATCTTCGATCTTGGCAAGTCGCTCTGCTTGCCGCTCTTCGTCGTCGATATCATCCATGCCCGCCTCCATATCTGAAGAACCATCGGAAGCATAATCATATCGTGGACCAACATCGTCTTCTTCATCGTCATAGTCAATAAAATCATCCAGATCCTCGTCGTAATCGTCTTCAAATCGTGACTTTGAACGCGATGGACGAGGAGCTCGTGGGGCACTGAGTAATGCACCACCACGAGGGGTTTCCTTCTTCTTCTTGCCGGCGTCACCTCCTGGTCTGGGTCTGGCTGTGCCAGTATAACCAGTCGTAGCCATGGCGGCCTTTTTCACCTTCTTGGTCTCTTCCTCAGGGGGCGCGGCTCTGCCTGATGACTTGCTGCCGGCCATCTTGCCACGTTCTGCCTTTGACGGAGGCAGTGGTTTTCCGTTACGCGGATCCCTTCCGGTTCCAGACACAGGTGCGCCATTCCGTTGAGCTGGCCTTTGACCTGGTTTCGCTGTACCGGAGTAGCCTGAGTGAGCAGGTGCTGGGCGCTGCTTCATATCTTTGGCTGCTCGAGGATCGACCTTTGCAGGTGGCTCCTCCTTGACCTTCTTCAACGCACCACCTTCAACCTTCTTGTGTTGGATCTTACCAACTTGCCCCATCGATTGCTGGGCCTTCTGAGCCCGAGCAAGAATCTCAGCGAAAGACCCCTTTTTCGGTGGTGCTGAAGATGCGCTAGCAGGACCGGGTGATGGTCTGCTGGGGGCAACAGGCTTGGAGACCCTGTTACCCCCATTCATGGGTTTGGATGACAAGACGGAGGGTTTACTACTACCATTCGAGGGGTTCGAGGGTCGTTGTGAGGGTATCGATCTATCGGCGGGTCGTGATGGGAGATTGGGTCTTGAGACAGCAGTAGGGGATTGTGTTGTTCGTGGTGCCACGGTACTGGATAATGTGGTCACTCGAGGTGCCTTTGAAATACTCGATCGAGGATCATCGTCGGCCTTCCTTTTGGGTAATGTGTTCGACCGGACCAGGCCCTGTTTGGGGGGTACGGAAGATCCCTCATCACCACCGCTGATCTGGGCCAGGAGGTCTCCAATCTTGAAAGCCATGGTCAACTTTTTCCTGATCCTCACGAAGTTTGCCTCTGGGCAGTTACTCACCGGCATCGCGTCGTTAATATAGTAAGAAAAACTTAAAAAAAAAATCTCAGTTGACTAGAGTCCTCAAAGACAGAGAGGAGCAAGTAGCCTCAGGCGTGGATTGTGAGTCATTGAGCGGCTGGCAAAAGCTTGTTCACTCGGTCTGTCGTCAGGCACTTTTTTGACGTCGTTAAACTCTTGAGTTTAAGACTTTCTGGTGATAAGAGGCGCAGAGTCGATAGAAGGGCTATTCGTGGTCGTATTCGCTCAAAATTCTCATCAAATACGCCTGAAATACAGGCGATCACGAAACAAAAGAAGAGGAAAACACACAGTTAGTGAAGAGCAAAGAATCAGTCAACAGCCAACTTTATGGGCGAGGCCATGGAATCAGGAAAGCGCCACAGGTTGAACGCAGTCACGTGGGGGACATGGGATCTGTGGCGGTGCGTCTAACGGATCCGGCGTTTGTCTTCTTCCGACCTGTCCCGCCATGACCCTCATTGACAGTCTCAAGGTTCAGGCGCTTTCGGCGTGAGTCCTGCCCAAAAACCCCGCCTCACGTGACCTCACAGTCTCGGCAAAAGTATTGGTTCCCACAGGATCAAAAATCGCCTTTAGCTTTCACGAGATCGCGAACTTTTCTACTTTTTGTCACACCGAACAACCTCACCACCGAACTCGAAGGTTTCAGTCTCCGCCCAACTTGCGGTTAAAGTGATTGATTTCTCGTGTTCTCTTCCGACTTCAGATGTAAGTATTTAACTGTCCCTTACCCCCCCTGCTTGGGCTCGACAACTGCGACCACTTTTCCGCAAGATCTTTTTTCTAACGTCTTTTGAACTCAGAAAACACTATCAAAATGAAGCACCTCGCAGCTTACCTTCTTCTCGGCCTCGGAGGCAACACCTCCCCCTCTGCCGCCGATGTCAAGGCTGTTCTCGAGTCCGTTGGCATTGAGGCCGACGACGAGCGCCTCAACACCCTGATCTCCGAGCTCGAGGGCAAGGACATCCAGGAGGTAAGATTCAATGATAATCACGATGCGACTGTATCGTACTAACAATCATGCAGCTCATTGCTGAGGGCTCTGAGAAGCTCGCTTCCGTTCCCTCCGGCGGTGCTGGTGGTGCCGCCGCTGGTGGTGCTGCTGCCGCTGGCGGTGCCGCTGAGGAGGCCAAGGAGGAGGAGAAGGAAGAGGAGAAGGAGGAGTCCGACGAGGATATGGGCTTCGGTCTCTTCGACTAAGCGATCTCTATCTAAAGATCTGCACGGTTACGCCCCCTCACGAATTTCGAAGTTGCTACGCACGGGTTGTTCACCAGTTCTTACCTGTCACTGGCGTGGATGGATTGGCCACTCATGACTGGATTGGGTCTCTGTAAGAATGGGATAAATACGGTCTATGAAAATAAAAAGGCGGTTCGGCTCTTCGAATGTTTAGGTTCCACTGTGAATACTCTCCCGTGAAAGTATGTCTTGGTGCATTGTCATGCTTCGGCGAAGCCGCACCAACTGGTTCCAATTAGGGTTTCTGGCATGCCACACTTTGTCAAGTATGACTATTCGGCCTGACGGCGTGTAGCATTACATGGCGTATCCTATGACTGATGATATAGAAATGACTCGCATCTCTTTGACCAGTCCCTTCGAAGTAAAACCATGAGGCCTTGGCTCAGGGGCCTAAGTTCATTGTGAAGTTTTGTCAGGGCAGTACTTTATCGCCTGAACTGCCCTCAAACTTACGGGCCTTATCCAAGCAGTCAGTTGTTTCTGCGTAACATTGGTATGCTTGGTCAAACTGCACTGATCATTGCTCGACCATGTGGTCTTAGGCGATATCCGTAGTGTGCAAACATGAGGTGTGTCGTCAGTCAATTATGACTTGGAACAAGTTTTCAAGTCTTTCCTTTGTTCTCATATGACCTCAGCGGCTCAAGTCTCCCCTGTGCTCTCTTCATCTAATGATCAATTTGAGCTTGGCCGTTGAGGATCTGAGACTAGGCATTAACCTCAGCAATTTCCAGCACCAATTGCGAATTCCTTGTTGTCTCAAGTCGATCTCGCAGTGTGCGATTCAATTCTACATCATCAAAGTCTTTGTTGCTCAGCAGGTTTTGATGAGTTTTTACGTCTATGGCTGATGCCTTTAGATCTTATATTTGGTACACTTCAATGAACTCATGTAGTAAAATAACTTATTGTTTTCATAGTACTAACAAGCTATAATTGCGAATGACTGAATCCAAGTCAAGGGTATGAAGTTTGAGGTTTCCCTAAGCCATCCACAAGATTAAAAATCTCCGATATCGTAAAGTATAAGTGAGTTTTCAAAAAAGCACAGAAACCGCATCATCCCAAAATGCTTTCCCTACAGAACTCCTGTGTAACTTGACACTCCCGTTGAACGCCGCTTTATAATGATTCGCACACACCGTAATATGTACGACCTGCCTTAGTGGTTTTCGTATACGTGACAACTATTTCGTGGGACGGTATCCCTGCTCATCCCCGTTCCATGAGAATCCCCTTCCGTTATTGTTGTTGTTGTTGTACGCGGGGAGAGGAGAGTGGTTGGGGTCTGGAGAGCCAGGAAGTTCCACGGGGGCGATTTGCTCGTGAGGCTTGGGTGTTGTAGCGGGAGAAGCGGCCATGGGTGGTTGATGGTAGCCCTCGCTGTAAAGAGTTAGAACAAGCTGATGAGAGTCAGAATAGAGAAACTTACTGGTGTGAAATAGGGGTTCCATCTTGAGCGACCATGCCGGGGTGTGTTCCATAGGGGATCGACTGGTGAGGGCTGAGAGGAGGGCTCTGGCCGTAAGGAGCAGCCACAAGACCAGGGCTCTTCTGGGCAGCCCAGGGATCGGCGACACTTGGATGAGGAGAGTAAGGGTTCTCGACAACTGGAGGAGCAGGGGGAACACTGTTGCGGAAACTCTTGCGGTAGGCCTTGTCGAAGCCACCTCGTCGTCCACAGAGGTAGAGAAGAGCACCAGCGAGGAGAAGGACAGCAGCACCACCTACGGCAATACCAGCGATGGCTCCAGTAGAGAGAGACTTCTTGCCGCTTCCGCTGCTCTCGTCATCTTCATCACTGTTGTCGGCGGTCGGTTCAGATGTTGCGCCGGTAGAAGTTGACTCTCCCTCCTTTGGCCAAGGATCTCCGGGTCGTAGTTGCATGTCGACATCCTCTGCTTTCTTGAGCCATCCTTCAATTGTCTCATTCTTGGACTGTTGGATATTTATGTTAGTTTATGAGTACCATGTATGCGGGAGTGTAGATCTTACAGGGTTGACGACACCCATCATCTTCCACTTGGAACAGGACTCTGGAGCTCCGCAGTAGAAGAAGAAAGGATCAGTGTTGTTGACACGAACCCGGTATCGAGGGCCCTTTGTTTGAGTGTTAACATCTTGTCTTGTCTTGACTTGAGCCGAGACTGAGAGGCTTGATCAACTTACATCGTCGGTGATGGCCTGAACCTTTTGTGTGCCACTTGAGAAGCCCTGGCGGTTCACCCCAATGTATTCGTAGGGAATGCATGGGTTGTCATAGTCTCCCCGAATAACCCAGTGGTCGGTGGGATAGAAACGCCATTCAATAATATCACCAACATCGGCCTTGACTTCGTTTGGTGTGAACTTGTGACCGGACTGTATACTAATTAGCATTGATGTGTCCCTATGTGTCCATGATGTCAACTTACTGCTCCAACATTGACAGTGTGTGTTACAGTCTCTCCAGATGAAGTCCCTGTGGAAGACTCCTCAGCTGTTGCTGTAGGTTCGTCTGTTGTTGTTGTCTGAGCCCAGGCCGTAGCGAGAGCCGCCGTGAGGACTAGCAATGATTTTGAAACCATCTTGAATTAGTTAATACTGAGGAACAGCTTAGGTAGAGCAAGCCAGGTTTCTAAGGTCAAGAGTGAAAAGTGACGAAACAAAACAGAAACAAAACGAGAGAGAGAGGAGGAGGAGAAACGAGGCGGGAGGAGCTGAGTAATGAAGAGAGAAATGTCACAGTCCACGACAGACGGGAACGGTAACCCTCGTCCCTTTTACCTTGCCGTTGTACCACAGCGAACCCATAGGGCAGTACATGACAGGGCAAGGGATGGGATGGATGATATTGGAGGAGGCAGGGCTAGACAAAGACGGGATAAGGAGGGCTGACGGCAGACAGCTCGAGCATCTCTTGGCTTCGGGTCAAAAGACTAGGGGAGGGGGGGCTGAGCGAATGCACAGCTCTGCTTCGCTGCTTCGGTTCAGCACACCATCTGTTTCTATCTGTGGATCTGCTCTACGAGTTCCCGTATCTACGTACATGGGCCTGTCTTGTCTTGTCTTGTCTTGTCTTGTCTTGTCTTGTTGGTGGAGGTGGAGGTGGAGGAGGATGGGATGCATGGGTTAGAAGGCGAACAAAGGAGCCAAGATGGCCAAAGCCCGCTCACTTTTCTGTCTCTGTCTCTGTCTCTCTCGGCGATCCCACTAGGTAACTCAGCCCTGTTCAGATTGAGATGAGTACCCCGATGCATTGATCTTTTTCTGTCTTTTCGTTCTTTTGCTCGAGTTACCGAAAATCATGCTGGATACATGTAGTCGAAATCGAGGGCTTTGTTAGTTTCAAGATAGAGTTGGCGACTACCTATGCTTAAGCCT
Source organism: Fusarium proliferatum ET1 (assembly GCF_900067095.1). NCBI lineage: Eukaryota > Fungi > Ascomycota > Sordariomycetes > Hypocreales > Nectriaceae > Fusarium > Fusarium proliferatum. The sequence goes on along the minus strand of NW_022194794.1, from coordinate 1,124,426 downwards.
AGACTTAAAAGTCTCGCACCAACCACTACAGCCAACGTACTCTACGTACTGTACACTGCAACACAGTAGAAAAGTCTTTCTCCCTCAAAGGATTTTCCTAATCTCCACTGTCAGCTTATTAGCCAAATTCGACTCTGCTGTGCTGTGCTGTGCTGTGCTGTGCTGTACTGGACTCCCTAGACTCCCAATGCTCAGACTGTCGAACAAGGTACCGTACCGACACAGTCAGCACTATCCAGGGATTATAGGTAGGGGTGTTCTATATCCGACCAGTCAGCACCAGCCTCAACTAATAAGCAGCAATTTGAGGTTGCATTTTTGCCGGGCTTAGTATCCATCCATGGGCATGCCAAGCGCTGCAGCAACGGACACTAGTTATTTTGGGGCCCAAGATTTCAACCTCACCTCTTACTCTTCTCTTCTCTTTGCTTGCAGCTGCAGCTGCAGCTCCAACTGCAACTCCATAACAAAGGCTGAGCAACACGGCCGAGGGTTTTGTTGGTCTCTTTCGTTCGGAGCTGTTGGCCCGTTGTGGATTAAGTAACCAATTCAACTATTCCTGGCCACTCCGCAATCTGCCATGAAAATCATCTCAGCCTTATACACCAGAGACTTACGATCTAGTACCAAACTGTACTCTACTGTACTCGACAGGCCGCGGGAAGATGACTGAAACACTTGTTCACCCAGTTGTGGCACGTTGCGGTTTTTTTGGTTGTTTTTTTTGCTTGGCTTGGTTGATCAAATTGGAACTTTGGGGTCTATCCTCACATCACCATGTTTATACCCATAAGGCCTCTCCAAATAATATGTAAGATCGCTTAATGCAAGGCAAGGATTATGCATCCTTGCCCTACAAACTCGTCTCTCGTTTCTCGGGTCTTTTCCACGCGTCCTTCCAAGTCCCTCGCTCTCAGCTCTGTCTCACTCGTCAGTCACATATCTCGTCATATCTAATAGTTCGCCTATAAACGAGAACAACTCAATGACAAGTTATCCTGCATAAGATTTTACTCGACAAGACTCTTCTCCACCAATAGACATCGGGTAGATCCTCAGGCATTGGCATACGATCCAGATCGACAATCTCCTCACCCAATTCATTTGGCCCCCAATACTTCTTCTCCCCCCGAAGCATGCGGCATGTAACCTCACCCAAAAGCTTTTCTTTGCCTCATGGGTCAAGAGAACCAAGAATCTTGAATCTTGTCTCTTCTTACATGTTTCCAGAATCAGCATCTTATTCCCGGCCTTGCAGATTTGAGAGTGCTTGCGTGCATTGCATTCCCACACGATCGACCCTTGGCTTTCGAGCACCCGTTACCAAGGCTGATAGCGATGATGAGGCAAATTTGAATGTGAAATTCCAAATGAACGACTCCCAGCTTCCCCAAGAGACCTAGTGTCGGCAAAGATCTGCAAACATCTCGACCAGGCTCTCAAATCGGATCAGGCCCCCGTTAAAAGCTAAAGCATATTTCAGGCCTATGGTTGCTTGGACACTTGGCAAGGTCAGCTCCAGGCCTTCTAACCTTTGATACCATGGAGATGGTCATTCTCTGAGGCTCATAGTAAACCATCTCTGCTGTGGCAATGACAAGCTCTCTGTGGCGATGCAGCAGCAACATCTGAGCACATTGTCATCCTTCAGCATGGTCTGGAAACTTACCTGGCCACAATCATCTCTAATACGAAGAAGGATGAGGCCGTGTTCTCAGGCATCAAAGTGCCATCTTCCAAGCCCAGTCCAGTCTCGGTGTCGAGAACATGATGGTCCATGACTGCGCCTTGAACGGGAGTCGCATTCATCTGAACAACTCCTTCATCTACCGTACTCGAGATTCAAGCCCCTTCTTGAATCCTTCTTTTGCCCAGAATGTCACGTTGGAACGGTTCCTGCAGCCTGTGTCAGCAAGAAGATATCAGCAGTCCTTGACAGTTCGCAATCAGCCCAATATACTCTGACCAAAACATACAGCGCTCTTGTCTAGTCATCTCGCCAAGGTCTTTTCTGCAAATTAGTGCAGTTCGCAATTCTCTTCGATACTTGAAAGACCATCAATTCTCCTGTTCTACTGGAGGTAGGACTGCCTAAACAAAACCGATCTGTCTACTAAATCACCATAATTGAGGTTCAAACGTGGAGCATCCTAGTCTGATACTTTACCATGTCTCAATAAGAAACCCCCATATTGAAGTATGGCAAGTCGAATGCTGCCGTTTCTACATCGTGTCTCGACGTATCGTCCACAGTCTGAAGAGTAATTGTCAATTTGACAAGAATTTATTGCCCCAGGGATGGTTGTGCTGTCTAACTAGAAATAGTGTCGGCTGCGTCTCCCTATAAGCTGCCAAGTCAATGACAGAGTGAGATTTTATTCATTACTACCATCGCCTATGTCTAATGAGCCGAGTCGCGTGTAAGCTTAGCAGCCTATCAGTCGACAGCCAAGCATTGCTCATTGACCTTGTCAGCCACTATTGCCATGGCTCTTTGAAGCAATTGCGGTCCAAACACAAACGTTGATTAATCGAATAGACGAGATGGAATATCGAAAGAGTTACACCCATTAACGAATAGCCTGGTACAGAGTATGACGCAAGTTGAACAAGCCCGTTCAAGCAGCTTGGACAACTATGGAGAGATAACGCCAAATCAAAATCGTATTGAAATCTACTATCGACAAAAAAAAGCCTATCTACAAGGTCTTGCTCTTTTTATCCTTCTTACTTGTTGAGCCTGCAGGCAGTAGGTCGCTCTCTTGGATAAGCTTGAAGAAGCACCAAAGATAGCAGATAATGAAACCTGCAGCACCAATTCCAACATTTGCCACGACCCAGAGGTCGGGCTTATCAGCAGGAGGTGTTACAAATGTGTCAAGAACATGCCACGCGCCCATGGCGACATAGAACAGCAGATGCAGTAATGCTGTGCACCATTGGAACCAGGCAGCTTGACCTTCCTGGAAGTAGGCGCTCAAAGAGGTCGGTGGGAGACCTAGCAAGTAGGACCAGAGGAGGGTCAGAACCGCATATGGAACTCTCAAGTCGACCCGTTTGAGCAAAGGGAACATAGTCCAGACTCCCAAGAGGTTGGCGAAGCCCACCCAAGCTCGCGTGTCCTTGTTCAACCCGTGCTTTCCAGCCAGAAGTAAGGTCATGGGCATCAATGGAAGCAAGACACTCTTCTCGTGCACTTGGTAGCTGAACAAGAAGAAACCCCAAGCTGTGGCAGCGAAAGCCAAAGGAAGTGTGGACTTTCGTGGTCGCAGGAAGAGGATGATGTTAGGTGGGATGATCGAACCAAGAGTAGCACCAAGAGCTGCTTTTTGAAGAAGAGCTGTTGGCCACTGTCGGAGCTTTATAACAACATTGGCGGCACACCAGAAATTGGCGACCTTGTCCTCAAATAAACCACGCGCAAATGGGAAGACACGGTGAACCATCTGAACCAACTGTTCCACAATAGGCCAGTAAAAGGCTTTGGTGTCTAGAATATCGACAAGCTGAGGAAATAGGGGAAGCGAAGGAGAATCCTTGGAGTCTCCATGAGGATCGATGCCCTGGCTCTTGTCGTAGAGTGTACCAAGAACCAGAGGCAGGATTAGGATAGCAAAAGAAACAGCTGTCACAAGGCCGATTCCAAAGAGCCTAGTAAAGTTAAGTCGGGGGTAGACGCAGCGGCCGAGAAGATAGGAGAAGACGCTGAAGGCATAATACAGAGCCATCTGCTTGAATCCCAGCGCGCCAACGAAGAAGACAGCTGCCCACTTGTAGCGCTCAGCCAGCATACTCGACATGCTCGCCATGACAAATCCGAGCATGACGGTGTTGTACTGGAAGTGAATATGGTCAACAAGAATGGTGGCAGGCTGCATCAGGATCGCGACGAGCGCAAGCCATGCTGTCCAGTTGGTGACCCCCTGAAGTCTGCTATATCGTCGCACGAAGACAATCGCGGCTGGGACGTAGATGAGGTACTCTGAGATGATGACTGTCGCCCTCATGAATATCTTGAGGTTGGGGTCCTGGTTTCCTCGAGAGGTGAAGAGCGCGAACCACGAGGGATCGATGAGAGAGCCAATCTTGCCAAGGAGCCAGCTGTGGTAGGCAGTCAGGGGAGGATAGTCGAGACCCCACCATTGGAGATCGTGGAAATACCATTGCGATATAGGAAGTTGTGTCGTAACCTCCATCCAATGCCGCTGCGCTTCGTAGTCTCCAAACATGGGCGGTTTGCTGAACCCTGCATATCAAGCTCCTCGTTAGCGAAAGGTGTCATGATGGTCAAGTCGAGCAGCGGCCATCCTTACCAGAATATCCCCACAGACCAGCAGCCCATCTAAAAAGACCAACCACCATGAGAATCACGGGTAGAACCTCCCATTGCGACAAAGAAGTCCGCGCAGGCCACAGAAACGCCGCAAGAGGGAATGCGGGCGCCCGTACTAGGGCTTCTGTGCGAGGGGCCTTTTCGCTGCCGCCATTGCCATTGCCAGGTTTCTTGATGTTAGCCTTGCGACGAGGCTTGTGCGGTGACGGAGAAGGACCAGCCATTGTCACCTCGAGATAGCGAAGGTCGTCATTAACAAGAGTGGTTCGGTTGATGAAGGAGGAGGAGAGAGCGTGCGTGGAGCTCTGAAGGCGAAGCTCTAACTAAATGACATCCAATGCGACCCCGGAAATTTTGGTGGAGCTTCAACTGTAGAGCATCGGCCGAAAAGGAGCTTCCGAACCCCGGAGCCAGGGCAGAGACGTCACTTGAGCAGTGCGTAAATAGCTGATATGCGCACAGTATAGGCAGTACATACCTAGTAGTATGGTGATATCGTCAGGCCTGGACTGGACCAAGAGCTTGGCAAAACAGCAGTTGAACTCAAAACTTGATCTTGACTCTTTTCTTTTTTGTTACTGCAAATCTCTCTATACTCAACCTCAGACTGAGATCCCTTCTCTTCTAATTCAAAATGCCGTTCCCTTTCATTCTCCCAACGACTTCGGCTTTCTCATTCTCATCAAGCTTCAGCTCCGAGTCTCATCCTTCACTGCCCCTCAACGCCAGCACATATCGTGGGGTAGTTCGAGATGCCCTGAAAAAGCACAAGAGACTTCCTCCAAGCTCTCAGGTCTCAAATCTAAACACAGTCATTTCCAGCGTCAATGGCTACATCCCCTACCTACTAGCAGTGGACGACGGTCTAAGTAACAAGGGTCTGTCTATCGTTACGCAAAAGACGCCCCCGGCTATCGAATGGAGACCAACTTTATCTGGAGAAGTCGTCCCAGGACGTGAGAGGGCCAGGGTCAAGATTTCATCTTTAGAACATGAAATTGCCTTCGTACTCTCAACTCTGGGCTTCTCTCATGTTCTGACAGCTCGATCTGCCCTACAACCACTTTATTCAACCAGTAGCGAGTTTCTCGGGGCCCAGGAGCGAACAAATGCAGTCACAGCCGCAACGAAATGTCTCCTCGAAGCTGCTTCCGTCTATGATTATCTCGCAGGTCGAATGGAGCACGCTACAGCTACCCCTCCATGTCCTGACGTTGCTCCCGGAACAGCTCGAGCCTTGTGTTCTCTAGCGTTGGCTGAAGCTACGTTACTGGCCGTTCTTAAAGACGATCCGTATCCAGCAATAGTCGCTCAGGACCGGAACAAGAACGACAAGGAGTGGATGTTCAAAGCCCCTGAAATTCCAAAAGTTCGCGCTCATCTTTATGCCCGGCTGTGTTTAGCAGCCTCAGAACATGCGGCCAAAGCATCATCTCTATGCAGCACAGCAGGTTCTGGCTCGCATAAGATCAATAGTGCTCTTCTGAAATATCTAGAAGATCTTCGCCGAACATGTCGAGCTCGCGCTTGTCGCTTCTTTGGAATCGATGCCGAGATAGGTGGCCAGGTTGCAGATGGCATTGGATGGGTTCGTGCCGGCTTATCAGAGCTGGGTGTTGAGATCAAAGACAACAACAAGAAGGGACTAAGCTTCAGCCGATTGAAGAAAGATTTCACAGAAAAGCGCGAGGATCGACGTGTAGATAAGGAGTCTGCATGGGGAAGCGATGCTGGTAAGATGGAGGAGATTCGGGTACTAGAGATGCTTGATGCCAAGTGGAACAAAGTTAACGATACGGTAAGCACTATATCAAGACTACGATGGTATTCGTTAACATCTGTGCCAGATGAATACACAGGCAATACCCCCCATCAACACACTCCTCAGCAAGATGCCGTCTGGGCGAGAGATTCACACACTCAAGCCCTACGAAGTGCCCTCGCTGGACATGGATGTACTCGAAGCCATGCGCGCGCCGCCTGAAGACGATGATACATATGTCGATGATCTAAGTTCGGATGACGATATCAAGGGCGGACCTTCAGCACCTGTTGGCGCGTTCCCAGGAACGGTAGATGATTATTCACGAAGTCCAAGCACACCAGGCAATGCCTACTACTAGTTCTGGAATTCTGGGAGAGGTCTGGGTATTTTAGAGCAGGACGTGTCGTATAACTAGATTAATAACAATCTCGAATGCCTAGGAAAGGATATCATCCTGAAAGATACAGCTTTCCAATGTCGAACAGTTCCATCGTTCCATCGCCGAGCTCTTGCCATCGCAAGTCAAATCAGGGCCAGTAGCATCCCATTTACAGAGTCGAGTTCGTGATGGGATCAGGGGTTGGTGTGATAAGACTGATGGTAGGTGTAGTGATTGGTGTGCTACGAGTGCATGGCGGTGGTGTAGGATACAGCTCAGGAGAGCAAACAGGATAGCATCTGGTAGATTAGCAACTGGGATATTCTGCTTTTTTTTTTTTTTTGATCAACTTACGCCCCGTACATGACACCACAGTCATTAATAGCATCCACGCAAAGGGTGGGACAGGCACTTGTGGTGGTATTAGTTCTGAAGGGCCCCGCGGCAGCAAGGCCAACGATTGCGGAAGCGGTGATAATAGCTTTGAAGAACATGATGAGGTTTTAGGTAGGTAGTTTGTGAAAATTCGAAGTGTAAGGTCTGAGTTGTGAAGTTGTGGATGTTGATATCAACGTTCGTCTTCAGCTATGGGTAGGAGTTACCAGACTTCATACTTATTGAGCCCCTACCTTACAATTAAGAATTTTTACATAATAGGACCAAATACTCAAACTCATATCAACATACAGTTTGCTCTACTTCAGACTGAACTTCATGGCTACTTAGTATACACGGTTCGAGATTCCACAGGCCGGCAGTTGTTGTGATGCATGATCGTGATCTTCAATATGTGCAACGTAGTCGTGAAAAAAAGCTGAGGCAGTATGTTAAGTAGCAAACACCGAGATGCAGGCATTTTTTCAAAACATAGGTAATGTCTTGGCCCACAAGAAAACGAACGTCACAGACATACCAACAAGCTCGTGCACTTAACTGCCGCCTGTCATGTCAGATGGTCTTGACGAGAATGGCTGTGACTCCCTGCTCAATAAAAGGATCTTTTGATGCAGGGGAGGTTGATCACTGTGGTAAGGAATCTTGGTAACACCTCAAAATTCATGGCCACAGTCATACACATGGCAAAAGAACTGAAACAACGTTAGGTTCAGACAAGCTTCTGGCTATTACAGTTACGATTCAGGTCTGCAAATTCTCCGAAGCCACACACTGAGTATACCGGTACATAACTCACTCCACTTGCTCAAATACACTTTTGGATCAAGTTGTTCCATCATCAAAAGCTACTATAACCCGTCCTGAAGCCACTCTGCAGGTACTGTACACTGCTTCAACCAAGCCCCTACTCTATTTCATGTGAAAAATGTCGGTCTTTCTCATCCTTATGAGATAACTGAATGTATCTCGTGGCATTATTTGTTGATCATGTCAGGTATATCGACCATTGGGGGTCAGCAGGCGCTGGCTTCGTGCCAGACTCGTGTTGTAGAAGTGATGAGAAGGCCCAGAGCTCACGGGTGAGAGAAACCTAATTCAGGAAAATGATGGTTTCGACTTGAAGCTCGAGGTTCAAGGGCAAATTGAGCAGTATCAACGTTTAGCATGGCCCTTGCTTGAAGACAGTTCAGCAAGGGCTCGAGCGGCGGTTCCAAATGGGCCTGCCATGGCGGAGGGTCAGAATCGCAGCGGACGAGCAATTTTCCGAGTCCTTAAATTTCAGCTGGGCTATATATGGTGCTCTTTCTTAAATACGGGCAGGCTTTTCGAGGCGCTCGAGAGTACGGTATCGTAGGGTTGGGGGTGGTGAGTGTAGCTAACGTCAGTTTACAGAATCATACCCAAGCAAACACAAGAAAGACAGTAAGAGTGCAGGAACCAGGGGTGAACAATCAAGAAAATAATATTGCCAAGTTTGCTATAGAACACAGCGTGGAACTCCCATCCATAGCCTGTACACAGGGTTAAAGTCCTAATAATCTCATGCGCAGATTTTGCTCTGCGACAACCCTTTAAATGCTTCGCTTCTCCCTCCAATCGTCACATCGTTTTCGCGACATATTCGTGGTTTTGTTAATCTAGTTGCCGAAAGCCATCTGCTTCTTGATCTCGGCAATGGCCTTGCCAGGGTTAAGACCCTTAGGGCAGGCTCGTGTGCAGTTAAGGATAGTGTGGCAACGGTACAGGCTCATCGAGTTCTCGAGGTTGGTCTTTCGCTCGGCGGTGCGCTCGTCACGAGAGTCGGCGAGCCATCTGTAGGACTGGAGAAGGATAGCGGGGCCAAGGTACTCCTCAGAGTTCCACCAGTAAGATGGGCATGAGGTAGAGCAGCAGGCGCAGAGAATGCACTCGTAGAGACCATCGAGCTTACGGCGGTCCTCCTTAGTCTGTCGGTACTCCTTGCCCTAAGAATTGGGTTAGTAAACGCAAGATTTCGTGAGTGAGAAAGGGGTCGTACGTCTTCGGCAGGGGTATCGCGTTGAAGGTAGGGCTTGATGCTCTTGTACTGCTTGTAGAAATGTGTCAAATCAGGGACAAGGTCCTTGACGACATAGGTGTGAGGAAGAGGGTAGATCTTGACGTCGGAAGCAGCCTCAGTAGGAATTCGGCCTAGCAACACGTTAGTACTTCGATTTCCGACATGATTTGCCGCATGCGACCAGGGTGAAGGGGTACATACACAAGCAAGCAAGAGTGTTCTGTCCGTTGATATTCATGGCGCAGCTACCGCAGATACCCTCACGGCAACTTCGTCGGAAGGTCAGAGTAGGGTCGAGCTCGTTCTTGATTCGGATGAGGGCATCGAGAATCATAGGTCCAGTCTTGTTAAGGTCCAGAGTGTAGGTCTGAAGACGAGGCTTCTCGCTGGGGGTATCGGGGTTCCATCGGTAGATTTGGAAAGACTTGAGGTTGGCATTAGAGTCCTTGGGAGGCTCGCTGACTGAGGCCATAGAGCGAGTGAAGACAGCACCAGGTCGGAAAGCAGCCGTCCTTGAGAAGGCTCCGACGAGTCGGGAAGAAGATCGAAGAGCAGCCATCTTGACGAATAATCGAATCGAGGAAGTACAATTGCGATTGGGACCGGAGGAGAAGGACAGTCAAACTTCGCAATGTTTAGTTGGAACTGTGGTCAGACAATTGACAGGAAAGAAATGCCGTGCAATCTCCTCCGATAGAGTTGAATTGTCTATTCGCAAAGAGTGGCGTATCGAGGATTCTCGTCGTCATGTATTGGGTTGGCAAACCTTCCTCGGTTATTGCAGTTTACACTGGGACCTACGGATGACCTCTGGCCAATCACAAATTTGCGATTGTCAACTTCGGCTTCGCTGGTCTCGGAATCGGCAGGAACAGCGCTCGTGAAACCACGTGACGTGCCTTCCTCGCGGATATAGATCGCGGATCAACAGCGGGTATCAATAATTGCGGAGATGAGATTCCGGGAAATATTGGAGAAGCATGCAGTGGCTTTGAACCATGCACCGCCTCCTTTTATCTTGCATATGTGGCTTGCCTCTTTGTTCCGAGGAATTGGTTCTTGTGAAAGGATATCCATTGGAGGGGCTTGCTTGGCCAGTCAAGATTAGATAACAAGTTGGTAAATCGGCGCTCAACAACTTTGTTTCTCCGTTCACGATCCCACTTCTCTCATGACACCAATTTTTTCTCTTACGATCTCCTTGGCAAAGATGATTTCTCTGTAATTTCTATCAAAGTCGCATCGTCACCAATATTTTAATCCTCCTCCCATCATCGCTCCGACCCGTCACTATTCGCATCGATTCTTGTCTCTGGATGATCCACTTTCTAGCCCTCCATGGCTGCACCCTACAATCGACTCGCTACGGCTTCATTACGAACGCTTGCTAAGGGTTGGTCGCATTGCTACTATGAAACCCGAGCACCCTTAGTTCTAATGGTGCCAGCCCCGACGCAATCCTCCTCTCGACTCCGTGCTCATCCTCATATCGCAATGAGTTCGTGCCCTCGCTCCAGACTCTACTCCACCTCCGCCGATGCTCCTCGATTCTCTTACCATGTCGCATCCTCCTTCATTGCCAAGGACAGGCCATACGACCCCTCCACTCACGTCTTCCACTTCAACCCATACAATCGCATTCAGCCCCCTCGAAACCGTCGACCTTCCGCTCGACCCGAATCTGGACACGATGCCTTCTTCGTCAGCCGGATCAACGACTCCGGGTCCGTAGCCTTTGGTGTTGCTGATGGTGTTGGGGGCTGGGTGGATTCTGGTGTCGACCCCGCCGATTTCTCACACGGATTTTGCGATTATATGGCATTGGCTGCCCACGAACACCAGACTGGATCAGGGCCTCCCTTGACAGCAAGACAGTTGATGCAGAAGGGATACGAAGCAATCTGCAACGACAACAGTCTCCGCGCTGGCGGAAGCACAGCGTGTGTGGCTATTGCTGGAGCAGATGGAAACCTGGACGTTGCGAACCTTGGTGATTCCGGCTTCTTGCAACTTCGACTTAATGGAGTTCACACATATTCCGAACCCCAAACGCACGCCTTCAATACTCCTTTCCAATTGTCTCTTGTACCTCCCAGCGTTGCTGCTCGCATGGCAGCTTTTGGTGGTGCTCAGCTTAGCGACCTTCCCAGGGATGCTGACGTTACCCAGCACGCGCTCCGTCACGGCGATATTCTTGTTCTTGCGACCGACGGTGTTCTAGACAATCTCTTTAACCAAGATATTCTACGAATCGCCAGTCGAGTTCTGGTATCCACAGGCGCCTGGGTAATGACTGATGCTGGTGGTGTGCGCGTTGCGGATTCGCTAGAGCCTCTGGTTGAGTTCCCTGAAGCCTCCGAAGGCAAACGAACGGCTACACTCCAGAGCGCACTCGCTACGGAAATCGTGACAGCCGCCAAGCGAGCCAGCGTCAACACAAAACTTGATGGGCCATTCGCCAAGGAGGTCCACAAATACTATCCCCAAGAAAACTGGCACGGCGGCAAAGTCGACGATATTTGTGTCGTGGTGGCAGTAGTTAACGAGACGACCCCCGCTGTAAAGAGCAAGCTATGATTTCCTTTGTCATTCGATTTACGGCGCGATTTTATGATAGAGCAGAGGACATCTTATAAAGACGGAAACGCAAGCATTTTGGTGATTTATTATCTTGGGACGTTTTGGAGTATTAAGTCACATAGACGGCAGGGGAAGCGCCGGCTTGCTTGAATCATGGGGTTGTATATGGGCTGGCGTCAAGAGATGGGATCATATACATTCTTAATTCTAAAAGTAGTTCTGATTTGTATTATCTTATTTGAGTTACGCAGAAGATGAGTGAGATGTTGAACTCGATATAGAATTGTTCTTATGACTCATGACAAGGAAGTCATCTAGTATCATACTAAAACTATAGTGATACATTTATTCAAGGCTATTTCATGTCTCTTCACATGCTATGAGCTCGAGATGTTTCCATGATGAGTCGAAGTGCAGGGTAATCCGAGAGTGGATATAAGCACACAACCATGACATCACCAGCTCATGGTGTAAGAGAGCCCATATTTCACTACAAACCTGGAAGAAATTCATCATCACGATCCATGCAGCAGGCGTTTGAGGGAAAACATGTCGGACATATATATTGTAAGATTGGCTAACTAATCAAGGCTCTGGTCATGATACACTCACTCACACATTCATAGGCTGGTGCTATTGCAGCATTTACAGTAGATGTATTGGTCTACCCGCTCGATACCATTAAGACTCGTTTGCAGAGTCAAGATTACCTCAAGACATATTCCGACAGCTCAAAAAAGAACATATGGGCTGTACGAGGACTCTACCAGGGCATTGGAAGTGTGGTCCTGGCTACTCTTCCAGCAGGTGTGTATTAGAAGACGAAACACGAGGAATTGCTGGCTTACACAATTCACAGCGGGTCTATTCTTCTCGACATATGAGAGCGCCAAACGCATCATCGGTAATGCGACGCCATTACCTCAACCCCTGGTTCACTCAGCAGCCTCAGGGGTGGCAGAGATGGCATCCTGCTTAGTCCTCGCACCAGCAGAGGTCATCAAGCAAAATGCTCAGATGTTGCAGAATGATAGTCATCGGGCTGGACGATCTGGATCTTCAACCTCCTTGCAAGCATTCCGTCAGCTGGCCGGTGATGGAGTATCACGTCGCCTTTTCACAGGCTACACAGCACTAGTCGCACGAAATTTACCATTCACAGCTCTTCAATTCCCTATATTCGAGCATGTGCGAGCAACATATTGGAAATCGCGAGGTTCCGGAACTTTGGAGCCGGGGCTTGTCGAGACGGGGCTCGCTACGGGTTTAAGTGCCGGAAGTGCTGGATCAATAGCTGCTTTCATAACGACACCAAGTGATGTCGTCAAGACGAGGATGATGTTGAGCGCCGGGAGTCAGAGCGAGAATCCGACACAAGGCCAGAGCGAAGTCGCAGCCAAGATTGAGGGAAAGCAACCCAAGAAGGGGGCGTGGACTGTCTCGAAGGAGGTTTACCAAGAGAGGGGAGTGCGGGGATTCTTCCGGGGTGCGGCTCTGCGATCCGGGTGGACGATGCTAGGGAGTGGACTCTATCTGGGGTCGTATGAGATGGCCAAAGTTTGGTTGAGAAGGAGAAAGGCAGATGTGGAGGACGATGGCCCATTGTGATGGTGTGCGATATAGGTAAGCTGTGATAGACCAATTAGACATTCGATCATATTTTCTAGCGATCCCTATATCAATTGACCAATATAAAGACCCCAAAGGATTGTATCACACAATCACAATAATTATGAACTTATACAATGATCAACGAGCACGATCGTAGATCGGATGCCGACATCCCCGTGGCTTCTGACGTCTTCAGAAAGTTATGTGCAACAACCCGAGGGAGGCTCGTAATCCAGAGAATTCATTCGACAATGCCAGATTGTGTCTTCTATAGGGCTAGACTATAATCTGAGGGCCACGATGAGAACGATGATCATGCTTTCTAATTATGCTGCTTCAAAAAGAAATGCTTGCCAACGAAGCTTCTCAGAACTTTAAGAGTTGATTTGACTAGGGATTTACGGCCGGCTCCTTATAATGTGCCGTGTAAATCGGTTATCTGACAAGCAACTGCCAACAAAGAGTCATTCTCGTCAAGTGTTCGGCTGACCTCGACTATGTGGTATTGTATCAGTATGGTGTAGCAGTAATTCAAGATGGTCGGTTGGGTCGTACCGTCGGCCATTTTCTTTTAGCGCCAACCGTAGGCACATGTCATTGCAGTTTGGCCTGCGTTAGTCTCACATCCGTGTTATCAAGGACCCCTGGTTACATAAAAGTATAATTCCTTCTTTGTTCCGACCCTCCGCCTTGTCCTTCCATGAATGCCCGAAACCGGTGAAATAGTTGATGAAGCGTTCTTCTGGCGGTGAAGGAAGGATCTCGCTCATTACTTGTAGCTGATCCCGGTATTTCATCATGGTTTGGTGAGAAGTCGCCATAGATACATGCATACCTGTCTCTGATATGCGAGATTCCGGATCTCTCAGAGACAACGAGAATTCCGGTGTACTTGGTTATTCTGCGAAGCCGTTTGTAGTAATCCAGCAAATACGAGTTGCAGAGTTCTCCGATTCCCAGATAGCCCGCCTGGCTGACTCGGACCACAAGTCTTGACCGGTCTAGTTCGAGGAGTGCCATTTTTGAGACGCCCGACCACCCGCACTAATAAGTAAGTAACTTCCAGAACTACCGGCAGAAAGACCGTTTGATAGTCTTCACCGACCCACATGTGTAACCTTCGTCGTCCGGCTCAGATGGTGTCATTTGAGCACGTTATTCAAGGCTTGATTGCCTAAGAGACTGTAAAGATGTATCGTGTGCTATAAATTGCTGATGACTCGCCGTCGCCGTCGCCGCGCCCTGACTCGTAGTTCCATATATTCCCCTTCCATCTTCTGCCATTGTGTGTCGAGATACCCAAAACATTTCACTGTGTCTTGACTGCGCACTCGGTACTCAACACACTGCAAAACTTAAATAACCCACAATGGCAACTGCAGATGTGCAAACAGCTCCTGCATCCTCACTCGACGTATTTTCCAAAACAGCTGCTGAAGCCGAAGTGAGAGAAATCAGCCCGGAACTCGCAGCCAACCATCGGTATCTTATCCAATCACCATACACGGAACATGAGCATTTGCTCGACCTTGACACTCTTGACAACGAAAATGAGCTCCTCGCAAGAGCCTTGAGTCAATTTCGAGTTCTCCGTGACGACTACGCGACAGCCCCATACACAGAATCCTTCAACTGGCCAGAGGTGATCGAAGAAGTGAAACGTCTGGCGGTCGAATCTGGAAAACCCTTCAAAGAAACGTCGTTTTATATTGTGGCATTCCGATCACGAATCAAGAAGGAGACTGAGTATGCTGATCTTGGCGTTCTCGACAAGGGTGCACATGCTGAGGCCGTGGCGAGTGGTGGATTCCTCAAGTAAGTTGGAAGTGCATCTTCTGCATGAGTCTATTGTATTGACACGGAACAGATACTGGTTTGGAGAACCTGACTCAGAATTGGCCAACTTGGCGACTTGTGTCTGGCGTTCGCGGGAAGATGCCAAGAAGGGTGGTACAGGCCCAGCTCATCGCAAAGCTGCTGGAGCAACTCGCTCCTTGTATGCATTCTGGAAGATTGATCAACATCGACTTATCATTCGAGACAATGCCGAGAGCTGGGAGATTATCCCCTGGCAGGATTAGATGACAAGGTTTGAGACTTCTGAAACCTTTTGTTCAAGAAGCTTATGAGGCGTTGGGTGTCGGTCTTGAGGGTTAGAAAAACATGGGACAGAAAAAAGAATGGCGTTTGCTGGGGAAAATGATGATGTGCTCTGGGAATGACTTAGACGATAGAATTATAAATGAGATAAAACAATAATTAGATTTTAAATTGCTCGTGGTATTCTAGTTGATGGCATTGAATGTCTGTAGAGAACGAGGGCAAGGTGCCCAGCTCAGAACGGACCGCGAAGAGACGCATAAGAGAGATAAAGTACACATCCATTCCGTATCATGACAGCGAGCGTGATATCGGTAAATTTGGGATAAATAAGGCACTTTTCTGGCCGCCGTATGCTTGGCCTGGTGGTGATAAACGAAGATCGTAGGTCGGCTCGTAACGTCAATCGCGGGATATATAATCTGCCACACGTCACCGCCTAGACATCCCACAGCCCACAAATGAGTACACGAACGAAAAGTTTCGATATTCCCACCTTTCAGAGCCCCGAAGCCTTGCAACACCACCCGCCTCTTTCGCGATCGTAGCGCCGAACCTCTCTCCTTCTCTCGCGGCACCGTGAATATCTCGTCCCGAATTTTTGTCAATATGGCGGACGCTCCCAACGATGCGCCTGTTGCTGCGCCTTTCCAGATCGTTCAAGTCGAGGCTCTGGTGAGTTGAATATGCCCCACCTTTTGGTCTTTGAGACCCCCTCTTGAAGGACGAGTAAAGAGTAATGGGACTGACCTCAGTCGGTGGTGTAGGTTATCATGAAGATTGCCAAGCACTGCTCTTCGGCTTTCCCATCTGTTGCGACTGGAGCCATTGTTGGTATGGAGAACGAGGGTCTTCTCGAGGTCACCAATACGTTCCCTTTCCCTACCGTCGACCCCGCTACGACCGATAGCCACCAGAACGATGCTTCGCAGATCGCCGCTGCTGCTCCCCGACAGAAGAACAACATTCACTACCAAAATGAGATGATCCGACACCTCAAGGAGGTCAACGTCGACGCCAACAACGTTGGTTGGTACACAAGTGCCACCATGGGCAACTTTGTCAACTTGAACTTCATCGAGAACCAGTTCCACTACCAAAGCGCCAACGAGAACACTGTCGCCCTCGTCCACGATGCTAGCAAGAGCTCTCAGGGCAACTTGACCTTCCGGGCTTTCCGCCTGTCCCCTGCTTTCATGAGCGCCTACAAGGAGGGCAAGTTCACAACCGAGAGGTACGATGATGCTATTACCACGGCCCAGAGAAAGGGATGCTAACCAGTAACAGCTTGCAAAAGTCTAAGCTCACCTTCAAGGATATCCTCACCGAGGTCCCTGTCAACGTCCACAACTCTCACCTCCTCACAACCTTCCTCCACCAGATTCCTTCCGCTCCCGTGAAGGGTGATATTGAGCAACCCTCATCGCTGGATGACCTCAACCGTAACGCTCTCGAGCCTCCTCTGTACCCCTCTATCGACAACCTCGACCTTGCGATCGACCCCTTCCTCGAGAAGACCTGCGATCTTCTGCTCGAGAGCATCGAGTCTCACTATACCGACCTCAACAACTTCCAGTTCTACCAGCGACAACTCGGTCGTGAGCAGACCAAGATTACACAATGGCAGACCAAGCGCAAGGCCGAGAACGCCCAACGTGCTGCTGCCAAGCAAGCTCCTCTTCCCGAGGATGAGTGGCAGCGACTGTTCAAGCTTCCCCAGGAGCCCAGCAGACTGGAGGGTATGCTGAACGCGAAGCAGGTGGAGCAATACAGCAAGCAGGTGGATGGATTCACAGCCAACGTCAGTGCCAAGATGTTTGCCGTGCGGGAGAACTTGATGCCAAAATAGATGGAGGACGGGCGAGACGGGGATTTTCAAAAAGTCTCGAGGGATTTCAGGAATACGAGACGCTCAGTGATGGTTTGCATTGGCGGCGTTCCGGACAATGTCGATAATATCGAGTGCTGGTCTAGATTTTAAAGCGTTGAGAGAAAAAGAGGAGCACTTGATGAGCACATGAGGGGCCAGCCTGACGTTGATGTGTTGATGTTGAAGAGTCACGAAGAGATGGACACGACTGTAGCATTGCCTTGGTCATAAAAAGCTGGCTTCGTAGATAGCGCCTGCAATCAAGTTCTCAAAGTCTGAGAGCATTGAAACAATTTTACGTTTAGAAGTTCATTGGTACTGTCGGTTGGTTGTTTTGTCTTTCAGTGAACTCGGCAAATAACATCGGGATTTGAAGTGGTTCATGGTTAATCCAAGACCAGGTTTCATAGCATAAATATCTCATCTCGCTCTTACACGCCGAAAAGGTATATGAGACGACGTGATGAGTCTGGTATCAGTGTGCGCCTTATAAACAAGACCAAAGAGGTGCCTCCGAGCTGACTCTCCCCTCAGAATATTCGGATATACAGATTAGTCGGTCTGTTCGTAGCTTGCAGACGATCAATGACCCGTAGTGTTCGCGTGAAGCGGTGCTCGGCTTCCGAGCGGGGAATATCCAAGGGTCAAGTCAAAGTCAGCCAAAGCTGCATCTGTACGAAGCAAGTTACATATGCACAGTCGGAACGAACAATTGAAGAGCAGATAGTCACTATAGACAGCAGAACAGAGGCCTAACAATTTGCCCACTCACTGGATGAGAAAAATCAACGTGGTCTCCTTCTCACTAGTCCCGTATTCGTACCAAGACCTGGAGGAGCTTCCCATCATGAGAAAGCTCCTCTTTATTTTTTCCTCAGGTGGATTCTCCGAGTCCCTGAGATCCACTCTCGCTCGGAGGTACCTTTTGGCGCTTCAAACCGCCAGATTCCTCGAGGGTACCAGGTTCAGCACCCAGCCAACCACCCGCTTACAAGTACCTAGCCTAAAGATCGACTGGACTCGGAGTGCATTTCTGCTCTGCCCCGCCTCAAAATTGCTGGGCCTCAATGGCAGAAGAAAATTCTGCCCCTCATTTTGCCGTCCATTGACTTCACCGCCCGCGAAAAAAACCCCACTGACACTGCTGGGCCCTGGTCAACCCCTCCCCCTCCAGGCCCCTCCAGAGGCTCTCAGCCCATAGCAGCAGTTCTCTCAGCCCCGCCCAATGTTATCTCGTTGTTGATTCTACAACCTACATATTCTTCCACTTCCCATTCAACTTTTTCAATCCCTTCTTCTCCTCTTTCTATTCTCTCTTCTTCTTCCTTCTCCTCTCATACATACTTTCATCCCTTCCTCCTCCACATCCATTCATCATGTCTGCTCCCGCCCACAAGTTCAAGGTCGCTGACCTTTCTCTGGCCGCCTTTGGCCGCAAGGAGATTGAGCTCGCTGAGAATGAGATGCCCGGTCTCATGCAGACCCGAGCCAAGTATGCTGCCGACCAGCCTCTCGCCGGTGCCCGCATTGCTGGCTGCCTTCACATGACCATCCAGACCGCCGTCCTCATCGAGACCCTCACTGCTCTCGGTGCTGAGGTTACCTGGACCAGCTGCAACATCTTCAGCACCCAGGACCACGCCGCTGCTGCCATTGCCGCCGCCGGTGTCCCCGTCTTTGCCTGGAAGGGTGAGACTGAAGAGGAGTACAACTGGTGCCTCGAGCAGCAGCTCACTGCCTTCAAGGACAACAAGAAGCTCAACCTCATCCTCGACGACGGTGGTGACCTGACCACCCTTGTCCACCAGAAGTACCCTGAGATGCTCAAGGACTGCTTCGGTGTCTCTGAGGAGACCACCACCGGTGTCCACCACCTTTACCGCATGCTCAAGGATGGCAAGCTCCTTGTCCCCGCCATCAACGTCAACGACTCCGTCACCAAGTCCAAGTTCGACAACCTTTACGGCTGCCGTGAGTCCCTTGTCGATGGTATCAAGCGTGCTACCGATGTCATGATTGCTGGCAAGGTCGCCGTCGTTGCCGGTTTCGGTGATGTCGGTAAGGGCTGCGCCATGGCCCTCCACGGCATGGGTGCCCGCGTCCTCGTTACCGAGATTGACCCCATCAACGCTCTCCAGGCTGCTATGGCCGGCTACCAAGTCACCACAATGGAGAAGGCCGCCAAGGTCGGTCAAATCTTTGTTACCACCACCGGCTGCCGTGATATCCTCACTGGCGAGCACTTCGAGGCTATGCCCAACGACGCCATTGTCTGCAGTAAGTTTTTATCGCTCTTTCACTGAATGATTCATCACTGACATTGGTAAACAGACATTGGTCACTTCGATATCGAGATTGACGTTGCTTGGCTCAAGGCCAACGCCAGCTCTGTCCAGAACATCAAGCCCCAGGTTGACCGTTTCCTCATGCCCAACGGCCGTCACATCATCCTCCTTGCTGAGGGCCGTCTTGTCAACCTTGGCTGTGCTACTGGCCACTCTTCTTTCGTCATGTCTTGCTCTTTCACCAACCAGGTCCTTGCCCAGATCATGCTGTACAAGGCCGCCGACAAGGCTTGGGGTGAGAAGTACGTCGAGTTCGCCAAGACCGACAAGCTCGACGTTGGTGTCTACGTCCTCCCCAAGATCCTCGATGAGGAGGTCGCCCGTCTCCACCTCGATCACTGCCAGGCTGAGCTCAGCACCCTCAGCAAGGTCCAGGCTGAGTACCTCGGCCTCACCGTCGAGGGTCCCTTCAAGGCCGATATTTACCGCTACTAAGCGTGTGTAATCAATACCCAGGATCCTTCAACTGGATTCCTACGTGTAACGAACTTTTCCCTCTTCTGTCGACATGACAATCGGCAAAATTCTAGTTTCAACAGCATGAACTTGCATGGCATATGGGTTGGGAGAGTTACAAGGACATCTGCGGTTTTCTGATTTTTTTCCTCTTCTCTTCTTTGTTTCTGCTTATTTGGGTTACTTCTCTAAATCATCAAAGAGAAGACTCCTCGCAGGGTGCAGGGAGGGGCAAAAAAATCTTGCTTTTTCAACAAAATGGCGTTGGCTTTTTTGCTAATCATGATTCCCCCCTTCGAGATTATAAAAATGGATGATGAATGGAATGATATGGACGGATATGACCAAGACGAGACCTCCCCCATAGGGATGGATGAGATGGTAACTCGATACAGGCAGGCCCGTCAACCGTGGCCAGGATAGAGTAGAACTTCAAAAAGAGATATTCTGACTCTAACGCTAATGCTTCTCATGTGATTCTTGAATTATGATATCCTCTGACTATGCAACTGTGCAAAGATTGGGTCACATCCACGTAGCCTTGAGGTAAAACCGTCAAGTATTGCTTGTGCTCAGGATTTGTTATTTTACCGGGCTTGTTTGAACCGTTGGGTTGTTTCAATTTAAGGTAGCTAGCTAAAATTCAATTAAGCAGATTCAAGGTTATTGGCAATCTATCATCCGATCTAGTTTAAGACGCGATGAAAGACTTTCATCCCAAGTATTCGAAGTCAGATCAGCTTGGATGTGTGTGTAACATACTAGAGCTTCAGTTTGACTATGTATCTATTCTTTGTTCGGCTGTTCTATGCGTCCCTAACCTCTTCACACCACTAAGGCTTTGATGTGTGGACAGAGTTACTGCCTATTGCAGATCCTTCTGCTCAGAAACGATACTCTTCAACTTTCCTTCTGTCACTGCTAGACGAACATTGTCCATAGCCCAAGCCTCCATCAGTCTCTCGGTCTCTACAGTCCAAGTTCCCATGTGTGGAACAAGCAAGACGTTCTTATTCTTCAAGAGCCCTGGGTGAACCTCTGGTTCGTTCTCAAAGACATCAAGACCAGCACTGGCAACCCGTCCTGATTCAAGAGCCTCGACGAGAGCAGCTTCGTCCATCACTGCACCACGAGCGGTGTTGACGATTACAATGCCACGCTTCATAATGTCGAATTGAGGTTTTCCGATAGTATGTCGAGTTTTGGGCTGCAGCCAGTCAGTCCAGAATCCCGAGGATACTCCAATTATGACTAGACTCACGTTCAGGGGTAAGTTGAGACTCAACACATGACTGTCTTTAAGAAGTGTCTCGAAGTCAACATATTCAGCACCGTCCTCTAGATCAGGGGATAGCCGGCTGCGGTTGTGGTACCTCACAGTCATGCCAAAAGCGCGGGCTTTGCGTGCAACATTGCGACCAATGCCTCCCATACCCAGAATGCCTAGCACTTTGCCTTGAGGATCATGACCAAGCGATGGTGGAGGGGTACCCCGCCAAGTTCCCTCTCGGAGAGTGAAGATGGAGGATGAGATATTTCTCAAAGCGCCGATGAGAAGAAAGATAGTGATATCAGCCGTGGCATCGTCTACAGCTGTGGGTGTGTTTGAAACGAGGATACCACGAGAGGTGCATTCGGGGACATGAATTGGGTCATATCCAGCGCCTGGAGAAGTTACTTAGTAAACCTGGTCACGGTATACTCGAAATACTCACCATTATGGCAAATGAACTTGAGAGACTTGGGCAAGATATCCAGTAACTCAGCATCAAAGGGTCCAGTAATGCCAACAGACTTGTTTGTACCGTAGATAGCCTTGACTCCATCGAAAGCACCAGACTTGGTCTCTTCTATAAAAGCGGATCGCTGATTCGACTTTGGGTAGACAGGTTCTACAATCTCACAGAGCGATGCGAACTCTTCGTGAGCTCTAGAGCAGCATGTTAACTGCGATATCTGTAGATGGAGAATATAGAACATTCATGTTCCTTGAGGTATGAACGGAACTTACTGCTTGATACTGCCTAGGAAGAGGACCTTTGGTTTATCTGCCATATTGAACAATTTTGAGGAATATCAACGATAGGGGAAAGGGATGAGGCTTTTGAGATGCTTCAAATGGGTTTATATCTATCATAATATCGAGTCAGGTCTCTCTTGTCCGGTCGCACTATCAAAGGACCTTCGGCTTTCAGGCCGACAGACAATACATCCCGAATCAAGGACATACAATGTCCGTCTATAGCGGGGTGATGTGGGGGCGGGGGCGGGGTGTGTTCTGTTGAGTCCTTGAAGTCGTTGTTAAAAGGCGCCATTGAAAGCTCTTCAGCATAAAACCCGGAACGAGCACAACATTATAGAGTATTCAAGTATGGGGAGTTGTTAGAGGCAAGTTGAATTGATCTGATCCGCATCAACCCAAGCCAGAATAAGTGATATGTTATGCACAAATTTGAATTCAGACAGTAGAAAATCTATCGGTTAAGGTGAACCATGACACTGTTTATACAACTCCAAGCCGCCTGACTCCAAACAACACCCACCCAATGCACCCAGATTTTACATGAGCAATCTCCAAGCACCAAGTAACAGCGCCGCGAAACCGGTGCACACACCCATAAGCCACTGGAGTGTCTGGAACTTGACCTGCTCCAGCTTCTCCCTCAGCGCAGCAACCTCCTGCTCAATCTTTGTCTCCGTCTCCTTGATCTTGAGCTCCTGGCCCACAGCCTCCTCCCTAATACGGCCCTTCTCTAAGTTAAGGTCGAGGCGCACGCTAGCTTGTGTACGGCTGATCTCATCGCGCAGTCGGTTGCTGAGCTTGGCAATGTCGTTTGTCAATCGTTCGTGAGCTGTGCGCGTCGTGTTGGATTCGGTAGAGTCGGCGGAGAGAAGCTCGGAACGCAGCTTAGCAAAGTCGACCTTTTGAGTGTACGTTGCTTTTGCTGCATCTTCGCGGAGTACCATTGTTCGGGTGAGATTTTGGATACTGTATGGTCAATTAGTATGGGGATAGCACATGTTGGAAAAATAGAGCGCACCTCTCTTCAATAACATCATTCAACACCTTCATCATTGCAGCCGACTGCTCCTCAGTAAACCCTTCACCCTGTAATCGCTTAACAAACTTGAGTGTGTCGAAATGGTGATCTCGTTGTCTGATGGTTGTCGCATGGAATGCTCGCTTTACAATAGGACTTTCGGCGGGAGGAGAGTGACGTCTGGCAACAGGACCAGCCTGGATTGATGCGAATGACCTCCTTTGATCGCTGGAAGGGATAGAGGCAAATGGCCGGGTCGCCCGTGATACGGAGAGTGGAGGGCCCCAGCTGAGACGAGGGAGAAGGAATCGAGGCAGCATCTCAGCTACTACGACAGACGGAACTGCCATGTTGATATTTGCCGGGTTGGCTATGGTTATTGGGAACTGCGATGTCGGCGATGAAGATGGAGTTGAGAAGAAATGTACAAGGTAAAGTGACCCGAAGATAGACACGCATGTGACGTTAGTTGATTGAGAAGAGCGGGAAACACCGGCTTTGATTGGCCCCTGAAGCTAGGTTATGTCCGGCCAATTAAGGGGCGCGCTGGTAGATTTTGCGACCAATTAAGGGAAGGCGGATTTGGCTTGTAATGTAACCCTGAGATCTGACCAGGAAAGCAAAGGACAAAAGATATTGTTGGTTCCCTGTTCTTTAGATAAGATTAATGTTCGTGGAATAGATCGTCATGAATTTAATTCAAGAGAAAATATCCTTCCTTCAAGTCATATCGCTGTTCGCCTTCTTTAAGCATCCTAAAGCTTGCAACGGTAAACCAATCAGGCTTGTATAACGGCTTGCGCCGGTAGAAGTAACCATACGGCAATGTCGACCAAGCAAATTGTTTATACCCAACCTACATACTATAGTATAAGCTACGAAGTCCTGAAAAGGTCTAGAAATAGTAAAATGAATGTCAATGATTGGGGTATAAGACTCTTAACGGGGAGATCGGTTGGTATCTAACTACACGTGATGAAAATGCCCAATAACTACTAATAATGCTGGTAAGAGATAAGCCTACTGCTAGTGAAGTCTCTGGCCCAGCCTGCATAGACTCTGTAGGGCTGGCCAGACTCCGTAGGGATTTAATGAGAACAGAATGTTTCACGTCACATATTGGAAATCAGCCCAGAGGCATTCTGATTGATAATACATGATGATCTGGCTAAATGTCCCCGAATCAATAGCTTCATCGACAGCACTTCGGGTCATCATAGAATTGCGAATGCTTGGATATAGTAATACGGAATTAGTCGAATTCCGAACTCCGTTATCTTAACCCCCCGGCATTCCGTAACTCCGGTTTCTTTCAATTCCCATACCAAACCCCTTCAAAACTGAATCTCGAATTCCTATCAGCCCTACTGCGCAACCGGGATTTGTTCATCACTTCTTTGTTTGTCTGTTTGTTTACGTACGCGAGGTCTCTTGGCGCAGCAGTTACACAACCTTAAACCGATGGCACCGCCCGAACTGTCAGGCTCTGCAGCCTCTAGTACGACAGGGACTCCCGCTGGCTATGGAAGAGCTTGCACTGCATGTCAAAGAGCTAAATGCAAGTGTATCTTGAGACCTTCTGGCCAGGATTGTGAAAGATGCCATCGTCTTGGCAAGCCATGCCAGCCAATGGCAACCTCGCGCAAACGGGTTGCGAAAAAGTCAACGTCTTCTAGAACCGCTCAGCTTGAAGAGAAACTTGAAGACCTCGTCACTATTCTGCGCGCTTCTCAGCCGTCAAATGGGCATTTGCACTCCGCAGGTCCCGGTGACTCAAGCCCCTTGATGAACTCGTCCAACATGGGTCACCTCACTAGCCGGTTAGAATCACTAGCAACTGCTGCAGCTTCCTCCTCCTCCTCAGAAAGTTATCCCCGTCCGTATCCTGTGCCTCATAATTATGATTCAAGAAGCACGGCCAATACCCACCCCAATACCTCCCCATCCAGCATTGGTGAAGATCCCTCCGCCTCGTTTGATCCCACCCCAGAAGAGGCCGAAATGCATCTGGCAAAATTCCAACAATGGCTGAAGAACTTTCCTTGCATGATTTTACCACAGGATGTAACAGCCGCGACTCTCCGGAAGGAGAAGCCATTCCTGTGGTTATGTATTATGAACATCACCTCTATGTGTGTTGAGCAGCAGATGAAGATGAAAGATCAAGTGCGCCAAGAAATCGCCACGAGAATTATCATAAACCATGAGAGATCTATGGACTGCCTTCAGGGACTCATATGTTACATTTCATGGTCAGTTAATCACCAAGGTTCTCATCGTAGCATGTTCTGACTCTAGCTATCTAGGGCTGCCACTACTTCCAGTCCAGGCAGGCCGTTTATCATCACATTTTGCCAAATGGCTGTCCTACTTGCATATGATCTCGGTCTCACCAAAGCCCCTGTTGAAGAACAGTACTTCACAATATGTTTCAAGATGTGGGGAGGACGGCCCCCTCCACCTCGGCTACGCACTCAAGAAGAAAGGCGAGCTGTTGTGTCACTGTGGTTTTTGACTTCAGTGTAAGTGACATTCCCTGAGATTACAAACCTTATTGACACATATAGTATGTCATCATTTGTCGGCAAGATGGATCCTCTTCAATGGACACCACATATGACTGATTGTCTGGAAGCTCTCGAAAGAGACAAACTATGGCCATCTGATGAGCTTCTGGCCGCATTTGTCAGGTATCAGCTTGTTGCAGACGAGGCACAGAAACTTCTCGTACGAGATGTCATGGGCGAGTCATCTTCAGCGCCCACGTATGTTTTCAGAAAGAGTTTACTTGCCAAACTCCAAGCAGTCCGAGACGGATTGCCAGCGAATATGCCTATAACCCGTAAGTCTGGCATGCATTCTTAGTGAAAAGCATACTGACAGATTCCAGCGGTTTTGCAAGCACATTCGCTCGCGACAGAGATTCAAATCAACTCCGTCGGACTCTTTATGCAAAACATCCCAGTCAATCAGCGAATTGAAAGCATGTATTCTTGCCTTCAAGCAATAAGATCATGGTACGACGTGTTCTTTGGCATAACTCCGGAAGAAGCTCCAGGAGCACCTTTTGCAATCTATATCCAGCTGTCGCAGGTTCAGATCGCCCTCTATCGACTCACTACGTCTGAGGATCCTGCTTGGGACAAGGAGTTTGTCCGAAATACAGCAGACTTACTTGTACTACTGGACCAAGTCGTTGAATTCTTCACACGGCTGGATTCTGTCTACAAGATGAAAACAAGTCCAGGTGAAGAAACGGTATTTGTTATGGGGGCTAAGATTATGAACAACATTCGAATTTCATGGGAACCTACACTATCACGGCACCTCAGAAATGCATCTTCGATACCGACAAATCAAGGAGCAGGTCCGCCGATACCAACGCCTCCTCCGCCTTCAACGGCTCAGGCATCCATGGACCTGGGGAACATTAATATGATTGATTTTGGTGATGTAACTTGGATGGGCGACGTTTTTGGGCCATGGGAGTTTTAGTATCTTGAAGCATGGATACCGGGAGATAATATTGCACCGAATCCATCTGGAAAAAGCACCAAGAAAAGCGTATGGTCCAATTAGTTCTGCGAGCTCAATGGTTGAGCGGAATTCCGTTCCAGAAGCGATAGCCAACTCCGTTGACACCACATTCAGCCTTAACACCACAACAAATGAACCCCGGGCTAGAAAGTACACTATGAATTCCTTAGGAGAGACAGTGCTTATGTCTTATATTGCTGTCTCGTCAAATTGTTTAAAAACGCGGTATCCCCAAGATGTCAGGCAACTTTCTGAAAGCCTCAAGGCTCAACCAACTCTGCATCCTTGTTTGAAGGTCTATCTTTGAATGTGATAATATGACTACACCGACATCGAAGACAGAACGCAACGAGCCTCACCCTATCAGCGGCGATGATGAAAAGACCGAATCGCGTTCAAATACACCGACCTTGAACGAACCCAATCAAGACGAGAAGCCGAAGAAATCGGAAGATGGCGATGGCGAACTCACAACAGAGGAGGAGGAAACTGAATGGATATCGGGATGGAAGCTTGCAAGCATGATGATATCCCTTACGCTTGCTGCATTCTTGATGCTGCTGGATATGTCCATCATCTCAACGGTAATTCACATATTCAGTCCTTGGAGTTACACTCAATACTAAGGATATTTAGGCTGTTCCGCGCATAACCTCGGACTTTCATTCTTTACCGGACATAGGATGGTATGCCAGTGCATACAATCTTGCTAGGTAGGGTCAGCGCTAGGTGGAATCCTTCTACATTTGCTGACCACGATATGTCACAGTGCTGCCCTACAACCACTTACCGGCAAAATATACATGTACTTCAACACAAGAGTAAGTAAGCTCCAGCCCAACCTATAGTACAGAGTCTCACATATTGTAGTGGACTTTCTTAGCGCTATTCTTCGTGTTCGAAGTTGGCAGTCTTATTTGTGGCGTAGCCCAGTCGTCTGCTATGTTGATCATCGGCCGAGCCGTTGCTGGAATAGGCTCTTCTGGTATTCAGAATGGTGCTCTTACTATGATTGCGAAGGCGGTCCCTATTCACAGGCGCCCGTCCCTCGTTGGTATTATCATGGGGTTTGCTCAGCTGGGACTCATCAGCGGCCCTTTGATAGGAGGCGCTTTTACTCAGTATACCACTTGGCGATGGTGTAAGTCAAATTCATCCGTATCCAAGACTTATACAAATCCTGACCATGAATCTAGGTTTTTACATCAACCTTCCCATCGGTGCGATATGCGCAGTCCTGATTCTATTCGTTCATATGCCCGATCATCGAGCCAATAGAGACGAAAGCGCCATGCAGATTCTGAAAACGAAACTCGACTTCACCGGCTTCGTCTTGTTCTGCCCTAGCATAGTGATGTTGCTACTAGCTCTTCAATGGGGTGGCCTTGAGTATCCCTGGGATTCTGCAACTGTCATTGGGCTCTTCTGTGGCGGTGGTGTTCTTTTCATTATCTTCATATACTGGGAGCATCGTGTTGGTTCAGAGGCCATGATTCCTCTTCCAATTGTGCGCACAAGAGAGGTCTGGGCTTCGTGTCTGTCACAGTCATTCCTCTTTTCTACGGTGATGGTGGCATCGTACTATTTTCCTGTCTATTTCCAATCGGCGAAAAATGCTTCACCTTTCACCAGTGGTGTCAATCTTCTGCCCAGCATTCTCAGTGTTATCTTCGCAGCTGTCGCGAGTGGCGCTCTTGGTAAGTCCTCTTGGTATAGAACTTGAAGTCCTTCACCTAACAGACAGCAGCTCAAAGGGTTGGCTACTATCTCCCATTCGCCACAGCCAGCGGCGTACTCTCCTCTATCGGCTTTGGTCTGGCCTCTTCCATGGGCCCCTACGCTTCCACAGCTACATGGGCCGGTTATCAGATCTTGTTAGGTCTTGGCCGTGGTCTCGGTCTACAGATGCCCATTATCGCTATCCAGGCGAACACAAGTGCCGATGTTACTCCTATAGCCATGGCGATCTTGACTTTCTCGCAGACCTTTGGCAGTGCGATCTTTATCACAGCTGCCAATGTCATTTTCACTCATGAGCTTCGCAATGAGCTTGTTGCAAGACTTCCCGATATCAACGCTGACATGATCATCGATGCCGGTGCTGGAGCAGTCAGTGAAGTTGTGTCTGGAGCGGATTTACCGCAAGTTTTGTGGTCGTACTCCAGAGGTGTACGTGCGACGTTTCTGCTTGCTGTAGGCACGTCTTGTGCCATGGTGCTTTCATCTTTTGGAATGGGATGGAAGGATATCAGGAAGAAGCCGGACCCTTCCCCTGTTCCTGATGAAGCTTGAGGAGAAAATAGCAAAGTCTTTGAGGTTCAAGCACGATGCGGAATTCGAACGTACATAGAAGTGATGGTTTTGAGGCAGTGAACAGCATAGGTCATCTAACTGGAGGCAACAAATAGTATGACGATCTCAGCTAAATTGTATCATTATAATAAAATCAATTCTCTATTCCACTACAATCTAATTGCGAACATCGATTGTGTTGTGTTTGTGCTTGTAAGTGAGATATGCTTTTTGCTATGTCACGATTTGCTGTAGGGTAATTTTTTTCATGAGAAACAGTGAATACCTTATTTGTTACTCATGCATCATCAAATCAGCTTTAACCTCACCAAGATTGCGCTCCCTAAGTCCTTGGTTTATTTGCCATCTCATTTTTGGGCAACAAGAAAAGCCACTTTTGTACTATTCAAGGGCTCAGCATCATTCTTTGCGACGATGAACCGGCCAAACCGGCCTCGAAACCGGCAACCTCGTCCCCCACGTCAACAGCAGAATAACCAACGGGGAGGCTCATCACGACCGTCTCGCGCACCTGCAACACCACAGCAAGCATCAGGCACAGTCCCAACAGTACAACAAGTCATTCCTGGAGCTTCAGTATTCATCATTCTGAAAGAAGACCAGCCCACAGGAGAAGAGACGAAAGGGATAGTGCAGGATATTCTCACACGGGGCAATCATCCACGAGGTATCAAAGTGCGACTACAGGATGGTCAGGTGGGCCGCGTACAGAGAATGGGCAACACTACTGCAGCGACGGGAGAGACGGGAAGTCAGACGCAGTCAACCAGATTTACTATGCGATATACGGATGTGAGGCGAGACGATGAGTTTGCTACCGGGCCTCCACCAAGGAGTTTGGCGGATTTCATACCGGATTTTGATGAGGGTTTGGGGGGTGCTCCGAGTGCTGGCGTTGAAACGGTCAAGTGTCCGTTTTGTGAAGGGTTTGAAGGAGATGAGGCGGCTGTTACACATCATATTGATCGGGAACATCTATCGTAGTTGGATGTTGAGGTTGGGTTTGTTTAATATGTTTGAGCTTGCGCAAACAAGGTCTTGAATGGTGTTTGGATATAGACTGCAACATATCAAACGCATGAGAATATAGTTTGCCTGTATAAGTTGTTGTGCGTACCTTGAAATGGTTTCTTAAGATTCTAAATAAGTCATATGAACAGGGGTTATGATGTACTGAGTACCTTATGATTCCGTACACAGAGTACAGACGAGGGTAAATGTTTTCTCGGGGTTGTTCTTCCTTGTTTATTCCCACGAAACTTTTGATAAACATGCGCCGTCCCTGTCAGATCTGCTTGCACATGCAGCATGCTGTAATTGAAGTCAAAGCTGTTGTGCTACCAAGCTACAGCCGGTCTCTTAATCAGCATAAGTTTAACCACAAATTTTGACGAAAATCAAATTGAGCCTCACTTTAAGCCAGCGACCACTATCATAGCAAGATATCAGCCATTGGGTTAAAGCTTCATGCTGAATCATTTCAATTCTAATTGATGGGTCCAGGGTAACCAATCTTGAAGTGATGCATGCTCCCCCTTTTCCTTGATCGATTGGCGCCTGTTTGTTGATGACGAAAGCCTACTCGACTCAATCTCGGCCGGCTCGGAAAATCAAGGCGCCATGCGATTAATTATTGGCTCTTGAAATAGGCTGTCAGCATTGGCACACCGGGCCAGTGCGAGCCAGTGGCCGCTAGCTCCCCAGGCACGCCGTATTTCGAGGCAGATACGTACCTTCTGCTCTGGCGCAGTGCTGCACCTCCACTCTCCACTTCACTGCTAGCTGTACCTGTGGCTCCTTCCAAACAGAACAGGTAACGTAACCCAAAGTGACCTGGACCTAACCTAACCTTCTTCCTGCTCTCTCCTTTAACCAAAACACACTTTCAACACCCATTCCACCTCTCTCCCTCTCGACGACTAATTCGCCTGCGCCCATCAGTGGAATTCGCATCTCCACGTCGTCGCTTTTGTTTTCTTTCTCTTCGATTCCTCGCGCTTGTTTACTTCGAAATCTCGTCTCCTGCCACGCGGCATATGGAAGCTCACACTGCGCCAACCGTAGGCAACCCCGGCATAATTACTGACGATCGATCCGAGATCGATACCAATTCTTCTTCCCAGTCTTTCGACCGAACTCGAGCTTAGGAGCGTCGATTCGAGAAAGGTCCCTTTTACCTCATCATAGGCCACACCGGCGCCATGCCGACTCTGCCCATCAAGTTTCAGGAGCTTGTCCAGCTCGCCAATGTTGGCGTGGACACACAGAGCATTGGCTTCAACTCCTGCGTATGTCCCACAAACTGCCACCAGCTACTCGGTCGCGATAGACAATGTCATGAGCTAACTAGAAGCTAGACACTCGAGTCCGACTCATACGTGTGTGTGCGAGAGAAGAAGAACGAAGCTGCCCAACCTGAGGTTGTTATTATTGAGCTCAAGAATGGCAACAACGTCACCCGTCGGCCGATCAAGGCCGACAGTGCCATCATGCACTGGAACCGACAGGTCATTGCTCTCAAGGCTCAGTCTAGAACACTGCAGATCTTCGACCTCGAGCAAAAGAAGAAGCTCAAGTCCTGCACCATGAACGAGGATGTCCAGTTCTGGAAGTGGATCAGCGAGAACGAGCTCGGTCTTGTCACAACAACCAGCGTCTTCCACTGGAATGTCTACGATGCGGGCCAAGATGCCCCCGTCAAGGTCTTCCAGCGCAATGATAACCTTCAAGTGAGCCGCTTTCATCCGCCACTAATATGGAATTCTAGTGCTAACGGCATTTCAGGGCTGCCAGATCATCAACTACCGAGTTAACAGCGATGGCAAGTGGATGGTAGTCGTTGGCATTTCATCCCAGCAAGGCCGTGTGGTTGGTGCCATGCAGCTCTACTCTAAAGATCGTGGAATCAGCCAGGCCATAGAAGGTCATGCCGCCGCCTTTGGTACCCTTCGCCTCGAAGGTGCTCCTCAAGATACCAAGTTCTTCAGTTTCGCTGTACGAACGGCAACGGGCGCCAAGCTTCACATCGTCGAGGTCGACCATCCCGAGTCGAATCCTGTTTTCCAGAAGAAGGCGGTCGACATGTTCTTCCCCCCCGAAGCCACCAACGATTTCCCCGTCGCTCTCCAGGTTTCTCAGAAGTACGGCGTCATCTACATGGTGACCAAGTACGGCTT
Organism: Fusarium proliferatum ET1; assembly: GCF_900067095.1. NCBI lineage: Eukaryota > Fungi > Ascomycota > Sordariomycetes > Hypocreales > Nectriaceae > Fusarium > Fusarium proliferatum. The sequence continues at coordinate 1,092,486 of NW_022194794.1, read as the reverse complement.
TATCCACCTCTATGATCTCGAGACTGCCTCGTGCATTTACATGAACCGAATTTCGAGCGAGACGATTTTCACAACATGCACAGACGACGGCTCCTCTGGTATTGTTGGCATCAACCGAAAGGGTCAAGTTCTTTTCGTGACCATCGACGATAACAACATCATCCCATACCTTCTTCAGAACCCCGCCAACTCAGAGATGGCTATCAAGATGGCCTCAAGAGCTGGACTTCCCGGTGCTGATAACCTTTATGCCCGCCAATTCGAGCAGCTGTTCAACGCGGGAAGTTATCTGGAGGCTGCTAAGGTTGCCGCCAACTCCCCGCGAGGCTTCCTGCGAAGCGCCGAGACTATTGAGAAGTTCAAGCGCCTTCCGGTTCAACCTGGCCAGATGGCTTTCACACTTCAATACTTTGGTATGCTTTTGGACAAGGGCGCCTTGAACCGTGAGGAGACCCTTGAGCTTGCACAGCCGGTTCTCCAGCAGAACCGCAAGCATTTGCTCGAGAAGTGGTTGAAGGAGGGCAAGTTGGACTGCTCTGAGGCGCTCGGAGACTTGGTCCGTCCTTACGATATGAACATGGCCCTTACCATCTACCTTAAGGCGGAGGTCCCCGCAAAGGTTGTCGCTGGTTTTGCTGAGACTGGCCAGTTTGATAAGATTCTCCCGTACTCGGCTCAGACCGGCTATCAACCTGATTATATCCAACTGCTTCAGCACATCATTCGTATCAACCCTGAGAAGGGTGCCGAGTTTGCTAGTGCCCTGGCTAATAACGAGCAGGGCTCCTTGGTTGATTTGGAGCGTGTTTGCGACATCTTCCAAGGGCAGGGTATGATCCAACAAGCCACTGCCTTCCTCCTGGATGCGCTGAAGGAGAACAAGCCTGAACATGCCCGTCTGCAGACCCGACTACTTGAGATGAACCTGATGCATGCTCCTCAAGTTGCCGAGGCTATTCTGGGCAATGAGATGTTCACTCACTTCGATAAGTCTCGCATTGCCCAACTTTGCGAGCAGGCCAACCTTCCTCAGAAGGCCTTAGAGCTCTATGAGGACCCTGAGGCCATTAAGCGTGTCATTGTCAACATTCCTGGCTCCCCTAACTTCAACCCCGACTGGCTCACCACCTTCTTCGGCAAGCTCTCTGTCGAGCAATCCCTTGATTGTCTAGACGCTATGATGAAGACGAACATTCGACAAAACCTTCAGTCAGTGGTTACCATCGCCACCAAGTACTCCGACCTCTTGGGAGCTGTTCGCCTAATTGATCTCTTCGAGAAGTACAAGACTGCTGAGGGTCTGTTCTACTACCTGGGTAGCATTGTGAACCTGTCTGAGGACCCTGACGTGCACTTCAAGTACATTGAGGCTGCTACCAAGATGGGCCAGTTTAATGAAGTTGAGCGATTGTGCCGCGATAGTAACGTGTATAACCCAGAGAAGGTCAAGAACTTCCTCAAGGAAGCCAAGCTGCCCGAGCAGCTTCCTCTGATCATCGTCTGTGATCGTTTCAACTTTGTTCACGACCTGATTCTGTACCTGTACCAGAACCAGCAATTTGCTGCTATTGAGACCTACGTCCAGTCTGTGAACCCCACACGAGCTCCCGAAGTCATTGGAGGCCTTTTGGATGTCGATTGCGATGAAAATGTCATTAAGCAGTTGTTGCAGACTGTTAATGCACAGGCTATCAGCATTGATTCGCTTGTCTCTGAGGTTGAATCTCGAAACCGACTCAAGCTTCTCTTGCCCTTCCTCGAGAAGACTCTTAACGAGGGTAACCAGCAGCAAGCGGTTTTCAATGCTCTTGCCAAGATCTATATTGATTCCAACAACAACCCGGAGAAGTTCCTGAAAGAAAACGATCAATACGATACTCTGACAGTCGGAAAGTACTGTGAGAAGCGTGATCCCAACCTGGCCTACATTGCCTATTCCAAGGGACAGAATGACTTGGAGCTCGTCAACATCACAAATGAGAACTCTATGTACAGAGCCCAGGCGCGATATCTGTTGGAGCGATCTGATAATGAGCTGTGGGGTTTCGTGCTGAGCGAGAACAACATTCACCGACGATCTGTTGTTGACCAAGTCACCGCGACCGCGGTTCCCGAGGCCAATGACCCTTCGAAGGTCTCCGTGGCCGTTGCTGCTTTCCTTGAGAATGATCTCCCTCTCGAGCTTATTGAACTTCTTGAGAAGATTGTCCTTGAGCCTTCACCTTTCAGCGATAACCAGAATCTCCAGAACTTGCTTATGTTCACTGCTGCCAAGGCTGATAAGGGACGTGTCATGGATTACATTCACAAGCTCGACAACTACAACGCCGATGAAATCGCCACCGCCTGCATTGAGGTTGGCCTCTTTGAGGAAGCTTTCGAGATCTACAAGAAGGCTGATAACAAGTCTGCCGCCGTTGACGTCCTGATCGAGAACGTCGTCAGCATTGACCGTGCCCAGGGTTATGCCGAAGAGGTTGACCTGCCTGAGGTTTGGAGCAAGGTTGCCAAGGCTCAGCTTGATGGTCTCCGTGTCTCTGATGCTATCGAGTCCTACATTAAGGCTGAGGACCCCCGCAACTACTTGGAGGTCATTGAAGTTGCTACCCACGCCGGCAAGAACGAGGATCTTGTCAAGTACCTGCGCATGTGCCGCAAGACCCTCCGGGAGCCCGCTATCGACACTGCTCTGGCTTTCTCCTATGCTCGTCTTGACCAGCTCTCCGAGCTTGAAGACTTCCTCCGAGCTACCAACGTTGCTAACATTGAGGAATCTGGTGACAAGGCTTACGAGGAAGGCTTGTTCGAGGCTTCCAAGATCTTCTATACCAGCATTTCTAACTGGGCCAAGTTGGCAACCACTCTTGTTCACCTCGGTGACTACCAAGCAGCCGTTGAGTGTGCCCGCAAGGCCAACAACATCAAGGTGTGGAAGCAGGTTCACGAGGCCTGTGTTCAGAAGAAGGAATTCCGACTTGCCCAGATTTGTGGTCTCAACTTGATTGTCGATGCTGAGCAACTCCAGACCCTAGTTAAGGAGTACGAGCGCAACGGTTACTTTGACGAGCTTATCAGCCTTCTCGAGCAAGGTCTTGGCCTTGAGCGTGCCCATATGGGAATGTTCACTGAGCTCGGTATCGCCCTCTCCAAGTACCACCCTGACCGCCTCATGGAGCACATCAAGATCTTCTGGTCTCGCATGAATCTCCCCAAGATGATCAAGGCCTGCGAGGAAGCGAATCTCTGGCCTGAGCTGGTCTTCTGCTACTACCATTATGACGAATTTGATAACGCTGCTCTTGCCGTCATCGAGCGACCCGAGAACTCCTGGGACCACCAGCAGTTCAAGGAGATCGTGGTTAAGGTTGCCAACCTGGAGATCTACTACCGTGCTATCAAGTTCTATGTTGAGCAGCATCCCTCGCTCATCACTGACCTTCTTGCAACTCTTACTCCTCGTATTGACGTTAACCGCGTCGTCAAGATCTTCCAGAAGAACGATGACCTCCCTCTTATCAAGCCTTTCTTGCTCAACGTGCAAACTCAGAACAAGCGTGTTGTGAACGAGGCTGTCAACGACCTGCTCATCGAGGAGGAGGATTACAAGACCCTACGTGACTCAGTTCAGAACTATGACAACTACGATGCTACTGAGCTGGCCAGCCGCCTGGAGAAGCACGACCTCATCTTCTTCCGCCAGATTGCTGCTTCCATCTACCGCAAGAACAAGCGATGGGAGAAGTCTATCGCCCTGTCTAAGCAGGACAAGCTGTACAAGGACGCCATCGAAACCGCTGCCCTCTCTGCCAAGACCGAGATTGTCAGCGACCTCCTTCAATATGTAAGTACCAGTCGAGATCTGGAAATCTCTAATATACTAACATCTGTAGTTCGTCGATATTGGCCACCGCGAATGTTACACTGGCATGCTGTACGCTTGCTACGAGCTCATCCGCCCTGACCTTGTTCTGGAGCTCTCATGGCGCCATGGCCTCATGGACTTCTCTATGCCTTACATGATCAACATGCTCGCCCAGCAAACAAAGGACCTCGCCCTTCTGAAGGCAGACAACGAGGCCCGCAAGGCGAAGGAGCAAGAGAAGGAGAAGACCGATGACAACACACCAATACTCGGCGCTTCTAGACTCATGATCACAGCTGGACCTGGTGGCATGGGCTCTTCACCCTCGCCTGCACCATATGGCCAAGCAAACGGCTTCGCGCCGCAGCCCACCGGCTACGGTTTCTAGATGCAGGTACCGGTACCGATGTGGCGCTGCCTTCCCTATTACCATATCCGAGGACCGGTAGCGCATAATCAGTATCTTCATGGGTAGGAGAATAACTTCAAAATGGATTCGTACCCGCCATACCCGCCCGCAGATATCAGAAAAGGATAGTTTATTGGCGAGGATACAGATCCTGTAATCATATTTTGCTTCTCCCGCGAGTTGCGCGTGGGGGCGTTGGAAGGAGGACTTTAAGCGATTGACCTCCTAAGGGCTTTTGTGGTAGACTGGAGGACGAAGTTCTGATACTAAATTTCGCAGTCAGACGCATGTATTCTGTCGGACTGCTGTATGTTGTATGATAGTACATTGATTTGTCTTTGTTATCCTGTCTCTTTAATGCAACGCTGTGACACGCCATGATGATACTGTTAATCTGCCATAATGCAATCCAGACACTGTTACAAAACGCTATTCTAAACCAAAGACACTGCATCAATCTCACGCTTCTCCTTCTCGATGCCATCCTTGTGAGGCTTTGGGTCAGAGATCTTGAGCCACTCGCCATTAAAGGCGTTGATCAGCCAATTACGAAGTTCTAGAACCCCACTGTCAGTCCGAGTTTACTACGTCAAAAAGGTCTAACTTACTATCGTATACGATGCGGTTTCCGTTATGGAAGAAGATACTGTGGTCGCTATCGGGGAAAACGTGAACATCATAGTTCTCTACACCCGCAAGATCAAGCTCATCAAGAAGCGTGAGCGAGTTCTGGAAGTGGACATTGTCATCGGCAACACCGTGCATAAGAAGGAAACGCTTATTGCTGCCGAGGGCTGTGGCATTGGCGATCATAGACATGTCGTAGCCGTCAGGATTCTCTTGCGGTGTACGCATGTAACGCTCGGTGTAGATACTGTCGTAGAAGCGCCAGTCAGTGACAGGGGCGACAGCCATGCCATAGCTGAAAGTGCGTCCGGCGTCCTGCTCAAGTGTCTTGAGGGTAGTAAAGCCGCCATAGGACCAGCCCCAGATGGCCAGGCGATCGGCATCGACGTAGGGACGGGAAGCGAAAGACTTGGCAGCGGCGATGTGATCTTGCGACTCCAGAACACCAAGTTGTGAGCGGACTACTACACGGTGCTTGCGGCCAAGGAAGCCTGTGCCTCGAGGATCGACGGTGACAACTAGATAGCCGAGGGCTGAGGCGACATAGGCTTGGAAGTCAACGGAGAATCTCTTGGTAACAGACTGAGAGCCCGGACCGGAGTACTGCTGGAAGAGAACAGGGTACTCCTTCTTCGGGTCGAAGTGAGGGGGACGCCTTTCAACGTAGTTGACCTCAACGCCATCACCAAGATCGAGGGTGCCGTATTGCATAACAGGAAGCTCGTGGCGACGGGCACGCTCGGCTAGCTCGGAGTTGTCCTCGACGACACGCTCGTAGGTAAAGACACTCGAAGGTGTGGAGATGACCTTTTGGCTGGGAACCTTGGGTCCGCGGTATGACAGGAGGACAAAGCCAGCACCCTTGGAAAAGGAAGCATCGTAGTAAGCCTCAGTCTCAGGGTCAGTCAGAGCTTCGAGAGAGGTACCGTCAAGCTTGACAGAGTAGACATGGCGCTGAACAGATGACTCTTTGGCGGCGATGAAATAGACTAAATTGTTCGCGAGATCGATTGCTGAGGGAGCATCGTCGATTTCCCATTTGCCCTTGGTAAGCATGATGGGCTCAGGGTTGTCGAGAGGAGTGAAGTAAGCTAGATGATCATAGCCCTCATGTAGATAAGAGTCAACGTATCCATCGTGATCACGACCATTCTCAGGATCGGCGGGGATATAAGCTGTTTTGTGGGAGATCTCGAACCAACCACCGTCAATCTCATCGACGTCGATAGTGTTGACAGTCTTGCCCTTGCGAGAACCAACGTCGATCAGGACGACCTTGAGAACATCGCTGACACGGTTGGTCTCCTTGACGAGAGCCTTGCCACCGGCCCATAGAAGATTGTTGATGATGCGATCATCGTCCGCAAATGCACCGTCGATATCGACAGAGAAGACATCTTTCTTCGACACGTCGTAGAAGAGCAGGTCAACAACTGGGTTGTGGGCACCAGCCTTGGGATACTTGATCTGCTCAACCTCGGGATACGCCTCTTCTCCCTCTTCGGGGTCTGTGCCACTGGGTCGCTTGATGAAGAACTGGACTGGAAACTCGGGAACACCCGTCTCGTTTGTGCGAAGGAAGGCCAAGTACTCGCCATCGTCAGACCACCACGTAGCGCTGCGGCCACCAAAGACTTCTTCCTCGTAGACCCAGTCGGGAATACCGTAGAAGTACTCTGGACCGCCATCCTTGGTGATCTTGACGACATTCTTCTTATCGTCCAACTTTCGGATATACAAGTTGTTGTCTTGCGTATAAGATACGGCGTCGCTCTTGGGACTCCATGTAGCGAGCTGAATTCGAGCATCGGGCTTGCCCGGGACGAGCGGTTCAGCTTCCTGAGTCTCGACATCGAGAATGAAGTAGATGGCGCTGAAAGAGTGACGCCAGTTTTTCTTCTTTTCGACGCCGAGAAGGACCTTCTTCAGATTGGGACTGGGCTCGTTCCATTCGGGAGAGTATTGGTTTCCCTCGTAAACAAAGAAGTTGTCCTTCATCAATGTTCGTGACTTGGAGGTTTTGACTTCTGTATCAATGGGTGATCTGGCCTCCTTATCGCTGCGGATATCCTCAACAACAATATATGGCTTCTCGCTAGCTCCAACCTCAAGCAGTAAACCATCCTCTCCATCAGGACCGCCAATCCAGCTGATACTGTGTGACTTGGCCTGCCAGAAGCCACTGAAGAGCTGATCCATTGTAACGGCCTTTCCCGAACCTCGCGTCGCAGCATCAGGATCGTGCTCGGTATCGCTCTCGTGATGATATGAACCGAAATAGAGGAATGTGCCGAGACCTATAAGCCAGGCTGCGACGAAGACAGAGCTGACAATGATGAGAATGCGTCGCAATCCTCTATCCATGGGCTCACGATGCAAGGAAGCTCCAGGACCGAGGAAAGGACCCGTCTCTAGGTCATCCTCTTCCTTGAGGGGATCATCGTCCTCGAGAGCTCGAGAATCGCTGTTATCTCTTGAAGCGTCCATCATTGTCTTCTCTTGTATCCTATCGAACACAAGACTCGTCGTCGAAGCCGAAGAGATGGAATCGTCCGAGTATCGACGGTCGCTGGCAGGACTCAACGGGGACATATTTGAAGCCGTTATTAGAGGAGGGTGTCCTCCGTTGTATATCGTGTTGGTTGTTGGTGGTGGCTGTGGTAGGCGAGTTTAGTTTATTGGTGCTGGCACATGCTGCGGTGCGCGCGGAAGCGAGCGTCGGAGATTGAAATGAATAACGATAGGCTAGTACGAGCAAACAAATGAGTGGGCGAATGGTTGTGGATAAAAGAAAAGAAAGAAACGAGGCGTCAATTGGATCTGTATTTGGTTGTCAATAGAGACTAACGTTAGTTAACTAACGCGAGGGAATGATGGGCTATGCTGATGCTAACGCTGATGCTAATGATACGTCTAAGCTCGTGCTCGTGCTCGTGCCGACTTGTCGCATCGGGCAAAGCTTCTGATGACGTAAGCTGGCGATCAGTGAGTTTTGTTTCACATTAAGGGTTTGTCTCGATGAATGCGTCCTCCGACAATTAGAGAAGCAATTGTATGATATTGAGTGTTACTCTGTATCGAGTTTCAACTGCTTTGATACGATGTGAGATCCGGCGCATGCAGCATCAGCCATCCCCCGGCCTCCGAACCCCGGATGCACCCCACTCAACATGCGGCCGGGGCAATAAATCCGGGGGTATCATAATCGCGATCAGATTCAAGGTCTATGGGCGAGCATTTATTTATTAAGAGGAAGACTCAAATTGATAAAAATAATACTATCTAAGAAGAAGAAATAAGAAGAAGAATAAGAAGAATAGTGATACTACTGAAGCAAATTAGAAAGGGTATCCTCACAATCTCCGGCTTCAACATCAAACCAAGTTAAGTTAATGCGTCAACTGAGGCGCCTCAACGTTAGCGCCCTCAATCTTCTCAACCACACACGCAGTCCCATAAGCACTCGCCTGCGCAAAGCCTCCCAGATCTCCAGTCTCAAAGCGCAGGCAAATGATGGCATTTCCCCCTCTCCTCTTCGTTTCTTGCACAACCCGGCTGATAGAGTCGTTGCGGCAAGAGTAGAGCATCGAAGTGAACCAGGTCAGTTCGCCGCCTGCCATGCTCTTTATAACCATGCCGATTCCTGCGGCGATGTTGCGTGAGCGTACTGTAATTCCATAGACTGCTCCGAGGACTTTGGTGATGCGGTAGCCGGGGAGGTCCATCATTGCTGGGACGTGTCAGTGGAGTTTGGGTAGAATTGGAGATGATGATGATGATGACTGACTTGTGGTTATACAGTTGTCTGTCTCGGTGAACTATAGTGTGTAAGCAAGATCATCTTCAGCAGAGATATGAGAAAATACTCACGCAGTGCAAGTCGGACAAGTGCGCGGGGATATCTGCAACCTCCTCATGATTCTTTTTCTGGTCCTTTGCTGATCCAAAACCAACCATCTTGACGTTGTGGTCCAAATCGTATAAGTGTAGACAATAGTAGTACTTCGAAAGGTGCAGTTCAGTTCAGCAGTAGATAGGCAATTGAGAATAGGATCTTGTCTGATGTCACGTAATCCTTTCATACACAATCAAGGAACCAGCTCCATCTTTATAGTCCCATAAACACCTCAACCCCCAATCCCATATCCCAGGCTGAAAGCCAAATAACGCCCAGCCGAAGTGGTGATGCCGATCTAACCGCCATTCACCCCACACGCAATTCTCGCATTCATCGTATCTGTCCCGCCCATGGCTTGAGCTGTAGTTTCAGTGTCTCATTTGCTGGCCCTATAGCTGAGATCGAGTTCTAAGTGGTCGACCTCATCGCCTCGTTCAACCCACGATTAGTGGCTGTGCTATTCAGCTTATGGACACGTGATGACGTCCTGCCTCATAAGGCTTTCATACTTGTTTTTTCAGTCATTCAAACAGTCAACTTCGTACTCTCATATCGATTTCAATACGGTCAATACGATGGCGGTGCCGTGACTTCGGGGAAAGCCGTCATCATGATATGTCAAATGGACGAACTTCTGGATATACTATACACTTATAGACGCTATCAAGTATAGTAATACCAACACAATATGTACTACTAATTCATACAATCATTAATAACCATCAGATCTTAGAAGTGAAACAGACGGCTTGACCTCTTATGGGTAGCCTTCTCAACGGCCCTCTTCCTGCTACCAAACTTCTTGACGCGAGCAGCATCGCGGGCATGCAACATGACAGCGCTGCTAGTATCACGACGCTCGTTAGAAGAGTCCCCAGTGAAGTTACACTGGGGCTGCTTCAGTCTGTTGCCAAACTCATCAACAGCCCAGATGAGCACACCGTTGGTCCAGCCGAAGCCCTCAACGACTTCGTACTCACCGCCGCCTCCTGCAACGTTGGTGGCGTTGTCGGCGTACTTCTCAAACATGATGCCATCAGCCCCCTCAGCCGCTGACTGGATTCGGGGCAGATCTGAAGTTGTTCCTCCAGTTGCGCGCCAAGTGCAGAAAGTTGAGTCCAGATATCGCTGGGCGAGACGCAGAGCCAGTCTACGGACCTCGATGAAAGAAGGATCCATGATGCCAAATGTTGCAGGGACCTTTTCAAGTCCTGACATGAGGATGTGCATCAGTGGAGGCCAGACATTAGGCTGATCCCACTGCTGTCCCGACTCGACATTACTCGCAGGAATACCACCCTGACGGGTATCCAGGTAGTACGAGACACGCTTGTAAGCATTGAGGACAGCATATGGGTTATTCTTGAGATAGTCGGGAGCAGCGCCCAGCCAGAAGGGGTAGAACTGGGTAGGGCTGAAGAAGACCTGCTTGCCCTTGGGAGCATTCTCCTTGTCAATCTCGGCAGTGTTGTTGTCGGTTGGGTAAAAGATCGACTGTGCCTTGGAAGTCAAGTTGTAGTCGAAGTAGCTCCAATGGGTCTCGTTCCACATGAAGGCGTGCATGGCAAAGCTGCGGTTGGCAGCGACTTCGCGCCATTGACGGCTGGCACTGCTGTTGCCTGTCTGCTCATAGAACTCAGCGATGGCGATCTCGTTTCCGTACAAGATCGAGTTGAGGTCAACAGGGATGATGTTTCTAGTGTTGAGGTATCGGAGAGGGAAGTAATTGTCGCGAATAGCATCATCGGGTCTGGCCACCCACTTAACTGTGCGATTGTTAGGCATAAGATCTGGTTTCGATCAAGTTTGTGAACATACCTGAATAGTCGAGACCACTCTCAGCACCACTGGCGAGATTTCCGTATAGAGCCTCCTTTGTCTTGAAGTTGAGTTCTTCACCACCGCTGTAAACCTCACCGGATGGCGAGTAGTAAGACTTGTTGTTTGCAGTAACATAGTCTTCCCGATAAGACTCGGGTCGTGGTCGAGTGTTGGAAACATTATATCTGCAGAGCATGTTAGTGGCAACCAATGCACGGGGGTCGATAGTCATACGTGTTGAGGTAGTAAGTCTCATTGTTGATGTAGACCGGAACCGAACGGTTCGTCATGAAGAACTCATGCTCCTGCACAAGCAGAGGCAGAGCACGCTCAAGAATATCAGTATCGTTGGTGTGCTCGATATAAGCCTTTATCATCTGAGACAGCAGAGGAGGCTGAGATCGGTTGAGGTAGTAGATACGAGCGCCATTGGGGACGAAGCCATACTCCTCAATGAAATCAAGGAAGTTCTCGATCGTGTTCTTTGCAATGTTGATGAAAGAGCCGCCAGTTCGAAGAAGACCCTCGATGATCCAGTACGAATCCCAGTAATAAGGCTCACGGAAACGACCACCAGCAACGACGAAGGATCGGTTGACGGGGATGAAACTGTTGGGGCAATCGCTGCAGTTCTTGGAGTCTTGGTCGTAGCGACGAGTCAGGTCAGGCCAAATATCGATGACCTTTTGTGTGAATTCCTTGATGGCAGTGTTGTTGATCTTGTCGAGGAACTTGGGATCTGTTTCAAGCTCATCTTCAGGGACTTCCTCGAGCTCACCACCAGCATCGGCAAAGTAGTCACTGAGGAACTCCGTGAGAGCCGAATTGTTACGTAGCGGCTTGTCCAACTTGTCGAAAGCATCCTGGATCTCGCTCAGAGGACGAATAGCTGGCCTTGAGGTGAGTCAGTATCTGTGAAGACTCTAGCAGTGATAATGGGGTGATGACTACATATCAACAAAGGTCTTGGAGTCACTGAAGGGTTGGGCAAGCTCAATCTGCTCGAGAATCTCTCCATGGCAGTAAATTGGTGAGTCGCAAGGCGCAACGACTGTGCCGTTCACGTATAGAGCAGAAACGGTTGTCGCTGACGCAGCCAAAGCCGCAGCGATATGTCGTGGAGACGGCATCACGGAATACTTCCTCCAAGATGAAGAAAGCTGCTGAGAAGTGCCAATTGAGTAGTAGAGATGCAGGGTGGTATTCAAACAGAGGAGAGGGGATGAGAGAGAGTATATTTATATATACAGTTAGAGTTGCATAGAGTCATAAAGCTTGTGACTCGGCCAAGCCCAGAAGAAATCATGACATGATATTTGGTGAACATGAACAGGATTTGAACCTGCCATGGGTTTGTTTAGCTGCTAACATAATATTCAGGCTGTCAGCCAAGAATGGAATGGAAGGTGGAAGCCGGGGGTTGCTAAAGCAAAGAAAGAGCTCAGCTTGACGATCATTATCCAATTATCCACATTTTTTCTTCTCCTTTTACTGTACTTGACACCCTCCACTACGAGCTTATGCAGTTCAAGGTTCATGGTCTTGTAAAGTTAGCGTTTGTTTTGCCAAGGGGCTTAAATCCAACTTTACATCATGATACCAAGATGAATGGCCTAGCCAGAGCACTCGTCACTGAAAACCTGTTCAATTGAACTGTTGTATAATCAATTATTGCTTCTATCATGAGTCTACAGCAATTGAATACAAATCAGTCATTATTCTCTCTGTGACGTGATATCCTCTACACCCCCAGACGCCACAGAAAATAAACAAACCAAACGTGGAGAAACGTCTGCATCTAATCCTTGTTTCTGCTCTTATTCCCCGCACTCTCCCCTCTTAGCTTCGGCATCATTTACACGCTGCTTGCAGCTTTATTTGACCGATTGGCCAGTGACGTCAAGAAATCCCAAGCCCCAAGTCTCAAGCGTTGGGAATAAACGTTCCCGCAGGGCGCGGAATTAGACAATTCGACCAAGTGCATACATAGCCCAAGAGAAGTGTCAGCGGCGTTCTTGGCTCACCCTTTGACAAGAAGATCCAGCAAACGGTAGACCAGACCTCGATCAAGTACTGATTCTCGGTGTAATAGGACCGACAGATGCCCATTTTCATGACTAATTCCCCCATGCTTGTTGAGGCTGGTGATGCAGTGAATCGTCAGCTTCAGTCTCGGCAATCCCGTCAAATATCTTGACACCTGCCCGAATAGTTCTGAAATGCCAATATAGTTTGCGCAAGGTCGTCGATCATGATCCTGGTCCCGGCTCTGATCATAAGAAATTGACCGAGACAATACCGTTAGTGACTAACACCAAGAACTGCCGGTCAACATCTAACCTCAATCGTGAAGATATCTCTAAAGAGCAGCCTTATATGGACAAGTCTGCTATAAAAATCTTTCGATGGCTGAAACGTCTCACAGTAGTTCACTAACATGTGTAAGGAGTAGGACCGAAAGAGCAAACTCTAGATCGAATACCCAGTCTATCACTTCATCTATTGGGGCACATATACACTGCCCTTTCCAATCTTTTGCTGGGCACTGGAATCTCCTCCCTCGCCTAGAACCTTTTCAAACACAATCTTCAACCGTCTCAGAACCTCTTCCTCATTCTGCGCGACCTGGTAGTGCGTCACCAACCGGTTACACATGAACTTGAGCCCAGCTTCTGCGCCAATCTCAATGAACCGCTTCTCACTGCATCCTGTCGCCTTGAGGTTCAACCACACCATGTTGGTCTCCGTTGGCTCGTCAATCGTGCCACCCATGCTCGTCCAAAGGTCATCGACCTTGCGTGCCATCTCGTGAGACGCCTTGAGTGGCCCGTCTTGGCCGTTGGGTGATTTTCCAAAGGTCTGCTCGATAGCGATGCGTCCTGCAGATGTGAGAACACCAGATTGCCGTAGACCGCCGCCAATCGACTTGCGGACCCAACGAGCGTGCTTCAGTGTGGCTTTGGGGCCAACAATGACACTTCCTGCTGGTGCACCAAGACCCTTGGACAGACATAGACTGATGGTGTCAAAGTAGGAACAGTATTCGGTCAGAGAACCCGCTCCAGAGACTACAGCCTCCCATAGTCGTGCGCCGTCCAAGTGTAACTTAATGCCGTGCTCTCTGGCGAACTCAGAGATTCGCTTGACTTCACTGAGAGGCATGACCATGCCGTGAAGAGTGTTTTCCAAACTGATGACACGTGTAGGGCAACCGTGAACATCATCATCCAGAGTCACATTCTCTTGAATCTCTTCAAGCGTCATGTATCTGCCATTTTTAGGAATGACAGTCTGAATCTGAGCCCCTGTGAGGTTTGAAGTGCTACAAAACTGTCAACCCACCGAACTTAGGACTCACTTTTTAGTACTTACCCGCCTGCTTCAGCGGTGAAAATGTGAGCTCGGTAATCGCACAGTACTGAGTAAGGAGGCTGAGTGAGAAGAGATCGAAGAGCGAGCTGGTTTCCCATTGTTCCTGAGAGGACGAAAAGACCGGCTTCCTTTCCGGTGCGTTCCGCAACATAGGCTTCAAGGTCGTTTGTAGCAGGGTCCTCCTGGAAGACATCGTCAAGGAGAGAGCATGATTTGACAGCTTCCAACATAGCTGGTGTTGGTGTTGTCACCACATCGCCTATACCAACCAGAATCAGAATTTGGCATCTCAACTTGTGTATGAGTTACATACTGCGGAGGTCAAGAGCCGCAGGCCCTTTGGCACCGAGCCAGGCATTATGAGGCTTCTCAGAGATAGCGTCTCCCATTTTGACGGATGAAGAGGTAAAAGTCCGCTGCGGAGAAACAATTGGATGTGCTGTTAAAGATATCGATAGAGGTCGGAGAGGATCTTTTGACAAGTTGCGAACTGCCGAGGATACGATAAGTCGAGAACAACGACTCATCATGATAGAAGAGCGAATTAGACTCAAGAGAGTCTCAATCTCCGCAGAACGGAACAATAGAGTCAAGTCGTTTATAGGGCGTAGAATGGGGTACAACCTCCACAAAAAACGTATCGATAGTGAGGGGAACACGGAGGAGTCTTGGCCGTTGAAAGAGCCGATGCCGCCCCCGTCTCGGCTCCGGAAGCGATACCGATATCGATATCAATTAATGGAGCCTCCTCCCCCTCACAACACTAATCAGCTTCAAGGGTCTACCATTATCAAACGGTGCTTATTTCCGTTTCATGTGAATAAACAGAATCTTCTTTACAGAGCCTTTAGCTCTGCTTATGGATGCTTTGTAATGAGACCGTCGGCTGGGTTCAGCCATTTAGTTGGTGTCTTTAGCATTGTTTGATGGTCATTGGGATAAGAGTAATAGCGGGCCTCAAAGCTAGGTATGCTATACGAACTACGATTATTCACGTGGGAAATCAAAATGTATGTACGTATGAAATTGCGTCAGCCCGTTCATCGTTATCAGCCCTGGGAGAATATCATTATCAAAATAGATTAAGCAAGAGTCAAGGCTCAAACACCCTTTTTATATTACATGGCGTCGGTGCTTATCACTGTGTTCAGCTGCCGACGCTTGTTAGATTGCCGGCTTCATAGTCTCACAGGAAAAGTTATTTCAGCCAATGAAGCAACGCCCTGCGTATGTCGCATTGGAACAAACTCGTGTAACGGCCTGACCATCCCTTTAATCCTGAGGCTGAGCCGCTGAGGGCGTGCCTTAGTCCAAGATCAACGTATTAGCGGGCTGATTCTCGAATCCCTCTGGGGACAAGATGCCGTGATTACCGATTTATTGCTCCCTCATGCGACACTTGTGTTATTAGACACATGTCACTGCTGCCATGTAATAGCAGCCCTGTCGCACTAACGATCTTTTGACTTCTTATTCTCTCATTTCTCTTGATGTGCGGAATTTATCATTCGTTATGGCTTCTTGCGTGCCTTATCGTGTGTTCCTCTCGTTGATACTCCTCGTCTGCGTGGTCGTGCTTCTATCTAAGCAGCCGTTCTTCGATCGTTCACACATTCATCGCATTACTGATACAGATATCAGCGTTTCTCTCTCGCTTCCTCGACTTAACTTTTCAAGGTCGCATCACGAATACTACGCATCAGATGCCGCTCGCTCGTTATGCGCCTCACATGGCTACACTGTCTTCAACCCTCATCCCGACGCGCCAAACGGTCGCCGCAAGATTTACGACCTCTTCATGGTCAATACAGAACTGGACTTTCTCGAGATTCGGCTAAAGACTCTGTATAATTATGTCGATTATTTTGTTGTCGTTGAGGCACCACTTACCTTTCAGGGTGGCCCCAAGGACCTTGTCATCCGTGACAACTGGAAGCGCTTTGAGCCTTACCACGACAAGATGATTTATCATCAGCTTGAGTATCCGAAAGACTTCAAGCCCTTGCGTCACTGGGATCGGGAAGACTTACAGCGCAACGCTATGTTCGACCAAGTCTTCCCAAAGCTCACTGGCGAGCAAACCCCAACTCTAGGCGATGTCATTCTGGTTGCCGATGTCGACGAGATTCTGCGCCCTGCAACGATGCTGTTACTTAGGACATGCAACTTCCCTCGTCGCCTGACCCTCTCTTCCAAGTTTTATTATTATTCCTTCCAGTTCCTCCACGATGGGCCCGAGTGGCCATTCCCACAGGCAACCTATTATCAAGGCATGCGTAATACCATTCTTCCTGGAAATTTGAGAACTGGAGATGCAGGAATTCCTCTGCTCAGGGATTTGGAAAAGGGGACATTGGCCAATGCCGGTTGGCACTGCAGCTCGTGCTTTTCGACAATGGGCCAATTCCTGAACAAGATGGCCAGTTTCTCGCATGCGTGGATGAACCACGAATCCTTCCGCGATCGGGATCGTATCGCAAGTGCGATACGTGAAGGTGTTGACCTATGGGGGCGTAAAGAGAATACGTTCACTCGAATAGACAATAATGCCGACCTTCCAACTTGTCTGCTTGAGGATCGGGAGAGGTTTCGATATATGCTGGATCGAAGTGGCAAGACCGCGGGGTTCAGCGACTACCCATAAACTTATCTTTTGTGGCAGGTGATTATGATAAATGTATTTAGGCATGGTCTGGTCTGGTCTGGTCTGGTCTGGTCTGGTTCATGATTTTGGATGAGTTAGTTATGAGAATCGAGATACCCCTTCAATAATGAAGTGTTTCAGCCTCCAACAACTCTCAAGCCTCAACTTTGGAGTAACTGCGCCTCGGTACGGAATCTTCACAACTGTCTTTGACATTCGTGCACATGAATACTTTACTGTTGGCCAGGCACTGTTAGACATTGTTCTCCGTTGTTACGAGTTCGATTTTCTGTCTTGATCAATTTAAGATGCTCCTCTGAAGGGAAGGAGTCACATTCGTACAATATTCAAGGGGGAGGAAGGAAGGAATGTGCCAAAAACAGTGGCCCTGTGACGGCAACAACCTTCTTCCTACCTAGACCTAGCCCATTTCACTGCACTTGCCCAGCTAACAGTGACCTAAGTCAGGCATCCATCCATTATCAAGAATCCACCCTTGGGCAACTTCTCTCCACCATCACAACTCTCAATCAGCAACATCAACATCGAGTCTCTGAGGTCAGCTTCCGTCTAAGCGATGATTGAGTCACATGGCGATCCAATCGCTAGCTGATCCTCGTCACGTAGCGTCACTTTCTCCGCAGCTCTTCAGCTCCTTGCCTACCAAGTGGTCCAGTCACGATAGCCTCAGTGTCAGCTCCCAATAAGCATCCCAGGGTCGGTCATATCAGGGGTTCAAAAGTCATTCGGAACTTGAGCTGTGTGAGTGATGTCCATTTGCAGAAAAGCCATTGTCTAGCGCAAGACGTTCGATTCGCTCACAGTCGTTGACGGCGCTCCAATTAGAAGCCCGAGTCCACCTTTCCCAAACCTCGAATTCCATTTCATTTCCGTACGAGGAAGTAATAATTTCGACCCTTTCCCACACGATATTTTTTTTTCTTATTTCTGTTTCTAATTCATTCAGATCATACGCCAATACACTTCGCAATTCTATCCATTGAAGCTCACTGACATTTTACAGGACGTTCAGTTGCGCTGTTTGAACCATCTCACCACTCCGTCTCCACCCCCGTACCGACAGAGCCCTCCGCTCCGCCTCCGTTCACCGCCGTCCCCGTCTGATCGGAGCTCCCGAGGGCTGTCCGAGTGCGCAGCATGACCTCATCGTAATCGCTCACCCTCCCAAAGTATCAAAGCTGAATGTCGGCCAGACTTGTTCCACGCCAAGCTTTTTTGCTATTTGTTCTATTCGTATAGCCTGTCCTTGCTTCCTCGCCTATCAATAACGATCTCTCGAGTAAGGAGTTGCGGCACGATGGATTACCCCGACTTAGAAACAGGCAATGCTTTCGAGGAATAGACACCCCTCGCTTCGTGGAGCAAGAAAACATCAGACCTTGATATAGGATATCAAAATAAACTCAGCAAAAGATATCCTAAGCTCATGCTAAGTTACCTAAATCTTTTTGTCATCTAGGATCAAGGTCCTAAGTTGTCCTCCTCTCCTAGCCTCGGAAATAACTCACACTTACAAGGCTTAGAGACATGGAAGCGGCCATCTAGGAAAGGGACCCGTTCATCGGAAGCACCTGGCCGTTTAAGAAAACGTCAACACCCAGTCAGAGGCACCCACGATATCCTTCCCTGCTGCACCTCAGATCCTCACAGTTCGTTCGCTCGGCCAGGGTGTGGGTGCGGGCGGGAACGCGATGCGCTGCGTGATGCGAGGCGGGATTGACAGGGCGATGAGCCACTGCAAAACTGGCGTGCGGCGCTTGTCAACTGCAGCGATGAGTTGGCCAACGCATCAAGTGGTCCGTGTGTAGCCTCCTAGAGTTTCCCTCATCAACAACCCCCTCCCTCACCTCTTTTCTTTCGTACTTTCTTGAACTGCAGATTTTATTCTCTCTGTTTATTCTAGTATTTGGCGATCTTCTACAGCTTCTGGTTTACTTGTTGAGCTTTTTTCTATTGAAAAAAGTCTCTGGGCTGTGAAAATGGGTGTTGATAAGTATCCACACCCAAGCATCACCTGGGCGTTCTCCGCCTCACATTGACAACTCGACCCATGTCATCTGGGACATTCGATTCTTTCCAACAAACAGTCAAATGTTGAAAATCCATTCAATGCTTATTCAAGTCACTCATTACCCTCTGAACCAGCACGGGTTTCGGCGATCCAACTTAGAAAGAGTCCATCCCTTGCCACTATTCTTGACTAACAAAACACCACTCAGTCATACATTCAAACTCGAATCTGGATCTGGTTCCCTTGTCTATAAACACACGCGTCTTCCCACCAACTACCAGGCTTAAAACTGAACGAACATTTTCATAACGACATAATCATTCAGTCATCAGCCGTTTCTAGTCAGCCGCTTGCAGGTTACTTACACAAGCTATGGCCGACAACTGCCCACGCTTTACTCGATCAAAGTATGTTCCAAGCAGAAAAACAACATCCAAGAATCATATCGTCATCATCGTCAACAGCAGCAGAAAAAATAGCGCCATCAACAATGGCAACAGCGCCTAGGCCCCCGGTGAAAAAACAAAACGAAAAAGTGAGGAGTGGCGAGCGCCAACTCCATATACAAGAACGGCGTCCCTTGGGAAAAGGCCTTTTCTCCTTTCTAGCCAGTGCTGGATTTCTTCCCACCATGTAAGATTATGCTCCGTCCATTAACAAAGAAAAGTGTCATGGTTTTTCCAGGACCTGGGTAGTGGCAACATGAGAACAGCGAAGAAGTCTTCGAAACCCCGGTAACAGCTGCGTATGGGCCAACAGATATCTGGAAATATCATGAGCTCGTGAGAGAGGAATTTATATATGTTTACCCTTGGTCTTTTCACTCGCTTGTCATAAGCCGGTCTTGTGCTCTGTTGTTGGCCCGAGACGCAAGCAAAGAAGCCTTTGTCTGGCAGTTATAGGAACAACTAGCACAGACTTGGACGCTTGTTGCCTCTTGAGTCAGAGGGCGTGGAAACATCCCCAAGCGAGTGTTACAGCCACCACACCAGCGAGTTATGGCGCTGATCATGGTCGCGTGGCATACTTCATTAGAAACTCGACTACTGCGTCAAGGTTTGTCTCTTCTTTCGCGCTGATACCATAGCAGCACACCTCACGACCTCGTATGCTCTTCAGGTCTAGCTCGTCAATCAACTCATCCACCGAAAGCTTGTCCGGAAGATCGGACTTATTCCCCAGGATGAGAAGCGGTATACCCTCAAGCGACTTGCGGCTCATGAGATCATGGAGCTCTTCCTTCGCTTGGGGAATCAAAGGTGTATCGGCAATATCCACGATAAAGACGATGGCGCTCACGCCTCGACAATATCTTTCCCACATGGTTCGAAACCGGGGCTGGCCGCCAATATCCCAACACTTCAAGGTAACATGCCCGCGCTGTACCTTTTTCATGTTGAAACCAACGGTGGGGATGGAGCTATCATCTGGAGTTAGCACTGTGACCTCATGACCTCATGACACAGTTGAAATGTCCGGTCAGGCAGCAGCGAGATCGAGGAAATTCATGGAGGAAAATTCATGGCAAGAGCCAGTATTGGGAAGTGCTTACTCGAGAGTGAATTCACCGCCCTACAAACGCGACAGTCAGCTACAAGCGGTCAAGCGAAAAAAACGACATGTCGGAACCTACAGCAAGAACTCGTAATAACGATGTCTTTCCAGCATTTTGCAAACCAACCATCGTCACTTCCATTTCCATCGCCCTGGGAGTCATTATCAGCATGTGGGTTCAAAAGCTGCGGCACCTGTGAAGAACAGCGAGTCGCGAATGAACCGGAGGTTTCTGTTGGTTTCCGTGGAAGCAACCTCATGATCATGGCTACTTACCAGAACATGCGCATGAGCCAATTGTAGACCCTTTGGAATAGCCCTGCCATATTTGCTATCGGGTCACGAAAAACGTTGGTCGGGCTGCGGTAGGCGGTCGGGTGAAGGCGGGGGTGCTGATTGGAAGAACGCTGCAGCTTGTCGCAAAGACGAACGAGAGAAATGTCGTTTCTTTTGAAAGCTTCTCCTCTTTGGCAGAAGAACACAAAATGTTTCGGTTTCGCGAAAGATGGTAGAAGATGTGGTGGGCGGGGTGTTTTATGGGCGGACAATTCTTGTTGGTGCTCAGATGCAGGGTCGTGGTCCAAGGTGACAGAAGCGAGAGGACCGGCAGGACGACGGTTCAGGAAAAGCGACTTGTATGACGGTGGCAGGCGACAAGTAACATCTGCACCTGCAAAGTTGTGCGCGCCAGCGTCTAGGCGTTTGATACAAGGTCGGCGTCGGCGTCGGAGGCGGGTTCGAGCGGCGATGGAAATAGTGAAGGAGGAGAGGCTCGTGGTGCAACGATGGAGGAGCAGTACCTAGATTGGCACAGGTGACGCCTAGGCGGAGGCACAAAAAAAGGGCCCCACCTGGGACGAGATGACGGCCGAGACAGTCAACAGAGACGCCAGAAAGGGCACCCAAAAGACGCCAACAGAGACCACCAACGGGCACGAGCCTTTGGGGCCTTGAGGGGGCAAGGAATGGGGAAGTGGTGGGAACGACCCGTGCCTGGCGGCGCAAGTAGCGTAGCTTTTAGCGCAGATGCAGCGCCAAAGGAGCCCAGAGAGGTTACCGAGAAAGATTTGGTGCTGTAGATGGTTAAGTCGAGTGTAAGCGCGAATATCAAACTCAACGCAGGTCGAGGTACTTGGCAGTCGTGAGACCGGCAGCTATCCCACTGTTAGCTACCTAGGTAAGCTACGAACTAATCCAGGGTATGTATCGATGGCAGCAAGAGAGCTCGAGCTCTAGGTCAGGTCAGGCCAGGTCGGGAGGCCTAAGGCAAGGTAGAGCTCGTGCAGGGATGAGCAGTGAGCGGGAGCGCCAAAATGTAGTGATTGGGGACTGCAAGTCGTCGCGGGGTGTTGTGACATTCCAATCTTCAATCACCTGGCCCAGCCAGAGGTGGCAGCAGTGTGGGCTAGGCGCTGCGGCGTTTCATTCGCTTGAACAGAGGAGAGCTTGCTTGGGTGGAGCGATGATCGACCAGGGCACGCAGGGCTCCAGGAGACCAGGACTGCGTCGACGTCAGTGCTCAAAGTCAAGGGCTTCAGTGAGGGCGCCTAACGACGAGCGCTGCTGTGTCTTTGTATTTGTTCGTAGGGTCCTTGTCGCTGCAAGGCAGGGCAGTTAACGAATTATGGGCCGGTAAATAGACGTTTGAGTTGAATGTCACTATCTTGACTTTGCCTCCTAAAATCAAAGTGCTTCACGGTTAGCTGCAGGGTCTTCAGAGAACGGGAGCCGGCAAACAAACCCACCCGATGGGTTAAGACTTGAGAGTAGACGTAGACGTAGACGTAGACGGTGACAGCGTTGGCGATCAATACTGGATCTGATCGAGGTACTTGACTGACCTGGTCGAGCTCGACTTGTTGTTATAGGTCTTGAAAGCGGATAAGAGATCTCCTGGGCAATGCAGCTCCCTCAGGATCGTGCAACGGAGTTTCAAATACGGGCGGTTTGAAGTGCCCCAATGTTGTGTTGCAATAACGCATGCAAAGTGTGGGCCTTGATCGCCAGCCACGGACAGGACAGCCACAAGTAAGGCGTTGATAACGGGACGATGAATCAAGTTGTTGGACGACTTGCAGATCAAGGATATGCGCTGCCTCGAACTACAAACCTTTGTTGAGTGTTAGGTAGTATTATAATTCCGCTCGATTATATGTTTTTGAAGGTTGCAAGAGGAGAGTTGTTGCAGGGTATGAGGTGAGCCACACATAAATTGCAGCCCTCTGTAGCGGCACTTCGGTAGCGGAGTCGTGATATCTGATGACCCCAGGGTTACTCTGACATCGAGATGATTCAAGGAAGAGATGTGAATATGTCTAGATAGGAAGACGTGTAGAAGACCATAGTGTAGAAGTACTCTTGTCTCCAGAAGATGTACAGAGAGATGATGGACCAAGACCAAGTGCAGCGTGTTGGGCTATTGGCTGCAAATCAAGTGAAGTTGGTTAAAACCAACCGAGGTCTCACCAAAGCGTTTATCTCTGGGACCATTATTCGATCAATCC
Source organism: Fusarium proliferatum ET1 (assembly GCF_900067095.1). NCBI lineage: Eukaryota > Fungi > Ascomycota > Sordariomycetes > Hypocreales > Nectriaceae > Fusarium > Fusarium proliferatum. The sequence goes on along the minus strand of NW_022194794.1, from coordinate 1,069,763 downwards.
TGGGCATGGTACCTGTATGTACCTTATGTACTGTAATGCAGGTTGGGCTGCAGTTGCTGTAAGCATCGCATTCGAGGCTTGTAACCCCAGCTCTCATTCGTGTAGTAATTGGGAAGCTTTCGCTTTTGGGCTGCAAGACAAGTATGTCTCGTCATCCTTATTACTCGAGGAGGTGGCAGCCCAGTATTACTCCGGGAGTGTCTGGCGTGCTTCTTGTTCATCTGTCTAAATACCTCTTGTCTCTGTGCCACCGGAAATAACTACATTGGTAGCTGACAGAGCACTTTCAGTGGCCTTCAGTACCTCCGGACTCTCCATTACTGGAGATGTCACTAGCATAGAAGCCGAAACGTGGCCACCTTTCGAGTTGCAAACCTCGTCCTGGCCCCCATCTTCGACTTACACACAGTCAGCGTCGTACCTAAATTATTTCCCAGGCACCAGCTTTAGGCCTTCATGCTCTGGAAGCGGTGATTGGCAACACAAAGGGGCCAACTTTCTTTGCTAAGCATGCCTTGTGACTTGGGGAACGGTAGATAATTCGTCATCATTCTCGTCTACTATCGCCTCTAGCTAGAAATCCTGGAACGATGTAATCTTGTCGTTCGCGATGCTGCCTCTGTGGGAGCTTGGTTCCGCAAGGATAAGATGACAGGGATATTCGCCATGTTAATTCATCGCGGGTGTTTCATTTGACTGGTCATGAAATTTATGCTTCCTTGTTAAATTATGAACGCAACGAACCGTTTTAACCGCTCATGCGGCCGAATTCAAATGTTGCACCTAAATCGCTTGATTGATTGATTGATACAACCAGTTCCGCATTCGATGATGCCTGATCCTCATTCGCTAGCTCACTACCCCACCTCTGATAAGATAACGACCGGCAATGACTAAGCTTAGCTTTGACTTTTTTTTCTGGCTGGGAACTTTTTTTTTCTGCGCTGCGATAGCCTCAATCTTTGCGATTGCGAGCGGTCTTACCAATAGATTTGCCGCTCCTCACTGTTCACAGCGGCCGGCAAGATTCTTCGAATGTTTTCTTCTATTGCGATTGACTCTACTACTGTTAGTTTTGGAATTGCTGCCATCGCTCAGAAGATATCACACCGAGTCTCGCCATTCTTGAAGCTCTAGGCCATTCTCTTAGAGTACCAGTCACCATGGCACCCTCGGCGACCGAAACCGAGTGGGATCACCAATTCCATACCCTGCGCCGAGAGGACCTTTTCCGAAACCCTCCCAAGGATCACACTGCCTATCCTGCCCTCCAATTAGCCGTCGACCCTCATCTCGAGTCCTTCAATGGCTTGTTTCGCGACGATGGCAAGCCAGGCCTGCTGGCGCATGGTATAGCCGACATTGGCGCCAGAACATACCTCGATGGCGACGACCGCACCTCGCCAGATGGCAAGAATCGCCTCACTATTAGATACAAAGACGTCTTCCTTCAGAAGCCTCAGGTGCCCCCTTCCAATAAGATGGCCCGGAACCGTCAGGTTTTCCCCGCCGAGTGCAGAGAACGCCATGTAACATATCGAGGAAGGCTCTCAGCTACTCTCGAGTACCGCATCAACGGCGGAGATCCAGTTGAGTTTACTCGGGAGTTTGGCCAAGTACCTGTCATGATCAAGGTTTGCATACCAATTTCTGCTTTCGGAGGACTTTTACTCACATATACCAGTCGAACCGATGCCACCTTGAGAACAACTCGCCCGCGCTCCTTGTCGAGAGAAAGGAAGAATCCGAGGAGCTTGGAGGATACTTTGTCGTGAACGGTATCGAGAAGATTATTCGAATGCTGCAGTTGAACAAGCGAAACTTTCCCATGGCCATCAACCGACCTAGTTTCCAGAACCGTGGCCCTGGTTACACTCCCTACGGTATTATTCTGCGTGCAGTTCGCCCCGACGAAACCTCTCAGACCAACGTCCTCCACTACCTCAGCGACGGAAACATGACGTTCCGTTTCTCATGGCGCAAGAACGAATACCTTGTTCCCGTCATGATGATCCTGAAGGCACTGGTTGAGACCAACGATCGCGAGATCTTTGAGGGACTGGTCGGTCCTGCTGGCTCCAAGTCAACCGAGAACACCTTCTTGACACACCGAATCGAGCTGCTTCTACGGACATACAAGTCATACAACCTCTACAGCAAGTCGGATACGAGAGCATACCTGGGCGAGAAGTTCCGAGTTGTTCTGGGGGTGCCGGACACCATGACCAACCTCGAGGTCGGAACTGAGTTCTTGCGAAGAATTGTCTTGGTCCACCTTGGAAATGTTGATGTTACTGAAGAGCAGGACAAGGAGAAGTTTAAGCTGCTTCTCTTCATGATCCGAAAGCTTTATGCGCTTGTCGCTGGTGACTGCGCTGTCGACAATCCCGATGCCGTCCAGAACCAGGAGATCTTGCTTGGTGGTTTCTTGTATGGACAGATCCTCAAGGAAAGACTTGATGAGTTCCTCAGCGTCAACGTTCGAGCATCTTTGCGTGATTACCTTCGAAGAAACCCCGGCGTTTCCTTCACCTCGGAGGACTTCCGCAAGGAATTCCCCAACAACATTTTCCGCAAGGCCAACGAGAACCTCGGAAATGCTCTAGAATACTTCCTGTCAACGGGTAACTTGCAGAGTGCCTCGGGTCTTGATTTGCAACAAACAGCCGGTTTTACAGTCGTGGCTGAGAAGCTCAACTTCTTGCGTTTCATCAGTCATTTCCGCATGGTGCATCGTGGTGCCTTCTTCGCCCAATTGAAGACTACGGCCGTCCGAAAGTTGCTCCCAGAGTCGTGGGGGTTTATGTGTCCTGTCCATACTCCTGATGGTGCTCCTTGTGGTCTTCTCAACCATCTTGCACACAAGTGTAAGATCATGACTGACTACGTCGATGTGTCTCATATTGCTTCTCTCGCTCAGGAGCTTGGAATTGTTGACGTTTCCTCGGCTTCGACTGAAGAGAATGTCGTTGTCATGCTTGATGGCAAGATCCTTGGTTTCTGTACTCCCAAGGAGTCTGTCAGAATTGCAGACTGCTTCCGATACTGGAAGGTTGAGGGTACTCATGGAGTTCCTCTTCAGCTCGAGATTGGTTACGTTCCTCCATCCAGGGGTGGATCTTATCCGGGTATTTACATGACATCAACGCCCGCAAGAATGGTGCGCCCTGTCAAATACCTTCCCCTTCAGAAGGAGGATTGGGTTGGTCCTTATGAGCAGCCTTACATGTCGATTGCTGTGGTGCCTCAGGAGGTCGAGTCTGGCAAGTCAACACATGTCGAGTTCGACCCCACAAACATGCTCTCGATTCTTGCCAACATGACGCCGTTTTCCGATTTCAACCAGTCTCCTCGAAACATGTACCAGTGTCAGATGGGTAAGCAAACTATGGGAACTCCTGGCGCTGCTATCCGCTACCGAACCGATAACAAGTCTTATCGCATCCAAACTGGCCAAACGCCCATTGTGCGAGCACCTCTTCACAACACATATGGCTTCGACAACTTCCCCAACGGCATGAACGCAGTTGTTGCTGTCATTTCTTATACCGGATACGACATGGATGACGCCATGATTCTCAACAAGAGTGCTCACGAGCGAGGCTTTGGCCATGGTACAATCTACAAGACGAAGAAGATCTCACTCAAGGACGACTCTCGAACCAAGGCCACTAAGAGTGTCACCAAGGCCTTTGGCTTTGCCCCACACAGTTACGTGAGCGCTCAGTACCAGGGCATGCTGGATGACGATGGTCTGCCTCATGTTGGTCGTCTGATTCAAGAGGGAGACGTCATCTGTGCCTGGCACACAGTGACTCCCGACTACAACGGCAAACTGGTGAACCTCGACGGCATCACTCACTATGAGAAGTACAAAGATTCGGAGAACGGGTTTGTTGAAGAAGTCCGTCTGATCGGAGCCGACTCAGGTAACGAGCCCCTGCAAACAATCTCCGTCAAGTTCCGTATTCCCCGATCGCCCATCATTGGTGACAAGTTCTCTTCTCGACACGGACAGAAGGGTGTTGCCTCGCAAAAGTGGCCGACGATGGACCTCCCCTTTTCTGAGACTGGCATTTCCCCCGATATTATCATTAACCCCCACGCTTTCCCTTCTCGTATGACGATAGGCATGTTTGTGGAGTCGCTGGCAGGCAAGGCTGGCGCGCTTCATGGCCTTGCGCAAGACTCGACGCCGTTCAAGTTTGACGAAGAGAACACGGCAGGAGATTACTTTGGCCACCAGCTGATGAAGGCTGGGTACAACTACCACGGCAATGAGCCCATGTACTCGGGCATCACTGGAGAGGAGCTCGCAGCTGACATTTACATCGGAGTCGTCTACTACCAGCGACTGCGACACATGGTGAACGACAAGTACCAGGTGCGAACCACAGGTCCAGTCGTCCCTACGACCGGACAACCTATTAAGGGCCGAAAGAGGGGTGGTGGTATTCGTGTCGGAGAAATGGAGCGTGATGCTCTGCTGGCACACGGAACTGCTTTCCTGCTTCAAGATCGCCTGCTCAACTGCTCTGACTACTCGAAATCGTGGATCTGCCGTCGATGTGGTTCGTTCCTCTCTGTGCAGCCAACAGTGTCACAGTTTGCGCCGGGCAAGAAGAAGGCCGCGAGCATCGTACGATGCCGTGCCTGTGCGGTCAAGCTGGACGACGCGGAGGGCATCGACCTTACCGAGATCCAGGGTGAGATTTGGGAGGACGGTCACGGTAACTCTTGGGTCGGAGGTGACCACACTACGCAGGTTGTTGTCCCTGGTGCGCTCAAGTTCCTTGATGTTGAGCTTGCTGCGATGGGTGTCAAGCTCAAGTACCGTGTGGACCGTGGCGATGAGCCTCGGAAGGGTCCGATGAGACCTATGGCATTAGACGGCGTTCGGGTTGGAAAATAGAGGGACATATTGTGCTGATGATTTGTTGTTTTTTCTTTGAGCTGTTTATATGGCGGCGGCCCTGTACATTCACAATAGTGCATCATGTTAATACGAGTATGACTTGACAATGCCTTTTAGAACTTGCAAGTGCTTTTTTCTCCCAATAGACGGGTGTCATCATCCATGTCTTCTGTTATCTGATATCTTACTCACAGACAATCATCGAGATGTCTTCACCGACTTTACTCGACATCATACTTGCATCCAGCCAGCCATCAATACCAGGTATTTCTGTTTGATAAGCAGATGACACCAATGACGGCAGCAACACACACACATTGATACATATCCACGGCACCTCGGCCTCGGACAGCGCCGAGCAAACGGAGCGTGGGAACGTGGACAATCGATTGCCGTGTACCTTGGCCTGGAAACCAAGTGATACAAACAGAATAAGGCGGCTGCGAGTAGCCGAGACTATCGACGAATGGCAGCTGAGGAGACAGCAGTTGTTGGAAGATGAAAGGAGTGTTTGTGATCCAAAAGGGGGGAATGTAACAAGCCGTTCTGTGATTCCGTCCATCTGCTACTGTCTGTCCCTTTGGCTGAGAACGGAACAAGGGCACACAACAACGTGGATCCTTTGTAGGATATGACAATAACATTGCACACACAGAGAGATTTTGAGTAGAGGATATAGATGAGAGCAGTGTTTCTTTTGGCATATCTGGAGCAAGGTTAGAAGCTTGAAGTGGTGCAACGAGCAGCAATATCACACAATCACAGCAGCATTAGGTTGTTTATATAACCATGACTTGACTGGACATGATGTTTGTTTGTTTGTTTAGTTTACTCTTTTCTCGAGGTTATTTCGAGTCCTCGATAATCTCGATTCTTCCTGTTTTATCACGCTTTAATGCCTTAGGTAAGATTTATACATCGAGTAGACCCATCTCTACCTAGCTGGACCTGCCCAACAGGTGCAGCAGCCGACAAAGATTGCACCTCCCCCTACGAAGACAAAGCCTAGCTTCAACTTACTTACCTAATTTCTCTACTTAACTTAGGCACTCCCAAACTTGTGCCATCTACGTCTTCACATCCTCATCAACACCATGCGTATCATCCTCGCTTGGCTGCTCTTCGCTGTCGTCACAGCACAGAGCTACAACTACGGCGGCGTTGATATCGACTCCCTCACACGCAGACAAGACCCCGATGCGCCGATCGTCGTCAAGGCCTTGCCTCAGACTCGCAATGGCACTACGCCACTCAGGCTCGAGATACGACAGATGAAGGCCGATCGCTACAAATGGGACTTGTTCATACTCTCCATGAGCATGTTCCAGGATGTCAGTCAGGACGACCCTGCTTCGTGGTACAAGATCGCTGGTACGTGACACTGTCTCAGATAAAACGTTGCGAGGAGGCCATACTGATACCTTGCCTGTTCAGGGATTCACGGAGTTCCTTTCGAGGCTTGGAATGGTGTTGAGGCGGCCCCAGGAGCAAACCAGTCTGGTTATTGCGCCCACAGCTCCGTTCTTTTCCCGGTGTGGCACCGACCGTATCTAGCTCTCTTTGAGGTATGAGGAGACCTGCTATTCCTCATGCTTCTGCTAACAAGATGGAATAGCAAGAGCTATATCGAATGGCCAATGTCATTGCCGGCATGTTTCCTAACGGGACCGATCGGCAAACATATATAGACGCTGCACGCGACTTCCGAATGCCATATTGGGACTGGGCAATGCCTCCCCCTCCAGGAGAATCACATTTTCCTGATGTATTCTGGAATGCGACCATCTCCCAGTGGGGTCCTCGAGGTGTTCAGGAGATACGCAACCCTCTCTACTCGTACAGGTTTCATCCAAAAAACGCAACTGCTATGATATGGAGTCCAGTGAGTGCCCCCACGTTGTAAGAGAACTCGCCATTGACTGCCAACTAGCTGAGAGACTGGGACGAGACCAAGAGAGCCCCTAACGTATCTGAGAGTGAAACCGACCCGACGTCTGACAACGAGAAGGTCAACGCTGCGCTACTATCGAGACTTCCAGAGATACAACGGCGCCTCTATGAGCTTTTGACGAGTTACAAGGACTTCAACAGCTTCGGGACCAAGGCATGGGGTGCTACGCAGAATTTGTCAACAGCGGACTCGATCGAATCTGTTCACGACATTATTCATACCGACGGCGGTCTTGGAGGACACATGACATATGTCCCTCTGTCTTCGTTCGATCCACTGTTCCTACTTCACCACGCCATGACAGATCGAGTAGTTGCCATATGGCAATCTCTCAACCCGTACTCATGGGTCACTCCAATGCCGGCGGGTGAAAACAGTTTCACCACTCTCAAGGGGGAGATGCAAGACTCTCAGTCCCCGTTGACTCCGTTTTTTGCGACTGTTGACGGCACCTTCTGGAACTCAGACACAGCCAGGACAACAGAAGCTTTCGGATACACGTATGCTGATACTGATCTCACGGGGAAACAGAAGAAAGATGTTCGACAAGACTTACAAAAGAAGGTGAGCGAATGGTGGGGAGGTTCAGCTGCGGTTGGTCTTCAGGCGGGCACGGATATTATGATGGCAGGCGGAATCTCTTCGACAGACTACACGGCCAAATGGACTATCGCTGTCTTGGTAAATATGGGGGCATTTCCCGGTTCCTACACCATCTACTTCTACCTGGGACAGCTGCCCACCGACTGTGGTGAGCAAACATCTCATTATGTCGGCGGTATCCCATTTGCTGGAAATCTCATGGCAAACCCATCAGACTCGGTGATTACAGCAGCACTGCCCATCGAATCTCGGCTCAGAGAAAGGCTCATATATGGAGATCTTCCCAGTCTGAGTTTCAAAGATGTCGAGTATTATCTGCTGGAACGACAGAAGCTCCAGCTCTGTGTGATGGCCGACTTCAGAAGGGATGTGGACCCAGCTCAGGTCAGTGGGCTACATGTTGAAATTGTCCGCTCAAGTCATAAAGATGGTCGAGATTCGTTCAAGATAGACACTTCCTAGATGAGTATGTTGGGTTTTAGGGCTAAAGAACAGGTAGAACAGGACATGTTTAGAAGAGGTATTGACAAGTCTTTGCTGAATTGAATTGAATTGAATTTACTGAGCTAGTCTAGTCTAGGAAACCTATTCGTCGGTGCCGAGGTTGTCTGATGTCTTTGGAAGTTGGAGACTTGGAGTTGGTGGCTTTACAGCACAGCACCACATAGTCCTCAGGGAGAAAGAAAACCGATCGACTGAAACCAAGGTGCTAAAATTAACTGGACTATATGCCTGCTAAAATGTGCTAAACTCATCTCCAGCATTTTTGTCCTTTAGGCCAGAGGTCACAAGTCTTCTTTCTGACCCCCAAAGGCTTGGTATTGTCTCTGATGCAACCTCATCTCAGCTGCCATGTCATTAGAAAACGCCATAAGCATTATTTCGTCCTTCTTAAGTAGTATATAGCATCTCCCCAGTTCTCCCACGATCATCTATAATATCCAAACCCTCAAATATCACAGCATGGCAGACTCACACATCCCTTCCGTTCCTCCACCATGGACTCTCAAAGGCGACATCTACGCCTTTATATTCTGGACGTCTCCCTCACAAGCCAAAGAAGGTCTCCCTTCAATTGCTTACTCTCCTCTTGAAGGCCAATCCAGCTTTGCTAAAGATCAGAAAGCTCTTGGAGGTCTGAGCATGTTGCAGCTTATTCGCTACACGGACTCTCCGGTTGGACCCTACGATGAACTCATTCTCGCGCCGGGGACTTTTGGGTATGAGAAGGAGGATGAGAATGGGAGGAGAGTGAAAGGGAAAGGTGTCAAGATTACGAGGATCTACGTTTCTCATAAACACACGTGCTACAACGGTAGAAAGAGTACGCCTACTCTCTCGGTATCTTCTCTCTTCACCTACTAACAAAGGATATTTAGACTGGAACGTCCCCAAACACCTCGCCAAGTTCGACTGGACTAACAACTCAAACGGCTCTATAACTGTCAAAGTATATCCTCACGATACATTGCCCACAGACTCAGCTAGCCCTGAGTCAGCCTCACCAGATCCCACGCCATTCTTCCAAGCCACCTTCAAGCCTATTCGCTATGCGCCCTCATTTCCCTTCCGAACTTCATGGATCAACTTTTTGGGCTTTGACACCACTTTGGTCTTCCCTCCTCTCCCTGAAGGCTTTGGGAGCCAGGGCGAACTGCCTGGTACTGACCAGTGGTGCTCTGTCGTTCCGCAGCAGTCTACATCCAAGTGTATGTTGGGCTGGTTTGACGTTGAGCAGCATCGCGATGAGGAGGGCAAGTTGACGGGTGAGTTTGAGAACTTCTGGCCTGGTTGGTCCAAGTGGCAGATTGGGATCAAGATGGAGAACTCTGTTATCGAGTTTGATCACCCAGAGGCTTGGGAGCCGCCCAGAACGAGACTATAAGCAACATCAATAGTTCACTGTTTGCATGTATGGATCTGAAAGTCAACTTGGCCATCAAGAAATCTCTGTTCGAGACCTATGCACTAGGAGAGAGTCATGCAGGTTACTATGTACGTAAGTAAGCAAATCCCTCTTTACCAAAACACCGTCAACTCCAGTATTTGCGTACCACACAAAATAACAACCTCAACCCCATCTTCCAACCAACAGGTTGCCTCTGTTGGCTCTCCATACCCATATCCGTAGCCCATGTCTGTATAAGTACCCCAGTCTACGCAAGAAATACAGCTTTCCTGAGCAGCCCACTGCTCGCTCTTTCGACCCGTCCTTCAAACATGGCACATGTCCAACAATGTCATACACTACTCCGCTCTCAGGATCAGCCCTGTAAAAGCTATTCGGTTTCCTCAACATCCCCTCTCAATGATCATACGCTATCCATACAGGATAGTAGCAGGGCCATAAGGCCCTTGTCAATAGCTATAATCGGAACAAACACCAGTGGTGAGGTTGATCAATGGCTGCTTGTGTTTCAGAGATCGCCCTTGTGTCTCGCATCGGTTGAAGTATTTGGTTGCCAGGACGATCGGAGGCAGTCCCATATTCATCGGTTAAGGTAGACGATCAACGTTTACCCACCGTAGATACGGGTTGCTCTGTAAGGGTAACGCATTGTCTGGCATTCACTTGGTGACTTTATTCACTCAGTGTTTCCAGTTACCCCCTGTTTGGCCACTACTTCTCGTGCATAAAACTCGACAAGCATAGTCGCATACGCTTCCAGATCTTCCACTGGAACGGCTAATCGAAAATCGTTGAGGAGCAAAAATTGGAGCTCGAGGTGGTTTAGTTCAACCAAAGGCAGACCACCAACCTATCGTGTCGTTAGTTTCATCTCAGCGAGAAAGGGGCGGCAGAGTATAGTTACGTACCTTGGCATATCTTGAATTGGTGTAGAAAACATCTGAGAAGAACTTGCTTGCACACGTCACACCAGAGATGATGAGACGGTGTATATTGAAACTATCGACAACAAAGTATGTCGCCGCTGTAATACCACTGTATTCAGTAGGGGTAGCAGCTCCCCTATGGCTGCTTGTCCGGCTTGGTCGAGTTGAGTCAGCCATTTCCTCATCGTCGTCATCTGCCAGGTCCGAGTCACTCTCGTCCACATCCATGCCCTCACCGCGCATAGGGGTGTCTTGAGGGGAAGTTGCGTTTGATTGCTGGGACCGCGTTTGCCGTCGGTTCTCTTCATTCCTCGTGACCATATCGTTGACACGTTCGGTCATACGATCGAAGTATACCAGCAGACTGAGGAAAACCTCGTAGGTAGTGGGGCAGTATTTGTGTATTCTCGACAGGTAGCTGAGGATGGTGATAGCAGGTACATTCTTACCGTGAAAAGCGAGAACTGAATGGTTCAACGATGAGATCGAGCTTCCACTGGTGTCCCCAGACTGATTAGCCTGTTGTTGATGAGCAACATTGCGCTGCATTGCATCGTGCTGCAAATCGTTGGTGGTCGTGATCTTTGTTAGTAACGCAGCAACCATCTCAATGATATCCCCTATGGGCATACCACTAATCTCATACTTCATCTGCTGAAGAGGCGGGTCATTGAGGATACCAGATCCGCCATTGCCAGATAGCAGATCGGCGCTGGCCAGGCTCTGGATATGCGCTAGGTCACGAATGTGTATGACAGTCTGTGCTGGCGTTTGCGACGATGCGCCAGAGACAGGAAAAGAAGGGTTAGGTATTTGGAAGTCGTCGGATGCAGGAGATGGCTGTTGCGCAGAAGAGTTGTGAGAAGTCGGGCCGGGCTGAGAAGCGTGACCTAGGGGACCAGAGTCCCTCGCGTCAGATGCCATAGACGGACTCTTTGCATCATCGGCATAAGCAGGGCCGGTGGCAGCAGCGGGCGATGAGGATGGAGGCGGGGAGGGGAAGCGTGAGGCTCCGCCAGTGGCCGACACGTGGGCGGTTTCGTGACCCGCAGGTGCTGGAGTAGAAGTTGACTCTGAAGCCGATGCAGATGCAGGCGCGTGTGACCACGTCGCAGAGCTGTGGTTGCTGCTGAAGTCGGCGAGTTCTGCTGTACGCTGCGCTCGCGGGGTAGTGGAGCGTCGTGATCGGCTGCCGGATCGATAAGAAGAGGAAGAGTCGTGTGGGTGATGATGTTGAAGGGAGGGGTTGGCAATCATGGTATGAGGATATGAGGTGTCTGAGATAATGTCGCCGATCACAGCGGCCATAACATCGCTATCGTGCAGACTTTCGTGGGTGATTGAAACGAAAGTTATTATGAAGAGAAACGGAGGGGTATCGTTGTTGTCGCTGGTCTCGCAGAGGAAAGAAAAATCGTAAACGGTGAGTTAAACTGCGGGACAAAATAGAAAAAAACTATTAGTCGTCAATATCACACAAAACAATATCGTATATGAGAAATATCGCTTCTTGGGGATTTCAAGCTGCGGAAAAAGGTCGAGGCAATGCAGAATGGAGGCGATGACGATGTCAGAAGCCAAGACAAGTTGAGGAAATCGAAAAGAATCAAGCAAATGGAGGGGACAACATGCAGTAGAGGAGGGGAGAGGATCGGGCCGGTGGAGACGCCTGAGAACCAGAACCAGAACCAGGACAAGGACAAGCCCGACAGTGGATGCTGGAGGCTTTTTGGAGGCTGAGTGAGTACCTAGTCACTGGAGCCAGAATGAGGGGACTCCTGGTCAGCCTGACTGACTAGCAACTGGCGTCGTCCAGTGGGTGCCCAGGCGTTCAACAGCCTGCTAATGAGAGGTCCTCACAGTGCAACAGAGCAAAGCACCCGCCCCTCGTGGGTGAGCTAGCGGGTACCGAGTGGTGGTCGAGGCGGCTGGTCGACCGGATGGTGGGGTGAAGTCCGATTCATTCTCCCCGACAAAATCTCGGAACCAGCTCAGTGGTGCATCTCCCTGGTGTGATTGGTGTATCTTGTTGCAACAATTCAGGGTTCTGAGTGTTTTTTGGTTCACATTTCCCCTTTGCTTGTCGTTTTTTTCTTTTTCTGGAGAATTCGAGGGTGTCCCAGTGCAATCCACGGCTACTTTAACTGTCTCTGGATCATATCAAGAGAATGAATTCTTGTTGGGTGGGGGTTGAGGTGTCATTCGTCGTCGATCATATCCTGTCAAGAGGATGCGCAAAGGATATGCCCATGGCTTTTCGTCATTCGAGACAAGAAATGTGCGGATTTGCATGACATAGCCTGGTATACCATAGGCAATCGTTCGAATGACGAGAACAGCGGGACGACCATCGCGTTGCCACCTGCAGTGTCGTTGAAACCAGTGGAGGTTCAACGATATGTCCGATATGTCTGTCGGCCATGGCAAGTGTAGTGGCGTTTGTGAATTCGCATCCGTCTTGAAAGCACAGGCCGACGACGTCACCACCCCTGCCACCATATTGTGCAGTCAACCAGAACTCGAGCCTCGAGGGTGGGTGGCTGACTCGGTCCCTGAGACTGTTCACCAGGCGCCCGTGTGTTTGCGACAATTTTCCTCCGTGGTCGGGTTTCACTCAGGTTTGGCAAACTAAATTTGACGCTCATGTATTGATGAAGGGTGACGATGTGTGATATACAAGGGAAGAATAAATGGTACGGCAAACATGAAACTGGGCACATGAAACACATCAAAATGAAGCAAACATATGGCGCACTTACCGAAGGCTATGCAGATAAAAGCAGATCTCGTTGGAACCAGGTAAAGCCAGTCGCAAGTGTATATGGGTGTAATGATATAAAAGGAGCTACCGTGAGAATTGATTCAGGGAGATACTCAAAGAGCCTCTTTGGATTCGGAGTAGGTTGAAGTCAAGTCAAGTTAAGAGTGACAAGCAGCAAAGGATAGAAAGCGATTGGTTGTCTTAGGTAATGTTGAAGCGTGATTCCAAGACTGGAGCGTCTTCCGGAGAAGGCGACGGACACGGCGAGGAGCGGAGCGGAGCGCGTTAGCTGAGGATAAGTCCAGAGCTTTGGTCGATCGACACTTCCTAAAAGATAGGATGCGAGATCGGCTACTGCTTAAGAGTTATTAAGCTCGAACGTGTGAGTGCGTCTTCTGGGTGTTCGGATGTAGAATACTAGAAGCAGTTCATCTCACCACGTTAGGTTTCGTTATGATAACCAGGCCGATAAACAGATACTGCTAGGAAATAGCGGGCAATAAATCGCTGTAAGCTCCGAGTCCAGCAAAGCGACACGCAAGCGAGCACTGAAGTTTCGGTAAACACAGCTATAAAATTCTTGGTTCAAGCCCCGTCCACTGCAGGGGGAAGAACGACAGCGAATCGAATGACACGGCTTTGGGGTATGTTTTGGCTCGGTCGACCAGAACAGCTTGGTCTGGAGGCTTTGGTTCTCTTGCGGTCCGTTCGCTGGGGCTGGTCTGGATCTGAATCTAGCGTAGGGGTCTCACGGGTCTCTCTCCAGGTCAGGCGATGGACCTGTTGAAATGGCTCGAGCTCGCTGTATAGTGGAGTTGAGATGGAGACGAGTTGACAACAACTCGATATATGATATTTACGCCTCGAGGTACGTAAGGCTTAGTGAACAGCTGTATCAAAAAAAGAAGGAAAAGGAAAATCGACAATAACGTGGGGACAACGATATGCGCAGTAGGTGGAGCAGAGGAAAGGAGAGAAGCTATTTTTAATATCTCTTGGCGAGCAGTGAAACAGTTGGAAAGTTGTTGAGTCGACTCTGAATCAGGGAAAGAATCCATCCAGCGCTTCGTCCCTGCTTGATCCCGATACCTCGCTTCTACTTATCTGTCCCAATTTAAAGGAAGGTACGATGAGGGGAGGAGTCTAGGTACCTTAGGTTCCTCCATGCTTTGCTTTGCCTAAGGTAGGTACTCGTTAGGACCGTACCTTCCTAAACAAATACTAGTGGTTGTAGATCAGGGGTTTTGACAACGACATGGCAGGCTTTGTTAGGCAAGATTAGTACCTAGGTAGGTACCTTGGAGATATGTACAAAACAATGACATCGTGCTCTGCATTTTATCCTTTCTCTTTTCCATGCCAGCTTCAAGAACTGTCATTGTATCTTGTCAGTCTGAAGTGGTCCTCCACATTTCCCGAAACAGGCCAGAGCCAAGGATCGACGCACGTGGGTGTGATCACTCTCCTCTTTGAGAAACAAACAAAGTGATGTGATATTCTCAACAAGAGCCAAACTCTTCGAAAAACGGCTTCCATAACTCAACTCCGGAAATATAAAAATCAGTGTTGTTGCGTAGAGTTGTCATGCATGAAGGCTTAAACTCGATATCTCAAGGCAATACATGGGTGAGACCTTCAGCCTTTAACAGATTATTAGCAGTTTGAACTCGGCTTGTCAGGCGTATAATAGGGAAAGTAGTAATCATGTTTCTTAATACAGTTCATGTCCTCCTCAGTATGTAACCAAGAAGTTTTGCATCCCTAAGCTCAGATGTCAAAAACAAGTATCAAAAGCCTACAAAGTCTAGCCTAAGGTTATATGAGTATTTTTGTCATCTAGAACAGAGGGCGTGGGTTTCTTGCCTCCCCTTGACTGCCAAGGTATCGGCAAATGTTCAGCATCCAAGCCATCATTTCAACCTGATTCACACCACAGTCATGAGCTTGATACAACCTCCAACTCGGCATTCGGTAAGTTATCGACCGAAGGTACGTAGCTTGTGAGTTGATAAGCCCTCTCAAACTGAGTGGACAACCAAGATGCTGAATACCGGTTATCTGCAGGTTGTCCGTTTCAACTATACAAATCCGTCATCAACACGAGAACTGACCACCTTCATCACGCAGCATCCCTCTACCATCCTGGAAGATTCACGAAAACAAAACTTGTTAGAGGGTTCTCCTGCGTCTTTTTCCGTTGGTAAGGGTCCACACCGGATATATACAAAGGGCCACCGACATCGGGTGCAACCTCTTTGGGGCTGCAGTCTCACGATTGAGTCTTATGCAGGAGAGTGAATTTACAATCCCTGATCACTTGAAAAAGGCTCCTTGCAGTGGCGATCTTCTCTCGCTTTCATGGATGTACACGTGCCCTATCTTCGTCAATCAACGTCTCTGCATACTGTTGCTGGCTAATATAAATCATAAGATACGTCAGAGTTCACCGCTCAGGTATACAATAAGATCCAAGACAGAGTCAGTAGAGTAAAGCACGGGCATCTTATGCAGTCGCCTTGAGCCAAAGAGCATTTGCCGTTCAAGCACATGGCAAGTGTTCAGCTGAAATGGCGACTCCCGCATCACCAGGTACTTACCACACAAGTCTCGTGAGTCCCTCATTTGTCGCCCTGAGTCCACTCTGCTGCAAGTCTTGATACACCAATTTCGTTCATCACAGGAAGCCTCATTCTAGAAGAGCGGTGAACAATCTAGATAGCCGCTACCACTTATCTATGTCCGCCTTGCTTTGGAAAACGATTCACTTGGGTTGTCTCGATTGTCTCGAATTGATTTGCACCATCATGTAGGCTCGTATTCCAGTGGCTTACAACCAAGCAATGTTACCCCACGTTATCAACCTAATCGCAGCTTCACATGTTGCGGGGATTGGACTTGGATCGCGGCCCGATGCATATCCCGTTCCGCTCCCATATTGAATCCTGATTTGTTTCCT
This sequence comes from Fusarium proliferatum ET1, assembly GCF_900067095.1. Classification (NCBI taxonomy): domain Eukaryota; kingdom Fungi; phylum Ascomycota; class Sordariomycetes; order Hypocreales; family Nectriaceae; genus Fusarium; species Fusarium proliferatum. The sequence goes on along the minus strand of NW_022194794.1, from coordinate 1,053,742 downwards.
AATGAGGTCGGTAGATGTATTGGTTTTCTTGTTCCCATTATCTAGTGTACAGCGCTTCCAGCATCTATCGTTGGCTGTTCTCTGAAGAGTCTGACCATATGCTCTTCATTCTTTACCTCAGCATCAGCTCGGGATGCCTATGGAAGGCCTCTCCCTCGTTCGTACACCCTTTGTCATGACGGGTTTCATAGTAGCACTGCTCATGCTAAGTCGTTTCTCCTTTCCTCACTTTGTCCTACTCAATAAGGACGATTACTCGTGCCGCACGGCGTAGTCGGTATCAGGGAGATACAAGTGTCGGTCCGCACCATCCTTGGTGAGGACGACCATACGAATGACACCACCAGAGCTACCGTCCCACTTGATAGCCTCCCTCAAGGCTCCCTTGACGAAGTTGACTGCATCATCCTTCTCCATGCCCTCTCGCCAGTTGGCATCACAGTAACCATAGATGTAAGTCGATCCTGAACCGCCGATAGCATAAGATTGCTTGTGAAGTGAACCGCCCAGGGGAATGGAGTAAACTTGGCCACCGAATCGCTCATCCCAACCAGCAATGATGAGGCCAGCCCTGTAGATGATATTAGTATCAGTTTCGTTTGGACTTGGAATGGGGTTGGCGGAACGTACGACAGTCGGTCCTTGTTAGCGTAACAGATCTCCTGGAAGATTGACGCAGCAGTCTGTGTCATGGGGGGTTTGCCATTGGTCATGGCAAAGAGTCCGAGCTGGTATTGAACAATGTCGGCAACAGCCTGTGTGTCGGCAGCTGAACCAGATCGGCAGCACCAGATAGTGTCGTGTACTCTCGTCAACTTGTCTGTCACTCGGTTTGCGATGTAGGCACCGGTCGTTGTTCGCGAATCCGCACCTGAAAACCCCCGTTACTAGATGCACTTTCTTCGGGGCATGAGATACCTACCAAGAATGACACCGTCCTTGAAAGTAACCGCCATACTATGATATGTTAGGCTGCGTCGGTTGCATCATTAGGGAGGCACGTACATCGAGGTTCCCAGGCTTTTAACATGTTAGCAAGCTGCGCTTCATGACAGGAGATATGGTTCAATACTTACTTGACCTCTCCCTTCTTCAAGCGGTCCATATCAACATGGATACCATCTGGTGATATATGTAAGCTTCCGTATCGACAAGGCCAAGCTATGACGAAAGAGTTTCCAACGCACCCTCGTTCAATACTCCAGCGTTACCGAACTCCATTATGACGATTGAGTGGTGTTTCTTAAATCTTCAGAGGTGTTGATTGATCGATCGTTTCTGAGTCGTGCTTTGTAATGGTTCGTGGTCGTTTCTCGCTGCTCGGGGAAGGCTGGAGCTCAAGTGAAGCTCAAGGCAGCTCTGAACGCGCAGCCGCGCTGAACAGCCAGCTATCATGTCATGTGATTTTTCACGTGATTCGCTCAAAGTTGCAGGAAGAAGATTATTGACTCCAACAGCATTCCGAAATCTAGATACTGTTATTAGTATGATCTTATGGAGTTTGTTTGTGCTTTTTATATGTTTATTGCATTTTTTCGTCGCTCATGGTAGTTACGCGTGCAGGAGCTTGGAGGAATCGTGGTATATCAAGCATGAACCAGCTGGACCAGCCAAAGCCAGCACATACTGAAATACTTGTACATTAATTTGGGATTCTTATGTTCTAGCTCTTTAATGCTTGTGCAGCTCTTGGTCCGGTCCCTCGGCCTGGGCAGCTGCTGTGGTTTCTGCACCACCTTCCTTCTTGTCCTTGTCACCACAGCCACAGTCATAAAAGTCGCCGATGTTTTCGCAGTCAAAGAGAGGCTTGTGCACCCTCTCGTTGACAATGTTGTGGGCGAAGCACAGCCAACCAGCCGCTGCGTTGCGGCTGCTGGTCTGTGGCGGATACTGGGCGAGAAGCTTTTGGAAATGCGCCGCACACTGGCCGCAAGGATAGAGTCGGGCGAACAGGTGCATGAAGGTCTCGAGGGCCATTCGATCGTCCTTGGTTGGCTTATCGGGGAATCGTGCCATCATCGTATGGAGAAACTTCCACGTCGCGTGGCCAAGTTCAGCCCTGTGAGGTAGTGTTAGTGGTGCTTTTACTCGTGAAATGAAATTCTATCGGCATACTTCAACGTCGCGTTCTCGAGCTTAGGCGCAATAGAGTTGCCATCGAGGAGACCAGCAGGCAGAGCGCCGAGATCAGCAGCGAACTCAGATCGAGGGGCTTCTTTCAGGGGCAGTTCAACATCGTTTTGGTATTTAGGAAGAATACTGCGCGAGGGTCCGGAGAAGAAATAGGACAAGGTAAAGAAGACTCCAAGGACCAGAGTAAAGGTCAGTGTTAAATGCTGTCGACGAGCCATGATTAAGTGGTGAGGTTAAAAGAGTGAGGTAGAGGTTAATCCTCCAGAGGCTTTAGTTGATGCCTCATGATAGTAGATAAATTCCAGCAGGGACCTCTATCGAACGAGCTTCTGGGCGCAACTAACCAGTTACAGCAAGAGACCCTGGGAGGTCCTGAAGCAGCGGGGGGGGCCTAATTGCACAAATGAGATGCCAGATCACCCAGAATAAAGTGGCATGAGTGGTTGGTGGGGCCGGCCGTCGCCGGGACGGACGCCCGTTAAGAAGGGTGGATCCCCGGGGAGCATACGATCACGAGTATTGACGTTCAACTACATGTCTAAAGTTGCATCACGATTAAAGCACAGGAGTAGATTGTTGAATGCTTGCATTGGGAGTGCAACGGAAGCAAGGGGAACGAATTTATAGTTCTCTATCTCTCTGAGTAATATTCACCATCTCGTGCAAAATCATATTGCCATGAATAAATGTGAGCACATAAATCTTCCAAGGCCAATAAAACGGCCTCATATATCGCTTCCGTAAACTACAGTCACATATATGACCATAAAAGATCTATCGGCAGAACTTTCTATACTCTCAGGTGCAATGTGTTGAACGATTGATTCCCTTCTCGTTGAACCTACCCTATATGCATATTGGAATCCGGATTGATCGTATTAGGTTGACTAGAACTTGATGATGTTGGATACAAGCGAATATTCTTTAACTATAGCACTAATACAGTTTATTTTCAGGGAAATTATGGCAAATGCATTCAGTACTAGTAATTTTAGCTAGATATATACTAAACGCTTGAACACTTTGCAAAACCTGCCGTCACAATTCATCCCTAAGGCAATTCCGTATCAAGATGAAGACTATGGACAGATGGACACAGGGAAGAAAACAACATCGTGCGATCTCACACAGCCAGAAGGATAGAGGTACAAACTACAAAGTATAATGCAAGAGTAATATGTCTAATGTGATGACACCAACCATACAAGGTCAAGAACAATTATAGTACCACACGAGAGACGACATTTAAGTCGCTTAGCCACATTTCTATTAACAGTTGGAGAGTGCTAACCAAGTCTTGTCAGTTAGCATCATATGCAAGAGTCCTTCGTCCCGGTTGTTAGACCTTTCCTACATCAAGATCGTACAACAACACAGGAGAACATAGACGCAGAAAGTGACTAGTCGCTAAACTAGATGACTGAATCAAGGAAAAGATAGAAAGAAACTTCACTTGAAAGACAGACTAACATGGGTATTGTCATCAACTCATGAGCCAAGCAACTGCCACGCGATATGATTGATCAGACAAGAGACAGACCTATGAATAACAGAATCAGAGTCATTGCTATTCCCATAAGGTTGACAACATATGAAACCAAGATCCAAGTCACATTCCAGAGTTGCCTCGTGGCTTGTTTTGCTTTCGATCACTCCTTGAAATACGCATAGCCCTGTTCGCGAATGTGATAGAGATACTCGAAATACATGGCCTGGAGGTCCAATCGGCACCCCATTCCAGCGCAGATGGAGAACAAAGGATAGACTTATGCATGTCTTAGTTCGCGGGTTATTGGATGTCTCTAGCAGATTGGAGGAACGGCCAATATAAAAGCCACTCGCATCCTTAGCCCGATTAACCCGGGATCGTCACGGCGAGGACAGTTATCGGCATGCAAAAAGTATCAGCCATCTGTATGAATGCACATGGCGACCTGCTGGAGGAGTACTCATAGTAATATTTTGCGGCTTACAAAACGCGAGCCACGTTGAGGCCGGAGGAAGAGGCTAGACCTTAACCAACCTCGTGATTGGATGTAATCAGCCTTGCGACGAATGACAAACAAAGAACCACAACAGATAGTATAAAGACGAATTCTAATATGATGTCATCGGATGTCCCAGCTTGCTTGGTGTGTATATGTTCTCTGTGAAGTGACATCTAGCGTCATCCTTGACATGTTAGTATGGATCACGTTCATATCACAAGCTGAAGAAACCGGGATAGGCCGAGAAGCTGAGGCTCTCCGCTTTGCTGGAATTGAAAGGAAACAACCGTGCCTGGGGATTTGACTCAGCTGTTTCAAGAAGTGATAGTTTACCGAATCTAGCGAGGCGAGCCGCTGGCGGCCTCGTCTCAGGAGGCACTCCTATCATTAGCCTTGGCTTAAGGGTAACGGTAGAGCCGGATGGATCTTTGTTGTGAAATGCAAATTACGCTACCTGTCTCTCAAATGTTTCTCGAAGGGACACTCGTTTCGTTTCAGGCAGAGTCAGCTACCGACTGAACTGGGCTATAAACATCAGGTCAGGCAGGGAGACGCCCGCCAATACCAACAAGACAACGCTTGCTTGGACCCGTATCCAAGAGCGGTAGGGCGGAAGCAACCTGGACGGTGGTGGTGATGGTGGAGGCATGTAGGTGAAAGCCGCTTACACGGACGATCTGATAGGAGAAATCGTAATGAGACGATGCAGTTTCCACAACCTGGGAAAACATCTGAATCAGTTTTGGTCATCCGGGTCCATAAGAAGATGGATAGAGATTAAATGAGCTCGTAGAGACTCTTGGCAACGAAACCATCACGATGAACCAAGCCAAACCTTGCCTAAGCTGGCCAAGAAGAAGCGGTAGAAACAAACGGAGCGGATGCTCGGGAAAGAATCGAATCATTGAAGTTGAGATCGCGTCAAACAACGCGATCACCAAAAATGGCAGCTGTTCATTTGAGATGCAGGGGAGGGCCTGTTAAATTGCGGCCATATTAGGCCTCGGACATCCCAATCTGGTGAGACCCTGGACCACTATTTCGTATTTCTGGAGCTGGAAATAATTAGTCCATGATCAACCTCTGCTTTGATGAAGCCAGAAGAAGCTAAAGATGCTGGCTGCTTCAGGTGAATGGTGGGAGAATTTCAGTCAGTCTATCGATTCTATCCGCAGACGGTGGACGGAGTTGAAGAGAACTGTCTCTTATGCAAAGTGGCTGAGCATTTCACAACAGGGCGTAAAGAAGGTTCACGGATCCAATCTCCGCCCATCATGCAATAGATAGCAGAATACGGATATGAACAGCACAGATGCAACTCTAGATAACTTTGTTGGCGCCTATTCTATGTATAGGCATAGGTATGTAGAGCACCAAAGGTTTGTGGGGATAGAGCAAGACCAACAGCCGAGAAGTAGGCCGACACGGGACGAGGTGGGAAATACGACGGTAACATTGAAAGACAGGAGTTAGATAACTAGATACGGATAGATCAGAGTCAAATGGCCTCTAAGTTAAATTGAAGAGGCCGATCTTATGCATATATGTTAGTTGTTAACGGGGTGGATAACCAGGACACTCAGGCGAGAGAGGTGCCATGGAGATAAACAACATGATGATTGCCCCCTTCAAAGAATGGACGTCAATATGTATCTTTAGCCAAGCATGACAACAAGCATCAAGGAAGGATCTCGGAGTCATCTGTAGATCATCGAAGGAGCCCGTGACCAAGGATCATTTGAAGTTGACAGCCCGAGATGAGAAGGGAGTTTATTATTGACAGACCAGACCAGGCCAACCCTAAATTGAACGGATCTTTGCATATCACAACCACAACACGAGAAAACCATGTGTGGAAGCACACTAGGAATCAGTTCAGTAGAGATTTGCGCGTGAGACATTTAATACCAAGAATTATTAGTAAACCGACGCGCAATCTCGGACGCTCAACCAACCGAACCGCAGCATTTTTTCTGTCTGTAGATTCATTACATTTCCCAGCGCCCACGTGGAGCTGTGGAATTCGCTGCTGCACAGAATAACTCGCTGCGAACCAACCAGCACAAGCTCATCGGCATCATCAACTCAATCGAGGTGATGGCGGACGTTGTCTGACCCTTACTCATAGGGCCCCGGTCAAGCCACAGTCACAACCTACCTATTGTCAAGTTATTTCGCTTGGACACGGAGAATCTCGAGTCAAAGATATGGCTTGCAAGACCGGTTGATTGTATCCGATATATTATCATCATTCAGCCGGACCAAGCCAAACCTAAATAATACTTTCTTTTTTGTATGAAATCGCTCATGTTGATACAAGGGACAGTCTGGGCACAGAATGACGGAGCCCTGGATGTCGACCAGGCCTGCCAGGTACATTACCGACAATAATGAGTCTCCAGTCTGACATTGCATGCCACGGAATGGTAGGGAACAGGGTCGTGATGATTAAAGGCTTAAGCCCCCCAGGTCCAAGTGGCGCTGCCGAGACAAAGCTAGCCGTTGCTAAGACTTTGCTCGAGCGGGTCTCTCTGGCTGGTCTTCAAGTGCAATTGGGCTTCTCCCCTGTCATCAAAGTCAAGTCGGCTCCATCACAAGTCGGTTCCTGGATCGCGGCGCTATCCATGCCACGGGGTGGCCCTCTTTTCGGGCCCTGACTATCAGTAGGGGAACAGGCAGACAGGGAGCGCACCAAGGTGTCGCTGGCCGGGAGGCTGCTGATTGCGGTTAGCAGTCGATACACGATCATCCGTTGATCGGTACCTTGCTCTCGATGGTGACCACACATGCTGAGAGGGTATTGTAGGGAACACAAGCTTGTATCCTCTCGTGCTTTCACTCGCGCGTGAAACCTCTCTGGGTGGCTGCATCACCTCTTCCACGCGCTGTCGTTCACCATCCAGAGTTTTTCGTTGGTTAACAGAAGCCACGGTTAAATATTGTAGAACACCAGCCACGAATAAGACACATGAGCCGGGTTGGACAAGACTGTCCCTGTTCGTGATTAAGCAGTTATGAACTGCCGATGATAACGACAAGGCGTGTAGGTTAAGTCATAAGCGAGATCATCTTTGAATGCATTGAATCTATCACTACCGTCACATCGGCCCCTTTGAATATTTTCGGCACGAGAGCCACCTGTTGATTGCGGAATTGGGTTGTGAATTGGGATTTTACTTTGGAGTTTGTACACGGGGAAGCTTTCCTGTCAGATTCTTCGTTCAACTCGGAACGTCTCCCGTGTGAACGAAAGGGAGAAGCAAAAAGACTGGAGATGTAAAACGTGCACACGCAAGCTTTCGTAATACTCGTAATGCAGATGAATACGATGAGCATCTTGTACGTGTCAGCTTCTGAGGTCGTCAATATTTGTACTGAGCTAGGCCATAGTTGTCTGAAAAACCCCAACTTGTCCAATGAAAACTCTCAAATGCGCCGCTACCCCTTACAGCCCAGGGCTCCATCAAGCTTTGCACTGGTCTTGTCTCCAAACTCACACAGCTCTGCATAATCTGCACAACTCATCACTTCCATCACTGCATAATGATTAGCATTCCACATGCTTTGAACTGGCTGGCTCCCCGGCAGAGGAGAGACACCAGTGTTTGGGACTCGACGCTACCACATGGTCCGTCGATTTCCACCAACGACGCCGCTGTAGTATGGCCTGCGCAGGGCAAATCATGTCACTGAGTGTTTACTTTCTGCTTCACCATTGCCCTTCAGCATACCAGTTCTCCAACGTACAACATATGGGACCACACTATTGTTGAGGAGAGGAGCACCGATTCGTACTCTATAGGTAGCTTATCTCGTTATTGCTGACAGCAGCAGCCAGAATGAACTGAGTCAACTGTGCCATGCCCAGGCATTGATACCATTCTCTCTTCGATGGTGTGCCGCTGCAACAAAGCAATCTCAGCCACACCCTGGCTCTTCGTCACGGACTCAAAACCCCCTACAGGCACAGGCTGCACACCCACCAAGCTCCGTTCTGTTAGGTGCGCAATTTCAGGTTGGCGGTTGTGCTGGCCTTACTTGCCGCTAGGCAACCCGCTATCGCAAGTAGCGTGGCTTGTTGTGCATTGGCAGTCCGAGGCTTGAAGGGGTTCGAGCAGTCTTTGGGGCCTCTGACCGAAGCCGTCAGGAACTTTCAACGGGTGCGATCAACGGTGGGCGTTTGCGAATGCAGCCTCCTTGGAGAATACGGTTGGTTGGCTTTACTGTAGCTCCCGAAAGATTCCAACAATAGCAGACGGAGGCGGAAGCATTCCCAGAGGTGACGCTGCATTTTCTCAACTGAGCCATTCTGCGTCTTGCTGCTAAGAGAATACCTTGTACCAACTGTCTGGTACATTTCGTGTACAGCAGATTGGCAGCTGATCCCTTGTACTGTTTGCTCAGCCTTTGAGTACCCGCCCAAGGTCAAGAAGGGTTGGTGTGGATGGTGTCCTCTCCTTTGTTCGTCTCTCCTGGTCCAGGTCCAGGTCCACCTGAAATGGCAGTACGGAGCACGAAGCCGTGCTGGTCGCCCTGACTCTGGTTCAGGTTCATTCTCAACGCTCAGTCAACGATCCGGGTACTAAAAAAAAGACTGGTAGTGGAGGTTTGAGGTGTTGCACGAAGGGACGAGTGCCCGCTCACTATCCATGTTGAGTTAGGTGCATTTCAGTCCCAGTCCAGTTCAGAGGACATCTGCATCTGCACTCAGTGGCTCACTGACTGACTGATCCTCTCTCATCCACATGGACGGTGGACCCATGCTCGGTGCTTGGTGTTGATGCTGGTGGTCCTGGGTCACACCCCCTTGATCCATGTCCCCTTGTCCCTGTCGTGTTTCCATGCCCTTCCCATCTCCCCATTCGCCTTCATTCCTTCCTTTCCTTCCATTGCCTGCTTGGTTACTGACTGTACTTGCTTGCTCACTCGCTCGTTGGCCCTGTCGCTGTCCCTTCTTTTCTCCAGCCTTTTCTTACATCCAGTACTTACATACCTTAACTCTCCTTCCCCTTCCCTCGTTTTCTCTCCACACCGACCTCACCTCCAATCGACAAGCATCAAAGGCGTCGTCGACCGTCACTCTCGATTCTCGACAGCGCGTCTGCGTCTGCAAGCCGATCCCTCGCGAGACCCGTTTACGACTTTGACTCCCTCACACTCCTTTCACTTACCCCGAACGGAGTCTGGCTGCCAGTAGGACCTCTGGAGGTTCTAGCGATCTAATCAGCAAATGTCGACGTAACGATTGATTTAATAATATCCCTCGCCAAACCGACAATCTGCCAAGACTACGATACCTGAAGGAAGAATCCCGTAACGGATCCTAATCTGAACGACACGCGTCTGTTTTGAATCACATTTGACGATATTTCGTCAGTCACTCTTTTGAATTGATTTTGGAATCGCATATACATACGCTCTACGCAAACTATATGTGAGTTGGACTTTCATTCCGTGTTGTATGGCTGTGGTATTCCGAGTTTCGACATCTGTGCGAAGGAATAAATGTGGTGAAGAAGAGGGTGGATATCGGATTACACAACAGATCATGGCTCGGAACGACGACTAATGCGATGAAACAGATTACACTCGTTGACCTAATAGTCAAGTACATTCGCTGAAACTTATTCCTGACAGTGAGTCTGGTGACATAGAGACCGAAGGCTTCAATCTGACAATAGGTTCAGCATACTCATCATCCACCCAATCCAATCCTCAACACTGTAAATATTCAGTCTCAACCACCAAACAGTATCAACAATGCACGCAAGGAACTTCATTGTTGCCCTGGCTCTGGCCTCATCCTCTGTTGTCGAAGCAAACCGACCGCGCATGTACATCCCTCGACAAGTCAAGCGAGAAATCGAGAACAATGCCCCAGAGAACCAACCAGCTCCTGTGATAGAAAAGCGGGAGCCTGCTGATTCATTCATCAAGAGCCTCATCGACAAGAACAGCCGAAAACAAGCGAGCCAGGAGGATGGCGTTAACTTTGACCCAACACTACCTCTGGGCTTCAAAAAGTCTGGACCTAGTGCCAGCGCACCTGCTCTCATCATTCAGCCAACAACAAGCGAGGCCCTCCTCGAGACTACCGAACCTGCTGCCTCAACCGACGCTCCCACAGAAGCCGATACTGGCATTCTCTTAGCCCCCAGTGGTATCGTCACATCAAAGACAGCGGCCCAGCCCGCTGAGCCCGCCAAGACGACAGCTGCTACGGTCAAGGAACCTTCGACCGAGGCACCGAAGAAGGAGGAGACGAAGCCTGCCGCCACTGAGAAGCCTAAGGAGGAGACAAAGCCCGCAGCTACCACAGCGCCTGCTGTCGAGCAATCTTCATCTGTCAAGACTCCTGAAAAGAAGCCAGTTGTCGAGACTAAGACCGAGGCGCCTGTCCCCGTTGAGACCGTGACCGAGCCCGCTGTTGTTGAAACCAAGACCGAGAAACCAGTGGAGTCCAAGACCGAGAAGGCCAGTGCTACCAAGGGCCTTCTCGACCCGGTCGAAAGCATCTTGACATCCGTGCTCCCTGTTGCTTCCGACCCTAAGAAGGAGACCAAGCCTGCCGCTGTTGAGACCAAGACCGAGGAGCCAGCAGTTGAAACAACTGAGAAGCCCAAGACTGAGCCTGAAGAGACTAAGCCTGCCGCGGTTCCAACCACCAAGGAAGGACTGCTGGACCCTGTTGAAAGCATTGTCTCTTCGGTTGTTGCCGATCCTGCCGACTCCAAGACCACGGAGCCTAAGCCAGTCAACACCGAGACCAAGAAGGCTGATCCAGCCAAGACGGACAGCGAGAAGGAGACTCAGCCAGCTCCCGCCGAGACCGAGACTGCTAAGCCCGCTGAACCGGAAACTACAAGCCCAGCTGTGGAGAAGCCTGCTGCCACTACCAAGGGCCTTCTCGATCCTGTCGAGACTTTGTTGTCTTCGGTTCTTGCTGAGCCCGCCGATAACAAGACCAAGGACCCTACCCCTGACCAGACTGAGTCTATCTCTGAACCCGAAGAGACCGGAACACCCACCAAGGAGCCCCAGCGTGACGCCTCTAAGCCTCAAACTGATGGTCAGACTCTCCCAACCTTCAGCCCTCCGGCTGACGAGACCACCGCTGCCCCTAATACTGGTGAGACTTCCAAGGATGGTATTTTGGATCCCGTTGAGACTCTCCTCAGCTCCGTCTTGCCCAACCAGCCTGATGTCAAGACCACATCTCCTGAGGAATCTTCAGCTCCTGTGGACAGCAAGCCCACCTCTGCTGCCCCCAATGGTTCTGAACAGACTGTTTCCGCTGCTCCTTCAACCGAGCCTGAGACTACTGGCCCTGCTGAGATCATCCCTACCAGCATTCTGCCTGATCCTACTGATATCCTTCCTGTTCCTACTGACATCACATCTGCTGTTCCTGAGGCCTCAAGCCCTGTCACTGTTTCGCCTGTGATTCCTACAACTGTTTCTCCCCCTGAAAAGTCCGAAAGCGGTTCCCCGGATCTGACTTCATTCATTGATCCCAACACCAAGTTTCCCCAAACTGGCAGTGTTGCACCTACTGATGCTCCTAACACAACTGTCCCTGAGGTGACATCTGGTATAGATGTTACGCCTGAGCCCACCAGTGAGCCTATCAAAGGAACTGAGACTATTCCTAGCGTTACGGGCGAGCCTCAGACCACTGGCGCCCCCGAGCCTACCAGTGCCAACACTGAGGAGCCAACAAACATCACCCAAACTGCTATCCCCACTGGAGGCGCCACCAACGAGCCCTCAGGAAACACCACAGCGCCTGCTACTGAGCCCGCCACTGAACCAGCTACCGAGCCTGCCACCAAGCCTGTTGACACAGCTTCTGGCTCTGTTCCTACTGGCAGCCCTGCCACCGAGACGGATGCAGAGACCAACGGCACTGCCACCGCTGAACCTACCAAGCCTGCTACAGGCGTTGAGACTCAAAGCGCTCCTGCTTCTGAAGGCGAGCAGACCTCTGCCGTTGCGCCCACAGATGAGCAGCCCTCAGTCGCGCCCACTTCGCAACCTCCTGTTGAAACCGAGACCAAGCCTGAGCCCGAGCCTACTACTCTGGTTCCCACAGCTGCTGTTCCTGTTACTAGCATCCGACCTACTGCCACCCTCACCAACACCAACAACTGGCTGCCTACCACCATTGTCTTCGAGCCTACCTCTATCCCTGCCGCGCCTTCGCAGCCAACTGAGACCTCGACTTCCACCGGCCTTCCTGCTAACATTCCCCGTGTTATCCTTCCTAACGACCCCAACAAGCCTATCCCTGAAGGCTCTGTTCCCATCCAGCTGGGTTTCTTGTTCCCTTTCAACTACAAGTTCCTGGCTCGCAACACCGTCGCAGCTGCTCAGCTTTTCAAGTACCTCCCCAAGGGTCTTGCTGATGCTGGTGGCTTCTCCAAGGACCGCATTCTCGTTAGCAAGATTGTCCCTCTTGACACACAGTCCCAGTGGGGATACATCACTGCTCTCGCCAAGATCCATTATCCCGAGAACATGATCGACAGTCTCCAGGCTGATCTCATTACCCCCAACTCCCCATTGTACAACAATGATCTTGAGATCGTCCGTAACCTGACGTCCGTCATCAACACCAAGATCGACATCTTTGGTGACTCGGACACCGACAACAACACAGACAATGGCAACTCGGATGATGGCAACAGTAACAACGGCGATGTCTTTGGTAACAGTGGCGAGGGTGACAAGTCTGCCAAGCAGAAGGCCACCACTGCTGGTATTGCTGTAGGTGCCGTTGGTCTCAGTGTCATGTACGGTGCTGCCATGTTCTTGGTCGCCCGACGATACAAGCGCAAGAAGCAACTGGGCCACCGCCGTGCTAGTTCCATTGGCAGCAGCCAGCGTTCTTCTGAGATGCAGTACACTGGTAACGGCAGCCCTGCTCTTATGGGAGGTGCTTTGATGAGCCGTGACTTCTCAGCATATGGCGCAACACATGCTGAGCAAGGCCAGGTCCGTCCTGGCGGCCGTGACAGCCATGGCAGTGGGCGCAGCGGCATGGGCAACTCTGCACGAACAGCGTATATCTCTGCGCCTGTTGCTGCTGAGAACTCTCTTGGATGGAACTGATCCAAATCACACCCAGACGGCTGATCGCCCTAAAACCATACACCAAAAAAAACTATACCTTTTCACCAGTGCACCATTTTTCTCTTTTTTTTATTTTAAACACTTCGATACCCTTCAGGTGGATTGTGATGACTACTCCTACCACTACGACGCGGTGATCAGCTAGTCACTACGGAAATCGCTCAACATGAGCAATCCCAACTCGAAATGTTTCCTTTCACCATGCGCTTTCTTCATCATGTTGAGACGACGATGCGGCATGTGCCTTGCTCTTCATTATAGACTTACAGGTCGGCTGCCCCGGCCCTGCATCATTCCCCCCTCACGCCTAACGCCTCCGAAGGGGTAGAGCCCCCACGTCCCTTTTACTTATTCGTTCGGCTCCATCCTGGCGACCTGGCCAATCTTTTTTTAATGCTCTTGACCTTTCTTTTCTCTTGTCATTGTTTATTGTATCTTGTCGTGGAGGAATTGAGTTGTCCATGTGTAAGAGGAGGGACGGCGAGGCAAGGAATAACGGGGAGAAGGTGAAAAGCTTGGCTATTTAGACAGGCGTTTCGGGACGGGACAGTAGACAATGAGAGCAGGTTCTGGATGATAGGATACATGTCAATTTGTATATAACAGGACTATTTTCGTTGTGTTTGGTCCATGACTTGTATGCCTTTTTATCATTTCTGAGGAGAGCGATGGGAAGCGGCGGTGTTGTTCAGACTTTTCAAAACGGTAGAAACCAAAGAAATCCAATCAAAGAAAGAAATGAATACTCGTGAATGTTCTCTGTCTTGCCAGTCTCATACAATTGTTCGGATTGATCTCCAAACATTGACTAGTCAATCTGTCCCCGTCTTACAGTAGCTTCAGCTCTCTCGATTAAACCTGACAATCATCTACTGTATGATCTTGCGTGCATATTTAGGCCATGGCACTACCCGTGATGCTCGTGATACCCCTTTGGCGTGTAGCTTGCCAGGTTTGGTGCGTTGAGAGGTTACATCGCTGTCTAGATAAGGCTGATATGCCGAGTCTATTGGGCGCGGATTGCTCGGACGAGATGGTCTGCATGCTGATCACGGCCATTTTTACGTGATCTCTGTCTAATGGAATGATCCTTGGCTGAGCTATACCTGGTGACGTACAACTTTATCGCTAATAGACTTTTCATGTGTAAATGAGCGTCTTTCGACGGAGCTTCTAAGACATTTGCAGCGGGCTTCCCGCATGTGGCGATTGACTTGTCGAAAGAGTAATTTCCCCTTGCATTAAACCCTGACGGTCGGCCACGCTACGGCGACGGCGCCAACGGTGCGGCGCTCGGGGACTGGGGGCCATGGACAGGGGTTGGTTAGACTCGATACTCAGTTTTGGGACTTAGGAGCATTGCCTTGTCTTGTCTCTTCTTGGATTCAGGTTGATTATCAAGATGAGTCCAGACTCACCATATGCAAACCTTGCATCTCGCATGATATATAATATTCCCTGTCGAGGGCCTTTGTCTGCCTGGCTGCTTCTTGACCTTGCGTAGACAGACTACGGAGATTTTTGCTCCCTCTTGTTCCTCTCGTCTCCTTTTGCTAACTTGATGAATACTAGCAACCTATTGCGTTCATCCGGAGTTCAGGGGTCGTTTTGAAGATTTTGACGCGTGGCGTCGTAAACTATCGAAAAAGTTATTAATGGCAAAAGAAAGGTAAGTGGGAGAAAAAGATAACATAGTTAGATTGGACTCTTGGAGTTAAGACAAAGCCAAGCGCCGGAGACAGTTGCATCTAAGAGTTCTAGACAAGAAGCGAAGCTTGGCTACTCCGGCTTCTCCTCTATGAGCCTGGGGGGCATTGAGCTAAAATAAGAAGAGGAGAAACCAGACCAGTCTAGGTTTCGATGGATGATTTACTTTCACGATGCTAGCTCAGCGAGTCTGCAGGTACCGTAGTTAGATCAGGTAACGACGCGGTTATAACGGTGGACCAAAAGTTTGATGGCGTAAGCCTTGGACGGTTGATTCAGTTGACGATGAAGATGCCGAGCTGGACTGAACTGAAGAGAACGATCAGATCAGATCAGGCTATCAGTGAGCGTCAGCTTGTCTAGTACTAGTTTGGTTCTATCCTGCTAGAGTCGCATTGCACTGCTCCTCTTGCGGATGGCATGTAAGCTCTTGCACACAGATGGTGGAGGTGAGGGGCACTTTTCAGGGGTTGAGAGCAGTTTATGGACGAGGATTTGGAGACTATCGACCCAATATAGCACCAGAATGCGACGCCTAAGTTGAATATGTAAATGCATTATTTGTTGGCGTGAAGGTTGTGACTGCGACTGTGACTTTATGAGGGGAGAGTACCTACCTACCTAGTAGTATTTGTAGGTCGAAAGGATCTAGAGTGGCGTGGCGCGGCAACAACGAGCCGATTTAGAGTGACTGACTGACGTTTGCTCTTTCCTTTCCTCTGATATCTTGATGTATTCCTAATTCCTTCCTTTCTTACCTTGTCCATTACCTTAGAACCTTACCTAATGTACCTTCCCTACCTTAGGTTCTCTCGATTACTATCTACTCACGCTCGTTGCATACTGTTGTTCGGCTCTACAGTTAATCATCACCAACTACTACTAATCACTGATTAACCTCACATCTTGAGGTTCCCCATATGGATCATGTCTTGAGGCTTCTCGCCTAACTTAGCCTCTCTGACTCTCCCCTTCTCTTAATAGGTCTTCAGTCACTGCAGTGACAAAATATGGCTGTACCATGGAATTCCATGGGTATGCCACCATCTGACGCCGATCACGACAAGATCGTTGTTGGTCCCTACGACGACTCTAGATATACAGCATCATCATCAGGCCTTAGTTATATCCGACATCCTTCCTCACAGCCTACCAACTCTACAGCCCGTCTAATTCCTCAACCTCTTCTCTCCCCACCCATCGCAAGGGTATCACCTGGTCCAAGGAGCCCTTCAAGTCCGCGCAGTCCGGCCAGTTTCCAATCTCTCAACAGTCCCTCGAGCCCTGGCTTTCCTCTCAGTCCATTCTACCCGCCGAGTCCAGGTCCATTACAGAGGGGGCAATTCCCTAATTCTCCTACCAGCGATGGCTTCAGCTCGCCGCGCATGTCTGGCGCAACAGCTGCCACGGACCCTCGACTATCGACTAAGGCATCGAATATGATGGAAACAGTTCTCGAGACACCTTACTTTGACACGCCGCCTCATACACCTGGATCGTGGGGCGATGCAAGCCGTGGAACCGATAATCTCGATGCTACAGAGGTCCCCCTCAACAATGGCTGGAGACCTTGGTGGTTGCGACGAAGAGTAATCAGCATATTCATTGGCGCGTCCATAATGCTGGCTGTAATTGGCGAGGTAGTGATGTGGTGGCTTTCCAATAATGAAGTTGACAGCAGCCTCAAGGGTCTGTGGACTTTTGGACCCGTTGTTGGTGAGTGATCGTCAGGGTCCTTACTCTGTGTGGTTGGGATCTTCATCCGTCTAAGTGCTCACGTATACCAAGTTGTTTCTATCATGGCCATCCTATGGGCACGAGTCGAAGCTCAAGCATTGCTTTATATGCCATGGATTGTTCTCGATCGCCGACCAACGACTGTTGACGAAACTCGCCGCAAGCAAGCTCACCGAACTATTCTGCTCGACTATCCTAGCCTTGGGAGCCTTCAAGCATTAACTAAAGCATTCCGAAACCGCCACCATCTCGTCGTTGCATCTATCGTGATCAAGATTCTCCTGCGTGCTCAGATCGTTCTTTCTACTGCCGTCTTTCACGCCGAAATTTATGTCGACAGCACTACCAGACTCCGAGCCAGGCTTGGCATCCTTCATGCTATGGTTGGCGTATTCCTCATCATCTCTGGTGTACTTCTTCCTATGCTGTATCATGCACCATCGCCTCGAGGTATTGCGCCTAGAGACCCTACTTCTCCCGCCGGAACTGCGGCGCTTCTCACAAGTAGCCAGCAGTTTCTCTCACGACTATCCGGGACTGGTCATGCAGATATGAATGCTGTTGCTGGTAGGTTGGCAGGCTCATGGTATACGACAGAACTCACACAACCCGGGCGTCGACCCGAGGAAATGTTTCAGCTGAGACAACATGGTGGAGGAAGTGGTGCCCTCGGCATGAACCCTTCCAACCGACCTGAGGAGGCCACGGGTACATATCAGCCATGGACACAAGTCACCCGAACCAAGCTCATCAGTATTGCTACTTCAGTTGCGTTGATTGTTGGAATCTGTGTCATTTATAACTTGAAAGGTAATGAAAATGGCCTAGAGGTCGATGATAGTATATTCGTCGTTTGGACCTGTCTACCAACCATAATTTTTGCAGCTCTTGCTGTCTTCTGGAGCCGAATCGATATTGATAACCGACGCCTGGCCCCGTTCTTGAAGCTCACCAACTCGAAATGCCGATTTCAGGAGTCGTTGGGGCTGACGTACATGAACGAGTTTGGTCTGCATACAGCTGGAAAGGCCATGAAGAACCAAGATTGGGCCGTTTTCCTTGCCAAGTGCACCTCGATGCTTGGCTGGTTGATGCCAATCTTTACTGCGGGACTGTTTGCTGTTTCTCAGATGGCACAAAGCGCCAACCTTGAGCTTCGACCAGAGTCGCAGTTTGTATCGACAACGAAATCACTGAGCACTGCCATCGATAGCGATACAATTGAGAATGTGCTCCTAAGGGAAACTCCCAAATACCCGAGATGGACATGGGAGGATGTCGCTCTTCCAGCGGTTTCGCTTGTCGATCACCCAAGCGAGTGGCCACTTCCAAACACGGAGCTTGTGGCCAAGGTCCCAAGTCTAAGGGGCAAGCTCACCTGTGAGATGATATCTCTTTATGGAGGTGAGGGTGTGGGTTGGCAATGTGTACCATTGGGAGGATCCACGAAGCAACCCATCTGCGGATCTGATCAATCTCGAACTGCACTTGTTGCATCTTCATGCTCACAACTCTCTTCCAAATACTCACTCAAGTATATTTGGGGTAGCTGTTCAGATGACGGTATGATCTCTGTCATGATGTGCAATCAATCGGTTGTTGAGGTTGATGTCTTGACAACATTCCGCACTGAGGACCTGTCCATCAACTCCAATGCCATTCCGATTGTGAATGCATCGAGTGAGGCGCCTTCGGGTGTGACGGCGGATATCACAAGTGTTTATGAAGCGCTCGGTAGCGTTGGTGCTGATAACAAAACCATGAACGGACTCGATGCATTCTTTCGTACTTTGGTGCTCTCAAGATTACAGACAACTCTGGAGCGTATTGCGATGCCCGAGAGACAGAATTCAGTTTCGCAAGCGATCCGCCAACTGCATGGGATCCTCGCTGCACAGGCCATCAATAGTGACTTGATACGACGGCCCTTGTCATCTAAGCTCCGTGCTCGTGATGATTCTCCAACCGATATTCCAGCCTCGGTTGACTACGTTCTCCCGCGTCTGATGCAGGGAAGTGTGCAAAGCTTCGTCCTCATCGGGTTACTAGGCTTTACGCTCGCATTCGGACTCCTTTCGCTCCGTACGGCATCTCGTGGGACTCTGAGCAAGAGCCCTGGTAGTATTGCCGCTCAAGCAAGTCTTCTTGCAGACTCAACATTGTGGTGGCGCTTACCAGACGGAGCAGAATGGATGGAAGATGACGATTTAGCGCGATGCCTTCGTCGAAGGACGTTCCATCTTGGATGGAGTAAGGGGGCCGCGGGAACCCGAAGCTACGGTATCGGGATCGTGCAGGACGAAGGAAAAGCAGCGAGACCACCAATGGTCTCGCAAACAAGTGCTGATACGAGCGCGGGGTTGGTTCCTGGGCGATACATCAGTATGGCGCCTGGGGTATACTCTTACGGGGATGTTGCGACATATGAAAAGTCGTGAAAGTGATACCCTCGGCATGGATCTTGAATTATACTATAGGTAGTCTTGGTGGATTTCGGAATGCATGGTGTTGGGAGGAAGCGATTGGTTGGGAATTATGAACTTGTTGGTATATCTAGGTACTAAGTTACACTGCAATTATACTGTGCTGTACTGTACATGGACTTGTCATGTTGTGAATATACGAGGTCAAGCAAGGCTCGGAAACGTCTTGGCAAGTAGTGATGGAGTATTCGTGCATGTGTTGAAAAATAAGCCTATTTGAGTAACCAGAAACTGGGGAATTGTGGAGAATCTGCCCAGCCCCAGCTTCAGCCATGGATTTATCAAAGCAAGTTTGAAGCGTCTTGAAATTGATGAGTCTTTTCTTTAACACTCGTTTACATAGTAACTCCTTGACGATGCTAATCTCAGCTTAAGAAGTATTCTGTGACCTTGAGATTCGTGTTTGTTTTCCTCTGTCTACCTCTTTCTTTTCATCTTCATATCGCAATTTAATACGTAACTCAACATATCATGGCGTTTACATTACACTCACATTCTGGCGAGTTCTGCCCTGGCCATGCCAAAGACCAACTCGAAGATATCGTCAAACATGCCATCTCCGTTGGTTACAAGACCATTGGCTTCACAGAGCACATGCCTCGCTATGATCTACGCGATCTCTATCCCGAAGAGGTTCGTGCCATCATGTAGCTTATCAGTCATACAGTGTCTGACATATCACAGCTCGATAACCCTCAAGCTGCTCTAGAAGCTCTCCCTCCTCGTCATGAAGCATATCTCGTGGAAGCTCAGCGTCTTCAGCGCGAGTATGCCTCACAGATTCACATTCTCATTGGCTTCGAGGCTGAGTTCATCCGCCCAAACTGCGCGGCACACGTTCGCAAACTCGCTGAGCATCCCATTGTTGATTACTTCATCGGCTCGGTGCATTACGTCCACAGCACTCCCATTGACTACAACAAGGAGATGTTTGCCACAGCTCGTGAAGCAAGCAGTCGCAAGACTGAAGAGTCGCTCTATGAGGATTACTACGATCTTCAGTACGACATGCTCAAGGAGTTGCGCCCGCGCGTTGTAGGACACTTTGATCTCGTGCGGTTGATGAGTGAAGATCCAGCCCGGGATGTTCGGCAGTGGAAGGGCGTTTGGGACCGCATTCTGCGAAATCTGGCTCTTGCGAGGGAGCAGGATGGATGGCTTGAGGTTAACAGCGCGGGACTGAGAAAGGGACTCGCTGAACCTTATCCTGGTAGGATAATTGCCGAGGTAAGTTGGCAGCACCATCTCATTATGTGGGATATACCCGAGTAAAAGCTAACTAGTCACAGGAATGGATTAAGTTGGGAGGCAAGTTCACTTTCTGCGATGACAGTCACGGCATTGCACAGGTAGCCACCAACTATGCCCGAACAGTCACTTATCTCGAGAGTCTGGGCGTCAAGGAGGTCTGGTGTCTCAAGAGGACACCTAACTCTGGCGTGGATGGAACAATGAGAGCTACTGTTGAGGAAGTCAGTGTTCCTCTGAGTGCGTTCCGGGAGCATTTCCCATAAAAGACACATATGGTCGGGCTATTGGGTTATAATAGAAAGCCATAAAGTCATAGATTAAACAGGGCTAGAACTATAGAGCAAGACAAGAAGAGGTCCGATCCAGAAGGGAGAGGAATAGGGTATCGCGAAGAAGAAGACTGCATCCAGACATGAGAAGGATATGTTGTAAAGCTCTGATAGAAAAAGAAACACAATGGCAACAAAACTCGGGTATCCTCTTGTATCCTACTCCCCAAAGCAAGTGATGTGAAAGATCTAATAGCACTCGCCATACACTAGAAGAACAAATGTCCAACAGAAGTAGCGTCGTCTTTAATGCTGAGGCGTCTCGGGAATTTCCTCGACAGGATTTGGCCGGGTTGGCTCTGGCTGAACACCCTGCTCCGCGGCTTTGGGCTCACTTGGTCCCTGTCCCGGGCGAGGGGCAAATGGGATACCGGAAGTGTATTGGAAAAGATTGCTCTTCTTGGCCGGGCTAGGTGTCGCGGCAGGCGTTTGCTCAGATGGTGTTGGTACGTTAGGTGGAAGCCACTTCAAAGGCTCGCTCTGAGCAACGGGCTCAGGAGCAGGGCCTTCGGGTTGGTAAGGAACAAAGATATCATCTGCATCCGTGCTAGGGTGTACGGAAACAGAGGGGATGGCAGGAGAACTCAGGGGAGGAGACATCAGCTGAGTGACTTGCGCAGAGGATTCAAAAGCGGGTTGCTCCTGTGAGGGAGACATAATTCTGCTCGACGAGGCAGTGGTAGGTGGTGAAGGGATGCGGGCATTGCCCGGTGCAGGTTGAGTAGGAGAGATATCTTGCGTCTCAACGGAAGCACTGACGGAGGTTTGATCGTGGTTAGTGGCTGGTGATGAGTGTTCAGTACTCGAAGATGCTGCGGCAGGCTTGTATGTGATAGAGGATTCTTTGCCCTTGGCCTTCTCAGCTTCAAGGCGAGCTCGCTCTTTGGCTTCCTTCTGAGACTGGGTGATCAGGTTGATACGAATCTTCTTCATACCAGAGGTGATACTGTCAATATCATCGCCACCCGTGCTAGATGCACCGTCCTTCTTCGAAGCCTTGGCTGGCGACTTGGCTTTCTGTGCAGCTGTGGTAGGTCGCGAAGGGCCAGCGGTGGTAGTAGCTTTCTTGGTACCCCGAGGTGCTCTTGGTGCAGGTTCCTTGCGAGGGGCAGTAGAAGTCCTTGCTTTCTTGACTGGAGGATTGGCGCTGGCAACGGATTTCGTAGTCATGGGTGAGTTGGGCACTGTACGAGCGTGTTCCACCACCTCAGGCCGATCTGCTTCGCCTGGTGATACATCTCTTGTGAGGGATGCCGGGATCTCACTAAGACGGCGACTGGTCCTCCTCACTGCCGGTTCACCACTGTTTGTTCTCGAGGGAACACCGCGCGCAGCCGCCTTTGGAGAAGTTAGCCTTGCTTCATCACATGACAGTTTATAACTAACCTTGTCCGAAGAGATGGGAGCAGCACCCATTGTTCTTCTACGGCTTGTCGGCGCCTTTTCAGTGGTAGACTCGGGAGGGGGCGCTGCCTTGGCTCTCCTCTCACGGAGAGACATTCGCGAGGTTGGACGCGAAGAAGAGGCAGCAGGAGGGTTGGGATCAATGCCCATGATTATTGATTGGCGATCTCGTCTCGCCTTGCTTGCCTCTGCATTCAGTTCCTCAGGCTTACAGCTATCGGTTTGACGAGTAAAAGGAATCAGGAGCTTGCTGAGCTCATGGGCTGCAATGGCCCAAGGAACTTCTGGCGGAGGTGGCGATGGAGGCCTGGTCATAGACGCACCCAAGTTGGACAAACTACGTCGCATCTTGATGGGATCTGAGACCTTAGCCGTTGATGCCTGTGTTGGTGAGAAGTAGGTTGGGAGGGTAGCGCTCTGCGGCTTCTTAGCTGGACCATTTGGAACCTCCATCAAAGCCTCGAGCTCATCCAAATGGGATGGCGACCACCATGATGGGTCGTAAGCATGAACAGAGTCCAATGACGGCTTTTGCTCGAAGCTGTACGACATTTCTCCGGAGAGGGATCCAATCTTCTGTCCCATTTCGACACCAAGTCGGCCAACATTGTCTGGCTCTTGAGCGTAAGTCTGATCTCCAGCAAGTCCACTAAGATGGCTTAAGATACCAGAGCACAAAGCTCGATCGCTATAGCCGCCTTCTAGCACGCTGATTACTCGACCTTCAACGTGAAGTCCTTCTTCAGCTGCCAATTTGACGACATCCTGGGCAATACGGGCATAAAATTCTGTCGGCACGTTGACCTTGTGACGCTGCATTCCTGCGCTCTCCCATTCACTGGCATCAAAGCCAGCAGAGAAGAATATGGCAGCCTTTGGGGGCAAGTTTGATTCTCTCAATCGCTCTGCCTGGTTCCTGAGGTAGTTTCTAACCTTGTCCAAGAGCACAATATACCTGGTCTCGTAGAGTTTCCAGAATTCTTCCTCGGACTTCCATGGCTCCAGATGGACATTCCAAACTGTCTGCCCGTGTGCATTGTCGATACAGATACTGGCGCTTCTAACCTTTTCTTCATCGCCCATTTCACACGGATACGAGTTGATGTCGTGCAAGCTGAAATAGCCAATCGAAGACTTCTTCCATGCTGCCGCATTCTTGGCAGCGTTGTTTCCTCGAGAGTTGTGCTGCCATGTAATGGCTTGAGAGCCATCACCATGGTGAAGATCAAAGTCAATGATAGCCGCATGCGTGAGCCCATGGTTCAGAGCTGCATGCATGATACCAACGTGGACATTATTGACCCAACAGAAGCCCGAAGGATAGGAGGCGGAACAATGATGACCTGGAGGTCGCACGCCAACAAAGGCCCGCTGAGGTCCGGGACCAAAAACAGTGTCGATGGCTTCGCAAACAGCTCCCAGAGCACCCTCCATGGCGTTCAGAGACTCTGAGCAAAGGTAGAGATCACCTTCGTGGAACTTGTCAGCTTTCTCAGCCCCTCTGTTCATCTGTGGTCTCTGCAGCTCCTTCCCCCCCATTGCAAGCTTCGATTCGGCTGCATCGCACATCATTTTGAGCTCTTCCATCCATTTTGTCCCATGCACATTTACTACAGCTGGTGACAGAAGAGAGAGTCTACGTTCTGTCTTCTGTATCCGGAATGGAATGCCATGAATGTCCTCAGCCTCTCTCTTTGGGTGAAGTGGATATTCACCCTCAGAATGTCTTCCACCCAAGCGGACATACGCTGCAGATATACCCAGCACAGCTGCCTTTATTCGTTCCGGGCGTTCGACGATAGTACTGAGAGCGGCACGAGAAGTTCGGGGTCGTGAGAAGCGATGTCCATAGACAGCATCGTTTAGCACTACGATCATCTGGGTTGGGCGAGTGGATTTCGCGCCATGATGCGCCTGCAGCTCGTCGCTCAGATTATCATGTGCAATGGAAATCGCAGTTGGTCGAGGTTTCTCCAGCACAGGAGGAGTAGACGATAGAGGCGATTTGGCCTGAGTTGGTGATATGTGATGCACCACGCTGGAACGTCTCGAAGGAGTCGAACCTGGCCCGATACCGTTAGAGGAGCGCAACGAGTTCATAGACGCCTTTCGTAGTAGTGTAGGTGTGTCCCGAGACGCTTCACGGCTCCGGGACGGGCTACGGGACAGAGCCCGAGCATTTGGTGCAGACGACTGCGACGTGCGACGACCCGATGGACGGAAGGGAGAGGCTGGCTCAGAGGAGAGGCGGGACGGAGCTCGGCCGGGCGAAGTAGAGATAGAGAGTTGATTCAGGGACTGCGTCAAGTCGTCATGTTCGGGCTGTCTGAGATTCCGTGCAGAAGACTGCCGCCGAACCGACAGCGATGGGCGGTTTGGCGAAGCCATGAGGCTGAAGGCGACGGATGAGGAATATCGATAAGACGAAATGGTATGAAACAAAGAGTAGCGTAGCGGGGTTGATCACGGCAGTGGAGGTAAATAAGTTACGGTATGGGGCAAAGACGAGGTAAAGTCAGAGCCAACTGGCCCCTTTGGTCGCCTTTGGAATAGCTCCAATTGCAGGTCCTCCAAATCTAAGTAAGGCTTGTGCTTGGGCTTGAACCTTTTTGTGATCGAGATGTGGATGTCGGTAGGTGACGTCTTTGCCCCCTTGTTCAGGGACCAGATCGCGTCTGGAGTAACGCGTTGGGGTCACGTGGTTGAAGCTTATGACGCTGTTGTGTTTTGGACATTACCGCATTAGGCGTGCTAGTAAATAACAGCGAGCTCCATACCTCCAATTGGAGGGGTTCACGACGTTTATAAGAAATAGAGCAGATAACTGAGCGAGATTGTGTTTTGTTATAGCGACATTAAGGAGAAACTTCTCGGGTCTTTCAACCCACAGCAAAGTCTATCGTGAGCGGAATACGTACATACAAACTGACCAGATTGAAGAGACAGGCAGGTATCCGTAGTTACGGTAACAGCTCATCAACCCCTGAATATTTGTCGCACAGGAGAGCAGCAAACTTGTCGAATTCCGACTGCTGTGCGCTCTCTGACTATAAGATCCCACTAAGGGTTATATGACATTATCTCGTCTAGAATAATAATACGATCTATATAATATATAGTGATTCACATATTGCAGATGTCAAAGTTTCATACTCCGTAGTAGCAGCGCGTACCCAGGACTTATATCCGTGTGTACCCCCTAGATTGTTGGTTTCTGTTCTGAAGGCATGTGCTTAGACTGTTGGTTCGGAAGCTCTGAGGGATCAGATAAATTAAAGTCAGCGATAAATTACCTACCAGATCTTGATCGAAGCTAATCAACATGCTTGATTACCAGCTGAATGTCCAACAAACAAAGGGCTGACCATTCATCCCTAATATTTGGAGCCAACGGCCTAATGATACGAGATCAAATGGTTGCCAATGACACAATCTCACAGACACCATTAAATGGATAGCACTTTGCCGTTGTGTCGGCCAAGTCTAGAATCACGGCTGTAGAGATCATGTATGTATGCACTCAAGCCCAAGCCCAGACAGAGTGACATGGATGCGTTGACCCAAGCTCAACTGAGTAACCTGGGCGAGCAAGAAACGAAACGTTGAACTCACCGCTAACAAAGACAGCGAGTTTTCTCCAGTCACGGAAATTCATTTCTTCTTCAATCAAGGTCCCTCGTGTCTCGTGGCCCTCGACAACTGGACCCCTCACATTTAAAATGAACCCCAGCCCCAATCGCCCCATGTTGCCGAGACATTTCTGGCCCACTATCGACGGTCCTGTCTCTTTCGCTAGGCTGACTTTGTTTCCGCTTGGTCGGGCGTTTTGAAGGATGCGCTACTACACACGCTGGGATGAAAGCCGCTGTCTGTCTGTTCTCATCCCAACTTGCAGACGTTCAAACGATATGGAGGACTGAGATGCCGACAACTCCGATTAGGCTTCAATAGATTGAATTGAGAGTGAGTGATATGCTGCAAGCAACCACCTCTGCTCTAAAAATGAGCTCCGAGTATCCATACTACCTCCTTGTTAGTGGTCAGCAACAAAATGAGCTTTAAAATAAACTTCCCGTTATGACTAAATGGTTAAATACATACATAAGGTAGGTAGTTAGTGCCTTGCATCACAAACAGGGCTGAGCGATTTACTAGGTCATGTCTATCCATACCAGCTTTCAGGCCGAGGAATTTCTTTGCTGGATCTATGACATAGGCTGGTATGAAAGCTGAAGGAAGCTTTGAATCTGGATCAAGGCTGACCTTGGAATGCTCTCCTCGGATCAAGCCACTGAGTAGTAGTTCGTACTCATCGATATTTGATGCTAATTATGCAGCCATAATCTGCCCACCGGCAGGGGCGTACACCCTTCAGGCTCTACATCCAACAATGTGCTCACAAAAACGCCAAAAGATGCTGTGCGATGCGGGCCCCTTACACTTCTCTGTTTCTGCGAGGAGACACAGCATTAGCAAATTGATACCCTTGATTTTGCCAAGCCTATGGATTCAACACATTGTTTACGTCTGCCCAGACAATACGAGCGGAAAACGGCATCGCAATCTCTCCCAGACTCTCATCGTCCTGACATTCAACGTCCTTGGGTGGACGAGCTGGGGTCCTTTTGCTGGGGCCACCTGAAGCCCTTGCAAAGCCTTGTCGACTTTATCTGGGCTAGCTCAGAGGACATCTCAACCCGAGTGGCTTTTTCCTCCACTCCTCTTTCGTGAATCGTCCCCAGTTGCAGGGCACCCCTGGTCTGCCTCCAGCGTCCGTCCCGTTGCGACTCTGCGTCTAAGAGGCGACGGACGTTGACCACCAAATTTCTGCGTGCAATTCAGAGAGATCCTGCTAATCACATCTCAGCCGCACCATGGCGCCCTTGCTAATTGGTCGTCTTGGCCCCAGAACACCTGGAGACTCTGCCTCGTGGCTGCGTGAAGCCCGGAGCTAGCTCATCACCCTGTCCGCAAGCTTCCTAGCGTCCTGTGTGTCCAGAGTCTGTGTTTGTCAATGGAGCGAGGCGATGAGCCGACCCTGGAAAGGAAAAGGGAAGCTCTGTTCAGCTCAGGTCGGCGTCGTGAATAAATGCCCGACCGTCGGCCCTCCATCCCCGAGGATTGCTTTTTGAAGGAATTGCTGCTTTTCGCTCATATTCATCTGTAGGAGTGACTGTCTTGCCCTGGACCTGACATCGACCCCTAACATTGTGTCAAGACATTCGACTTTCACCAGTTTCATATCTCGATTATCCAATCCTCACAATGAAGGGTGCTGTTCTCTCCGTCCTGGCCAGCGGCGCCGCTGCTCAGATCACATCGATGCCTTTTGCTGCCCTCGGTTTGGGTCCCCATGTCTTCCAGAACAACGCCATCAACCCTACCGACCCCGAATACTCGACCTGCCAGCAAGCTGTAGGAATTGTCCAGGACTGTGTTTCTTCTGTTGGTGGTCTCGACGCTGCTGCGACTGCTGATCCTTCAGCCCTCGTTGCTTGCGCATGCTGTGATGGAAGCAGTAACGCTGCTCCTCTTTACTCTGTCTGCTCCAACTACCTCGAGGATGAGGCTCCTGAGAACACCTCTCAATACGAAGGTGAGTCTTCCTTCTGGTCATGAGAACAAGGAAATGTGCTAACAAGCTGTTTTAGCTTATGGCACTCTGTACAGCGCTTGCAGATTGAACGCCAAATGTACCGGTGGCTCTGGTGGTTCTGGCGGTTCTGGTGGTTCTGCCAGCGGTAGCCGTCCTACAGCAACTTCAGATGATGAAGATCTCTCCACCATTACTTCCGCTACCAGCCCTGCTGAGCAGACATACGCTGCAGCCTGTTTGTACATGCTCGATATCTTCACTTCATGCACAGCTGAGGATCGCCAGTTTACTGAGCTTCCTCCCAGAGAGCAGGCCGAGTGCTACTGGTAAGTTATTCACTTAAACAGCTGAAAATGACACAGACTAACGTTTTACAAGCTGCCGTGGCTCTGGCTCCCGCCGAACCTGGACCGATGAGCTCGACAAGTATGCTTCCACTTGCGCTGACTGGGCCCGAACTGGCGAGCCCAAGACAGCCTACTCTGGTATGTGTCTCTTTGAAACAATCTGAGCTTGGACTAACCCGATAATAGTCGCCAAGAACCTTGCTACTTTCTGCGACCGCTTCGACGACGTTTGCTCCCCCTCTGTTACCCGCACTCAAGACTCTGGGTCCAGCGAGACCGACGAGGCCAACACCACCGAGGACTCCGGCTCTCGCCAGACTGGAGCCTCTGGCGACGATGCCTCCACTAGCGAGCAGAACAATGAACCCGTCACAGTCACAGTTCCTGCTCAGCCTTCCAGCACCGACAGCGGTAACAGTGCTTCTTCCGCCCGTGTCGGCTTCGGCGCTGTCCTCGCTGCCGTTGCTGCTCTGGCTATTGCTCTGTAAGGGCGCTTATGATGATTAAACCGAGAATCGATGAAGCTTATTCTCGAGTTCTCGGTTCCGACAAGACGTGGTGGATCTAACGACTTATCCGGGTTATTTAATGAAGTGCTGTAGGGAAACTCATGAACAATGCGCAGTCTTATCAGGATATCCTTGGCATTTGAAGCGCCTTCGTATATAGAATCATATTCATTATTCATAATTCACTTTTTAACCAACGCCTCTTGATTGCTGTGCATGCTTCTATTCCGTTGTCAAATCGATGTTGACCCCCTTCAATGCTCCAACTGCCCATTCGGGATACTCTGTTTTATCCGCATAAAGCCAAGCGAAGAACTGTCGCACGAATGTAGGGAATCGATCCTCCATAATGGCCTCCCTGATTTGTCGCATAAGGTTCAATTGATAGTAGACATTGTGAATGGTCAGCAGGTGCGCCGCTACCGTCTCTTTTGAGGCGTTGTGGTGGACAAATGCTCGAGTGACACCCATTCCTCCATCAGCGGTTGGCTTGCAGACCATGCAGTTGCAACCCTCCTCGACAGGCCCGAAATCAGTAGCGTATTTCTTGTTACGGATGTTCAAGACGCCATGTTTTGTGACTGCATTGCCAAATCGGGCTGTTCTTGTTGGCCACACACAATCGAACATGTCGGCTCCTAGCGCAACGCTCACCACCAGATCTTCAGGGTAACCAATGCCCATGACGTATCGCGGCTTCAGGTCAGGGAGCAGTTCTGTGCAAGCTGCTACAACTCTGCAATAATCAGCCTTGGCCTCACCACCACTCAGCCCACCAATGGCAATGCCCGGGGTATCGCGAGCCAACATCTCGCGGCAGCATTCTCGTCGCATGTCGAGATCGAGACCTCCCTGAATGATGCAGAAGAGATTCTGGGACTCTGGTTTCTTGTGAGCTGCAATGCATCGATCTAACCACCGCACACTTCGCTCCATGGCCTCGCGCATACGTGCTTTGTCAGGCGAAGTTGTGACAAGGACATCGTCCAGTTGCATCATAATGTCGCTGCCGATGCTGTTTTGCAGTGACATGGAATGCTCAGGTGTGAGTAACATGGGTGTTCCATCATGCGGGCTGAGAAATTCGACACCTTTCTCAGTAATAGTTGCAAGCTTTAACAAACTGACCATTTGGAATCTAGAAGTTAACGTTAGCCTGGGATTTCTCACCCTCGTAGAGGAAAACTTGCCCTCCACTGTCAGTCAGAATGTTGTGGTTCCATCCTTGAAGCTTATGCGCTCCGCCTATCGCATCTAAGACCTCTTGTCCTGGTTTCAAGCCGAGGTGATAGGTGTTGTTTAAACATAAACGGCAACCAGTCTCTTCAAGCTGTTCAGGGGTGATGCCCTTTAGAGACGCTTGAGTTGCAACAGGCATGAACATGGGAAGTTGTACGATGCCATGAGGAAGAGTCAATATTGATGCCCGAGCTCTTGTTGTCTACGTTGAAATATGTGAATTAGTCTTAGACCCCTCGACCCTGGCTTCAACAGCTAAGTGAAGCTATCACCACTGTGAGACTCACGGAGCATTTTGCGACAAGCTCGTGCGTCAAGGCAGGTGACTTGTAAATGTTTGATGACGACGCCATTCTCTTGATAGCTTGCATCTGCTTTAGCCCAGATGTGCCACAATAGAAGAAGAGAAATAATAAAATGCTCCTCTGCTCTTCGTCGTGTTAGTCGCTTGACTGGGTTTTCAATAAAATGGGAAGTTGTATCAATGAGAGACAGGGTTTCAGTGGGGCTCAGCACTGTCAGACGAAGAGCGAAGCGCTGGGCTGATTGGCCAATGATGCACCGTCCGGGCCATTATCGGTAGATCCCGCCCAAGCTTCAACCTCCAGCGAATTTTCGTCGACTTCAGCTATACGTCCAGGTACTGCTCGTCACGAAGATACCAGAAGGGCAAGCCAATTGAGCTCGCCAAACGGTCTCCGAGTCGAAATGAGCTCTCGCGCTGTTTCGCCCGGAGGGGCATTGTTGAGATCTTCTCGATTATTCTCCCTCCCAAAGCCGTTACCTGAGCCTCAGTCGACAAACTTGCACATTGGCGATCACAAGTCTCCCACGATGACACGACAATACCCGCAGCACCAGTCCATTACATCCCCTCTTTCGTCCCGGGAAAAGGGTGACTGGGGTTTTAAGCGACCATTTCCTCTCAAGTCCACCTTAACGAGCTCAACACCCTTGATCCGAGTCAATGAGGTCGATTCTATCGAGAGTGTCACTGATTTCGCCTCTGCTGCCGACCATACTCTTTCTCTTGAGAAGTTCCAGGAAATGCGAATTCCCCTTTCGATCCCCAAAGGAAACGAGAGAAGCGGCATATCTGTGAGGAATGATGCTTGGCGAAAATCCGTATTTGAGGAGGACCTCGATTTTACCGAGTATCGTCAAGGACGAGTTGATGATAAGCGATGGAAGTTTAGAGGACCATGGCTGGCTAGGATGACTGAGGGTGCTTTTATCGGATATCTTAACAAAAAAGTACGACCTAAGCGAGCTGAGTTCAGACAGCTGCTCAAAACGAGACTTGCTGAGTCTCTTAACTCCAAACGAGCCACGGCTGCCATGGAACAGGGCAAGACTGCGCCAGACCGAATCCGGGCTAAAGACATCACTGAGGATCAGTTTACAGACTATGTGCGCTCTCTGCGAAGTGATCGTGCTACACTCTATGGCCTGGTCTCCAAGTTCCTTGACCTTGCTCCTCTTGGCCAGCCTGTTGGCATTATCCAGACCTTCCTCGCCGCTGGAGACAATGCGGCTGCTGAGAGCCCTTACGGAAAGTCTGGACCTCCTCCTAGCCATCCTTCTGCTGGCATTAGTTATCTGAGAACAAACTCCTACATGGAGAACCACCCTGTCTATGGACCTCAGAAACAACGCACTCCCGTGCTCTCTCGAGTAGTTTACCCCAGGCAAGGCCCCTCACCTGCCAAACTTGGTGTTGGCGGTTTCGTGGCCGACTCACCCCCAGGAGACAACGAGTTCAATACCAGAGACTCCCGTCAAAGGGTTTCGCAGAACAAGAAGATGCTCACTGGCATTACACACCTTGACACAACAACCTTTGGTGGTGCCAAGGCATATGTTAGCCCCGAGACTGCAACAGTCGACCCTAGTGGAAAGGTCGTGCTGCAACTCCGAGAGGCTAACACCGAGGCCCAACTTGTTGCTAGAGAAGCTCAGGGCCGTGCTAAAGTGTACAATGCGACAAAGCAAACACTCAAGAAAACGAGTGAAGAAGCTGATCCTTGGCGAGCCGAGCGTGTCGCTAATGAGCTTATTGGTGATGGGACTGCTTCTACTCCCGAAGAGGATGCTGTGAGCAGCTCCAAGAACTACGGCCTTGATAACGACAACAAGCAATAAAGTGCATGGGTTATGGATGAGGGCTGAGGCGATGTATATCAATGTCATTTAAACCTCTCTGATATCTAGAGAAAATATGTACCAAACAACTGTACAAATAGAATTGAAGCAATTACCCAAGTTACATCTGTCGATCTGTCATGAAGACCTGCACATTCAAACATATTATGAAAAAGGATGCAAGCTTGCATAAATGCATAACATTCTGGACCAATAATGTAGCAGATTGATTCTAAGGTCTAGGTATTAGCTAAGCGGGAATGGTTCGCTACACACACACGTGATCTTGTTTAGGGTTAGAAATTCGAGGAAGGAGCGACCCACCCACTCAACACCAAAATTCTAGCTGTAGCGGAAATCTCACACCAGCGACTTTCTTCAAACCTATCGCCCAACGTCCAACAGTCCAATACCGCCAAAATGGGTCGCGTTCGCACCAAGACTGTCAAGAAGTCCGCCAAGGTCATCATTGAGCGTTACTACCCCAAGCTCACCCTGGACTTCGAGACCAACAAGCGTATCTGTGATGAGATCGCTATCATTGCTTCCAAGCGCCTCCGCAACAAGGTTAGAAATACCGGCTCGACGAAAAACAACGAAGGGCAGCAACTGATTCAGGATTTTTAATAGATTGCCGGCTACACTACCCACTTGATGAAGCGAATTCAGCGTGGACCCGTCCGCGGTATCTCCTTCAAGC
The DNA here is from genome assembly GCF_900067095.1 of Fusarium proliferatum ET1. Taxonomy (NCBI): domain Eukaryota; kingdom Fungi; phylum Ascomycota; class Sordariomycetes; order Hypocreales; family Nectriaceae; genus Fusarium; species Fusarium proliferatum. The sequence continues at coordinate 1,021,045 of NW_022194794.1, read as the reverse complement.
TTCAGGAGGAGGAGCGTGAGCGCAAGGATCAGTACGTTCCTGAGGTCTCTGCTCTGGACTTCACCCAGAACTCCGAGAGCGGCCAGCTCGACGTCGATGGCGAGACCAAGGATCTCCTCAAGCACCTTGGCGTATGTGCCCTTCCGATGTTGAACAAAATGGACAAGATGTTAACAATCAATGTAGTTCGAGTCTATTCCCGTCAACGTCATCCCCGTCACTCAGCAGCAGGTTCCCGAGCGTGGTGGACGACGATATGGCGACCGCCCTCGCCGCGACTAAAAAATTGGTATTTGGGATTATTATGATGGGTGTCTGGCATTTACAGGGTTTTACTACTTGGCGTCTTAGGACAGTGAGTGCATAGGTCTCAAAGAAAGATCTTTCGACCCCCCAAGGTGTCGCTGATTCTCTGGATGTCTCCAGAGATGACGCTTGATCGCCAATTACTCTCCTCGCTTCTGTGAATATGACCTTGTCCAAGGCCAGTTCGCACGTTTCAGGAACTGAGCCAAGGGACTGTGATGTTGTTGTCTACATCGATGCGACCAGTATCTAGTAGTGTCATGATGGGGTATCTTCCTATCCTTATTATGGCCCTGCTTATGATACAAAAATCGCCCAACGCCTATCCTACGAATAAAGGCTACACACAACTAAAACATGGCTTCATCAATCTTTCTTCTTATCCTCCAAGTTGAGTTTTGTTCTGTAGCCCTCAACGAGTAAATGTTCGTCATCGTAGACTTCTGGTTTGTCAGGCGCAGCGGATGGCGCTTTAGGATCATTCTCCTTCAGTGTGATATTCATCTTCTTGCTCTTGCTTTGCGATGCATCTGGTTCACCCCGCTCAAGAGCAAGGGCGGCCTCATCTCGAGCTGCTTGTCTTTGCTCTTCGAGCTTAAGCTGACCAAGCTCGCGGGCAGCTCTGTCAACCTCCGTTTCCTTCGATTTGTCCTCGTCGAGTAAGTCGATCTCAATATCTGGGATACCTGCCCGCTCCCAGGCAGCTGTCTCGTTAAGCTGCACCTTGACATAAAGAGCGCGACGAGCGCACTGGTTGGAGCACCATTTTTCTAGGTCCTCACGCTTCATGATATTCCCGTTGGAAATCTTCCATTGACCGCCCGGACCCGTATTCCTTCGTGGTCGCGAGCAGAGGGTGTAACCGCAAAGCTCGTTCACATTGCGCTCGATTACGAGGTCGTCGTAGTCTGAAGGTTGGAAGAGTCGCACATGAGCCTTGAAGTCGGCGACATCAGATGGAGAAGGATTAGAGGCGTTGTAAGGTTGTTCGCGGACGAGAGGATATTCGGAGAGGAGGACCAAGCTATCGAGTATTTCTGCTTCCAAGTCTTTACGATGCTGGATGATCTTGGCATGCTCTATGGCGATTTCTCGGGGGTCGGCATTTCGTTCTTTGATAGACTTGGGCTTCTTGAGAATACCCTTTGGGGGTTGTTTGGATGTTGAGGCCATAATTAATGAGTATTATGGTCTTGAGAAAAGGCAACTCGAATTTGGAGCTCAGAAAGATCCAGAAATGACCCTGTGCCCCGCAACCGCTGCGTCTCTAGGGGAGGAAAGAAAACTCAGGACCTTGACCCTAAACGATAAAATTATTAAGGTAATTCTAGCCTAAATTTAAGGGACTTTTTACTAAGTTTATTTTAACACCTTCTTTTTAAGTCCTAAGTTTTCTTGCTCCCCGAGGGGCTTCTGTTTAGCAAGTGGCAATCCACTGAAGGAGGGGAGACTGACTGACTGCCAGAACAATTGGACCCTATCAGCTGATGACAAAATAATGAATGTAGGTAGGTTAGTGCTGAAAGTAGCCTGGTGGTGAATGTTTTAATGGCGGCCTCGGGACATTGAAAAGTCCAATCAACCAATCAAACAAGAATCGAGTCTCCATCATGGATCCCTATGATGATGCACTGTAGCACAAACAAAGAGCAGTCATCAGTCACTTTTTTCATCTGGTTACATTTATATAACAGAAACGGCATAAGCAATGGTTCCAAAGTATGACAGGCCAGTGTTTATTCATCATCATGCTTGATACAACGCATGGACAATTAGCTAGTTTGTTTTAGAAGCCCAGCCAGTGTTTCTACTAGCTACCCCATGTTGTCATGCCTTGAGCACTCGTTTCGGACTCTTCGGCCATAGTAAGAGATAACTAACGTACGACGCCGCGAATTAAAGATAAAGCTCAATGCGAAGCCAATGCGCCCAAAATCAACTCGTGATTGCTTCCCCAATTTTGTAGGCTCTGCTGCCTGTCTTACATCACTACCATTCACTCCCTAAAGAAACGTAAGTCTTATCGTGATAGTCATGACCGACCATCATCGGAACTAGGCATCAACCGACTATAACTGAACTGGAAACTTCCCTACCAGCTAAACTGGAAGTACCATCATCCACGCGCCTAACACGTTTAGCCGTGAGATGGACGGAGTGACGGGCTCATAGCGCTGACGTCGACAAACGCCCCAGCTCCAGGCCTATGCTCCGCTAAACACCACCCTCCTCCTTGCAACCACCATCTCATCTCTCTCTCATGCTTTTCCTCTTGAGGATCCGAGCATTCATTCCCACTTAATACTTCCTATCGCATATTAAAAACCGAGCAATCGCCTTCCTACATAGACTGCGCCTTCAAGCAACTCATCGCTATATCCTCCCCCGCCTCACTTGATCCCGCTGACGACGCCCCCCTGTCGTGCCCCACATTCAATCAAGCGAGCAAGCAAGCAAGCAAGCAAAGCTGTTGACCTACTAGCCTACGACTACCTAATCCACGTACTATAACCTTGTTGCTCCATACAGCCACACACCCAGAGAAGCTTTGATCCCAGCCTCGGGCAGCCTTTGTCCTGCAAGAGAGCTTCCAGAGGATCAATCACCAGCAAAAATGGCCGCGCCATTCAGAGTCAAGGCCATTTACGAGTACTCATCGCCTCATGAGGACGACCTCAACTTTAGTATCGGCCAGGTCATCACTGTTACTGATGAGGAGGACGCCGACTGGTATGGCGGGGAATATGTCGACGACCACGGCGTGAAGCAAGAGGGTATTTTCCCTCGAAACTTTGTCGAGAAGTTTGAGCCTACTGCACCTCCTCGTCCAGCTCGAACCCGTACTAAGAAAGAGCCCGAACCTGCTCAACCCGCCGACGATATCGCTTCTCCCCCACCGCCACCTGTTCAACAAGAGGCTCCTTCAATCCCCGCGCCCGAACCTGAGCCCGAGATCGAAGAAGCCCATGAACCCATACATAAGCAGTCGGCTCCCGAACCGGCTACCCCGGCCATCCCGGAGCCTGTTACTTCAAAGCCCGCCGAACCCGTTCAGGCTACAGCTCCCCCGCCTGTTGCAGTTCCTAAACCCGAGCCTCCAGCCCCCGCTCCTCAAGCTCCGGCTGCCGCTTCGCCAAAGCCCAAGCCCTCCGGGCCTCCCCCCAAGGCAGAGAAGCCTCCTGCTAGCTCGTTCAAGGATCGCATTGCGGCGTTTAACAAGCCCGCAGCGCCTCCTGTTGCGCCCTTTAAGCCAAGTGGCCTGGCTGGCTCCGGTACAGGTTTTATAAAGAAGCCGTTTGTGGCTCCTCCTCCCAGTCGCAATGCTTTCATACCTCCACCGCAGCAGACCCCAACCGCCAAGGTGTACCGGCGCGACGAGGATCCTGAAATCAAGGAGCGGGAGGCAGAAACCCAAGGACAGGCCGAGAGGGCCGGACTTGTGCCAAGTGAAGGTCAGGGTGGCGAAGATGAAGATCAACCTAAGCCTACAAGTTTAAAGGAGCGCATTGCACTGCTTCAGAAGCAGCAGCAGGAGCAAGCGGCACGACATGCCGATCTTGCTGCCAAGAAGGAGAAACCGAAAAAGCCTCAGAAGAAGCGCGAGAGTGTTGGGCATATTGATACTCCGGTGGAGGCGGAGGCTTCACCTCAAGAGCCTCATGCTCCTCTCGAGCGCAGAGACACACAGGATACTGAGGTCAGAACATCTATGGACGAGCCACGACAAAATCGCATGCCTCCACCTCCACGCCGTAGGTCTTCCAAGGGACCTGCAGTGGAACCTGTCCACGATGGTAATGAGGCGGATATGTCTGGCGCGGGTGACACAACCGAAGGCAATGATGACTTAGCGGAGCGGGATGATAGTGATGGTGTGGCTAGGAACGCACCACGAGCACCTGCATTGCCTATACACGCGGGTCCTCCCCCTGAGGCACCAACATCAAGGCAGGAGGATAGCGAGGAAGCGGACGAGGAAGAGGAAGAGGAGGAGGAAATGGATCCTGAAGTCAGGCGTAAAGAGGAGTTACGGGCGAGAATGGCCAAGATGAGTGGTGGTATGGGTTTCCATGGCATGTTTGGTGCCCCTATGCCAGCGCCAGCGCCGCCTCCCAAAAAAAAGAAGGCCCCAAAGCCAGAGCGAACATCGATCGACGAAACTGTCGAGGAGGCATCGCCAACCAGCCATGCTGCACCACCTGTTCCCACTATGATGGCTTTGCCTGGATTTGGCGGTTCAAGTAAACCTGAGGAGCCATCCCGTCCTGAGGAACATGAACCAGCTGCCCGAGCGCCACCACCTCCTGTGCCGTCTCAGCCGCCCCGAGTTCCAGAGCATGCAGAGATGGCAGAGGAGGAAGCAGAGGGTGACATTACTCCCGCTCCTCACACTGCACCTACGGGTATGTCCCATCAGATATCAAGATCTTCCCTAGTTTGGATGCTAACCGTCACACAGTTCCTCCTCGAGATCCAGCAGGCCCTCCTCCTATTCCCGGTAGTCGAGGAGTACCCCCTCCTGTGCCATCTGAATGTAAGTTAACGCCCGTTCGAAGAAAATCGTAATTCTCATTAGTTTCAGCTCGGCCTCCTCCTCCCGCACCTCCCGCCGATGTGAAGTCTCAGTCCGAAGGATCTCAGTCGGGCGATGAGCTCTCTGGTGGCCGTGATAGCGATCGAGAAGGCCCTGTAGCTGCCGCAAGGTCTCCTCCTATGGCACCGCCGCCAATTCAACCCCCTCACTTGCCTGCGAGATCGCCACCACTGTCCCCTACCCGCGAGGAGTTCAGCCCTACATCTCCTAAATCCAATGCTAGCAATAGATTAAGTCGACTGCCGCCACCTATTCCAGGGTCTGCACCAGCTCTACCAGCGCAGAGTCGGCCGCCTCCCCCGCCTCCACCAGGTGGTCTTCGTCGACAGTCCACCCAAGACTCTCATGCACAGCATACCAGGGGACCTCCTCAGGCTGGCGAAGAAGAAGCTGAGGAACTTACCGAGTATGAGGGTGATTACGATACGGATATTGCTTCTTCAGCCCCCCATAAAGACGCTCTGAAGTCACACGCCCGTGAATCAAGCCTTGAAGATAACAGTATTCTATCGCCAGTCTCAGATGCTCCTCCTAAACTACCACCCCCTATTCCCACAGGCACGGCCCCCAGAGCTGTTCCACCGCCTGTCCCTTCGCAGCCGCCTCCTGAGAATATGCGGCAATCAATTGATACACCTCGCGCTGCTCCTCCACCGCCTCCACCTACGGATAACAAGCGACAGTCTATTGACGTGCCACGCGCGGCACCTCCCCCTCCCCCTCCTGCAGGTCTACTTCCTCCTCAGCCGCCTCAGTCGCCTCGCCTGGAAGAAGACTATGATCCCTACAATTATTCAGCACCTCCTGGAGGACATGGTTACGCCCCCAGAACGCCCAAGATTGAAGAGGAGGGTATCTTCCCCCAATCGCCATCTGTTACTTCTCCTTTAGATCGAAGACCTCCACCCCCTCCAGGTGTGCCAGCAGGTCGTACTTCAGGGCGACAATCTTTAGACATTTCGAGGGCTGCTGCCGGAAACAGACGATCTATGGATGTCCACCGACCATCAATGTCGATGGAGTCAGGTTTTATTGCGAATGACTTGGACCTGGCTATCCAGAGTGGCTGGTGGAAGCAATCTAACCAAGTACCTCCCGTTCTCCAGGGGCGTAAAGATATTTACTTTGAGGCCGAAGAGTCGACATCTACCAATGGCGGCCAACAAACGACGATAACTCGCGAAATCTTTATCTTATATCAAGACTACTCACAAACCTTCTTGACAATTCGATACGACCCTTACGATGCATCAGATGTTCAACTTGAGCAACGCCACGAGCCCCCGCCGCGTCCCCTCCGCCAGGATCAGATGGAAGAGTTTTATGAGCGATTTGGTCGCCACATCTCGACGGCTGTAGCTGCCAAGAAAGACTCTGTTGTCGCGGACGGCACTCCTCAAGGTCTCGTTCTAGAACTTCTCAAGCCTTATAAGGATGCTCTTCCTCCTGTTGGCACTCGTGCCTACGGTGCCCTTGTCTATTCAAACATGGCCAATGCATCAACTCAACAGAACGACGTGATTCGTGCTGGCGACATCATTACAATCCGCAACGCCAAGTTTCAAGGCAAGCATGGTCCTATGCACGCGAAGTATTCTGCCGAGGTGGGCAAACCGGACCACGTCGCTGTAGTATCTGAGTGGGATGGCACCAAGAAGAAGGTACGCGCATGGGAGCAAGGTCGTGAGAGCAAGAAGGTCAAGGTAGAGAGCTTCAAGCTTGATGACCTTCGTAGTGGAGAGGTCAAGATCTGGCGCGTCATGCCGCGGAGCTGGGTTGGCTGGAACAGCCAGTCCTAGTGCAGCTGTGGATGGCGTAGCGAGGGCGATGGCTATCTCTAGGAAAAGATGTCCACGATGATGATGACGACGAATAATAGGATGAGTTCAAGACTGGTAGCTGGGCCGTGGCTGTATCCTCAGGCGTTGAATGGTGGGTTCAGGATTCGAGAGCGTTACAGGAGGAGAAGGAAATGATGCGCAGCGAGGTGTGTGCTCAGATAAGAAACTGTAGGACATGAGTGGAACATGAGAGATTTAGTTAGTTGTAAAGCAGTTCGATTCAGTAGGCTATGTTAGGTATCGACCAATGCGTCTTATCCTGTGCCACCTCTCAGATTCACTTTCAGCATCTCACACATTGAGAATCCCATGATGGTCTCTGTTAAACAAAGTCTCGCATGAATCCGAGACATCATCTATTTCAGGCACGGCCCGGCCGTCGATGCAGCGGTTCCACGGCCACGTTTCTATCTCTGACCGGCTACAACTGAGGCCTTGGAGAGTTACATTGTATAAGCGCAAGGAAGCACGGTGTCCTTCGTTACTTCGATCGGCAAGACCTTCATATGGCGGAGAATTGAGCATCAAATCATATCTTGGATGACAGTTTGACAGGTGGATGGTATTGCAAAAGCGCATGGCATGCTACCTAAAAGGGTACATAATTCGCATGGGACAGTATCAAAAAAAAAAGATGATGGTGGACACGAGGTCTTGGAGCTTCGAGATTTGAAGTTTGTGTAAGCAGGAAGAATACGAGTGAACTCATCAGATTCCGTGACCATGGGTGGAGTGATAGGAGGATCTGTTCGTCAGGTCACCCCTTAATAGCATCGGGAAGTGTAGGGAAAAAGATTTCATAATGACTAGCAAGATACCTTGCGCACGGGGATAGGATAGCTTAACTTAATGCCTGATGAATAATGCTCAACTTGGATCGCGTGGTCACGGCGGCAGGCAAAGGATGGACATGGCCCACGTTGAAACGCACAGGACAACTTGTACACAAAATCTCGCGTATCAGTGACCTACACTCATGATTCAACAAATAGCTGATTCCCATCAAGTTGTTAGGCACAATGCGCAGATGCATGGGAAGAGGCGGCAGAAAAGGTGCAGGGTCCGAAGGTCCGGCTGTCGTCCATTCGGAACTGAGCCAAATCATCCATGCATCGACTGTTCTCGCCTCGAGGGGACTTCTTGTTCATTGTGCAGGAGCCTGATAGTGGCATATTCCACCGACGGGCCGGTACCTCCATCTCCAACACGTGAATATGAAGAGAAGCGCGGGGAAAACAGCCGTACGTTCAGGCGGAAAGTGAGGCGTCAGATGTTTCTCAGCCTGAACTTAGGGTATGTGGCTACGCTCGGTTATCATGGTCGAGGTGCTGTTGGCGGCTATCGATTCTGAGGCCAGACTCTATATGCCTCTAAGCTTCACTCCAAGCCTTCGTTATGAGCCCAATCAACTCAGGGCCATGATGTTTTCAACTTCTGGATTGAGTAACTGCATCTCGAAAGTTACAGTACGTCGCTAGCTTAGTTCCCGTAGCATTGCGTCAAGCCGACCTGCTGGTCTCGGCTAGGTGCAGTAGTGAAAGATGGACGAGGAAACAGATCAACTGCGCTAACAAGCGGCTTAGGTCGAGATGATGAAGAAGATTGGGTCTGGCCTGAGACAAAGTGAGGTCAGCTCGGTGACCTCGAGACTCGAAGCTTACCAAAGAAGCTGCGGTGCTTGTGACATGACGACATAAGATTCTGATGAGTGGTGTATCCGCAACTACAGCTTTGTGTAGGTGAGCGAAAGTGGAAATGTGTCTGCATCTGCTCTGATTGGGTAGTCAAAGGGATGCTGTAAGCAAGTCCCGTTTCTTCAAGATTCTAGCAGACGGTTCCTTCGTTCCAAGATTACGGCCTCATGATGGTCAGGCACAGGAACGACGCAATACCAAGGGACCTCCAAATACGACGACTTGATGATTGAAATGAGTCCCAGGCCATGGGCACGATCTTAGTTTGCGTGCTCGTTTGACCAGAGGAGAAGACTGATCTTGCGATTGGCCAAATCGTTTCATTAAACAGGGGCCAGAGCCCCCGACGACGAATGGGCTGTCAACACATGAGCAAGGACTGCATCTCGATGGGTCGACTTGGTGGTCATAAATCACCTTTGGCTTGCATGTTCAGCGCGTGCGATGCGAACCAAGAGGTGGGATGAAGCTGCAGGGCTTTGGGAGCAAGAAAACGTCAGAGGTTAAAGCAGGATGCCAGAATGAACTCGCCAAAGAGCCCCCCATGAGTGTAGACTGACTTGCCTAAGTTCTTTTATCACTTAGGGTCAAGGTCCCAAAGTTTTCTTGCTTCCCCAGGCAGGGTACAACAAACAGTGCCCGAACCTAGGTTGAAGACCATGTCGGTCGTGTAATTGAGAAAGTCTGGCAGCGTGTACAGAAATGTTGTACGACTCACTCTCAATTTGATAGTGTAACGACGAATAGTGACGTGTATGAAACCTGAATGCTTCAAAGTGTAGAAGGCGCCTCAAGTCCTACACGCTAGGACGCATGATGATGGAGGTGTTGGGTTCCAAAGCAAGGTATTCCCTGGGTGTCAAGATCGAATTCTGAGAAATACCGAGTCCATCCGCCAAACCCCATACTGACGATCCATTTGTGACGACAGCAAGAAGAGACATAGCTGTCGTGCTTCGTGATTGCTGCCTTCGACGAGCTGCCCTGTGACATCTTGTCCAAGTGTGTATCATGGGCCAGCTCAGTCATGAATGAGTTGGCCGACCCGCCGCGTGAATCTTGACGCCGGGATATGTATGGAGCGGGACGGGCCAGTGATTTGATTCAGTCAATTAACCTATTGGCAGCTTACCTTAGCAAATCCATCTGGCGCAGCAGACAAATCGCCGAGGCTGATGTTGTAAACTGTGGATAGTGAAATTGATAATGGACCACCAGCGATCATTTTAGTAGGCTCTTGCCTAGCGTACCCTTGTCATGACATCTCCCTAAATAGAAGCACTTAAGACTAGTCAATGGCGGAGTAGAGGACATCGCAGCCTGGCATCCCCATTCACCGCAGGCCATGTCAAAGGATGTGGCTCTGTTGAGTTGAATCATCATTACAGCCTCGTCACCGACATTGCCAGCGAATAGATAGATAATTTCAACCTCATTAACGAGGCACACACGGCAGACAGAGAAGGCTGACGCGTTCGATCATGAGATTCTAGTGTTAGCGGTAGACCCAAACTACCTTACCTATACCTACCTTTCGACTATTCAAGGTTATGCAACCTAGAGCGAGAGAAAACGAAGAGGTGAGATGCCGTGGGATCCAATCGGCCTTGCATATGAGATCCCGGGGTCACCGGGGTGGTCTTAGACATTCTGGATCAATGAGAGAAGCCAAAGAGATCCATGAATGCTGAGTGAAGAATTGACTTGGATGGTCAAGATCAGGCTTGGTTGGTGGAAGCTGAAAATGGTATGGAGTAACTTAGTGGATGGTGAAGAAAACCCCAAAGATGCAAGGATCTGGCGTAATGATACACAGACGGGAACCAGGAATAGGGATAGGTAGGTAACTTCTCATAAACTCAGATGACTACCAGTATTAACCAGAAGTTCGAAGTTGATACAGTACAAAATTGACGTTTGACTGACTCGGATAGAATATGAGAAAGAAATATTTACTGTGCATGTGCATTCGTGATGCCTCAGGTGGCATGTCTTGAAGCCTGAGACACCTATTATCGCAGCTGGCACCTTCCGTGATGTAAATCAAACCCGCAGATGGAGGACGACACGGGAAGATAATCGGAAAACACTCTAGAAAATGGAGGAAGGAGAGATGACTCAAATCACCTCGTGACCTAAGCGAGGCATCTCGAAAAACAATATCTCCTCATCTCAATCACAAAGTCAGGAACTCTCCCCAAAATCAGCACAAACATCCAACAAACGAACCTTTGCCAGGCAACTGACCGGACTTTACAGAGCCTAGAGAGCCTGTCTACCGTGCAGTACAGTACTAATGCTAGGCTACACAGTGCACATGCACGCACTCAACCAGCCGGGACGTGTCCCAGAAATCCGCCATTCCTCCTTTGGGTCATGGTCCTGAGACGTCCAGTGCCAGAGCACGTTACCTACTTATTCGGATTCATCAGTGATTAAGAATAAATGGGTCGTAAGCCAACACACGACGAGCCGAGTTTCAACAGCCTCGCACGCCTCGCTCCACCAAATACTGCACTGAGATACAGAGGGCAAGGGCTTCGTGGGGGAACCTGAAGGGGAGCACAGCTGGCTCTGCGTGGTGGTGAAAGATTGGCGGGTGGTAACGTTAGGGGTCCTCCAAGCATGGAGAGAAACGGATCTGTGCTCATCTACCTCCTCCGTACAGCAGGCAATGACCTCTAACGAAGCACGCAAGTGCGTTAATTATTCGGCCTTGGTCCGAGACCACCCTGAAAAAACTTCTCTGTTCTGTTGACGACCATCTTCATCGCTGCAGTCGAGACAACTCTAGTAATCAAGCTTACAGACCTCTACTGACGCTATCCTTGATCGACCACCATTTCAGTGAGATCCCATCGATCGGCGGGCATCAGAATCCGCCATCCTGACTGAGAAATGATTGTCGCCATGACCCCAGGAAGACCGAATCGACGGGACGGAGGAAACAGCCCACCCATGGTGTGACTATGAGCTCGACATGAGCTCCAAACAGCCACTGCACCCTAGCTGTGGCCTGTCCCCGTGTGGTACACCGTCACAACGTCTTCACACGCGCACCCTCTTGCTCACTCTAGTGGCCGAGCACTGGCCGATGCACACTAGGGATCTCATCCGGGGCAGTCTTTGGCTCTGCTCCCCCACGGAAGACGTGTTGTACGGTCCGCGGATAGGACTAGAGTCATCTACTTCCTACTGTAGAGCGTCATGCCTCAGGCGCCTGTCCCCGATACAGACAGTCGGTTGCGTGTCAAAATCTGGAATGCATCGCCTGGGGTTTTCAGCCACCTACCGTTGAAGTCGCCTCCCTAAGAGTGACCAACTTTTTCTGGCGCTGCCTGTGACCCGATTGTCTGCCCACCGTTGACTTTACGGTAGCAATGCTTTAATTAAGGGCAACGCAACGTACTGCTCAGTCTTTGCCGACACCTACCTGTCTCTTCCAGCCAACAATAATAAAGTGCAGCCCAGAGATACTAGGGCTGCAACAGTGTCACTGCTGGCTGCATACAAGAGACACTAGGGGGTGTCTATTGAAGGTTAAGCACGAGTCTGCGAGATGAGGTCTGAGGCCGGGGCGCGGCGAGGCGTTTCTTCCACTTCTCACTGTCTCCCCCGCCGTGGCCCGAGTTGACAGGTGGTCCAAAAGTGGTCCGTCCCGCCAGGTTCCTGATGTGGCCATGAGTCCAAGTCCATGCCTGAACACACTTCTTACCCCTGGCTTCTCGACAGCTCCACTGGTTGCGTATTAAGGTCAGGCTCGGTACCAAATAAGCCCCCCTCCCCACCTACGACCAACGTCCGCCGTTAGTCTACCATACATATCCATATCAAGGCAGAACCGACTAAGGTGAAGAAGATATATCCCTTTCGATTGTCTCCCCATCTACGCTATTATCAAACTCACAACTCTCGACTCTGACTCAACCTGATTGAAGCTGGCTGTGTCATATACCACACGCTACATACAAACAAACTCAAGTATCGCTTCGCCACACCCTTACTTCGAGCATCTTTACTTGAAGCTCTGCATTTACAGCACTTACACACACTCCTAAACTCTACTGCTCCCTCAACATCAACCACTCTGGATACCACAACACTCTACCTTGCCCAATTGACAACTATTACACAATGACAGCCGAACCATCATTACGGCGACAACGGAAAGTCGTCATCACTACATCTCCAGCCCCCTCCGATTCTGATTCACGCCGGGACTCCTACTTCTCAGAAGTTTCTCAATCAACGGCCCCTACTTCTTTCCACTCGGCTTCCGGGTCTAATAATAAATGCCTTGATGCTCCTCAAAGGAACAGACCTACCGCAGCTATGAATTCAACAACCATTGAGCGCAGATTCGATACTACCTCTTCCTCTATCGCCACATACGACTCGGTCCTATCTGAAATGGCACCCTTGTGTCGAGATTTGCCAGTGGGCGGCGAAGAGGTAGAATTTGAAACTGAGGATGACGAGGAAGAAGAGGAGGAGGAGGAGGAAAGCGGCGATGAAGACGATGACGATGACGACAGAGAGGATGACCAGGAAGACGCCGACAAGGACTATATTCTATCTGACCCTGAGTCGCTTCATATTCCTCCAGTGCTGCCTCCTTATCGCGGAACTTCTAACGAACGCCCCTGCCGACCATCTACACCTCAAGATTTTGGCCGTCTATTCCCTTCACTGGACAGACTTGCCGTACGCCATGATGATTGTACTTCGGACGGCAACATGAATCTCCGTGTCGATACTGTTGTTCCTTTTGGACATACACGACGCACGCTTGCAGTCCAGCTATTCCACCTGCGCATGCACGACCTAGCTCGCCGAGAATTTTCTCTCCGCCGTTACTGCCGCGACTCTGGTCGAGAGGTTTGCAACTCTAAGCGTGCATATGCTCCAGCGCCGACCAGTACTGTCTCTGCAGCACGGCCTGCCCTCCAAAGGTCAATGAGTTCCGCTATGCGGACAATGGCCACTCCATTTCACCGACCGACCTCCAGCAACTCTTCAATCTTCAAGTTCGGCAATGGCACCAACGCTTCTACAACTTCTGATAACGCCTCCGTATGGTCCGGTTCGCATCACACGGAGAAATCAGAATCACCAAAGCCTAAGCCCAAGGCACGAATGGTACCTACAAACCGAATCAAGCTCGAGTTCAGCAACTATGCTCGCGTGGATATTGCACGGCGAGGTGGACGCACCAACAAGCGATACGAGTTCGAGTGGTGGGGTCACACATACGCCTGGAAGCGTGTAATTGACAAGAACCTCAATGTCGTCTCATTCCACCTCGTCCGAGATGGACATGGCACACCCGTCGCCCATATCGTTCCTGAAATGCGAAGTCCCAACCAGATTTTGGACGATGAGATGGCTGGAGCTTGGGTTACCCCTTGCTACATCTGGATTAGTGACAGTAGCATCATCGACGCCATTACCGACGTGGCTGAGTAAGTCACGATGAAACTCCTTGATTGTAATTAAACTAACAGAGCTTTTAGTGTCATCATTGCCACTGGCCTTATTTCCTTGGTCGACGACTGCATCAAGGAGCGATGGCAAGCTAAGAAACCCTCACACCGAGCCATCCGCAGGGACACTGGCGATGTAAACCATGCAAACCCTCGCTCGTTTATGCACAGCTTCTTCCAACGACGCCACTCTGAAGAACACTCTTCGAGCCGTGGCGCATTAAGATTTGGACGCAAGCCTGTCGCTGCGTATTAAAGTCTAAGCAACAGCGGAGATAATATCGACCGCTATCTCTGATATTTCCTATACGAACATCTATGGAATCTTGATTACAGAAAGGATACTATATGTTGGTATAAGAGCACAATTTTCACACTTCTACTTTTCTTGTTTTAACAAACCTTTTATCCCGTCATGAACAGACAGACATGTACATATTTGGACTCTTTCTTGTTTTGTTATCTACTGTACTCACCCACCACAGACTGGTTGGGCTGTGAGGTTTTTGGACGGGCATTTGCGGGATACGAAATATCATCCCCCACGATTACAGCATGCGAGGCGCTTGGGAGTTTTTGGATAGGACTATGAGAAATGGGAAAGCCCAACTTTGGATTGATGATCTGGCCTGGCTTGGTATTAACCGGTGTCTTTGTTTACCCCGGATTGGACTACGCCTCTTAACCCCAGATATGACAATGGGCATGGCTTGGAGAGAATTGAATCACTACAGAATCATTGGATTGTACGAGACACATACGAAGCCAGTTTACGCTATTATCAGGCTAAAGCTGCACGATTGGGAAGAGATACAATAATGACCTGACACGAAGGCAAAATTGACAGAGTTCTTGTGATATTGCGCAAAATTTTCTTGCAGCTGCATGTCTACTTGGTCCATGGGTATAACTCAAATGCTCAAGGTAGTCAAGTCCCCTCCATCCACTCAATTGGGTTTGATAGCGGGAAGAAAAACCCTCACCCACCCCCATCTGCAACCCCTGTCAAGCCAGCTCGAGATGCATCGGGGGACGTGTGAATCGTGCCATCCGTAACGCCACAGATGCGGGGGAAACGTCCGTCTCTTTTTCATTTCTGCAGACGTGCCTTGGCATGAAAGAGTCTGCCATTGACGTCCATGTAAGTCTAACCAGCTCGTTATCCTATCCCACACGATAATCGTAGAGACGCCAGAAGCGGTCGAGTTACAGCTGCTCGACATCATCGTGGCCGTCCGGTCTGCCGAACCATGTGCCAAAGTCGAGCTTCATGAGCAGACGATTGATGCCACCAACTCGTGCAGCTGTGAAGCCACCTCGTTCCTCTGCATCATCTGTGTCCCGGGCTCTGCCGTCTCGCTGATCATCGTCGTCTTCCTCAGTTGCAGTGGCGGGAGCTGTGTCGCCCTCCCATTCGGCTGTGAAGATGGGGTCGGACTCGAGAGCGCGAAGGGCGGCGACGACGTCTTCGATGCCAGAGCGGACACGGGATTCGATGTCGTGAAGACGGCGCTTGACGTCACGTTCTTCAGACTCAAGGTCGACAAAGGCATCGACTACGCCGGCATCTGTCTCGAGGTCTATTGACGTATAGATAGCGTGAAGACGATGTAGATGGGCGACGAGGTGATCGATGTGGATGAGGAGGTTATATAGAGGTTGGGTAAATGTTGGCTGAGTGAGAAGCAGACGATGAATGAGAGTGCGAAGGTACAGGCGATGAGCTGTTGAAAGAGTCTGAGGATCTTGGGGAGGCGTTGAATCTCGTGTTTTGGGAGTATGATCTTGACCTGTAGGCTTTTCATTTTCATTGCCTAGCCATAAGTCATCTTCCTCTTCCTCATCTTCATCAGCACCCCCTAATTCATCTCGTAATTTGGTTGGTGTTGGTGCTCTGGACTGCCCATGCTTGGGGTCGTTGGCTGTCAGCCACTCATGGAAGCCCTCCCATAGCCCAGCAACAATCTCAGTCTGGAGATATGCTTCTGTTTCCGCTAGGAAGAATATGGCAGCACTTGCAGTTGTCCAAGAGCTACGCATTGAAGACGACCGAGATGTCCATCGCTTTCGAAGAAGGATAATATGTTCTCGGTCACCTTTTGCGGTTGGATATTGACGTCTCAAGGATGTAATCTTCCAGAGATCCGTAAGGCGAATGTGCGCTCTACGCATTGATAGTAGATATGCGTTGATACAAGAGTATATCTGTATGTCTGATGGTGACAGTACCATATCCAGTGGTGGAGGAATCTGGATGGACAGTAAAGACGGGACAGAGAAAAGGAGGTTGCGAAAAGGCGACTCGGATAAGAGGCTTACAGCATCACGGCTGAGACCTGAACCCGAACCAAAATTCGGAGTCGCCTTGCTCTTGGTGAGATTCAGTCGTAAAAGATCTCGAGCAAGCTCAAGTTGTTCGTCTTCCTCAGCATGTTGGCCCTGCATAGATGCTAGAACAGCCCACGTCCTTGCGAGAACCGCCGCAACTTCACCCTCTTTGACCGTCACGTTCTTCAGACCGTCACCTTTTTCGTAAGCCAAGTTATCTGCTCGCCTCCAACGACTGCGTATTTTTTCATCTGCCTCGTGGGTCAACTGCATTGCAAATTCACCGCGACCGAGGAGGAAGAAATCTCGCAATAACTGTAGCATTTCCGTCACCTTGGCTAACGGGAGGAGTTTTTGAAGCGTGTTTTCAGAGAGAGATATCCGGACCGCAATGATGGCCCTCGAGAAGCTGGTGCTTTTTATTGGAAACGAGAGGCTGGATAATTCTTGAAGCTTTGATGATAGGTGATCTAGGCCACGAAGGCCTGAGTCAACGCTGCTCTTGACTCGTATGTGATTTAGAGATTTTCCGATGAAGAGCATGGACGAAGCTGTAGCTGGTGTCACGAATGCTGGTAATAGGCTGGACCGTGATATGTACTCCTGCTTCCGTTAGCAATGTTTTGCAAAGGCGCCAAACAAGACCTACGTTTTCGGACTCTTCGACCTTCTGGACGAAGAAATCGTCACCTCCAAAGCTCGGAAGTCTTCCATATAATATCCAAGCAGAAACTTGTTTTAGCCATGCTGTCTCTGCCACTGTAACAAGACTCATAGCTGTGTTTTGAACATCCCTATACCCACTCTGCAGCTCAAGCCGTAGACGATCCATGAGCTGAGCGCCGTGGCATGTCTCCCCCTTCTTATTTTTCGCCAGCATGAACTGCACCATCTCCCAAAGCCACTCCATCCTCCTAGTCCAGTCCTTAAACTCGCCTATCACCGCCGTCAACGGCACAATATTATAAGCTCCCACCAGATCCGGGTCATCTTGTAATATGCTCGCCTCGACATCGAGAACTTTGCGCTGGAAGGCTGCTAGATGGATGGAGTCTATGGCTGTTGCGACGGCTCGGCAGATGGTCGAGGGGTGCGAGTTAGCTACTTGGGCCGTGTAGCTGATGAGTTTGATGTGGACGTCGCTGAGGTGGGCGGCTGAGGCGAGGAGTTGGCGCTCGGCTGGCGATACGCCGGAGAGTGCATGAGGCTGAGTTGCATCGGTTCGTAGGAGGGGGGAGGGATGTCCCGAGAGGGAGAGTAGGATTTCGTGGAGCATGGCTGTGGTTCTGGTTCTGGTTCGGAGCTTGGTATGATTAGCGGTGATGCTTTATAGAACGACAATGGTAGGAAACGTACCGATCTTGAGCCTTTCTTGACCTCATAGAGTTCCCGATATCGCGCAAGATAATTATAATGACGCCGAGAAGCTCAAAACGGCACATGAACCAAGCAGTCGTACGTCTGTTATGTAGGGTTGATGATGTTGATCTTGAAGATTTATCTAAAGCTCCAAATTTGAGCCTTGACTACCAATCGCGGGCGTTCAGCCAAATCCAAGCTCAGACGCAAAGGATTCTCGTTTATTGTGACTATTGAGCTCTTGGTGTTTTAACATAGCGCGACAGTAACAGGAAGAAATCAATATTTTATAGAATTCGATGTGATGGAAGCTCCTGAGAGCGCGACGCGAAGATCGTAGCTGCCCCGCGCTCTACCGTGAACTTGATAGTTCATACTGTGCTACCGACTCACTTACACCAGTACCTTATTCAAACCTCATGTTTAGGTAACACTATTCGTCACAGCTCAATTGAAATGTTTCTGCTAGAGTCTCACAGCTTTTAAGAACTAATAAATGATCGATTCGCATTACCGCCTAGCAAAATGTTTAAATAGACCACGCCAAATCAAGTCAGAAGGCTTCGCTGTTCCGAAATCGTCGCGTCTCAGTAATGTCCCTTGGCAGGCTTCTTACCGTTGGGATCATATCCACTGGCGATACTCACATTGTCGCCATATGTGTTGTGTGAGCCCTGGCCATTGCCCTCTCTTGTCTCAAAGTTAGGGTTGTTATCAGTGCCTCCCACGATGATCTCACCACCACCTTTGACCTTGCCAACTACCATGCCCTTAGCAACACTCTTGAGGATGGCACGTCGAGATACACCTGTCACATCAATGTAGACAAGTCCCACGTTCTTGACACCCCCGCCAAGATTGCGCGACAACTCACCAGCCTCGTCACCCCAACGGTGGCCGACAACAGTTGTCACGCTGGATGATGTGCCGGTGAGTAGATTGCGACCGGCTTGCTCAATACCGTCAACGACAGTATTGAAGGCCATCAGGCTCTTGTTCAGCACACCTGGTTTATAGGTATCAATCACATTGCCGTCCTTGTCATAACCCCTGGCTCTACCATCCTTGCGACGAGTGACAGTTGCACCCAGGTTTTGTGCCATGTTGCCGATAGTGCCCACAGTAGTTGCCGAAAATGTGGCTGCTTTGTTGGAGAAGTTGTTGATCCGGCGAATATGCGCATGTGTTGTAGGCGCAAATGTCACAGGCTTGGCGAGAGGCTTTGTGTTCTTGGTGAAGCTGTCGGCTTGGCTCTGAAGGGTTCTAGAGACAACATCGGAAGTTGTGACGATAAGGCGAGATGCCTTGCTTGCACTGCTCACAATGGTTGACTTTTTATAGGCAGGGTGCATGTCCATCTCAGCCCACGGCTGCGACACAGGTTGCACAGAAATGTTCTGGCCACCGTCGGTAGGAAGAGCAATCTCGACAGGCTCTGTATCAATGTTAGCAACCTAAAGCATGGTCGTCAAATTTGCAGTACATACCTTTGGAGCCGGGTTTGATTTTGCTGTCTTCCACCACTTGATAGCTATCGGTCAACTCTCCAAGGACACTGCCGTCTTCCTCATCGATAAGGACAATCCTGCCTCCAGTATGTGAGCTATGGCTGCCCTGGACATATCCTTCTCCGGGGTTGTAGTCAGCTGGGTTGTAAGCGGGGAGTTGCTCGCCGGCTGCTTCGCGCGCCTTGGCTTGGGCCTTCTCGGAGGGTCTTGGAGGCTGAGGAGGAGCTGCTCTTTCAAGGAAAGCAGTGCACTGGGCGAGGATGGTCTCGAAAGTATCGACATCTTCCTGAACACCCGGCCTGGAGTTGGAGGGAGGGAATTCGATCCTGGTGAAAGCGCCGCTATCGGGGCCGAGATCCCAGCGAGGAATCAAATAGCTCGTAGGTGGTTGGTGGTAGATCTGGGTCGTAGCGGGAAGAGGGAGGTCGAGCTCAGGCGGCAGGTGGAGGTGCAGGTAGAAGTCCTCCTCTCCATCAGAACCGCTGCCCGAAGGTTCGACAAAGCCAGATGAGGTCGGGACCATGAGGAGGGACAGGGTTTGAGGTCCTGAGGGAGTGAGGGACTGCTCTTTGCCATTGGAAATGTGATAGGCGTTGATGCCCTCTACAGCGTAGAGGAGCTTCGGATCCTGTTCGAGATTTTGTCAGTATCCATGAGTGGCGGCAGAGGGAGAATGCCATGGGCATGCCATGATGCGCCTGAAGCGTGTTTTTGGACTTACATTATGTCCAGAAGACATGATTGCGAATATCTGGTCTGGATTTGTATGGATGTGGAAAAAGATACAATCTTGGTATTATGCAATACAAAAAAAAGAATAGGTTTAGGATAACGAGTAGAAGACGAGAAAAGGGGAGAGTTGTTGAAATCCTGGAACTTGGAAAGTCGCAAGACGTGATGGAGGGGTCAGGTTCAGGTTGGTTCAGGTTTATGACAGCAGCAGCATCATTCGATCCACCAGCAAGAAATACACACAATTCAAGACAAGCGCGATGCGCGTCAATGCAATGCGACAGAGCTATAACTTGGGCGGCTGTTGCAGGAGCTTGATTTGAAGAGCTGTGTGATCTAGCGCATCCTCATCAAAGAGGGTGGGCGTCTGTCGGCGCTTAAATTCGAACTGAGAAGCTCTATTGACGAGCTGTGAGGCCTCTTGAGGCGATCGACGTCATTCATTGGCTGGGGGGAGCAAATGATCCTGGCATCGCGGTGTCGCCACTTGAAGGGAGTGACATTGATCTAGATCTGGCCATTCCGTGTTAATTTTGAGTCTAAAGAGGTTATTTTTCTTTGTTGGGGCAACAAAAACTAACTGTCGTCTCATGATGGGATTAAAGGACAATTTAGAGGTTGATTGCGTGTGCACATGGGCGAAGCACTTAAGCTTAAAGTCCCTGGCTTTGCTTCAGAGGGTCCAGACTCCCTTGGAGGTTAGTCCATCTTGGCGTTGTAACGGGGCATGGATCTTGATGGCAGTCGGCAATTGGCAGTGACATTCATTCAGGAGCTTTTTGGGAGGCAGCCTTTTGCTGTTAGACGTAAAATGGATGTCCACGCAAATATTGAGGCGCATTTCGGGGATTAATATGATGAACCGGGTGTTTGACTTTGAGAGGTAGAGAGGCAACACCTATTATCTTGGATACCTTAGAAGATGTGTTAGGTAATCAGTCTATCTGGCTTGAGGCAATTGAAGCAGGTTGCAAAAAACACTAGGGAAAGGCGTGCTAAATTGGCCCTCAAATATCCCAAGTTTGTCTATTTATTTTTGTCTTCTACTGACCAGAGAGTCCTGTTCTCTTTTGACCTGCTTCAACCCGTTTCCGCCTCCGTGCCCACAGGTGGAACTTGTCTCCCGTCCCCATAGACTTATTCCCGACTTTTTCAGCCGTCCATACCTTTTGGTAAATGGGTTCCCTATGGATACCCAAGGACAGATTTTCAAATCTGGAGTGTCTTGTAGTTGGATATAAATTGGTAATAAGTTGCCGCTCTCATTTCAGTTGCCGGTTACGGTCATCATCATACTATGACTCGGCCGAAGAAACTACGGGGTTAATCCGCTCCAGTATTCATTCATATTGGATATCCATTATTTCATTTGCCCTTCTATAGATTCTGTATTGTTTACAGTTTCGATAAACTACCGCAATTGACCTGACAACTATATAACTGTACGGGTCGATAATTGATCTCCCTGTAAAGCGTTGTAGCGGCATCTGGGGACTATCATCGGAGAGTTGAGGCTCATCCACGTCAATTCAACATCGAGAAGAGACCCCCACTCAGGCTAAGACGATGGCCGCCGGCGTCTTCAAAAACAAACCCACAGGGCACTTTCGTCTCTTTTATCATGTTGTTTTACCCCATCATTACGTAGCGAGATGTTCTCCATATCTTCAACCCCATATAGTCCCACATCGGCGTACCTACTGTAAACCTCCAAGGACCCCAGCCAGCGCCGACTTGGCCCAAAGAAGCTGTTATCCATTGGATAAATCTTGTCCCCGAGCAATTCCAACGACATATGTCGAAAGAGTTGCGCAAGAACACACAAGTCGGCTATGAGGAACATAGTGAAGAACTTAACTCCCACTAACAGACTGACGATTCAAAGTAACTTGAACTGTCAATGAGTCTGTCGTCACTTCTAAGTTCTCTTAGACGTTTAAAGTTGTGCGATCCTTGAGGCTCTGCTACAGAAATTTCAAACTCGGATTTACGGCTACAGACATTCGGAATTGATACACTAATTTAGTTTTCCCTGCTTCCTAGCGTAACCGGCGCCTTTTGGTGGACATGATTATCCCATGAAAAGTCCTTGTTTCGGCGCCCTCAGACTACATCTCAGCAACAGTGAGAGCCGGAATGGGTCCACGATACCTTGTCTAGTAGCTTCTCGGCTGTCACTTTGCCCAGATTTATGCATTTCCGGTAGAGATATTACCATCCCAGGACTAGTCAATCGGGTGCGTGGACCGATGATGGGATCTCATAAGTCGGCTTGACAATATGAAAGTCGGCCCGGGGATCTGATTTCGTCTTCCTTTTCTATATGCAGCTTGTGATCCTTGTTAGATCCGTAGCTCCCTGGGGTCAGTTTTCCATAAGTACTATTGTGGCCCATTCAAAGTGTCGACTGGCTGGTTCTTGCTTCGCTATTTAACATTGATGTAATCTCCAAAGGAGTTGGTGTCTGTTTGAAAGATTATTCCTTCTTCTTAGAGCCTTTGCTCAAATAATTGTTTCGAGTGATTACTGGAAATAAGTCCTCAAATCTCTAATCTAACTCTGTACCACAAAGACAGCTCTATAAGAGCTCCGAAACTGGCAAAATAGCTTCTCAGCTTCGCATTCAGTCTATACTCTCGCCTACAGACCCAGAGGGTGACAAAGGATCCAACGCATCTCCCAAGGCTTCAGCAACTTCAAAAAGAAAGATCGAAGAATTATCCTCAGCCCAAGAGGGCACGCCACCGGCGTCAATCTGGCATACTCAAGATGAAGAGCAGCCTAGAGCTGACGCCGGTGATGATAACTCTCCGGGTAGAGTCACGCCAGCCACCTCTGATAAGAAGGCTGGAAGGAGAGGATCACGAATCCAACAACCGATCCGATCTAGCATTGCTTGTCTGAGATGTCGGAGATCGAAGATCAAGTGTGACAATGATGGCGGCAACAGCCCGTGCGACACGTGTGTTAAAGGAGGACATCAGTGCCAATATCCAGAAGCAGTTCCTCCTCCACCAAAACGAAACGATTCCCCGACAACAGGGAAACCCGAAAAAGAACCACAGCAGGAGAAGAAGCGAACGAGAAAGGGAGATGATATACCCAAATGGAGCAGTGAAAGATCAGCAGTATACGCAGCCGGAGTTCTCTCATATCCATTTTTAACGACGGAACTATGGGATCAGTTGCTCAACATTTACAAACTACACTATGCCACAGAATTGCCCTTTCTTCACTTGCCGTCTATGAAGGAGAAAATGAGCAGCGGATCAGGTCAGGAGAATGAGGATTCATCAGAGCCGAACTTGGTCCTGCTTGGTATCTTGATGCTTACAGCACGTTTTCACCCCGATCTGGTACGATATGTGACGCATTTACCAAGTCAAAACAGCTCAGGTTCCCGACCATCCACCTCAAAAACCAAGTCTGGGCCGTTGTACGCCTCGGAATTCTTTGCGACTGCACTTACAACAGCTCTGGGTCCCCTCAGGACAGTCATGGATACTCTCACGATTGAAAGAATACAGTGCTTCCTGATGCTTGGATTATTCGAGTGGAGCCAAGAGAACAACTCCAGTGCTTGGATGTATCTTGGGGTAGCCATTCGCATGGCCAAGTTGATGAGACTAGAGCAAGATGACCGGCGAATGGCTATACTGGAAAACCAAGCGCCTGACACAAAACGATTTGAGAAGAAGTCACCGGAGATAGCGATAATAAGAGAGACGCGGAGACGGACGATGTATAGCTGCTTTATTCTGGATCGTCTGATGAGCTGCGGGAGTGAGCGACCGCTGAGTATTGCAGTCGAGAGCATGTTGATCCAGTTGCCATGTTCTGAGATGGCCTTTGATCTGTCTCTTCAAGTCTACACTGGACTATTACAACCCCACGAAGGATCCAGTCAGCCTCAGATCAACGATAATAGCACGTTAAGCCGACTTGCCAAGTTGGTTGAGATATGGGGCGAGATTTCGAGGTACAGTTCGATCGGTGGCCGGTTACAAGACACGCATCCCCCGTGGAACCCCAGATCGACTTTCTATAAGTTACGAGAGAAGGTGATTACGTTCGGCAAAGATCTCCCCGACACTTTCACATTATCTCGACAGAATTATTACCGGCACGATAATCACCAGGCTACCAACACCTACGTGTCGCTACATATGCTGGCCTCAGTTTGCCATATTGTTCTCAATCGAGAATATCTTCCTTTTCTGCCCCTGCGATGCCGTGGGCCTCATGGGACCCCAATGGTCAACCAAACTGTGCTCAACTTTGCGCCAGATCGGTTCTGGGAAGAGAGCGCAGAAGATGTCTTCCAATCGTCTCGTAGCATAATCGATTTGGTTAGTGTCAGCAAAGAAAAGCTGCCTTTGTCCTCGTTGTCGATATTCTCCCTCTGGCTCGCTGGGTTCATTTCTATTTACGCTCACCATTTTCCGCAGATGGATACGAGCCATCGATCGAGGAGTGAACAGGCTGAGAGTCCACATGCGGGGGGGACTTTGAGTATACTCGAACAGGGGCAGGCTGGGACAGCATGCCAGGCATTGCGAAGAGCTGTAACTTACTTGCCCAGCGCTCAAAGATACCTGGATAATCTTGAGGCGGTAGATCGGTATTTTGCACTGGCGAAGAACTCGACGCAGGGATCACTCAGTCTGAGGCTTGGCGGAGTTGGCAACGGTGGCGAACCCAACCAGACAAGATCGCAAGATAAGCAACGACGAGAAGTATACGATACGCACCGCAAAAATATAAGTCCCATGTCAGTGTCTCTGGAAATGATGAACTCGCCCCGACCCATGCTGGAGGAACCCCCCAAGCCCAACTCTTCAACGGCAAAGAGCCAGCTCTCGCTGCCTGGGATTGACGAAGGACCATTAGCGATGGATACACCAAAGCTCTTATTGGACAATATTGAGACATTGGAGTCGGAACGGATGGGTTGGATATTGAATGATTTGGAAGGTTTCTCGGGCGCGGGTTCTTTGAGGGTTACCTTGCCAAAATAGATATGTGCTTGGTCTTGGAATTTTGTTTGGTACCTAGGTATTTCGACACGGCGAATACATGTATAATGACTTGACGGCCGGAATAAGATAGAGGTTTGGTTGCATTTCAGCTAGACTGGCGGTATAACACTGATCTTTTGACGTCTGGCATGTTATTTAAGGAACCCCTGTGCAACGAGAAGCGAGTTTTAGCAGTGAAGCTTGGGTTCAAGGTCCTGCAGCGTTGGGAAAGAGGCAGAGGCAGGAGGCTTCTTGGCATCAGGCGAGGACAAGTCTACTTTCCTTGCGTTGGCTGGACCTTCCAAGAACAATCTACACTTCAGTCAGCCGATTCTTATTAATCAATGGAACCCTTTTTGTTTTCTTCTCTCCACTCTCAACACCATTGACAGACGTGCATGCATACTTGGAAATGATATGGAATCTTTTCACAAACAAATATTGACATAACGGCCCGAATCGCATAGATTCGGTGCACAACTGACGTTACTGCTGAGAAATAAGGCGGCCGTCCGGCTTTCAATTCGGCAATACTGATCACTCATCATTTCCGACGCTTCGAGGTTACACGACAGCAAAGCTTTGATGAGCCCGCTGACTTATAGCATGACGTCCGAATCAAGTCACAAATGGATCGCCAAGACCGGCAAATGCAAGTCACTGCGCCTAGTGCTCACCCCTTGTCTACTGCTTCCAAATCCAGATGTCTTAGTGGACAGCCCAGCTACCAAGAGGGGCCTAGAGCTGGCATCTGCGGCAGCTTCGCGGGGTTCCTCACAAACCAGCTTCAATAAGTCCCATCTTATCGAGATATGAGCGAATCCCGTCCCATGTACAATCGACAACAGACAAGTCGATGACCCGTGCAAACCGGTTTACGAGGCAGGGCTTACATATGTACAGTACTTTGCTCCTTGCGGCTCAATGCACCGAAGCTCTGCAGAGAATCGATTTGGGCAGGTCAAGGTACCTTGGTTGAGCAGAGACAGTCTAAGGTACGGATCTTCGTTGCTTCAAAACATCTGGGGTAAGCTCTCAGATCACGCAACATAAGGCTGAAGTTCCGAAACACCATGCAAGACGACGAGCAACATTGATAGATACTTAAAGCCCCAATATCGACTAGAACTTCTGACACCAACGTTTTCTTCTACAGAACAATCGCCTCTCGACCCATCAAAGCTCAAGCTCAGACTTGCCCTGGTGAGCTTCCACATCGACATCACGCTCCCACGCGCGTGGGGCGTGGGGCTTGACTCTCGCGATTGATTTGCCAGTTCCTCGTCTCTCTCCCACTCTCGCTCCACAAGTGCTGATGTCTTCTAGTTCAAGAATGCATGTCATGACAAACTTATTTCAGAATCGTTCACATGGAGAAGGCAGCAGGTCGTCAGTACATACGTAGCACACATCCGCCGCGCCGAAGCTTGTCTGAGGAGGGCTATTTGCTCTCTTTGAGGCACAGCCGGCTTCCCCTTGCGATCCAAGTGGACCGTGGTTCCTGGCGCAGAGTCTCATCGTTAGACCATTCGATGTTATGACGATTCGCTAAACTAAGAATAGTGTACCATCCCCCGCGTTGTTTGGATATCCTGACCGGCCGGTTCGATCAAAGCATGAGGAGTCGTCCGAGCTATTCTCCACTGAGGAGGCCAAAGTGCTCAGGTACCTTGGAGCTATTGAGATGGTGGGAAGGACTATTAACAAGAGCCACGCCCTTTGAGACGATTCTTGTTGCAGCTTATAAACCATATATTCCCCGTCCATCCGCTTCTATCAAGCATCAAATTTCCCCCTGAAGCCATACTTTGTTTGTTAAATCTGTGTTTGCATTGCAATGCCTTCCATCACAACGGCTTCAGCTACCCCTCAAATGGTGAAGCCGACGACAGCCAAATCATCGTCAGCTTTGCCCAGTATTATTGATATCCGTGGTGAACATGTCGAAATCAACCTGAAAGACCAAATTGCTTCCATGTTTAACCCTGACGAGGGCCCAAGGAAGCTTCCAACCCTTCTTCTATACAACGAGAAGGGCCTACAAATATTCGAGGACGTATGTTGATTCTGTTGAGAGATCCCCCTTGCTGTTACTCATACTACTCCAGATCACGTATCTGGATGAGTATTACTTGACAAACTATGAGATTGAGATCCTGAAGAAGTCCTCTGCAGAGATCGCCAGTCAGATCCCCGAGGGCTCCATGGTGATTGAGCTGGGAAGCGGGTTGGTCAATTTCCCCATGATTTGACACATCAACTAATTATGAGAAAGAAACCTCCGCAAGGTCTGTCTCCTTCTACAGGCGTTCGAAGAGCTTAAAAAGCCCATTCAGTATTTTGCTCTCGACTTATCTCTCAAAGAGCTTGAACGCACCCTGGCTCAGGTTCCTGACTTCAAATATGTTTCGTGCCACGGCCTTCATGGTACATACGATGATGGGAGGGAATGGCTCAAGCATCCTTCTCTCACGAGCCGCTCAAAGTGCATTATCCACCTCGGCTCCAGTATTGGTGCGTCTACACCGGTCGTTCAAGTTTCAATGTGCTAACGTGAGAATTGCAGGCAACTTCACCCGAGACGGTGCAGCTGATTTCTTGGGAGGGTTTGCAGAAGTACTCACACCATCTGATTCCATGATCGTTGCTGTAGACTCTTGCAGCAACCCGGCAAAGGTCTAGTAAGTCAACAATGCTGCTTGTTGTAAGCAATACTAACATCTATATAGTCATGCATACAACGGTACGTTGCAATTCAGCGCTGAGCACACAACTCGATATTAATGCCGCAGTTCTCTAATACAGACTCCAAGGGGGTAACCCATCGGTAAGCTGATTGGCTCTGTCTGGTTGACTGGAAACTGACATCATGTAGATTCATTCTGAATGGTCTTCGAAACGCCAATGGCATCCTTGGTGAAGAGGCCTTCAACACGGATGAGTGGAAGGTGATCGGTGAGTATGTTTATGACGTTGAAGGTGGACGACACCAGGCCTTCCTTTCTCCCACCCGGCCAACAGATGCTCTCGGATCGAGAGTTTTGCCTCATGAGCGCATAGAGATCGAACAAAGCCTCAAATATTCCGAGGCAGAGAAGGACAGGCTCTGGAAACTTGCAGGCTTGACCGAGATGGGTCAATGGAGCCGGGGAGATGAGTATGGTAGGTCACATTCTCTTATGATACATGTCCCACCCAAAACACGCGACCAGAGGTCTTTCGGGTCATGCATCCCCGGATTACCCCGCGAATCGTACCAAAGGAGGGTTTCCCTTTCCAGCTGAGCCAGCAGCATGAGGCCAAACCCGGGAAGGGACCCATATGACGTGGGGGTACATGCTCCAAGCTGAAGTTATATCGAGAATACAGGGAATCTGATGACACGAGACTAACAATTGTTTAGGCCTCCATTTTCTGAAAAAGTCCAGTATGCCGTTCAGCCTGATCCCTTCCCTCTACGCCGCAGAACCACTTCCAACAGTCCAAGACTGGAAAGCTCTTTGGCAAGCATGGGATGTAGTAACCAAGGATATGATGCCGGATGAGGAGCTCCAGGAGAAGCCAATCAAGCTGCGAAATGCATGCATTTTCTACCTTGGTCATATCCCGACCTTCCTCGATATCCAGTTGACAAAAACAACTGGCAATACCCCGACTGAGCCTGCAGCCTACTACTCAATCTTTGAGCGAGGTATTGATCCTGATGTGGACAATCCTGAGCACTGCCATACTCACTCTGAAATTCCCGATGAATGGCCATCAGTTCAAGAGATCATGACCTACCAAGACAGGGTCAGATCTCGTCTTCAGAACCTGTACAAAAATGGCCAAGACAAGATTCCTCGAGACATTGGCCGAGCTATATGGGTTGGTTTTGAGCATGAGTTGATGCATATCGAGACCCTGCTCTATATGATGCTCCAAAGTGACAGAACGCTTCCACCTCCGCATACGGTACAGCCTGATTTTGCAAAACTGGCTCAGCAAGCACATGAGTCTAGGGTTCCTAACCTATGGTTTGATATACCTGAGCAAACCATCACTCTGGGGATGGATGATCCCGAGGATAGTACTGATAATTCGCGCCATTTTGGCTGGTAAGTCTCAAGCGGTGTGCTTAAGGGTAAACCGTAACTAACTTTATGGAACAGGGATAACGAAAAGCCTGCGCGACAGACAAAAGTCCATGCCTTCCAAGCTCAGGGCAGAGCTATCACCAATGAAGAGGTATGTGCAATTCGTCTTCGAGGTGTCCTCTAGCCCTAACCAGAGTCACAGTATGCCCAATATTTGTACAACTCCAAGATCAAGCATATCCCAGCCTCATGGTCTTCCATTCCAAACGCTCACACGAATGGTGCCACTAACGGCAGCCAAACCAATGGAAATTTGAATGGCTACTCTAATGGAAATGGCCACCACGCAAGCCAGGCCCCGGATTCGTTCATCCAGGATAAGTTTGTCAGGACGGTCTATGGTCTAGTTCCTCTCAAGTACGCTCTTGACTGGCCTGTCTTTGCTTCTTACGACGAACTCGCTGGCTGTGCAGCATGGATGGGCGGCCGTATTCCAACTTTCGAAGAAGCTAAGAGCATTTATGCGCATGTCAACAAGCAGAAGAGAGCCGAGGCCGAGGGCACCTTATCAAAGACGGTCCCTGCAGTCAATGGGTAAGTCCATCAAAATCGCTTACTATTTCAAGGCTAATAAGTGGCAGTCACCTTGTCAACGACGGCGTTGAAGAGACCCCGCCATCCAGCTCCTCCGCTTTGGTCAAGGATGGCTCTTCTGAGCTATTCTTTGACCTTACGGAAGCCAACGTTGGTTTCCGTCACTGGCATCCTATGCCAGTAACCTCCCAAGGCAACAAGCTTGCGGGTCAGTCGGAGATGGGCGGCGTCTGGGAATGGACGAGCTCGCCACTTGAGCGACATGAGGGTTTTGAGCCCATGTCGCTCTATCCTCTCTACACGACTGACTTCTTTGATGGCAAGCATAACGTCGTCTTGGGTGGTTCGTGGGCCACACACCCACGCATTGCAGGTCGAGCTAGTTTCGTCAACTGGTATCAGAGGAACTATCCCTACGCATGGGTGGGAGCCAGATTGGTCCGAGATGTTTAGGCATCGACCATAGCATTTGTTGCTACGAAAGTTTCATATAATAAACGAGCCATTGGGATGGATTGTGAACTGCCGGAGTTTGATCATTTACATGGGCCGAGATTGCCACAAGAGGAACTGAAGGAGGACGGTCACTCCCTGAGAAAGCAAATATATTATCACGACCCATCTCTATTTACTCCTATGTTTTGAACTCCATACCGAAACCAGCTACTCTGTGATGATAGCAATGTTGTCTCTTGCAACGTCGTGGCCTTCGGATGCCGACCGTTATGTGTATCCGTTCCAAGTTTCAGGGTGACACTTGTGAAATCAGCCATGTTAAGGAGCTTTTATCCTGTCCCAAAACCGTCATGAGGTCATATTTCGTGATGACTCTTGATAGTAGCGCAATCGTTCCAAAGGGTGAGGTGTTGAATGAAAACACACCATTCTGACTCTGACATTAGAATGGGCGCGGCGCTGCCAGTGCTTTGACTGTTTCTCTCAACCGTTGAGACTACCATAGATATCGAGAAGCTGCTCAAACACATAGCCAGGAAGCTTAATCCCATTCTCTGTGATGAGTTTGGAAATGAGATCAGGGGGCTGTTTAACTTGTTAGCAACTTGATCGATGGCTATAATTTGGGGACCACGTACAGTAAAGTCGACAGCGTCGACTATATCCTTACTCTTGTTATCAACACTGAAGTCCAGGATTTCCTGCTTAAAGCCAATATCCCGTTGATCCATGACAAATTTGCGCGCAAACTTGTGTGTCTCGGCAGCAACGTAAAACGGGAGACCAGCTTGAGCAGCCAGCTTAGAAAGCTGAAGAGTACCCATTCGAGAGATGATACCGCCGTTGGATGTGACAGCTTCCGCGCCCACAATCACCATATCGACCTGGCGTAGAAGACCCATGACATAGGCCACTGATGCCTCTGCGATTTCGGCGACAGGAATTCCCTTTGAGCGAAGCTCGCGCACTACGCGATCACTCTCATCAACGCGGGTTTCCTCTCGCACGTAGATAACCTTGAACTTGGCTGCACCGAGGTTCTGCACCGCACGCTCCAGAATCCCAACAACTGATCGCGAGGCACCGTGTGTGAGAATACATTGGCCCTCATGAATCAGCCTCCATCCTGAGTCTGCAATGCCTTCTCGCGCGGCATTAGCACGCTGGGCAAATAGGCGACCGTTTCGGAGAAGATGTTGCCTCACGGCCTCAAAGCTGCCGTCCTGTTGACGGAGAGACGAGACGAGGTACTGAAGAAAGAGGTCTGTTCCGGCGGAAAGGGGTACGGGGTTCGCTACGGAGGCTTTGAGACGATCGGAGTGCGCTTTGACGGTGTCAAGGATCTCGAAAACGGTGGTGGAAGGGTGGGCGTTGAGAAGAGCGATTAGGGACTCGATGGCGGCGACGGGCTTAGTGAGGTACGGGTCTGAGGCAAGAAGGCCGCGGTAAGTTTCGACGATACTGACAGGATGTTAGAGGAGTGAGGAGCGGATGGGTTTGGAGGCGGACTCGAAATCTGAGGTTGAAGAAGCTTGAGGTTGCTCAGCCGGGGTAGCGGCTTAGATGAGTTAGCAGAGAGAGAGGTATTCGCAGCAGAGGGTAACTGACCTGTGGCGTCGACCGTGGCCATGATAGAGGATATGCGAGATATCGGGGAGTAGGTATTTGGAGTTGAGATGATACTGTTCCCAATCCTGGGATCTTTAGACGGGAATTTTCGAAGGGTTTGGTGAGTCAATCAATCTCCATGTCGGAGCTGGTTTGGCGGGGTGAAGTGGAAGTGGGGAGCGGGGCCGAAAGTGACGGCACTGCTTAATTACAGGTCGTCTACAGTTGAGGTCCCCTGTAATTGCGCCACCTCAGATAGAAGCGTAGGTAGCTCTGATGTGCAGTAGCAAGCAGCCTTGTCGATGGAAACAGATCAAATTCAGGCGGTTGAGATCGAAATGTAGTGTTAGTTTCGTCTGGAAATAAGGTCAGCCAGTTGCGTTGCATCGTTCAGTAACGTGCTGTAACCTGTTGATATCAAGAGGTAGCCACTGAGTTGACTACCCTGCAGCAGAACCCCGAACAAAAGTGCCCCGCGCTGCCCCTCCACCGCTTCCGATCTCTACACCCCTCTCTCCGTCTTCACTCCAGGCCTCTATAGCTTTTGATCTTTGACTTTTATTCGCTTCCATTGCAACAACTCAATTCACTCAAGGACCAGTATCTACTAGTCACAAACAATAAACATAGCTAAGAATGGAGCTCCTCGATCCCGCGACAGGCGCTGCCCTCCCCAACGACGCCATCCAGCGCATTCTCTTCGTCGCCAACGCCGTCCACGTCTATAACATTCCTCCTCTTACCTCTACAAAGGGCTACTCTGCCAGCACATGGACCGCCGAACCCCAGCGCCATATCTTTACTGCCCGCCTGCGCGTCGTCGAGACAGCCTACGAATCCGAGTCGTCAACCAACAAGCTCAAAGTCGACGCCGTGCTGGAGGATGCTTCATCAGGCCAACTGTTCGCCGCAGCGCCTTATACCGCTCCCGGTGTTGTTGAGCCGGTCCTCGATAGCAGCCGCTTCTTTGCAGTGACGGTGCGCGATCCCCAGGGTAGAAAGGCTATCCTGGGTATTGGTTTCGAGGAGAGAAGCGAGGCATTTGATCTGAGCATTGCGCTTCAGGAGGCGCGAAAGGCGCTAGGCTGGGAGGGCGAACAGAGCAAACCGGCAGCGACAAAGGAGAAGGAGGAGCATAGAGATTACAGCCTCAAAGATGGCGAGACTATTACTGTGAGCTTTGGCGGATCAAAGTTCG
Organism: Fusarium proliferatum ET1; assembly: GCF_900067095.1. Lineage (NCBI taxonomy): Eukaryota > Fungi > Ascomycota > Sordariomycetes > Hypocreales > Nectriaceae > Fusarium > Fusarium proliferatum. The sequence goes on along the minus strand of NW_022194794.1, from coordinate 988,250 downwards.
GCAGACGCAAACAACAAGATAGCTCATCTGGCTCAGGAGCCGGAGGTGATCTTCAGTCATTTGCGCTACCGCCACCACCTGCTGGACCAAGCTCGTCAGGCGGGTTCTCATTACCACCTCCACCAAGTGCAAACGCTGTAAAGCAGCAGAAGCAATCAGCTAAGGATCTTGGATTTGACGACGGACAGTTTGGAGAGTTTGCTTAAGGATTTCACGGATACTTGGCGCATCAGCGATATGATTTGAAAAAGAAAACAAACAGTATATACACTAAGACATGCTAAACATTGAACGCCAAATTGATGCTACCAATGGTAAGTGACATGATGATAACTTGATATTATGGATCAACACGTATGATCATTCCGTGGTTTCGTACGATGCTTGAAAAATCAACACACTATCCGGCAACGCCTTTCAATTGTGCACTGATGAGCCTAAACCTCAGGCCAAGCATTATGAAGACAGGGAAGACTAAGCCTTCTCTCCCTAAGCGCAACAAACCGCTCCTCACTCAACTCTTCTCCAAGTTCAGAACCATAGTCCTTCTCCTGAACGAAGGGTGCAACAACGTTGGTTGGAGTTGTTGGGGTGGTCTCAGATTCAGCGCTATCACAGCTAGATTCAGGACCAAAGATATCCTCTGCGGCCTCGTCGACAGTTTCCAGACCGTACGGCGTCGGCTCCTGTTGAATATATGGTGGTTCATAGGCCTGTTGCGCATCGCCAAAGTAGCCCATAGGGGCAAAGTGCTCAGAATTGCCGCTCAGAGGCGTCAAAGGAGTGGTAAAGCCGTAGGAAACGGGACTGAAGCAGACGGATGATGCGACACTAGGGCTTTCGACAGTCCATGTTTTTGCCCAAGTCTCTCGGCTCCTGATTTCAACAAAGAGTTCACCCAGGCGGGAGAAGATAGCCTTCTCCTGTTCAGCGGCCTGGTTGGCTTTAGACTTCAGCAGAGCCAGCTGTTTTCTCAGCTTTCGCCGGCCTTTGTCGCCAACAAGGTTGCGAATCTGCACTTCCAGGGCGCCATACTGTGTCATGAGATCCGTAGCTCGGCAAGCTTGCTGCTGGAGACAAGAAATAAGATATGCTCGATCTATATAAAGATCTTCAAAAGGCCTGGGCGAAAAGATAAGACGAGAGTTGGCATAGGGCTGTTGGTTAACACTCTCTGGTGTAGGACGGCTTTTGGAGCTGGAAGATCGTCGACGTCTCCTTCGTGAAGAAGAACTGCAAACTGACGGTTCAATGTTTAGCTCCTCGGGAGGCGGAGTGATTCTTGCATCCATCGGTGGTAGCTGCACCATGCTATGAGGTCTTGTAAAAGTTGTATTCATCTTGATAGATTTTGAGTTTTTGTTAATGATAGTAGTAAAGAAGGAATATCCTCTCTGCGAGAAACAGCATCCATCATTACTACATATTCATATCTCTCATCCCCCATTTCCTCTCCACCATGACAAAGACCACTGTGAGGAGGGCTACGCTGTACGTGATGGGTCTGTTCGCTTTGTCGCTGTGTTCGTCTCAACAAAGCGAAACAGCGAGTTCCGGCGCTTGACCTAGTGATTCTTTAAAAGAAAGTTCTTATAGTGATAGTCGTTGGTTATTCTGATGGATCCGTGCCTGGTGGCCACACTTAAAAGAGTCACCAACGTAAGCCGTCAATAAGACTGGTCAGTCTTGGCTTTTGGAGGTTGTTCGGTTGGCAGTCAGGAACATGAAGGAGAGGTCGTAGGGTCTAGAACATCAGGTCATCTGGTTTGCCCTCGTTCCACATGGTTGAATAAGGTAGCCAAGCCAATTGCTTGTTCGGACCAGGAGGTGGCGTTATTAGTCCCCGTTGTTGGCTTAGATTGACAGCCTCATAGCAAGGTTTCATTCATTTGCAGTGCAACCAACAGTCAAATGAGAGGCGACTTGCTTCTCATCAGATTGCAAACCCATCGTGGCCCGGTGGGTCGTTGAACCGCCATAGCCCAGCCTCTTCTGCGGCTTTCCTGACTGAGGAGACTTCCTGGGCATTGACAGCTCGGTTGATGTCTGCGTATCGGACCTCCTGCTTTTCTTCTTTGCCGTCTGACTTTGCTCGCTTTGGTTTGCCGACATGGGCGTCTGGGTGGTACTGCTCCATGATGTTGATAAAGCAATCTGTAGAGACTTCATTTGCGAGGAACTTCATGATTTCGGCTCCTTCGTCCTGTTTGCCTGGCATAACAAGATGGCGAATCAGCAAGCCCTTTTTTGCTATCCCGTCCCCGGTGAAGCACAGGTCACCGACCTGATCGTGCATTACCTTAATGCTCTCTCTGGCTGTTGCAGCGTAATCATCGGCCTTCAGTAGCCTTTTAGAGGTGCTTGGCTTCCACACCTTGAAGTCAGCAAGGTAGATATCCACCAATCCATCCATCAGCTGCAGAGATGCAAGAGAGTCAAAGCTTGATGTGTTGTAAACGATGGGAACTGTCAGGCCTTGGTCCCTAGCATGGAGGATACTCAACGCCACCTGCGGGACAACATGCTCAGGCGTAACAATATTGATATTGTGTACTTTGCCAACTTCCTGTAGCTTGATGTACCAGTCACCTAATTCCTCAGGGGTCAAGTCCATCCCGTTTCGCTGGTGTGCGATATCGTAATTCTGGCAAAAGATGCACCGCATATTACATCCGCTCATAAAGACGGAACCACTACCATTGTGCCCCTGAATGCACGGTTCTGTATGAGTTTAGTCAGAGGTTGAATAGAAGAACATAAATACATAGCTAACGGAGAGCTAATGACCTGAAATGCAAGGGAGTATCAGGTACAGCGAGCCGAGAGCAAAGCGCAATGGGCAGCAGATGGACTGACCTTCACCAAAGTGGGGAGCGATTGTATTGACTTTCGCCTTCTCTCCGATGAGGCACATGCCTGTCTTCTCGTACCTGTTTACGCCACATTCTCTTGGGCATAGATTACAATTGCGAAGGTGAGCATACGCCAATGAACGCTTCTTGGCTGCGTCGCGGGAACTGAGTGTCATATATCGCGAAACATAGTCGTCAAGGAGGAACGGGGGAGCAAGATGAAGAGAGCGATTGAGTATCTTGGGAGCTATGAAGGTGCTTTTGGGAGCATTAACAACCCATCGCCTTGATAATGACAACATCATGGCTGATATCGTGTATTGATGATCATGGTGACAATTGGTTCATCTTGATTGGTGTTGAGGGAGGTTGTACTTATAGATGGCTTAGTCATCGCTTCTCCAGATGAGAAGGGCAGTCACGAATGAGCAATCTCTCGTTTATCTCCCGAACCAGTCCCAAGAGAAGGTGCTTCTATGCACTTCTATCCTAAATAAGGTAGGCAACAATCGAGGGTATTTCGCACTTGTTATTAGTTCTAGGTCTCTAGGAGCAGCGTCTTGAGCCAAGTGATTACCCTACAACTAACGAGAGACAAAAATGAATCAAATGGCCACGAGAAACTTGAACCGCAGGAATATCTACTCTGGAGGAGTACGCAAAGCTCTCAGGGGTTTTTCTTCAAGTGTAAAATATCTGAGTTTTGTTGGGTGAAGACTCCAAGTCTGTCATTGTTCAAGCGCTAGGATCTCGACTTTGCCAAGTATGTGAACATGGAGATCTCATCAGAAAATAATTCAGTGTATGCCAGCCGAAAATGTTGGGCTGTGCAACCAGAAATTAGAATCTCCAAAGGCCAAAAAAGATGAGGAATGTGAATGCCTTGGTATACCGGCGAGTTTAGCATGGACATGAGCACTAGTTCTATGCCCTAATACAGAGATCATGACACTCCGATATCACGTTATTGGAGATATACACGAGGGATGACCTCAGGACTCTGGCCCAGTTTAGTACTTCTTTCCTGTTGGAACTTCCATTCTTGTTCTTAGAGATAAGATCTGAATGAGTTCCATCTGGTGGTTGTCTGCCAGTGGCAGATCCCCATAATGATTGGAGGGCTGGAAATGCTTGTATTCATAAGCTGTGTTTGTTTGTTTACTCTCCCATTTAGATGAGGTGGTGAGTTTACCGAAGAGCAACTCCTCGCAGCATCTCGAACGTTGTCTCAGCTCACTCAACATCTTCTCGTAATCAGGTCGCCTGAAATGCTTTTTGGAAACTTCTCGTTGGCCTTTCTGGTCCTGTTCTTTCTTCCCTTAGCTGAAAGCCTTCATGTAACCCCAGACATTGCAGATGAACAGCTGCGTAATGTCTACGACTACATCATCGTTGGAGGTGGTACCGCTGGTCTAACCATAGCCAATCGCCTCTCCGAAAACCCAGCAGGTACTTGATGCCCATAGACTTGACGAGCCTCACTGATGGTGCTTGTAGTTTCAGTCCTGGTTCTCGAAGCTGGTCCTTTGTACGTCTCTCGCAACCCACCAGATCTCAACTGACAAATCGCATTCCAGGGACGACGCGAGAAATCTTTCGATTCCTGGAGGCCTTCTTCCTGTCCCGGGCACGATCGGGTCAGGTGGATGGCAAAAATACCAATGGGAGCTGACCACTGAGCCCCAGACCTATCTCAGCAATCAGAGTGTGGGAATACCACAGGGAAAGGCTGTTGGTGGCAGTTCCATCCTCAATGACCTCTGTTGGTCCAGAGGCTCAGTGTCTGATTATGACGGCTGCGAAAAATTAGGTAACAAGGGTTGGTCTTGGGATGACCTACTTCCTTACTTCAAAAAGGTAGGTGTGTAACCGATCTTTGAGAATGAGGCTGATTTGTGGTAGTCTGAGACGTTCACCTTCAATGTTGAGCCTCATGATGCTCAGGAACTTCACATAGTTCCTCAATCAGCTGCGCATGGACACAATGGCTCAGTGCACGTCTCCTACCCTCAGTACTTCTATGACCAATCATGTAAGTTCTGTACACTGCCAAAGCTTTGCGTGTTCTGACCAGAGAACAGCCAACGTTCTCGACGGCTTTGCGGAGCTTGGTCTACCCATAATTGGTGATGTGAACAATGGGACAGCCGCAGGGGCCATGATCCTCTCCTCAAGCATGCATCCTGGTAACCAGATGAGGTTCGATGCTAGAGAAGCTCACTTTGACTCGGCATCTTTGAGGTACAATTTGCATATTGCAACCAACCAGACTGTCACACAACTTGTTTTGGATAGTAACAGTGCACACAACTCGAGTCAGAGAGTTGTGGGAGTCGAGGTACGATCAGGTGATACAAAAGATGAGGTGGTCACTAATCCGGATTATAGTTTGCTCCAAACAACAAGTCCAAAGCGAGATCAGTTTCTTGTACCCGAGAGGTAATTGTTTCGGCTGGTGCGATCTTCACTCCCACTCTACTTCAGGTATCGGGAATTGGGCCGTCAGATGTACTCAAGTCACTCGATATTTCGGTCAAGATTGACCTTCCTGGCGTTGGATATAATATCCAGGATCATCCCATGGTTTACGCCAACTATTACTGTAAGTACCTGACTTCAATCAGATGTCGGATACTGATGGTCTAGATCGCAATGAATCATATTTCACCAGTGGTGAGATAGCCGACGACGTGTATGACGAAGTTGCCGAGGAATACATACGGAACAGAACAGGTGAGCACATCTTTCTGAGAGAGGTGCCCGTTTCTGACAGATTTAGGTCCTTGGACAGCACCTCTCATAAACACGGTTGCATTCCCGAGTCTTCGCTCTGCAACGAAGGACTGGAAAAAGTTCATGGACAAGAGTTTGGGTAATAATTTTCCCTCAAATGCCCCCAACTCTGTGAAGAAGGGCTACGAAGTCCAGAAAAAGATTCTACAAGACCAAATACTCAGCAAAGATACAGGAATCTTTGAGACCATGGCCAACTCATAGGGGCAGTTGACTGTCGCTGCTCAAAAGACCTTCTCCCGCGGCACCGTCCGTCCCTCATCATCTTCGATCTTCGATCTGCCAAAACTGGACTCACGATACTGCTCCGACCCGATCGATTGCGAGATTATTGTTCTTGGTCTCCAAATGAACACGAAGCTGATCCAAACCAACGCCATGAAAGAACTCATGCCTGAAGCGGAATCGGCGTTTGATACTACAGATCATGAAACGCTGATGAAGCATGTCATGAAAAAGATCACGACAGAGAGGCATCCCTCATGGACAGCAGCCATGATGCCCCTCGAATTAGGAGGAGTTGTTGACCCTGAGCTCAAGGTGTATGGCACATGTAACTTGCGTATTGCTGATGCTAGTATCATGCCCCTGATTCCATCAGCCCATCTACAAGCTAGTGTCTATGCCATTGCCGAGAAGGTAAGATCCCAATAGTTAATGGAGACAAACTAATACTGACAACTGAAACAGGCAGCAGACACGATTAAATCAGCCAAACCAGATTGTCGCATTGGAGAACGGCTCCCTTTCCCTCCCAGGTCGCGACCAACCACCTGATAATATCCTCATACTTGGATAGCACATAGAGATCGAACCAATAAAATGTTGGTATTCTGGTTATCAGGGATATATTCTTCATATTGGACCTGAGGCTTTTTGGGCGAAACGGCCATAGATTACGAATTAGACAACGTAATGACAATGCAGCAATTCTGCCTGTCCCCGGTATGCTCAATATAGCGAATCGACCAACAAATGGAAATAAAAGCAAGGCTATAATATTTGCAGATAAATTGTGCATATATAAGACCGTATTTCTCTATCTGGCCAGCTTATTATCCGTCAAACTTCAACACGAATCCCGGAAGTCAATTGACAATAAAGAAAACCATCCTTAATCCTGTGGTTCATTCTCAACAGTTTCCGTGTGCTTTTCATACCAAGCCAACTGATCAGTCATGCGCTTGATCTCTGAATTTTGAACAGCCAATTTATCCTTCATCTCAGCCATCTCACGAACCAGGAACTGATTCTCAGACACCAACTTGTCCGCTCTCTCCAGACGCTCTTTGTTCTTTGCCTCAATGGCAGACACCCGCTCAGGCCATGTTGGGGTCACGATGGATACCACGGTAGGTCTCTCCTCCATGAGTCGTGTGCTCTCCACGCCAGGATGCTGCTCGGCTGCTGGTATGACAAAGAGGGGAGACTGATGCCCCTTGCCCTTGATGCGGTAGAAGCGAGTTAGAAGATCTATAGGGACGATGCCTTTGGCGTAGACTTTGCCGCCCCGTTCTTCGTTCCAGATTCGTTCGCCAATGACACCGCTTGCCTTCCAGATCTTCTCCTTCTGCTCGACCTGAGCTTCGGCAACATCTATAAGACGGTGGATGTAGCTTCTGATATCTTCGCCGCAGTTCACGAGGATGTACTTATCCTGTGGATAGACAATCTCGCGACCCCCTGAGACGCCATCGGCACTGGCGCGGCTCAGCATCTGGTGCGGGACGAGGGCTTCTCCTTTAAGGACATCGGTAGCGTTGCCGTAGTTGATTTCGAGTTCGTGTATACGACCGACGAGATGTTGGTGATGAAGAATCCATTGACCAAGAAGACAGTTGCGAGCAGCTTCGAGTTGCAATTCTCTAAGAGGATGGTTCTTTTTCTTATCATCAGGGTCTTCGAAACCAGTTGGAAGAATCGACATTAAGCCACCAGTAGATGAGTACTCGTGATCGATGATTTCAAGACACTCGTTGGCATGCATTATAAGATCGTGGTGTGTCATGTAAGGACGACGAACATCTCCCTCCTTGGCCGAAGGACCAAAATCCTCAACTTGTGTCAAAGGACAACGATGTTCGATCCCGTGCACTTCAGACTCACACTTGACGACATTGTGAAGAGCAAAGAGAGGATCATGATGAGACGGGTCATCGTTCTCATAAGGAGTGTTGAGGTCGTTCAACCAGTCAAAAGCCTCGTTCTTGTGGAAGTTCCATCTTCCAGAATCTACGTCCCCTGTGCCTACAGGACGAGTGGCAGTAGACGGAGCAAGCTTGCGGATGATGTTGGTGAGAGATTGGGCATGCTGCTTGAGGGCGAGAAGGGTGGGAGGACGGCCGGACGAGAAGTAGGAGCAGTTGATGTGCTGTAGAAGTTCAAGGTCTTGAGGGTCTAAGATGCCATTGTCTGGGGTAAACCAGTTGGATCTGTAGGAGGTTGCATAATCGTTGGAAGGGACGTAGAGAGGTTGGATGCCCTCCTTCTGCTTTCCAGCTGCTCGCAGAGATACCATCATGAACTAGAATACAGGTGTTGGCACAGAGTGATAAGAGAGTTACAGATTAATGGAACAGAGTTTTGAACAGGAAGACTGTTCTTTGAGAGAAAGATGAGTATATCCATTCTTAAACAGACTTGGAGAAATATTTCTAGGGTTCTGTCACAATGTTGGCGCTTGTAGGACCGGGTGATTGATGTGATGCTATTCAAAGAACAAAGAAACCAGTTCTTTGTTGGAAGTGCAATTTGCTGCGGTCATGGTGGGCGCATAGACATTGTTTGAGCAATCAAAAGACTCGAAAACGGTCAAATTGTTTCCTTTTTTTGTCTTTATGGTAAAATACTATCGGATACCTCGAACATTAGGTGCATCGGGCCATCAACAACTGAGGTACTTGGAAATTCAACTTTCAGTATCAGGAATAGACAACCAACCTTATCGTTCACAAATCGTGGTCAACTGTTGAGTATCAAGAGTTTGTCCAAGAATCAAAATATCGATAGATGATGCATACCTCCTCATAAACTAGTTTGTCTTGAAAGGAGCTACTCTTGTTGGCGAGCCACAGTCGATATGAATGAAGCGCGAACCCATGCTTCGCTATCCAGCCGGGAGTATTGATCTACGAACCTGTCATTTCGCTCCCTCTGCTAGAGAGCACGCTGGCATCTCGGCTTACGTTCCAAGCTGGTACAACAGTAAAAAGTTGGTTCCTCACACAAACATCTGTTCATGGTTGTACACAGAAAGCATCGCAGCTTTGCGTGCACTAGGAGCTCGCCTCATTATGCAGGGTCGAGTGCTGCATTTCTGATACATAGCCGAGGGAATGTAGGCTTCATCAAGGGCAACTTGGATTGAAGCCATTCTTTGTGTTCCAAGCCCAGATTCAGGCCTCAATCAACAACGGTTCGTTACCCAAGGTTCTCTACGATGAGACTTGACATACTTTGTATGCACGGCAACAGTTGAGGCAACCATACGCCGAGTAGATCAGGAATGTTTAAGCAAACAGCCACAAGGTGAAACACAAATGCCGCGTTCAGATCCAAAGGACAACCAAGGGATTGTCGCCGATGGTCGTACGACAGTGCACACGTGACTGTGCTTGAGTTGAACAAAGGGCTGTGCACCCAAGCGGCCTCGTCTTGATTCTCACGACGAGTTACCGACGGGAACAACGTTCTAGAGCAGTCCGTAATAGTGACGCAGCCATGGGAGGCCCAATTTGTGAAGCCGCAATATGCTTTGTTAGGCGACGTTTGCGGTAACGGCCATGGCCGCGCTGCAAGCAAAGCAAAGCAAAGCCAAAAATTGAGGGAGACATGTGGGAATTCAATAAATTCACGTCAGAGGAGATCTCATTGGTCAAACCGCGACATCTTGAAGGTTGATGCGTCAAGATAAAATTACAGGCACGTACCTCGGCCCAGTCAGTGCCAGTTTGAGAGTGAGAGCTTGACGCCAGAGCAGACCATTTCAGCTGAACCAGCATCATCCTGATGCGCTAGGGCCAGATGAAGAATGGCGCATGCCTTTGTGGAGAGTCTAGCCTTTGAATGAATGATTGACTGGGGTACGTAGATGAAGTTGCGATCGTAGTATTTTCGTTCTCAGATCTTGAGGCCAGTTCTGAAGAAATGACTGATGTATCTATCTCTATCGCCAAGCGGTGAGAGAGTCATGATGTCGTTGAAGAGATTCAAAGACATCGATGGGCATCAACCTTGACAGACTAAAAGAGCAAAGGATGGTCTAATGATCAAGACAGGGGCACTGAATGGAGCGACTCTTGCTCGATGAACGGTAGTGCGATGATCAAGAGAGATAGCCAAGTAAACAAACCCAATGGAGCTCACAAGGTAATTATGATCGCAGATACAGTGACTACACTGTAAGTCAGATCGTCATGAAGCTACCGTTATGGGGAGACGTGATTTAACTTGGAGATCGGGGGAAGAAGAAAACGAAGCTAATGTAGTTGATGTCATTGGCGTCGAGGACGGGACTGAATGTTCCGAAGTGAGGGAGTCAGTTGGGCTTGTGATGAATTGAAATGGTAGCGCCACGGGAATGAGAATGAGAATTAGAATGAGAGTCTCAAAAGGTCGCGGAGATTTCCAGTCTTGGCAAACACTCCCAAGTCCTAAAAGGGGAGACGATTAACATTCCGATCCGGATCGTCCCTGGGGTTGATTCATTGACTTTTGACAGAGACAGAGTGTTTGTGCTCATCATGCCCACTAACTCGATGGCGGATGGGTTCAATGATTGTGGTTGCGGATGTGGTGTTGATGGATGCAACTGACATCACAACATCCAGATAGAAAGTCGATCCCTGTCAAGCTGTCTCGCCTCGGTCGTGTGTGCGTGTATTGTATGTGTATGCATGCATGGCAACACGGGAGAGCGTCGTGGCTGTGCCTCTGTTTGATCGAGAGTAGAATCGACAACAGTAGCTGAACTCGACAGTCAAAAAGACGTTGATGCATGATCTAGATCGAGGCCGAGATACTCGTGAGGCACAGAATAGCCAAGCCTAGACTTGAGATGCCGTAAAACATCGGCAGCAGCCTCACAGACTCATCTCTGTTACAGCCCAAAGGTCTTTTTCGGCTCCCTCATTTTGTCTTGTCTCCCTGGCAGCCCCCTGTCCGTATGCCCGTGCTTCATGAACTGAGGCATCGCATCACGCAGCACCAAATGAACATTAGTGAGCGTGACTATTTACAGTAGCGCAAGGGCAGCGGGATGAGGTGTCCAGGTCGTCGCAGCGGATAGTGGGTTTGTCCCGTAGCCAAGCTTCAACAGCCGAAATTGAGGAGGAGGATTGATTTCGCACGCAGGCCCTGACCCTTTTGGAGATTTCCAGAAATAAAGTTTTCGGGGTGACAATGGGATCATGAATTACTCTTCAGAAACAGGGTCTTGTTTTAGAGTATCATTTTTCGTATTTGCCCAGCCCATCAATTACCATTCGTTTCAAATCGCATGCGTATTGCACAAGTTTTACCGGTTTCTCGTTTTACTGTCACCGTGCTATCGTCCGGGATCAAAGCGTCCATACCTGCAGACTATCAGTTTGCATTCGAAGAAGGGCAGTGATTTGCAATGCCTTCCAAGGCCAGCTGTCCCAGGTTCCAGATAGAGATAGAGTGCCGGGGCCCTGGCCTCTGGCCTAGACCCTCCACTCCATCCATCTTCAATTACCGCTTGCTGATGATGGAGTGCACCAGAGAGCGATTGGCCAGTGTCGATCTAGCCCCAAACCAGGATTTGGCCTGTCTAGCTTGTGTTTCCCAGCCTGCCAGCAGACCTTCAGGCACTTGGCGATGAGCCTGCAGGCTGGGCGCTACACTGTGACGTCGACATCAGCACCTTGTGCCATGCCAGCTTGTCAAGTCACCCTGACGTTGATGCATGGCATCACACCTTTACGCTGGATATCTGATGATAACATTCTCAGCAACTATAGAAGAAGCCAGGATGGAGAAATTCAAAAGACGGTATAAAGAACCTACAATTCCTCCAGGCTCAGGGGGAGCATAAATTGCAAACAGCCGCGTTTTTTTTTACTTCTTTTTCGCGATTCTCTGCTGTATTTTGCTGGGCTGAGACATGACTTCACCTTGATTAAGGGGGTCCTGTTAGTGCTAAGCTTTTCGTCTTTGGTCGCATTTTGCACTACCACAAGCTACAAGCCTCCTCCCATTGGATTCATACACACCCACCCCTGACAGCCTGAGCTGAGCTACCGTACCTTCGCCAACATCTGAGGAAACCAACTTTTTTCCCTGTCTAATCTAACTAAAGTATCTATTGACGGGACCGGATACGTTAATTACATATAGCCCGCCAGCACCATCCACCTTTTGTTTTATCTCCTTTCGAGTTTTCGTTCTTCATTCCTAATTTTGGTTGCAAGTGCGCAGATTCGATTGGAACGCGCCTGCCTCCCGTCTCAAACTAATCTATCGGCCACCCGCCCCCCGCCAACGGAAGGGTCAAGGTACACTACAGCTTGAGGTTCCTCCCTTAGGTTGCTGAGCTGTAGCTGGACGACGCGGCCCAAGTGCTAACTTAATTTCTTCGATTTCTTCCTAATAACTTCACTTCACGACCTTGTCGACGTTGCGCGTCGAATTAATCGAGTCGAGAACCAGCAACCGATTCTAATCGCCCAAAGCAAGCGCTTATACCAAAACATCCACCCTCGACGTAGTTCAAGATAACTGTAACTGAACTGCAATCATGGGAAATTTCATCAGTTGGTTGGAGGATAACCTCCCCGCCCCCGACACGAGCAACTCGGGCGGTGCCAGAGGAACGCAGCCTCAATCCCTTTCGGGTACGTTATATAAATGAATACTTCATAATGCGATGCGAACTAACAATTCTCAGGCATGATTTCGACTCTCGTTCCCGTGCTCATAGTATCGGGGGTCTACCTCGTCGTTTTCCTTGTCTTTCGTAAGTCCAATAGGCGATTCTATGCGCCTAGGACGTATCTGGGCTCCTTGCGTGAGCAGTAAGTCGCAATGCGCCCCTGAAACTCTGAATATCAATTCTAACGCCTTTTGCAGTGAACGGAGTCCCGCGCTACCTAGTGGTTTATTCAACTGGATTGGAGCTTTTTGGAAGCTTCCCGATGCCTACGCTCTTCAGCACCAGAGTCTCGATGCATACCTCTTCATTCGATTCCTTCGCATTTGCTGCACCATCTGCTTCGTGAGTCTTTGCCTCACATGGCCTGTTCTCTTCCCAGTCAATGCTACTGGTGGAAACGGAAAGAAGCAGCTTGAGATTCTCTCATACGCCAATGTCAACATTGATGATTCTACTCAGAGGAACAGGCTCTACGCCCACTGCTTCATTGCCTGGCTCGTTTATGGCTTTGTCATCTACACCATCATGCGCGAGTGCATCTTCTACATCAGTGTGCGACAGGCTTTCCTTCTTACTCCCCAGTATGCCAAGCGCATCTCATCCCGCACTGTTCTCTTCACTTCTGTCCCCAAGGAGTATCTTGATGAGGCCCGCATTCGCACTCTCTTCAACGACTCAGTCAAGAATGTTTGGATCCCCGGTGACACCAAGGACCTTGACAAGATCATCGAGGAGCGCGACGATGCCGCTATGAAGCTGGAGAAGGGCGAGGTCAAGCTCCTCAAGCTTTGCAACAAGGAACGCATCAAGTCCATGAAGAAATCGGGCACCGAAGCCGAAAAGACTGCCTCTGCCCCATCTGACCCAGAGTCCGGAGACCTCGCTGCCCGCTTCATCCCCCCTAAGAAGCGACCTACACACCGTACTGGCCCTCTGGGACTTATCGGCAAGAAGGTTGATACTATTGAATGGGGCCGTGAGGAACTCAAGACCCTCATCCCCAAGGCCGACAATGCCCAGGCTGACTGGCTCTCTGGCAACTATGAGAAGCACTCTGCTGTGTTCGTCGAGTTCTACACGCAATCTGATGCCCAGGCTGCTTTCCAGACTACCACTCACCACCACGCCCTCCACATGGCTCCTCGTCACATTGGTGTCAAGCCTGATGAGATTGTCTGGAAGAGCCTGAACTTCCCCTGGTGGCAGGTTATCATTCGCCGATATGCCGTCTACGCCATCATTGCTGTTCTCATCATCTTCTGGGCTGTTCCTGTTGCCATTGTTGGTGTTATTGCTCAAGTCGACACTATCAAGACTCTTCCTGGTCTTACCTGGATCCAGGATATCCCCTCGGTCATTCTTGGTGTCGTCTCTGGTCTTCTGCCTTCCGTTGCTCTCTCCATTCTCATGTCATTGGTTCCTGTGTTCATGCGACTCTGTGCCAGGCAGGCTGGTTGTGTTTCTATCTCTCAAGCCGAGCTCTTCACCCAGAACGCATACTTCGTTTTCCAAGTTATCCAGGTCTTTCTGGTTCAGACTCTGGCAAACAGCTTCGTTTCCTCAATCGCGACAATTGTCAAGGAGCCTAGTCAGGTCTTCAGCATGCTGTCATCTTCCATCCCTACCGCCTCCAACTTCTACATTTCTTACTTCATTGTTCAGGGTCTGACCATCGCCGTCGGCGTCCTGACTCAAGTTGTCGGATGCATCATTTTCAACCTTTTGTACAAGTTCCTGACCAGCACTCCACGATCCATGTACAACAAATGGACTACTCTCAGTGCTCTCACTTGGGGAAGTCTCATGCCCGTCTACACCAACATCGCAGTCATTAGTAGGTAACCTCTAAGTTCATTTGTTGAACAGAGCTAACCTCTCTCAGGCATCGTCTACGCTGTTATTGCACCCGTCATGCTCTTCTGGTCTACCATCGGTATGGGCTTGTTCTACCTTGCCTACCGCTACAACATTCTGTTTGTTACCGAGACCAAGATCGATACTAGAGGCCTCATCTACCCTCGCGCCCTCAAGCAGCTCTTCGTCGGTGTTTACCTTGCCGAGATCTGCCTTGTCGGCATGTTCATTATCTCCAAGGCTGCTGGCCCTGCTGTCTTGATGGCTGCCTTCCTTGTCTTCACCATCCTGTTCCACATCTCCCTCGCCAAGGCTCTTAACCCCCTTCTCTACAGTCTGCCTCGCTCTCTTGAGGTTGAGGAGGAGCGAATTCAGCGAAGCCTTCAAGGCTCAGAGTTGGAGGACGGACATGTCCAGAATGGAGAGGGTGCCGCTTCCAACGAGGCCTCCAACGGCGCTGGCAAGAGTAGCGGTGTTGGCAAGTTCGTGCCTGGCGGTACTGACAGTGTTCAAAAGAAGGGTAACTTCTTCTCCAAGTGGCTCAAGCCCTGGATCTATGCCGATTACGCAACTATGCGCCAGTTGGTGCCTCATGAGCGTAACATGGGACTCGAGTATCCTGAAGAAGTCGAGCGTGACGCTTACTTCCCACCTTCAGTCACAAGCGAGACACCTATCCTCTGGATCCCTGCCGACCCCGCTGGTATTTCTAAGCAGGAGGTCCTCAACACGAGCAAGGTGATCCCCATCTCAGATGAGGGTTGCACTCTCAACGACAAGAACCACATCGAGTGG
This sequence comes from Fusarium proliferatum ET1, assembly GCF_900067095.1. Lineage (NCBI taxonomy): Eukaryota > Fungi > Ascomycota > Sordariomycetes > Hypocreales > Nectriaceae > Fusarium > Fusarium proliferatum. The sequence continues at coordinate 973,064 of NW_022194794.1, read as the reverse complement.
GACACTGAGGGAGCACGACCTCCTATCTGGAGCGAGAAGATTTACTACTAAAGGTGGACATGATTTTATTAGTGTGATTGATACCCAAACACATGCCAGCTATCAGGCTGTGTTGCTTTGAAGACGAGGGCGTGGTTGGAAGGAGATGATTGAGGATTGGGAAACTGAAGAAAAAAAGGACAATATTGGATTTGCGGATAGTTAAGACGGATATGTTATCGATTGTGTGATGACATTTTAGTATATCCTTGTAGGCAGTTGTTAGATCAGATGGTTACACAGTCAATGAATCCGAATGCTACTGAGAATTGCTTACGAGTCGGTGACTAGTATCAGTGAGTAGGAACAAGATAGAGTATGAAGATATCTCATAATCTATCTCGACCGAAGAGCATGGGAGATGATATGGCCTCACGATTCGAGACTCAAGGCTGGCAATGCCCATGGCTTACTCGGACCCTGCCCAAACCAGATATGTCTAGTCCGGCATCTCTTCTATCTAGATTTAAGGTTCCGCGATAGTTGATTGGGCAACTTGAAGTAGTATGATCTCTCCACACAGGATGGCCCTTACCTTGTAATCCGTAGTCGGGTTACAACTCGCCAAAGGATGGATGAGGCTTTTATGACTGAACTATTGGTTCCAACTGAAACATGGGAACAAGGGCACAAAGAGCACAATGTCAGCTTGAAAGCCGATACGTGTGACACATAGGGAACAAAAGAATTGATATTGACATACAAAGAGAGAGAGGGAGGGCTTACGAGTGCAGATGGTTTGGTTGTTGGGGTGAGTTGATAGACGAAACAGGGATTTCCTTGATCGAATGGGCTTAGCATTAGGCCTGGAGCACCTACCAAACTTTACCAGGAAGCGGATAGCGGCAGCCACAATTGAAGCCACAACCGCCATTGTCGTTAAAGCCGTGGATATCGAGTCCATTGGAGACAATTGTTTATGTCTGCAGTGATTGCTGGTTGTGGCACAATAGCGATAATAACAAACTACCTGATCAGTAAAGCTCAGCAGTTGAATACTGAAGTGTACTGCAGTCTTTAGCTGTGGCACTTCCACATGTGATAGTCTCCCTTGACTAAACCCATGTCCTTGTTCCCGTCCATAGCCAACAAGGATCTAAAGAGCTCCCCTCCATCAGCTTCTGATGTGAGTGATGGTCCCACAAGCCATTGTTGTCGTGCCAACGACCATCAACAATCACCTCGTCAAGCAGAAAGCGGCAAGTCATTCACATTCTCGCGAATAGGATCTTGGTTTTTGGCCCAACTCTTGACAAGATAGGTCTAATCGCAAATCTTGCTTGTGTGATTGATTGATAGTACGATATTGACATTGGACGATACGGCTCCAGATCCCGGATGCACTTACCCTTACCTTACCTTACCTTCCCTTCCCTACCTTGCTGCTGAGATCCCCTCATCCCTGCTCCTTCTCTTTACTTCTCTGCCTGTGCCTGTGCTTGCTTTCTTCCTGCTCAGATTCTCTCTTGACTCTCGGCTTGCTCTCCTACAATCCAATCTAAACCTGCACATCGACCCCATTCGTGGCCTGTTCTTGAGGCCTTTGCATTAGCATTATTAGCAGGTTTGGTCAATATTGAGAGTCTTGGACAAGGTGCGCATAGACCGAGACATTACGCAGAGACCCTTGAGCATTCCTTCGTGTCGATCAGCAGAACACGTACGACTCTTTTGCACTGCAGATTCTCAGACTCTACACATACTCACAGTAGGGAAGTTAGGGGAAGTGAACAACTGCAAACAGATACCATCCAGCTTTCGAGCTACACGGTGATGGCCATGCTCTGAGTGCTCAGTATCATCGTCGGCGAGAAAACTACGCTTGGAAAAGCAACTGCGATTGCTTCGTCTGTACCATTCGAATTTGCGAGTCATCTCAACTTCGCAGAAACCGCAATGACTCCAACGATCACCCGCAGCTGTCGGCCTGCGCAAACAATGCCCAAAATGACAATCTCTACTGCTCTCCTCCTCTGCGCGAGCACACTTCTTCTCGCCTCCCCCGCCGCCGCGCAAAATTTCCCATACGTGCCCACAGAGATTCTCATGCCCGACCTAACATGCGTTGACGGCAGTGTTCCATGCAGTGCTTCGAACCTAGCATACATCTTCCGACAAACAGCTTCAGGCAATGTTGAATTTCGATCCCTCGACTTTTCCAAGAGCATCGATGCGGACGAGGACAGCCTTGAGCGCGCAAGCAATGATACTGTCTTACCTTTTCTCGATGGTAGTTCCAAGAGCACTGCCTTCGGTGCTGCGAGAACAGCGAACGGCTCTGTCCTCGTTTATGCAGGTGACTGCGAATCTGGTAGCGGCGATGTTTGGAGTTTCGACTATAGCAACGATCAAGGGGGGTGGTCTCGTCGGGGTCTCAAGAACGGCGGAGACACCCGTCGCGCACCGTATTTCCTTGGAGGCACTGTTGCCTTTTCCTCCAGCCTCGCTCCTGATATGGACCAGCCAACTCTTTATACTTATGGAGGAATGTGCGAGACACCCGAGTCTGGAAGTGATGCGACGAACTGGCAGAGCAATGCCAACTACACCAAATCGATGCTGAGACTCGCACCCCATGATAGCGATGCTTTTACCTCGTATGAGATGAGCGTCGCTTCCAGTGGTGGACCAAAAATACCCATTGCAGGCTTTACTCTAACTGGTCTCACGCCCTCAATGACCAATAAATCCGGCATTGTGACGCAGCAGATGAGTTATGTACTTCTTGGTGGACATACCAAGACAGCCTTTATCAACATGAGCACCGTCGCTGTGTGGAATCTTCCCGCCGAGTCATGGAGTTATGTCAGCATTCAAGCTCCAGATGTTGGTACGCCAAAGTCAGATCTTGCTGTGAAGGATACGAGCTCTCAGAATCGCCGCAGGAGCACAACCACTGCGGACAATGTCTACAGTCGTTCTGGGCATACTGCGACGCTCAGCGAGGATGGAAGCTCTATCATCGTTATAGGAGGATGGGTTGGCGATGTTAATACCCCTGCTGAACCGCAACTTGCGATCCTCGAGATGAGTGAGATCTACAGCGGGTGGCAGTGGAAGATCCCTGATCAACAACCTGATTTCAACGGAATCTACGGCCATGGTGCTGCAGTGTTGCCAGGAAATATGCTCATGGTCTACGGCGGCTGGGAGTTTTCGGGCTCTTCCTCTCGGAAAGTCAAGCGTCAATCCTCGTCTGGAACACTTCGCTTCTACAATATCACGTCAGGTTCATGGGGATCACAATATACAAACCCCGCCTCTAGCTCATCGGATGATGATAACGACGCGCCCAAGGATGATAACAAAGGATCAAACTCGAAGCGCCTTGGCCTCGGTCTCGGCCTAGGCTTTGGTATTGCTGCCCTGATCGGCATCATCATTGGTGCTCTGTGTTGGTACAAGAGACGCAGGCGGCATATCAGCAAGCGAGAAGAAGCTGTCAGGGCGCTTTCTCAAGATCCCAACTACTATAATAACGAATACCCCGAAATGGTGGAAAATGATCCTTGGGGGCTCAATAGTGCCCCTTGGTATGGTACTGGTGAAAGCCCTTATGCTACTGGCGAGCGATCTCTAGGCTACGAGTCTATGAGGGGCGCTCGAAGTGGTCATCCTGGACTTCACATCCCACACAAATCTATGGCAAGGCCGTCACGAGGAGGATATATACCTACGGGACCACGGCCTACAAGTTTCCCGGGTCCAATTCATCCGATTTATGAGGACGATGAAGAGGAACCCTATCACAACCGAGGCCTTTATGATCACGTCCCGACTCCTACATCAGAGGTTCCTTCAGATCCTTTCCAGACTCCAGTCGCAGGCGTGGGTCCGAATAATATTCCTCACCCCATTTGCCTGACTCCTGGAGGTGGTAATAGAGCCTCGGCAACACCGAGCCCTGAGAGCCCGCGACATGATCCAGAGGTTCAAGATTGGGTCACTGAAGTTGATGCTGCGGAAGGACTACTTGCACGCATGAATAGTCGACGAAGCCAGAACCAAGGAAGCGTGGGTCACAGTCAGGGTCGTTCTTCACCAACGCGGCATAACTCGACCCGTTCAGCTGCTCTGCGAGATGATGAATCGCGAAGCGGATCTAACTTGTCCGAATCAGCACGGAGCGCAGCGGAAAGCATCAAGGCTAAAGCACGTCAACTCAACCCTCTCGCCCCAGCGTTCCTAGCCGCTGGTGCCGAGCACCCTAAGCCAGGCAGTTCGTCGTCTAGTAGTTACAACACAGCCCGCTCGTCATTTGGTGTTCTTCAAGCAGAGGGTCCTTCGTTACTTATGGGAGATCGAGCTCCTCGCTACGATGATGATGAATCCTCGTCGCCGTCCAAGTCAAAGCCACGTAGGGGATGGCTGGGCTCTCTTCGGCGAGTGTTCTCAGGGGCTAGTACCCCAACATCATCCCGCGAAGATATGTCTGGCATACGCCGTTCGTTTGATCAAGAGCCCGTGACTGGTGATTACGAGCCCGGCCTGGTTGGTCTACGCGGTGAGCTTCTGAGAAGGAAGAAAGGCCGACAGGACTGGGAAGGTGTTGAAGGCGATTCGCATGGTGCTATGATGTCTGGTGGAGCCGGACTTGAGCCTGGAGCTGAGTCTGACTGGGATATTGAGAAGGCTGTTGAGCAGCGATTGGTGCAGGTCATGTTCACTGTCCCTCGAGAACGTCTAAGAGTTGTTAATGGCAACGAGGAGGGCAGCGATCGAGAGGACGAGGTGCCGATGGAGCCACACAAGGCTGAGTTTGTTGACCCAGACAACGAGAGCCAGACATCAGGAGGTGTCAGTATTCGTGAGAAGCGGGATGAACGTGGATTTGGACATGCTGGCATTCGACCAGTGGCGGAGCCAAAGAGGGACGACGAGATTAACGAAAAGCAACCGCTTGTTCAGGATGATCAAGAACAGCTAGATAAGAGGCGTCGTCTTGAGGAAGAGGGACAGCGGCTGATGGATGAGAAGCGTGCCGAGGAACAACGTCTTGCAGAAGAGAAATCTCGACAAGCACAACAGAAGGACAAGGAGTCTGAGAAGAGAGAGCTACCACAACCTACATCACAAGAACAACAGCAACCCCCTCCAGAAACACTACAACAAGCGAAACCCCCTCATCTTCAGCCACCTCAACCTCTCTTCCAGCGCAGCTCCCGGGATTCTTCACCGTCGTCATCGCGTTCTCCTTCTCCTCTACCATCTCCTGGCCACCCCTCTCACTCAAGACGACACATGCGAGGCAACTCAAACAACTCTGTCGGCGGCTTCCTCCACCCAGATCTGGCTCCACTAGAGCCACGCTTCTCGCACGAAACAGACCGTTCCTCGGGTGTACTTCTCGAAGCTCAAGCAGTTCCCCTCACACGAGAACGAGCTCGAACACGCGTCTTGGCTATGGTTGATAGTTTCGAGAGTCTAAGTCGCGAGAACAGCCCTAGTCCCACACGGTTCCAATAGTCGGAGGAGAAAAGACGCAAAAGGTTTTGCACAGAGCGCGGATTTGTTATTTTGGTTTGCAGGGTGTTTGGGTGCAGGATAACCGGAACATAGGGTTTGCTTGATTTGGAATTCGCTTCAGCATTTTCAGTGCATATTTTATTTGGATTGTCATGAGTCTTGGATCTGTATATATATCATCATGTATCTATGTGCTCAAGATTCTACCCTACAAGTGGGATACGATTAAAAAGACAGGAATTCGCTTTTACACTTCATGGCCATTCTTGATTTAGTGCTTCACCGTCTCTAACCTCCTTGAGTAATGTTCCTGTCGACAGAGTATTCCACAACGTCGACCTTCTAGGGTCATCATTTGAAGCCACGAGGATATCCACGAACTTATTAGACTCCATCGTCTCCAGCCGTAAACTAGTTGGTTTCGACGTGCCTCCCACTTTCCGCGACATTTCTCCATAGTGCGTTTTCAAGACTAAAGTTGTAAAGGCATGGGGGCCACGTCAAATGTGGCGTTGTACACCTCGCGAGCGTCGGTTCTGCTCTATTCAAGCCGCGGACCGCTTGACACCACGCGCGATTCATGTTGCCTCACGTTTCAAATCCAGCAATAGAGCGCCTGAGGCGATGACTCAGTATAGATCACAGGGGGACGAGTTGCATGTAGAGATGGAGAAAGAGGCGGATAACTTCACCGTAGAGCTAGCTTGATCACGAGTTCTTTAGTGAGCGTCGAAACTCATGAAAGCGATCACTTTCGTGTCACGGGGATAAAAAGTACAAGCAGTAGTTGCAGACCAAGAAATGAAGAGAATACTTTTGGCCGCTATTTCAACCTCGTGGCCCTATGCATTTATGCTGGCTCTATGTACGTAAAAGTGACCCCAAACTGACAACGACGACCTGCATATTATATCCAGACTTTGAAGCCAACACTGAGCGCCCACGTAAGTCATTCAAACTCGGCGACTCTGTCACGCCCTTCACAGGTCGCTGTCCCTCATCCATTGTGCCATAACTGTTTGGTCGAGGTCGCCGTTGCCGTGATGCCATAAGTATAAAATCCGAATCGAAAATTAAGCGTTGGTTTCTGCCGTCATGCATGACCTTTCAAGTAGTGATGTGCGAAGCAGCAGTCACTTGGCTCGCTCGTATATGTACCCTACCATGATCCCGCCAGTTGCTGGGGGGCGTTCGTCCCATGTTCCGTTGTGTATGTAATCCCCCTTGTAAAATGCCAACGCCTTCCTGGTATCTCGAAATGCAACTAAACCCGTTTGGGTTTTAAAAGTGAGCCGGGAGAAAGTGAGATTCGTGTGCTTCATGGGTCATTGTGACCATTTTGTCTGCTCGTCTAGAACATCTTTCATTATCCATCCCAAGAAATTCTGCTTGACTCCAGGGATTCAAGTTGAGAATGTACCCTCAAGGCAAAATGATGCCGTGCTCTTGATCAAATAGACAAGTGCCTCTTTTCGTAGTCTCATCCTATAAAAGATGGTTTTTGGGGCCCAGCGGAATTTCTGGAGTTGCCGAAAGTCCTGTCGGTCAAGGCTCAGGCGTTGGATCGGGGTTTGTTGCACGAAGAACCTTAGGCGGCTGAATCCTCCTCGAATAGTCGTGGTCATCTCGCAATGTGTTGATACTCTCATGACTTGCGCTTCGAACGTACAACCCTTGCTTAAATGGATCCATTCGAGGATCAACTTGTAAGGTGCTGTTACGGCTTCCTGCCGCGGCTGATGCAATTGGTGATCCAGCCATGCTCATATCAGGTCGTGCAATGCCCGAGGAGCTATCTCGAACACTGGGGTCGTCCTGATAGGCTTCTTGTTCGTTCTGTTGCTTCTTTCGTCGGAACCAGAGGAATAGGACGAGGCCTGCGGCACCGATGACGGCTGCAATCACGCCTACCACGATACCGACAACTTGGCCAGTGCCAAGTCCACTCTTCTCGGTAGTTGAGCCATTGGTGTTTTCGCTTGCGGTCGTTCCGCCAGTCTCCGTCGGGGCTGCCACGGTGACGGTCCTGATAGTACCGCCAGCAGTGACAGTCTGGACAACAGAGGTGCGCGAACTAGATGTAGTTGACTCATCCTCGGCTGTGCTCGTGACTGAGGTTTGATCTTCGGTCTAAATACGTAGTCAGTGTCTGTCCTAAACCTCTTTATTACATCACCGATTTCCGAGGCGAGATAACATTCGTGTTGACAAGGCATACAGTTGAGGTTGTTTCTGGCTCCGAGCTGGACGTGGACGTGGAGGTCGATATGGATGTGGATGATGGCTTTAGAGTCACCGTATTCTGTATTGTCTCAGTCACTCTGGATACGGCCACGGTGGTTGGTTTTGCCTGATGGTTGCCTGTTAAGCCGTGGTATCTTACCAACCGCAGAAGGGTTTAAATGGACTGAGATGTACAGGTGGAGGAGTTGGGTAGGCAGACACTCGTCTGATCACGGCATATGCGGCGATCACAACACGAAACATAATCATGTCACAGGATTTGACTTACTGTGGTTGATGAAGGGGAAGGGCCCCTTGAGCCTGAAGGCTCGACGTTGCCTAGAGACACATATCCGTACACTCCGTCACCACCGCAGACTTCATCAGGCCATGCTGGGCAAGGAGTATCGCACTTGGAGTCGTCCACTTGGGATGACTTGACAGGAGCGTAATTCGAACACCAGCATAGCTTATCCTGAGTGATAGCGTATGCCCAGTCATCGATACAGAAATCATGGCAGAGGCCATTAGTCTGATAAATGCTCGTATCTAATAAGATGGTTAGAGGCTGCAAGGTGTGTATACGACGGGGTTACATACTCCTAGGAGTCTCGCCAGTATTGTAGCTAGCACAATATTCGATGTTTAGGGTAGCAGCTAGAGGTGTCCATGATGATGCTATTAAGAAGAGCAAGCCGGCCTGTTGGGCATGTCTGGAAAGAGGAGACATGATGGTTATGACTTGGTCAAGAAAACTACGTTGAGTTTAAGGTTAGAATGTGTCGAGTTGAAGGGGAGCGAGGAGAGCCCAGGCAGAAGGAGCACGTTACACACCTTTACCAAAGAGACTGAGCAAGAGAGCATGTGAGGTCGGGTGCAACAGAGATGAAGCAGGCTTTTCATAACATGACACGGTTGCGGGAGAACTCTCAGTTGGTCGAAGCCATACCACGTCTGACGTCGAGAGGTGTAGTACTACCGGCAGGTGTGATTTCGCGTGGGTAGATGTCCCGACGCCGGAGCAAGACAGCCGATATCGTCAATCGTGATCCGGGTTGGGTTGAGCAAGGTAGCACAATGAAGTGTTCAAGCAGGTTATATGTGAATCACCAGGAGATCGGTGGCTTTTCGAAGATGGGGATTTAGATTCGCGATGATCGGGTATCGTGTTTGGTTCGGGATGAAAGAATTATCGATGAGTGACAGTGAAGAGTCGAGAGTTTCCTGAGGCTCAAGTGGTTATCGATGAATAATTCTGGCAATCCTCGTAGATTTCCAGTTGCAAACACAAGCGAATGGTCGGTACGATACAATGCGATCCCAAAACGTGAACAGTACCAATTATCCCAAGACGAAAGGAAACCCAGATCCAAAAGTCACCACAAGGGTAAAAGAAAAAGAGAAAGAGCAATTCCCAGTCAACGAAATAGATATCGTGGAGATGATTAGGAGGGGGAGGTTGGGGCGTGATTGAGAAATAATAGGCAGAGGCAGAGGCAGAGGCAGAGGCAGAGGCAGAGGTAGGAATACGTGACAACTGGAGAGGTCGAGGTCGAGAAGGGAGATTTGGGATGGGAAAAGGTGTGAGGGAAGTAGCGACTAGAGTGGTCAAATCAGGTAAGAGCTAGGTAGGTATCTGTACCTAGCACGGTAGTCCCGGGCCCTAGTGGAGGGGCGGCGGCAGCAGCGACCGGGATGGGAAACAAGGAAGGAAGAACGAAGACGAGCGATGAACTCTCTAACCAAATTTGGCCCGACTTGAGAATAGAAGAGGGCCTGGGAATAGCGACGGACGAGAAAAGTTCTAGGGAGTTACCTAGGCAAAATCGATAAATTGGATTGTCGATTCCTGTGGAAGCATCGATGTGTGTTCCTTGGAGTGGTCCTCAGTTGATAGTTTGTTTGCCAACGACTCCTCTCTCACTTGAATAGAGTTGCACTGGAGGTCACGATACGACCTGGCAACAAAGCCCAAGCAGCGCAGTAAGTTCCCAGTACGTACCGCGCAAAGTATCGCAGGGGTCCTGAGACCAAAAATGGAAAGGTTCCAATACTCAGCTGCAAAGCCAAGGCTGGGTGGACAAAGGAGGCTCCACGCTCTGAAAAAGAACCAAGCAGAGGGGAGTCAAAGATGAAGCGGGAAGAGACCGATCCGATGGCCTAGTAGGTAGTTCCCTTTGAGCGTGATTGATGATGAAAAGAGGTGTGATGGCGGTGCAGCAGTAGTGCTATTATCTCGGCGTAAAATGGCCGTCTTTTTTTTGGTTTTTTTTTTTGGTTTTCTTGGTTGGAGTGAGTGTGAAATGAGGTAGTAGCAAAAAGATTGAGCTTAGAATGAAAGAATACTAAGGAACGAATTGAAAGGAATGAAAGACAAGTCAATTGTGCGTAGAAAGAGAAGAAGAGAGATAAGATGATATTGCAGGAAAGGAACTTGGTAAAATTGATTGAGCCAGAAGAGGTAGAACTGATCGACTTGAAATTACCTGAGGTAAGCAATCCTCGCGTTGTTGCTGGTCAACAGCAGGTCCAGTACGAAGCTGTCCACAGAATCACAGTGACGAAACGATGTTCACATATTATAAGATGCACACAGGCTCAAGATCTGATATGATCCTCTACAGCTGCAAGCATAATCACAGCTTGACAGAAAAAATAAAGAAAATTCATTAAATAAAATAAGATAAAAGATGGACCCTCGTTTCCGCAAGCTCCCCTATCCCTTACCTACCAACAGACACTACAACACGAGGCGCCCGTAGCCTCATATGATGCCTGTAGCAGATGTCGTCACCGCTGAGAGCGCTGTGGGCGCTGTTATTGTTTTAGGGGAGTGACAGTGCTTTTTGGGTTGGTTGGGTTTTATTACGGGAGGTTGAGAAGGGGGGGGCGTGTCGTGTCATATCGTGTGGAAGTTGCAGGGACAGCCAGAGAAGAGGGAGTGGGATCTGCATGGGCCCTGGACAAGGGTGTGAGCGGCGATCTTGATAGAAGCGAGGAGTGGGAGAGGAGAAATGTATGTACTAATACTGTTGCGGAGTGTTGCAAGAGCCCGTCCGACAATGGCAATTCGTGGTCTGAAGTGTGAATTGTATGGTGATGTGGTATGGGAAAGGCGATCCCTGTAAACCATCACTCTGCTATATCTTATCCTCCGTACCGAATGCTCTTATTCTTTCGATATTAAACAATTCCTCTTCTCCTCTAGTCTAGCATGCTAATATATAATCAGCTGGCTTCTACCTTTTGGCTTTGGCTTGCCGCTACCTTTATGGGCTTAAGAAATCGAAATTGGACATTAGCGACAACCACTTCACTCTCTGCTCGGCAACCCTTTATCCGGATTGACCTCAGCGCTTGGCACTCTTCTCTCAGGTTCCCTTTGTGCTTCCTTCAGTGCATCAAAAGAGAAAGCATCAAAGTCAGGAACTCTTTCTTCCGTCTCCTCCTGTTATGACGCGCAGATGGCTCTTCAAATCTTACAACGTACAACGCTAGAACGAGATTATTGAAACACAGCTCCTCTAAAGATCTCGGCGTTTGCTGTAGCTGTTGAACGGTAATTCGCGCTCCAGCCCAAGATCTCAGTTCAAGACAAACTCGACAGAATTATAACAGCATTCAATGGACTGGTAACTGGTGCATATTTTTGGTCAACCCCCATGCCCATCATCTTGTTTTGACTCCACTGTTCCCACCCTCCAAACGCGCGATAGATATCGTGAGTCTAGCGGCTCTTCTTGGCTATGTATGGAACGAACCATTCCTCATTGTGCAAAAAACATCCCATTCTCCTCAATCGAAGACGACAGAATGAAGCAATTGCGGACACAAACAAAAGTTTCCGTGCATCCCGCTGTATTACTACGTACAGCTTGACTCTCCTCCCGCTTCTAAGCACTACCTTGCCTTACTATCTCTCCCTGTCCCCAACATAGAACTCAACTCACATGAACTACCTTAGTTAGTGCCTGAGTTCAGCGCCGCGCCGTTGGACGTGGCATCGCCCAGTTTAGGAAACGGTGACCTACCATAACGGGCCATTTCCGGCCCCTTTTTGTAAGTTTTGTGTTTTTAACCACGACGATCCCGTCGCCGGACAAAGTAGAGGCCAAGATGATGGTTGTGGGTGAGAATTGCGTGTGTAGGCTCTAACTAGAGGCCCAAAGATGTTTGATCGGCATCAAAAACAGTGAATATCTCGCAATATCTCTCTGGCTTGCTCCACAGTCCACAGACCATAACCAAAAATCTAAATATCCCTGCTCCGTGGGACTCGTGGTTTCAGTCATTTTGGAGCCGGCCCGCGGAAGGGAGAGAGGGAGCATGGATTATGATGGACTTGACAAGGTTGTAAGTGGGATAAGGTTGGAGAAAAACATGAAATAACATGCGCGAATCCGTTCGGCCATGTTCTTGGAGATTCCCGCATGATAGCGAACGAGCGAGCGATCGCGATCGGTTCACTTACTCCATGGAGAAACAGACAGAACAAGTCTTTTTCTTTGATCCTTATCTGGGTCGTTTGATACAAGTCAATCATGTGCCAGGAATGACCGTTTATCTTTGACGCAGAAACTTGCCCTTACAATAACACGAGCATTGACCCGTCTCCCCGCTCTCGTATAATCAATCCATCAGATCATAACCCTTGACAATTTTAAATATTTTGCCTCAACAATACAATACATACATACATACGCGGAAGCGAGTCTCCCTTTCACGATTCGACGTCACTGAGAGAGACTAGCTGTCGTCGTGTGACTGGAGATCTAAAACTCACCTTTAATTTTCTGACCTGGCAACAATCTACTCAGTAGGCACGGAGTAGCTACTAGTAGCTCCAGTCTTCTCTCTTCCATGTGTCTAGTCTAGCTGATTCAAGGTTATTAGCTCGAGGGTTTAACTTACAAAGAATCCATCCATTGCCTTGTCCAGCTGAACACGTAAACCAACTCGAGAATACGTATCTTTTAACTTGGAACAAAGTCAATTGATAGATAGCCTTGGTATGCTGACACGCTAAGAGGTCTGTCTAGTCCATCTTGAGACGACGCTGCTACGGTTCGGTCTTTTTCTGTGTGGAAAATGGCACGATATGCACGATAGTGGTGGTGGTGAAGCTTAGAGATAAATGGCTGGAGTTTGTGAGCCTCTTGATCTAGAATCCGGGGCTTTTTCTTCTTCTTTTTTGGTATGATAATAGCAGCCTCTTATTATCGATGATGATGGATGATGATGATCAAAAACTTGGCACTTGGGTAATATTTCGATCAGTTATTATCCAGGAACCATTGCCTTTAATTTTGTATGTCACTGGCGGTCCAATAACCTCGTCGCACTTTTATCTACAGATTATGTACTATGCTATGGTATCTAGAGGATGTCTTGTACCTACACCACCTTTGAATCTCACTCACATTTCTCAGTGTCCGACTTCAACACCCTCCATCAAGCGCAACACGAACTCCAACTGCCGCCAAGTGCAGTGACTGCTACCCCATCTCTGTAGACGAGTACACCCTCTTTGACGCGCTTGTGTTCAATTGTCCAATGGCGTAGCTAGCTCTTCCGATTTCTGACATGCTGTATCGTATTTCTCGAGAACCCCTTTGCTTGTCACAACTGACCTGAATGAACACGGGCGTGGCAAAGATGCTTCGTAATGTCTCAATCTGCGACGCTATTCCCAACCAAATTCTCGGCTGAGAGTCACGCAAGCGATGATATGCGTGGGGGCATTGTCACGATTCTCTAGACTCTTGTGGTGCAGTCTGTGTTGTGTTATGTCTCGTGAATGTGTATCGGCATCATCGAGCCGTAAACCGAGGCTGTCACCATAAATATCTTGGCCGCCACATCCGCCATGTTCCTCTGTATCACGTTGTCTTGAGTAGTTGAGGCTCCGTATTCCAAGGTAACTTTACTAAACTCTGACATATTCGCACATGCCAATGGCTTGGTCCTCCTGTCAATGCAGTGACTTCTCGGCTCTATGCTGTGCCACGAAGCACCACTGTCTGTCTCTCTGTATGTCTTCTACTTAGCCGACGAACCTTGATGTACTGTACAACCCCCTCTGCATGTACTATTTTCCCCTCTATGATGCTGGAGTGAGAATATATGATTCCTTCATGTTGAGGGAGAAGGCTGTCACAGGCAAATCACACGCTTAAACACTGTCGCTATTGCGTGTTTGGCTGCGCCGCTTCGCCAGGAGAATGCCACTTCAGGGTCCGCAATCTGCAAGCCGTCCGCCACCAGCTGCAGTCGGTTGATGTTAGTTAAGTGGTGAGGGTGTAGAGACTCAATTTTTGGGGTTTTTCCGCTCAAAGGTTCCGGGGCATTTTGCAAACTGCAGTATCGTGGAGCTTTGTCTGGTGCGATATTCGAGTGTATGTTGCTTTTGTGTCTCTACTCCTAGTTTTTCTACTGTGCAGTACACGTAACCATTCTCTGGTCCATGACTCTTTAGATATCATTGATTCGTACATCTCAGGGCTAAAGTTACGGCATGTGGGAGAAATACCTCAGCTTTCCACGACGACGATGGAGCAGTTTTAAACATATAAGCTCGGTTGAGTAGTTTAACTTACTTGTTGGGTCTTCATCTGTCTCTGACATGCGTGTCCATCGTCTTCCAAGCGTCATGGCCTTCCCACTATGGCTTTGAGTTTTTCGTGCATGCAGAGCTAATCGACGTGAAACACTCGGTCGAGATCTTAGTCGAGGTAATGGAGCAGAGCCGCAAAACAAACCCTTTATGGACGAACCCAATCGACGCTTTTGACTACACAGGTCCGACTTGCGACAAAATCTCTGTTTTGATTACTTGATGAGATGTGGCTCTTGCAAACGATGAAGTTATGAGTGCAATCTTTAGGTGAGATGCTGATCTAGGGTAGGCACACCTCACAATGCTTTGCCATGCCTTGTCTGGGGTAAGAGTGCTTCAGAGCTGACCACTCACGGTCTTCAGCTGTGGCAGGTGGCACCGCAGGAAGGCCCAAGCTCCCTGCCTAGCACTATGTCATCGCCTAAGTCGGATGCGTCTCTGATCTTGAGATACGCATCATCATCAGCCTTGCCAAGTACAATATCAACATTCACAACAAACATCGAATATATGCACACTGAGCCTTATAACCCTCTTTCAACACCCGCGACTGAATAACTGAGCCTGGAGCTCTCTATAATATCTTCGATTTACCTGCCGATGTGACTAGTTGACCGAAAGGTCCCTTCCGGCCCCTCCGGCTTCGACCGTACTCAGCCTGTCGATATGGTCGCGATATCAGGCTTTCGGAGTCTCTCAACTCCTGTGAATCGAAGTCGACGACTTCCTATGATACTTGGAGGTGGTGCATTCTTCATCATGTGCATCATATACCTCCTCCTCTCCATCGCACCTTGCATGGTGTATGGGAATTGCTATCGTGGTTATTCGAGTGCCTACAGCTTCGATGCTGACTTGGCCCACAACCCGACCTGGATGGCCGACATTCCTGACGATGTATTCCTCTCGAGCCTCAGTATACCGGGCACACACGACACAATGACCTATGAGATAGGATCAGAAACTCTACAGTGTCAGAATTGGAACCTGACTACCCAGCTGGAAGCAGGCATTCGTTACTTCGACATCCGCGCTCGTGTGCGGGATGACGAGTTGCATATTTACCATGCTAATGGGTACACTGGCTTCAGCTTCGAGGATGTGGTTGGCTATATGAACGACTTCCTGGACAGGAACCCTTCTGAGGCGATCATCATGCGCCTCAAGCAGGAAGGCAACGGTATTGGAGACAACAACACTCTGTCATTCGAAGCCGCCTTCAACAAATACCCACTTGGGGATCGACTGTACAACTACAGCGCTTCTGAACCCTTGCCAACTCTTGGTAGTCTTCGCTCCAAGATCTTTGTTCTTCAAAACTTCCCAGCTTGGCGAGGAGGACCGTATGGTCTGAAGTGGGAAGGTCATCAAATGATCTTAGAAGATATATGGATCATCCCTGATATCTACCACTTGTCGGAGAAGTGGACTGCGATCCGTGATGCCCTCGAACTCGCTGCAACAGCAGCTCTCGACAACAAGGTCCTCTATTTGGCACACATTTCAGCTTCTGTTGGTGTCTTGCCCATCGAGGCTGCGGCTGGGCCCATGAACCGAACTGTCACGGGTATGAATGACATGACTGGCCAGTGGATTAAGGATTTTGAAGATAACGAAGACACTACCCGAACTGGAATCGTCATCATTGATTTCCCCGGCAAGAAGTTTATTGATGCCATTCTTCGATGGAACAAGTCATATACAAAGAAGCAGGTATAAGCCCAGGCCGATCATTGGCTGTGCTCAAGCCCACGCCTGGCAATACTAAGGGCCTCTTGTCTTGATACACCGGACACCCCAAAGCCCGGTCGTCGGTTATTGTCAGGCTTTCTCATCTGAGACTCTGACGTCTCACCTCTCACTCATGGAATCGATACCCCACAGCATTGTGTACTCTAGCTAGCTCTTTAAATTACAATCGTCAGCGTGGCTGAACAAATAGTATCACTAACAGCAAATAATTTTTTTTTATCAGAATGCATATTCAAATGAGGATTATCCAATTTTACCCCCCGTTGATCAACTCCTCATCATGCCCCTGCATATGACGTGGATACTGTGGCGTCCGGATGCGTTTCACCAGGCCATGTTCACTGAGTCAAAGAGAAAAGATCTTCAGGGACAGAAACACCAGAAATCAAGGCAGAGACTGTATAACGAAACAAAAGTACAGTACATAAAGCACACGCTTTCGGTCTGTGTCCACCCTGTCTCGATTTCTGTCTGTCAATCAATCAATCGCTGACTGTTCCGAACCCGGTGCGCGTTTCTGACACACCTTGAGATGTGAATGTATTGTTCTGTGCGTGGTTGGCTATGACGTTGAGACTGAGATCGACACAATGTGATTGTGAAGTTGGGACGTTGATGGAGTAACATGGTCAAGGTGAAATTACTCTGATGGTTATAGTTGAGTGAATGATCTGATATGCATGTGAAATCACACAGGTTGGTTACCCGGTATTGAAGGATTAAGTAAACGAAGCGAAAACTATGGGCTATTGCTCTGTCCAGATCGAGATAAGAAGCTGAAGTTGTCAGACAATACGGATGATTGTAGGACAAGCAAGTAACTGAATTATAGTCATAGAATGTAGGTGTTGCTGTAGTTTGACGTGTCAGATGAAGATGTAACTCTACATTCGGATGTTGAGTAAGAAGAGCGAGTAAAACAGAATATCTTCTAGCCTGATACTATTCGATAGGCTTAACTGCCTGAACCGTTTTATCCCCCCTAATGCAAGAATCTTACAATGATTTACAAGGCCTCGTTCTAGAAACCCGACCCCCAAAGTCTTGTTACTCTAATTTGTATCACAGAAACAGGCAAGCAAATTCGCCGCCCAAAGGGTATATGCACTTCCTGAACGCCTTGCAGCTAAAACACCCGAAGCTCCCCAAAGCCAATTCTAATAAACAAAAGAGTCTGATGTAGCTCTTTTGTTTCGAAGCTGTTGCTGAAACCGACTGATTCAACATGATATGTTGTTGAGACCAAGTGAAGTCTCCAAGGAGCATGTGTGCATGTGTGTAAAAGCAGTAATAATTGTAGTAGTAGTAAAAGGAGATGTGTACTGATTGATAATGCAAAGGTCGAAAAGGAGCATAATGTGACAAAAGTCCTGATAAACGCCCTGGAAATGCGACTCGTCTGTTGTCCATCCGTTCGTTCCTAATCAGACTGCATGGTCGTGTCCGAAGTCCTCTTCTCGGGTCGTATCGTTATTGTATATCCATGACCAAACTCGTATCCTCTCTTCCCTTTTCTTTTCTCTTTTCTCCCTTTTCGTTCTCTCGTACTCAAAACATGCCGACTTCCTTGCTTCATTCAATTTATGTCTTTCATCGTCGGGGCCTCTTCTCACGTTCACTCGATAAATTTCCGACTCCTTCTTCGCTTCTTCTCTTGCGTCCACGATCCTCTCGCCCATCGCGGCGATCCTCCGGTCGCGATCCTCCATCACGCTGTCCTCCACGACCGCCTCCTCTACCGCTGCCTGCCCAATCTTCACCACTTCGGCCACTTTGACCATCACCTCTGTGTCGCCCTTCACGACCTTGAACAAGGTCTCTACCACCTGTTGGAGGAGGGCCCATAGGCTCTCGTGGAACACCGCTTTGATCTCTGTTAGATCTTCTAGATTCCCTCTCTTCTCTGCCACCTTCGCCAGCTCCTGATCGACGGTCCCGATATTCGCGATGCTCTTTGCCCTCACGTTCTCGGCCTGGACTACGATCACGCTCTCGTTCACGACTTCCTCGACGTGAAGTGCGGTTGGATCTAGTCTCGCGGTCGCCACGGCGACTTCGGTCATGCTCGCTACGACCTGAGCTCTCCTCTCCATTGGCAGGCGCCCGGCTTGACGATTCGTTCCTGATAGGATCTTGGCGTTCTTGAGCTGGTGTAGCAGTGGGAGAACCTCCAGTCAAGACTTGAGCATCGGAATTGCCAAGGGTTTGGCGCGAATGACGTCCTCTTCCGCTGTTGCTTCGGCTGACATCCGGCATGTTGGCCTGCGCTTGTTGCAGGGTGCTGTTAATGCCTTGGAGCTGCCTCCGCCCACCACCATTGCGAACACGTTCGTTCGAGGAGGCTGGACCGGTAGGTACGTTAGGCTCACCAGCTGGTGATCCTGCGTAGCTGCCAGGTGTTTGTCGTTGTCCCGGGCCAGGACCTCGGTCGGGGGTGCCAGCTCCAGGCATTGACTGACGATTGTGACCGTGATTATGGCCATGAGGATGAGATGGTGGCGGCCCAGGAGGAGGCGGAGGGACTGCACCAACTTGAGCACCGATTTGTGCTAGACGCTCTGGATGGACCCCTGAAGGTGTAGCATTAGTGGATGCAGGAGAAGGCAGACCTTGGCTGGGACCGGCGTTTCTCATCCGATTTTGAGGGCCGCTGGGCGTGCCTGAAGGCGTGACAGGGCCGCTGTTCTGCTCGAACCCGCGTCTTCCTCTGCCTGACGCCGCCGGGCCAGTTGGTGGAGGTCGATCTGGAGTAGGAGGCCGTTCGCCTTCCGCACCAGCAAACCTGCCATCAAGTCGACCTGGCAGCCCTTGAGGTACACCATGACCTCTATTTGAACCTCGTCCACGGGCTCTTGGTCCACTTGGTCCATAAGGCACTTCAGTGACATTCTGTATCGAGTTGAGACGTCCATAAGAATCATCTTGATGAGGTGGCTTGTGCTCAGGCTCCGGAACCCGAGAAGGAGTTCCATGAAAACTAGAAGCATCGCGACCTTTAGGTCCAGAACTTCGCTCAGCCTCACGGTCCATTGGTCTATCGCCTCGGTATGGCGATCGCTCCCGGGGATCTCTTCCAGAAGAAGGCCGGTGTTCCACAGGATAATTGCGATCATGTCGGTCTTCACGTCCACCTTCAGGCTGACTACTCTCATGCCCATACCGACCTCCTCGTCGAGGAGATTGAACGCGAGCGTTGTGATCTCGTGGCTCGTTCCGAGGGGCGCGTGAAGGTGTGTTGTCTCTGTTGCCCATCAGGGCAGCCCTCTCCGGATTGATCGTATCCATTGTCTCCACGGGAGCGTTCTTACGACCTCTACTAGACCGGTCAGAGTCCGGTGCACGAGCCCGTTCGTTGTCTTGAGCAAACAGGGCAGCTCGTTCGGGGTTGATATGTGGCTCAGGCGCCTCGACAGCTGCAGCGGGAACTGTAGGGGCTGGGGTAGGCGTTTCGTTCAAGCGACCATGGTCGTGACCTCTACTGCTCTTAGAATCCCTAGTTCGGTCTCGGTCATGTTCGCTACGACGACTTGACCCATCAGTTCGAGATGATTCCCGGCCGTGATCTTGTGTTCGTCGCTCAGAGAAGTCGCGTGAACGATCAGGACGAGCAGGATCAAAATTTCGAGAATCGCGCTGATCCCGGGACTCACGAGGTTCTCTAGGCTCACGCTGATCTCGAGTATCGCGAGGTTCCCTGGGCTCACGAGAATCCCTAGACCGTGCATCTCTGGGCTCTTTACCATCACGACGCTCATGCCCGCGGGATTGGTTAAATCTCTCGGGAGTGTAGTGCGCGGGAATAGGCACATCAGGCCGACTGGGTAGGGTATGAGGTGGCCGCTCCGGAAGCGTGTTAGGCCGAGAGTCGTGCTTCGCGCCAGCACCGGTTCCAGAATTGTTATTCGAGGCGCGGGGACCAGATGGTGTATGGTCGCGTTTCGAGTCCCGAGACGATCCTGGCTTGGCTGGCAGCAAGTCCTTCGCCGGGCCAGTGGGCTTCGTTGGATCTGTCGCGGAATTCTTGAGGTCTTTGCCATCCTTGACTTCTCCGTCTTCCTCCTCAGCAGTCGTTTGTTTCCCTCTTGATTGCCTAGTTCTGTTAGACTTGATATATCTTTGCCCGAGATATCGACTTACTTGTTGGGACCGGGCTTGAATTCCGGCGCAGTTGCACGCAGATTGTTCGTCTTGTCTGCTTCGTTTTGTGCAGCGCCAGCCTATTAAGGGTCAGTAATGTCCGTATATCTAACATCGTAGCACTTACACTACCCGGGCGGAAAGCCTGAACCATAACCCATTTGGATTTCCTCCTCTGAAGTTCTGACATGGCACCCTGAGCAGCGACTGACAGATCGACACGTCCACCAACCTCGCTATCAGGAGAAGGTTTGGCAGCACTCTCTTGCTTGGTGATAGTTTGGAGGAGGCTTGAAAACTTCGTAGCCATAAAGTCGATAGCTGGGAAGAAGTCGAGGACCGCCTTCAGAACTGTGATGGCATTTCGAATATGCATCCATTCCGTACCCTCCAAACAAGAACGCAGAGCGCTATTGAGGTTCTTGTGCCAGCGGAAGAGCAAGTCACGGAATTGCTCGTGTTCAACAAAGGTCAGTGGCTTGTCATTGTCGTCAAAAGTCAGAGCGAACCCAAGGCGGGGCTGATCGGGGGTTCCCTTGGCCTCCTTTTCATACACACCCAATCTTGGTTGGTCTCTTGACTTGTCCTTCTCATTGGGAACTGTCGCGTTCTTGTGCCAACGCGATAGATCCTCGAGAATAAGCTTCAAGAAGCGACCAAGATACTCGGCCTCCATGACTGTAGATGTAAAAATAAGGGCCCTCAGGCGATTGGCGTTGAAAAGTCGGTCGTAGAGTGACATCAATTGGAAGCCGGGGGCATTACCTTCGTGCAGTGCCTTGATAAACTTGTATGTATACTCAGCATCAGCCTTGGAGAGAAGCATGCGAGGGATGAAGCACTGCTCGAGTAGAATATCGGATATGGTATCTGGCTTGGCTCGAGGTTCTGGGAAAGACGATTGGAACTGCTTGTTCAGGTAAATTTTCCATTTCGCCTGGCGCATCAGATGTTCACTGTTTTCTTCTGAAAGCCCGATCTGGAGCTGCATAAGCTCCTTTCGTTTTTCCACTTTGCGCTCTTGTCCACGCCTTGACATGTCGCTTCGATCTCGTGAGATAGCGACCTCTTCAGCTCTGAGGCGATCTTTCTCCTGTCTGTAGATTTTGTCTGGACAATAGAGGTCACCTAGCTGAAGAGCCCAAAAGTTCGCATAGAGCTCTGGGGTAATCTTCTGCCAGATCTCAGGACGGACAGTGTTTTGGATGGCATCCACAATCGGCTGTAATGTTGTCTTGACAAGAGAGGAATCTTCCGACTTCTGTGATTGTTGTGAATTAGTTGATGTGTTTGGCGCTGATGAGTTTTGAGCACCAGCCTGTTCTTCAGCCTGTACTGCTTCTTGGCTGGGTGTTTCGTTGCCGCCGGATGCAGCAGGCGTATCAGACATTGAAACATCGCCTTCTTTGTCTATAGATTGTGTGACTTGAGCCTTTTCCTTTGCCTCGTCGACCTTCTTTGGCTTCCACGGATGCATGCGATGGGAAAGGCTGGCCCTGCCAATCAGAAAAGCCAGACTAGGGTCCAGGCCGTACGAATGGATGAGTTCAGGAATCGAGGGAACAAGGTCGTCGAAAGTGGAAGGGTCCATGTTGCTCCAGAGCAAGTCGAGGTATTGAACCAAAATGCGATGCGAATCGTCAATCATCGAGGATAGATATTTGATGTGGGCTTCATCTTCCGGCACCTGAAAGGGAGCTGCTTGTCGGTACTGTGCCAGGTTAATGAGTAACTGCGCGGCAAGCTTGGACTCCGTCAAGGCTTGAATGAGACGCTTTGAACTCTTGATGTTCTCAAATCGCTTATCCTGGCCGCGAATTAGAGTATGGCGTCGCAGGTATTCACCTCCAGCCATGGATAAAATTTGAAGGTCAGTGAAATCAACCGAGTCAACAATACCACCCATCGAGGTGATGAGCTCCTTTAGAATGATAAGGTCGGTGGAGTTGCCCTGAATGAGCTGATGATTGACGTATTGCAAGACTGGTGTGGCGTTAAGAACTGTGTATCGTCGGAAGACTCTGCCAGAAAATCTTGACAAGGCCTGTAGCCATTTGCTGGTAGTGAGAGCGTGTTCAGCTTGAGTACGACTCCTTGATTTGCCAAGAGAGCTCATCAAGGACCATACAAGCACATCGTAGGAGAGGTCTGTGAAGTACTTGGCGCACTCCACAAAAGCATCGATCAGGTTTGGATAGGACTCTAATTGCTCGAAAGCAACCCTGAAGACGATACCAGGAGATGAGTAACTGGTTTTGGCGAGTTGCTTAGCCATTTCACTCAAGTTCGTGAGAGAAACTCGCTTCATAGTGCCCCTGGTTTCCGACGTGGCCTTTGCAAAAGCTGCCTTCATAGCGGGCAACCGAGAAATCTGCCCCTCAAACCATTCAGCGTACATGGAGTAGCGAGTAGTCATGGGATAATGCCTTAAGAGCTCCCAAATGGCGTTGACAGCTGAAGCGTTGGCCTTGGTATGACTCAAAGCTGGCATCAGCAGCCGTCGAAGTAGATCGTGCCATCGGGTAAGATTGTGCTCTGATTTGTCCTCAGCGAGGCTCTTCGCTCCGATTCTGGCCAACTTGGTCAACAGAGCCTCGTCTTTGCCAATATTGACACCAGAAATGTTGAGAAGTGTCCCGCAGAGAGTGAAGATGTCATCCACGGACTGACAAACAGGGATATTGTCAGCCCATTCGTCCCAGTAGTATCGATAATTTTGCGATTCGTTGGTGTCGACTTTATCGGGGAATGGCCACCTGAGAGACTTGCGGGTTATTAATCTGCTCAATCGAACACTGCCCTTGGGAAGTCCAGACTGGTCGAAATCTGGAACAAATTTGGTTGGACATCCAGTCTCGCCGACCACGACAGGTCGGCTGTCGCGGAAGACCTTGTCAACGCAATGATGAAGGATGCGATGAATCCTTTCGAGGACCTCAGGGAAGACCTCTGGGATCCATGGGAAGCGACCAAGAATGAATAGCGATTCGGGGATAGCTCCGATGGTCAATAATTGGGTGAGCAATGCTACCTTTTGTTCCAACGGTTCTGGCAGTTTTGGCTTGTTGTCTGTAGCTTCTATGGTAGCCTCCTTCGTCTCTGCTTCAACCTTCTTGGGAAGTTCTCGTCTAGGCAGATTCGAGCTATTGGGATTATCATCGTCGCCTTGGGGTAGGACACCAGCCATGAGAAGGGCATTCATCGGACCACCACGAGAAGATCGTTCTTCCTCCTCGATCCTCTTCATCTCCTTTTCTTTGACTGTTTCCATGTCTTCATCAGCTGGCGAAAGATGCGGGTACAGGTCGGTCAAGGAAATAAACCCTATCTTGACAAGAAGAGAAGCTAAGTATAAAAGATTGGCGGGGAGTACGTCTGTCTGGTCGCGAGCATCGGAGTTGTAGAAACGCAACTTGAAGCCGAGTAGTTGTGCGGCCGTTCTGTTGCCAGGGGGTGGGAGGGTTTTGGTTTCCTGCACCCACTGCCTTTCAATATCCGCGGCAGCATCATCGCCCTCGGCACCGTTGGTGATTGTAAGTTGTTGCGAGTCGGAATCGGCGACTTGTCGACCTCCAAGCTCAAAGAATGCCTCCATGTGAACTTCACGAGCTCGATCCCAGAAAGCAACATCTCGAACTCGCTTCTTCTCCTCCAAGAGCTTCTCATCGTCTTCCGTCGTTGTCCACTGTGAGTAGTCCGGGGTTGCCCACAAGGGTAGACCGCCGACATAGACTGCGGCACTGAATTTTAGATGAGATCGAGGCCACCAGGAGCTAACTCGTAAAAATTTGACGAAGAATTTGAACTGCTTAATGAGAACAGCAGCTGCAACGTCGAGGGTTACGTCCAATACCCTGCCGACGTCAAGATCGAATGTACCAATAAGAGCCTTGATTCGCTCGAAGGTCTGTTCTGCCATTTCGGGAGGAGGGGGAGTCACACTGCTAGTTGTGAAAAGTTCCGTAATGAGCTTTGAATATCCTTCCGTCTCCTCACGAAGCAGGTTATAGTTGGCTTGTCGGTATAGAAGGTTTGTTGCCTGTTTGATACCTAGTTTGACAAAGTTATCTCTGATAAGCCCTATCCGCTGCAGGACTTCAGCTTCGAGCACCTGTCGCATTAGGTTGGACGACACGCCAGATGTCAGGACGAATTCGCGAAGAGTCGGCCTGTAAATGGCGGGCTCGTTATCCATGACTATGGACAACGAGTCAAGAAATAGGGTGTGGGGAGCGAACGCGTATGAATCCTTAATAATCTCCGTCGTTTCGTCACCAAGAATTTCCTTGACGCAGGCACCTGCATCGGCTGGTGGTAATCGAGCTTCGACAACTGCGTGCACGAACTCTTGGAATAAGCTTGACAGCTCCGTGATGTCAACATCTTCCCGCGACTGCTTTCCATGTTGGATGATTGCATTCCGACCACTCTCAGCCCAAGCGCTAATCTTCTCGTCCGTAAGATTATTATAGCGATAGTTAGAACGGACCGGAGAGGGCGGCCGCAACAACGGAGGCGGTGCATAAGCAGGTCTCTTTATCACTGGCGCAGATGGAGGAGGAGGGGGTGCCGGTGGCTGTGTTGTATGAGAAGAGCTGGGTCGTCGTTGCGTTGATGAAGGGTTCTGTTGATGATTTGGGGGTCCTCGGTTTTGACCTTGAGATGAATCGCGTCGACCGGGACCTCTAGGCCCTCTGCCGCGACCACGAGCCATATTATCGTCGCGGTCGTGTTGTCCAAGTGCGGTATCACCGGGTCGATGAGGAGAAGATCGGCCGCCTTCAACGGAATGGCGATCACTTCTCTTTCGTTTACCCGGAGGCATAAC
This sequence comes from Fusarium proliferatum ET1, assembly GCF_900067095.1. Classification (NCBI taxonomy): domain Eukaryota; kingdom Fungi; phylum Ascomycota; class Sordariomycetes; order Hypocreales; family Nectriaceae; genus Fusarium; species Fusarium proliferatum. The sequence continues at coordinate 948,003 of NW_022194794.1, read as the reverse complement.
TCGCGATAATGAAGTCGTGACCGAAAGCGATGATTATCTCATTAGATGATCGTGACGATGCTGCGATGCCGGATATTATGGATGTCAAGGTCTGGAAGAGAAAGTATGAGTTTGGAGTTTCGAAAATAGCGGAGGGAGCAGCATTTGTTGCTATCAAGGCTGCGGCGCGGATGAAGAAAGACTGACTTTTGACGACAAGGAGTTCGGGTGGGGAAGGTAATAGTCGCGACAAAGCTGACAAGGGAAAGACTGAAAGAAAGGAAGTTGGTAGTAGTACAAGAGTGCGCAATTATCTTCTGACCTGACAGAAAGAAGCAAGATACGTGTGCGATTGGTTGATTTGGTTGAGTGAGCCCAGTCGCGATGGGTTTTGAGAAGAAAGGAATAAAGCAAAGAAGCTCCAACAAAGCAAAAGCACGGATGGAATTACATGTCACGACGTTTTGGCAGCCTTATCCTTACTGAGGAAACGAGGCTGCCAACCACTGGAGGCCAGTCGGCCAGTGGCAGGTACAGCGCCCGCACGGACCACCTTCAGCGAACTCGATAGTACGTACCGCTCTCTTGGGATTCTATTCATCTCATCGGTTTCAGGATTGAATGGTGGAGGTACTTTGGCTCTGAGCTTGATACTTTTGAATGACAGTCGGGCTGGGTTGACAATAGACATGACGAGCCTAAACATTTAGATTGAGATACACAATAGAAAATTATCCTGTTGTACCTGATTTGAATCCGGACACTATCAATTTGATATTGCTGAACCGTTCCCCAGACTCACGTCGGCACGTGATCGCCACATCCTCCGTTGCCGGCCAATTCGTGCATCAAAGGAAGCATCTCAATTGGCTGAGTCATGGCATTCATGGAGACCAGCCAGAATTACGCCATAGCAAGGCCCAGGTTTTTCCACTTAAACACTCATAGAATCATTTCTTTTAGGGACAATTGAGTTTTGAAGCACTATTGACTAACATATCTATACCCTAAAAGTCCCAATTTTTATCGGGTTGAGTCACTCTGAGATTGAGCGACCTCAATATCAAACTTTAAGACCCTGGAGCGACCCCGGTCCGATCTTTCTGTATAACCTCTCACAAGTACGGATACATCAGTGCAGATATCGTGGAGAGACTTCGACAACCTCGTACGATCATGCCAGCTGCGACTATGGCTGAAAACACCACTACAAATGGCGATTCTCGTCAACATTATGGTCAGTATTTACCTTTGTCATTGCATGCTTCCTTCAGCATCTCTCTTCTCCCTCTTCCCTCATCCTTTTCATGCCATTCTCCCCTCAGCATTATAGAAGATCAGTGACTGAATACCTGTAAGAAAGAACGCAATCACAGCCTGAGAACCCGTTCTCTGCCCTCATTCCTGAGCAGCAGATAGCGATTGTTCCAGAATTCACTCTCGAGTCCGGAGTCACACTCTATAACCTACCGGTCGCTTATACAACTCGCGGCAAACTTAATGAAGAGGGCAACAATGCCATGGTAATCTGCCATGCTCTCACTGGAAGTGCCGATGTGAGTGACTGGTGGGGTCCTCTACTTGGAGGACCTGGCCGAGCTTTCGACACTTCAAGATTCTTCATTGTTTGTATGAACAGTCTTGGCAGCCCTTATGGCACTGCAAGCCCAGTAACTGCCAAGGACAATGATCCAAGCAAGGGTCGATATGGACCTGAGTTCCCCCTTACCACAATTCGAGATGATGTCAAGTAAGTTCAGACTCCTAATCTCGACAACTGCGTTCATGTTTGCTTGAACCAAAAATAGTGGCTAACCACCGACAGCCTTCACAAGCTCATCCTTGATGACCTAGGCGTGAAGCAACTTGCTGCTGTTGTTGGAGGTTCTCTGGGTGGTATGTTTGTGCTTGAGTGGGCATACTTTGGCAAGGACTATATCCGATGTATCGTCCCTATCGCGACCTCAAGCAGACACAGCGCTTGGGGTATCAGCTGGGGTGAGGCTCAACGACAGAGCATCTACGCCGACCCCAAGTACGACGATGGATACTACGCCTTCGATGATCCCCCCTCCACTGGCCTGGGTGCGGCTCGTATGTCTGCTCTGCTCACATATCGAAGTCGCAACTCCTTCGAGTCGAGATTCGGACGCAACATTCCCGACCCATCCAAGGTCCAAACCATTGGAGGTCGACCCCGACCCTCGACTCCTTCTGAGGCACACTTCCATATTCACAACGACGGCCATATTGTAAAGCGTACATCCATATCTCGCCAGAACAGCACAACTGATGCAACATCAACTGCTGAGTCACCTGCTGTTCCCGACAACGTAGCGGATCCTCAATTCCATGGACCTAGCAATGGTAGCCTGACTGGAGGAGAGATGCCTCAGTCACACTATTTCTCTGCCCAGTCATATCTACGATACCAGGGACGTAAGTTCGTTACGCGATTCGACAGCAACTGCTACATTGCCATGACTCGTAAGTTGGACACGCATGACGTGTCACGCAACCGAGCAGACACCATCGCAGATGCACTAGCTATGATCCAACAACCCACACTTGTTTTGGGCATTGAGAGCGATGGCCTCTTTACTTTTGCTGAGCAGGAGGAGATTGCACAACACGTACCTAATGCACGTCTCGAGCGAATCGAGAGTCCTGAGGGCCACGATGCATTTTTGTTGCAGTTTGAGCAGGTCAACAACTACGTCCTCTCATTTTTCAAGGAGGTTTTGCCTGATATCATGTCCAAGGATGGCGGAGCACCTGAGGAGGCTAGTGTTGGACAAATCACCAAGTCGAGCACATTTGGAGAAGCTGAAGTTGAGGATATTACTGCTTGGTAGATTGCTTGGAGTAATGTTAGGATGGCGCCTGGTGTCGTGCCGCAGAAAAGACTAGACAAGAATGAAAATCATGATGACGAGTCCGATTATGCACAATTGGGTTGTTGATGCGTTGTCTTCTAACTGATTAATTGTTTGATCGAATCTTATGTCAGATAAGGCTGTCTTGTGACGATTTCTAGACACGAATAGCCTGCAACATCACCGATTACGATAGTATATTAGGCAGGCAGCGCAAGTCTAGCAGAAGTTCACATTGGAGCCTGATTTCAAACTGTCGAGCTTCAGGAGCCTGGAGAAGAAAAACAATCAAGACTTTCAATTGCATTTGGGAGTCCGAGATAACTAATCGGAAGTCTCCCAAGCTCACCTTGAGTATATGCTAAGCTCGTCTAACATTATTGTTACTGTGGGATCGAGATTGGTGCTCTCAATATCCCCTGGACGTGAGGGAGAAGCACTGACTCATACCAGCTCCAGCATAATGAACATCGTAAGATGTTGCAAACCTACCCCATTGCAATTAATCCACAAAATCCAAGTTCTAGAAGCCATCCACGATCGCATTCTATCAGTTATGTTCAAGTTAAGACAATGCTAGGCTTCGGCACTGAAGATGAGCTCTGTATCGGTACTCAGAGATGTGGGTATATCCATCAGAGCATTCTAGAACACGCACACATGTTGTTCTAGGGTGACAATGGAACCAAGCGATGCAATCAATGACAAGTGCCGAGTCGATCATCACGATGTTACCCGTCCACTTATTAACCGCACCCACTGCCTAGCGATACAGGAATACGCGAGTCCACGGATGTGTGCGAGACATTGAGGGAGAGACGACGACTGTCTCAGGACCCTACGGAAAAGAATCTAGAAGGGCCTGAGAAGTGCCGAAGCTTTGAAGCTTGAAATGTTTACACAATAGTCAATGTCTGTTAACTGGACTCGTGTTACCTGTTCGTGGTGCTATTTGGTAGCTAGCCATGCTAACCAACCTTCTTTCCCCCGAATGCCACCGTGTTTTTAATGATGGTATTCACAATTATCGATATTTGATCTTGTCACATTCATGACGTGAAGCCACCGAGTACATGGCGCTCTATGTTCCACGATAAACGATCGTGGTGGCGGCCAAGCTAAAACATGAGGCCATCCCGAGTGACATGCCTGGAATGCAGATGGATGAAAACAGGACACAGTTGAGCAGATAAACCAATAGCATAGGAAACTCGCGTATTGACGTTCGATGCATTTCTGCCCGAGAGTTGTGTCACTGGCTATTGAAGGTTCATGATTACTGGATTCGAAGGTCAAGGCCGTTGATGGATCTATTTCTGCCGGGTGCCGCAATTAACTCTGTGTTACATTTCGACAAACACGGCTTGAAGATTTAGATGTTACTCCGGGCTTACGGGAGCCTTGTTTGCCTTGGGAGACGGCGTAGGGTGTTGTTGTGAACCCTTATGAACTAGATGTTGGTTGAGACGACGACACGACACATTGGCACACCACTAGAGTCACTGCACATGAGAACATGGTGCAATGGTTTCCAACCCTTCACATGAGGTCCAGACGCTGGCCAGACATCTATCCTGTCAGGCAATTCTGAGAGATTGGAATATGAATCATGTTGAAGCTCTTCGGCACATGTCCTAGCTCCATATCACATGTAGCAACTACAAGAGAACGTAGTAGAACCGCCAATATCTTATGGTGATGCACTCTGTCTCTGCTCTTCCAATTACATACCGAGACATGCGCTTAGGCTACTTAGGCCTGCACCGCAGATGTTTCTCGACGTGGAACACTCTGATAGCCCACCGGCCCACTGACAGAGGAATTAATCAGCGCTACGGTATCGTCTACAAAATCCTATGAGGTAAAGGATTCGTAAACTTTTAAAGTGAGGCACTTCACAATGTAAAAGTCGTGACAAGGCAGTGAAGGGCCTTGTGGAAAGTAAACACACGTGGAGCACCGATTGGTTGAGTTAGATAGAGGAACCAAACCTTGGCCCCTGTCAAATTCTAAGCGAAACAAGAGCTGAGAAGTTAAAAAGGCAAACGAGGCGAGAATCTGGACGTGGTGACACGAGGTGAGAATCCATAAGCGTCGGGCGTTGAACCTTTGTTGGTCCGATTCGGTCGGAATTCATTCTCGACCGAGATGAAATTGAAAGTGATGGGGGCTTGCTTGTGCCTTGAGTCAAGAAACCGTGCATAGTCAACAGAAAAATCTGTAGCAAATTGCCTAGAGGTATTCTTTAGGTAACGGTTTCAAGCGGCAAGCGTCGCAGGTTGATAGGATTAGCAAAGCAAATCCAGGCGCAGAGCAACAAGACCCGTAATGCGTTACTCGTTTCGTTAATATCAGGCGAGAGCCATTGTTCTTTCTGAGATCCATGCATACCGTGGCAAACTTGAGAATGCGGCTAGAAGCATTTTCGAAGCTGATATGGTGGAGTTTCTTCTGAGCAACTGACAAAAGTAAACGTGCAAAAAGATGGGGCCCTTGTCTTGTTTTCTCTTGGAGAATCAGAAAGAGGAAACCCGGTGTCGTTTCACATGGTTGAGTAATGGATAAGTCAGAGTCAGAGTCACGTTTATCGTGTTACACTGCTATCCGTGTTTCTTCATGCGACGACAGCCGTGCACGACCCAGTCGGGAGTGATCTTGTCGTATGCCGGAAGCCGTCCGTAGGCTCTTTTACGACTGTGTAGGGGAATAAACCCACTGTATTTGCCTGGGCGGGTTGCACAATGTGTAGCGTTTACGTACAAGCAAGCAGTGAACACGCCCGTTTCGGTGCTTTTTCCTGTCATCAACGTTGTTGACGGACTGCACGTGTTGATAGGCCTCGACACGAGGTGAGGGGAAATTCGATAAAGACGTTTGTGTGAGTGTGATGCAGATAACATTGCCGATCTTTTTCAATCCATCGTCATTGATGTGATGATACCTTCGGATGTGGGATACGAATTCAGGTCATTCATCACACGGCGTCGATCAAAGGGCGTAAATAGAAGTGAAAGAAGCGCCGGTCAAATCATGAAAGTTGCCGTTCGGCGAGATCTGCGACCGAGTGACCGTGGTGAGATTGAGTGGTGAGCTCAATGCGGAATGATGTGGATGATGGATCCATGGAACGACTCTATTGTTTCTAGAAGCCTTCCTATGCAAGGAGAGGTAAGAAAACTTGGGACATTTTCTCTAAGCAACAGAAAAGTTACGGTAAAGCTAGTATACTTTAGGGAGCCTTTAGGCTAGTTTATTTTGTCACGCTAGCTTAATATCGGAAACTTTCTTACTCCCTGAGGAAAACACATGGATCGATGCCTTAGGCACAAGGTTTGCCAGTGATTTGTTCTGGAAAAACAGGGGCCAAGGGGGTCTTCCTTGTCTGACAAGTCAAGTCTGACGGAGTGCATCACATCTAATTTCTGTGACACAGCGTCAAATTTGGGAGTTGAAAAAGCTCAAGCGAACCGGGTTCAAGATGTCCCTGCGTAAGAATAGCCACGAAATAGCCTCAATTGACATGCAAGCCTCTTATTGAATAGACTCTGTCAATGACATCCCAAATCTCACCACACCTAAAAACTCACTACACACAAAAACGACCCTGTTCCTTCAAGTGGGGGGCAGCCATCTCAGTGTAAGACGCGGGCGTTACATAGGTTCGAATGCTCCCCACCAGGGCGAGTTTGGCCACTGACCTCCGATCCTTTCCAATTGGCTCTGCTGATCTAGTGGATTGCAGGGGGTGCGCAAGGGTGCATCTGCTTGAAAAGGGAGTCTCTTTGAGTCTGGAGTGACGGGGTTCTAGCTGAGTATGAAACCCTGGGCTGAGATTCACCTGAGCAAGATTGCACTATCGACTTCTCTAGAGCTGGACCTTTTTTCCTGTACGGACTCATATACTATGCTCGAAGGAGGAGGTGGTTAACAGAATGACCTGCTTCGAACAAGGCGGGCCTTGTGGGCTCTCTAAAAGCATGGGCAACTTGGTGTTCCATTCATCTCAGTGGTCTGCATCCAATGCTCAACTCTGACTGGTTCGGGGAGACTTGAGTGGGTGTGCAGTGGACTTTCCATCTTGCTTCTTCCTCGGCTTCCACAGTGGGCAGTGGCTTGGCCGGAGATTCCATTATGGAAGGCGTGCGCAGATGCGTCTCCACCATTGCACCTGCCTCAAAATCACCACCCACCCATCCATCACCCAGGGCATCCCCCATCCACTACAAGGAAGGTACTGTACCTTGACGAGCACGGTCTCGCACGCTATATCCGGCCGTTGTTACCTATTATCTATCAATCCCAACTGTCTGGAATCCTCCCACTTCCCCATTTCATCTATCGTTGCTGTTGTTGGTGAGATCGTAATATTTTGTTCATTCTATTACCTCTTCTTCTCTGTACATTGCTAGGGCCTTGCCTTATCTTTACCTGTATCACCGACTGTCGCATCCCCTCGACACCTACGAACCCGCATACTCCGACGGTCAACTACGCCGAAATCCCGATCCATGGTATTCGATGTCGAACTTGAACTGTAGAACAACTCTCTCTTGCCCTCGATAAATCATCGTCGATTCATTTGGGGGTATTGGATTAGAAGGAAGTTAGATATTGGTCTTCTTGTTGGAACATCATCTTGAGCGGCCATTATCTTCGAAGTGAGGTGAACAACTCGACAGTCACAAACCGTAATTTGGGGAAACGACGGTATTGTTGGATCGACCAGACTGGGCTGGAAACAATTCAAAGAGTTGGATCAATTGCTGCGAAATCCACAAAATTTCAGAGTCTTGATTCTATGCATTCCTGATCTCTTAACGGAGCAGCACCCGAAGAGGTGGAGATCGGTATCGCGAAACTCATCCCGAAGCATCCCCATACAGAACAACCCATGTCGTCGATTACGGATATCATCGCTCCCGATATTTACTCGCCTTAAACTTCAAAATGCCAGACTACGACGAAGACATGCTGCCTCCCCCAGCATCAGGCTCTCAGCAGGATCGCACTTGGGGTGGTAATAACGCTTTTCATAACTTCTTCAACGACTTCTCTCACATCCCTGACCCAAATCTCCGCCGCCGTCTTGCTTTATCTGAGATTGATAAAGTCCCTTTTGGCGCCTACCGTATGTGATTTATTTTATTCTCGCCGGTTATTATTGAAGTCAATGCTGACCAAATTAGATGTCCGCGCTGTATTAGTAGCAGGTGTCGGTTTCTTCCTTGACTCTTACGATATTTTTGCCATCAACCTCATCACAATACTCCTTGGAGTTGTCTTTTGGGGCGATCCTAACCCTCAAAATGGCTTCAGTGGCAATGATGGATATCTCCCTGACCCGGTTAACCAGGCATTCAAGGCCTCTACGAGTGCCGGCATCGTGGTGGGAATGATCGTCTTTGGATGGCTAGCCGAGTTAGTACCACCAGTCTATATCGATCATTTCATAGACAAGAATGTGCTGACAACTCAAATAGTGGCTTTGGTCGACGCCGCATGTATGGTGTCGAATTGGGTATTATTATCCTGGCAACGCTTTGCTGCGCTCTCATCTCGTCTAGCCCTGCAATGGGATCGACAGGTCTCCTAATCTTTTGGCGTATCATCATGGTAAGTCTGCAAAAACTTTACGTTTCGCAGCATTTCCTGACTATATCCAGGGCATTGGAATTGGCGGCGACTACCCGCTCTCAAGTGTCATTACATCCGAGTAAGTATCCTCGCTGTCATGTTGCCATTCAGACTTTGTGGCTGGGGTTTAGTTCATACCAAGCCCCTAACACGCCCTGATCAACTCAAACTGACTGAGATCCCGCTAGGTTCGCTCCGACAAGGTGGCGCGGCGCTATGGTTGCTGCTGTCTTCTCTATGCAGGGACTTGGACAGCTAGCAGCTGCTATTGTTGCTCTAATCACTACTGTTGCTTTCAAGGACGCTTTTATCGGTGCTGCTGATGAAAGTCAATGCGGTTTCGAGTGCCGACTGGCCGCTGACCGAGCATGGCGAATTATTGTTGGAGTGGGCGCCATTCCTGCCTGTGCCGCCCTCTATTACCGCATCACTATCCCAGAAACCCCTCGATATACCTTTGATGTGGAACACGACGTCGAGAAAGCCGATGCCGACATCAAAGCATACGTTACCAGCAAGTCCAAGGGTTCCTTTGACGTTGTTCATCAAGTCAGGAGTAAGCGTATCGCTGGACGTAGTCTTGACGTCCCTCGTGCGTCCTGGTCTGATCTTATTTCCTTCTTCCGCCAATGGGCCAATTTCAAGATGCTATTAGGAACAACCTTGTCCTGGTTCTTTTTGGTAAGTGCTGTTATTTGACGTTGCTTGGCTCCCGCTAACTTTTCTGAAGGACCTCGCTTTCTATGGTCTTGGCCTTAATAACACCTTTGTCCTTCAAGCAGTGGGCTATGGTGCTGGTAACTCCCTTTTCGAAAAGCTTCACAACCAAGCTGTTGGAATGATCATTTTGACATGCGCTGGATCACTCCCTGGCTACTGGACTGCCATTCTCAGCGTCGACACCTTTGGTCGCAAGCCGCTGCAGGTTTTCGGATTTCTTCTACTCACTATTATCTTCTGTATCCTCGGGTTTGCTTACAAGAGCCTCTCACAGGGAGGGTTGCTTGCGCTCTACATTGTGGGCCAGTTTCTCTTCAATGCTGGCCCTAACACGACCACCTTCATCGTTCCTGGCGAATGTTTCCCTACCCGATATCGATCGACCGGTCACGGCATCTCGGCCGCCATGGGCAAAATAGGGGCAATCATTGCGCAGGGCATCAGCATCCCTATGGTGCGACATGGATCACCCGAGGGCTGTAAGGGCACCGATTGCTCACCCAACATGGACCGACTGCTCCAACTCTTTGCCCTTTTCATGTTGTTTGGTACTCTGGTTTCCTTATTGATCCCCGAGACCAAGGGCATGACCTTGGAGGAGCTTTCTGGAGAACCCCGCACAAGCTACAATTCTGGATGCAATGGTAGTATCAGTCTTGGGTCGCCAAAGCTCAGGGCTTGGAACCCTTTTGTCGGTGGTCAACCCGCAGGATTCTCGTATCCTAGATCCAGAATAAGTCACTTCCGAAAGAATGACCGCGTTGGCATCATGACATCGCCAGAGCTCATGGCTGAGACGTCTCGGCTTCGGAAACCTCGGATCTGGAGAAGACACCGCAAGGCCAAGTCGAGCAGCGGTACAGATATCGCTTTGAGCACTCGAAGCTCTGGTACAGGAGAGGATGAAATCTTCCCCGCAGGCCCCCCTGCATCTTCATCTACTCCTCCACAGCCACCGCCGACTTGGGGGGCTGGCTGGGGACGGATAGATAGAGGAGGACCCCCTCCGCTGCTGAACTCAGTCCAGCTGCAGGATGTTGGCAGTCTCTTGACGAAATGATCTGGATTGACAAAATCGGTGTTGTTAGCATGATTCGCATATCTCTGGCGTTGGTGGAATAATGAAATTTAGACTATGATACCTTAGATGTTTGTTTTGCATAGTTGTCGAGTTGAACATCGACATCTGGAGGCTTAGGAGCAGAAGTGCTTCGCAACTTGTACGAATGAATAACGAATACAAAGAATCCCCAATTTATGAGTTGCAGACTTTGGCAATCCAACTGAGTGCATATGATGATTGTGAAACTTCTAAAGCGTATGATAGCGTGCTGGTCAATTGCCAACCAAACTACGAGAATTCCAATGAAAACGGCAACTGGCACTTCATGCTAGCAAGGCTGATGCTCGAATTCGCAGTCTATTGTTACAACTTCTTACAAGAGGCTGCAACTATCAAACCATCTATGAGAACCTCAATACTATCCCAATTCTCTCAAAGTCTAACATCGCGGTCTATGCCCCTGGAGTCCTTCTCAAACATAATGAAAGACCGATGATTTTGTCTCGTCTACCAAAAGATCATCCACGGAGAACCTTGAGCGCTTCTTTCAGGTTTACCACATCACGAGTCAGCTTCTCACGGCGATCACGGCTGAGCATGTCTTCGCCGGCAATAGCTTCGAGTTGCTCAGGTGTCATGTGAAACACAACTTGGTCAGACAGAACAGTGAGAGGGCCGTCGGTATCGTCGAGGAGAAAGAAATCGATGACTTGTCGGCAGACAACGTCGACAAATCGACTGCGGGCGATGTCGTAGTAGGTCAGAAGAACATCGTGAATGTCCTGGCAGATGGTGGCTAGGTTTGTAGGCTTGGGTCTACCCTCGACAGCGTCACGAACGTACTTGGCAACCTCGATATCTGTTTCGTAAGATTGTTGCAAGGCAGTTTTTGTAGTCTTCTCAACCAGCTCGCCCAAATCTTCTCCCTTGGATCTGTTCTCAGCTAGATTGTTGCCAAAAGAGGGGTTGTAGGTGATACTGCGACCTTCGAACTCGACCTTCAAGAGGAATTCGGTGTGGTTGACGGCACGCTTGTACCGGGTCTGCAGGTCATCGACGAGGAAATTCCAGAGCTCATCACGGATAGCCGGGTCGGGACAGCAGTTGTCAAGGACGTTGCTGATGAAGTGGTGCACAATGAGAATGGCATTGGCAATGTGGGCTCGGGCCATGCCAGACCACTTCTTGGATTGCTCCTTGAAGTTCTTGGGTAGCATCTCACCACCGAACTAAGAGATACGTCAGGACATCCATCCAAGCAAGCGCCAGGAAAAGACAATACTTACAGTGCCGAGTTCATAAGCACGGGAAGAAAGCCACTCCCTCTCGATATACTGCATGATATCCTCTTCGTTCGGCTCCGGCCACTCGAACGCATCATGAAGAACCCCATCCTCCAGCTCTTGCTCCCCCAACTTGGGGATGTCAAAAGAGATCCCGCGGCGGTACAGACCACAACGTTCGTCGGTAGACTCGACCTTTGCTTCTTCTGAGGCCTCATCTTCCTCGCTAGGGGTTGAGGCCACCTCTTTGTCGCCAGGACGATGGAACTTTCGTGTCTCGCCCCAGTCATAGACGGACTTTGCGAACTCCTCATTGATTTCGCGAATTCGGGTGATGAGCTTTAGATCTGTGCCAGCGTCGAAGAGATTTTCGCGGCTGTACTGCCCATCAAGACCACAGTGCTTGATACGAGTGAACTGAGCAGCAATCTGTCCAATATAGATACGTTGCTGTTCAGTAGTGCTGCGTGACTGACCCATATCTTTGAGAAGTGTTTCCGTTTCTTTGAGAATAGTCGCAAGGTCTCCACGAACCTTGGGGAACTCGCTCTTGGTTCGGTCCATGAGAAGCTGTTGGACACGGACCTTGAGAGCCGGGATACCGAGTCGGTCAGGGGATAGCTTAGTCCAGGGGGCTTTAGAGAAGAACTCCTTTTCAGCGCGAGTTCGCTCCTCAGCACTGGAAGAACTATCATCTGCACTCCGGTTCTTCACAACGCAGTATCCAAGCTGAAGATCACGTCGCTTTCCACGAACAAGGTCAACAACAACAGCCTTCATAGCTTCTTCGACAGCCAAGTCAGGCTTGGTGAGGACACCGAGAGTTCGCTTACCCTCAGGGTCAACTTCCTTTGCGAGGGTGAGAATCTTCTGGTTCGCAATGTCGCCGTTACAAGGGACGACAGCGAGGATGATGGTGCGTGACTCTTGGATGTACTTTTGCACCATGTTCTTCACGAGCTGAATGTCTTCCTTTGTGGTAACGCCAGGAGTGACGTACTCAAACATTCCGGGAACATCGATGACAGTCAAGTGATCCTCGTTTGGGCCGCTGATCTCGACGCGCAGAACATCGCGACTGAAAGCAGAGCCAGTAGAGCCATCATCAGACTCCGACTTGATGCCCATCACCTTAGCAGCCTATCAAGACTATGTTAGAGGAGGCGATATGAGTCCAGAGACTATAATACTGACATCTTGGAAGATCTGAGCAAACTCATCGGCATCGAGGTTAGTCGCAGTACGATGAAAGGACTTTGCTTGTTCCTCATCTGCATCAACGGCATGAATAGAGACAACAATGCTTTCTGTTTCCTCACGACGACAGATAATCTCCGTGGCATGGCGAGTGCAGAGAGTCACTGAGCGAGGAAAATGAAAACCAGTGAGAGACTCGAGGACACTGGACTTTCCAGCGCTCTGGTCACCAACAACAACCATCTATATAAACGTTAGCCGAGAGAGTCTGGTGTAAGGTGACATGCAAGACATACCTGAGGGAGAGGCACCATATTGGATATGCCTAGCTCTCGCAGCTTGTCCATCTTGTCCAAGAGGGCTCGATTACCGAGCCCTTGCTCGGACTTGACTTTCTTTGCGGTAGTCATCTTGACAAGACGAAGTTCTTTGCCAGAGGCTATATTGTGTGTCGCTTAGCCTGTTGAGGTTGCGTGGGATGAGGAGAGGTATATCGATCACCGTGTAGATTTAGCGATGAAGAAAAAGAAAAAAGGAAAATGAAACAGGGGAGGGACAAGAATTTATACCTTGGCTGCGAAATTCCTGTTCGAGGCCTGTGTATCACTCACAGGTAGAAACCCAAGGATTATCGGGTGCTTGCAGTGGCCGTCACCTCACTAGAGGCCCTACACCAAGGCCCAGCTATCTTAGCGCTTCTATTTGTTACAGTTGCAAATGTAGAAGCTATGTTGCCTGTGCCTTGTCCATGGCATTGAATGTGATGGCTTAATCTGTGGCCTTGATACTAGGCATGAGTGAATGAACTGGAAGCGGGATGCTGCATTCACCGAAACATCAGCCCAAATTGATGTGTGAAATTGAACCTATTGAAACTCAAATTCTGCCTTGCAGGCACCTATCAAATTTGATCTTCAAAAAAAGCTATCTTCTTTTATGTGGTGGTCGGCCTCCGACAGCTGCGCCCTGCTACTGTCGTGGAGTTTCATCTCCAGAAACCGGCGGATATTCCCCTTTATGTTGTCTCTTTTCTCAGGCTGTTGGTTGACCCCTGCAAAACGTCGGCCAACTGCCATAGCTAGCAGGGCTGGCGTGATGTGATCTTGAGAGACACATACAAATTCTTTCCTATAAAGGATAACTCCGGGCAGATGAGCACCCTTGAAATGCGCAGACCCTGGAAAAGTCCACCCCGGCCATTTATACCGGCCTGTTGGCCACGGCCACGGCCACGAAGGCAGCCACAACAATGGCAGAACACCAAAGACATCTGAATCGAGACTGAGACTCAATATAACGTTCATTCATTCCATTAATTCATGCTGGGGTATCTCGCTAACTAAATAAAAACGCCTATCCTTTTCCCAATCCTGTATATATCTGTATATATAACCAATCACCACAGAGAAACAAACTCCGTAACAGGCATACCGCAAGATGCGAGATCCTGCCTCTTCATATACCAAGCCTCAAACAAGGCCATCTCCACAGCCCCAGGAGCCTCTGTCAAGTTCGACAGCACAGGCCCAACAGTTTTGGGCTCCAAGGCAGGGTCCAAGACACCGCGGGGAGATACACATCGAGATGGAGGCTGCAAGGCAGACTCCAGAGTATGGACAAATCGCTCGGCGAGCGGGTGTGTTGAAGTTGTGTATTGCTTGGCTGTCGCGAGGCATCGTGTGGCTTCCTCGGTCACAGGGGCAGGGTTGGTGATTATGTCTCTGAAGAGAGGATGTTGGACCAAGACGGTGAGGGTCATGCCAATTATGCTAAGGGCTGATGAAAATTAGAACAAATATCGCAGTAGAAAGATGCCTTGACTTACCAATAGCAGAATGACTGTCAGGAGGGCCGTCAAAAGTCACCAATCTCCTCTCGCGAGCCATGATATCTTCTAGCTCCACGCTTGCAGCATAGCACGATTCGAATAGTCCTGCGAGCATCGATTTTGCCATTTTTGAAGTTGGTTGTGTTACATTGCTGCTGATGAGCTTCATGATAGCTACTCGGGGAATCAAAGCCTTGGTCTCAAGATATCTATCATTTGTTAGCTTATGCTGTCTCGACATGTAGTTCATCAACATACCTCATACGCAACAACGTTGCTTGGCGGCGGAAAATAGCCTCGGGTTGTGTGCAGGGGAACTTGACGCGCAGATGCTCAGGGATAGCAGCATGCCACTCTTCCAAATCGCAGTCCCGCTTCAGTGCATCGGATAGAACATCAGAAACCGATTCTTTACCAGAATCTGTTTTGTGGCTGAGAGAATCTTGAATAGGCTGGAGAATATCGTCGTACAGTTTCAAAGTTTGGTTGAAGAAAGAAAGTCGTGAAAGGGTATCGCAAGGTTGAGCTCGGTCGGGGTTGTGAGGGAAAGCCTCAAGATATTCGTCGTCGATTCCCTGGGGAAATGTGCCAAATTTTGGGTTTGTCTGGCTTCCAGGGGAATTCTGCATCCTGACAAGCAGAGCACAAGCACACCATGTCCTTCTCCGTTCCTCGCGTTCAGCCTGAGCCTTTCCTGGGAGATCGATATGGAGCATAAGACCTTCTGCGAGTCGAAGGGCCATGCCAGTCAGCATCCAACTCTCCTGGACCGTACCCGCTCGTCGCAAGAATCTGGCATGAACAATCAAAGCCTGTACCACAGGAAGAGATGATACGGATAAAAGGTCGACGAGGAGAAGAGTCTTGGCTTGCTGGTGAAATTCGAAGGCGTGAGATACGTGTAACTCGGCGGATTCTGTGATCGAGGTTTTGGCAAGTTGGCCAATGGCTAGCATTCCTAAAAGGAGAGAGTAGGTGGCTGCGAGTTCGGTGGCTTCCTCGAGTGGGATATCACGGCGGTAACGAGAGTTTGCAACTGCGATGAGACGGTGATATCGTTGGTAGAACGATGGTCGATGGATAACAGGCATGGTGATCCAGTCAATGTTGAAATACTCTGCTAACAACTCGTCCATGAGGTCTGCTGGTGGAAGGGTGATTTTCTGGAGCATCAAAGCGGCCTTGACGTTGGAAGAATAGGAGCCGAAAGATGAAGGTTTGGCTGGAGCAGCATCTTCGAGATCATCGGTTAATGGTGGACTAGCACCCATGAGATGATGCGGGCGAGAGTAGTAGCTGGCTGGTTCGTGAACTACAGGTAGTGAACCAGCTCTGGAAGAGAAACTGGGTAGAGAGTAGCCAGAGTCAGTGTGGATTGGAGGAAGAGCATGATCAACATGTCTTGGAGGTCTTGCTATACGCTCAGACACAACACTGGGTGAGGTGGATAGTTTTCTCCATTCTTCTTGAGCAGGCGTCGTAGCGACGAAAGCATTGTGGCCATGAGCTACTAATTCCTAGAGGGCGTGTGAGTGATAGTCCTGGGCGTAGGGAATATGAGCAAGGTACTTGTTATAAAAAGACTTACTAGCTGCTTCTCCTTCTCTTCAAGTTCCTGGACTCGCTTCTGGAGAGCACGGATGTAGCTATCATTGAGTTTAGTATCTTATCTATGTGATCTGACGATGAGAGAGAGAGAGAGAGAGACTCACCTCCGCGACGAAGCGATGGAACCTTCATGCTCAATCTCAGGGTAAACACACTGATCAGCACAGAGACCGCGTCTGGAACACGAATCGCAGACAGGTCGTGCACCGTCACAGCGAATTTTACGATCGCGACACTGTCGACAAGCCAAAGACCTCGCCTTTCCCGGTCTGGCAGAGGCAGTAGTTGCGTGTTGTCGGCGGGCGGCCGAAGCGGAAGCCGGTGGCCCGGGAGATGAAGCCTTTGACTTTGCCATGACTGAAACTCTGTGTGTCCTCGGGTCGTCGGTCTCTTCTCCCTTTTTGATTTTGGAGGTTGAAGCGACGGGGAGATTGACAGATGCGGGTCGTCAAATTGATGTCCTTTAGATAGGGAAGAAGGGAACGAAAACGAAAAACTCGTTCGTGACTCGTTCACCCCTTGACCATGAATGCGCTCTAAGACGGCCGCCGGGGTGGCCAATCTCTCGCGGTCACGGTTGTCGGTAGTCGCCGAGTGGTTCCAGGCTGCAAGTGGAGATTTCTGATCCCGGGTGTCGGGACGTCGGGGTATCATCACTGCACCGTAATATACAGCATGGCATGATAAACTGATGCAATACAGACTCAAAACACTCTGACCTCACTCTTCTACAGTCTCCATAACTAATTGCTCTGTCCTTCATGCATTCCCCAGATAAAGAAAGGGTCTCGATGAGGGTTTCTTGGGCATGTCCCCCAAAATTATATGGAGACGGGCGGATCATCGGCCATCGGTCATCGGCTACATTCATTGGCGTTGATGGTCATCGGATCCATCAAGGGCCTCGACAACTCCCCGACCTCCCCGACATCCAGAACAAGGGTCAACGACATGGCCTAATTACGTACATACAACAGAATCAGACAATTCATCATGTTCGCTTCGACAGCCGGAACTTACAAACCGACTCGTTAACAAACTTTGATATTTACTCGAGTTTGAGACTTAAGAATACTTGTCCTCGTCAGGTCTGAGACCCTGACCATCAGTAACACAGTCTATCACCCCATTTGTCTCATTCTCTCAACTCCCCGCGATAACACACACGATCATTCTTCACTCTCGGTCCGTCGCGCGGCCTCTTCCCTCCGACTTCCGCCACTAACTAACCGCCGTCGATTCCACCCACGCCAAGCGTCGGTCGAGACTTGCACGAGCTCCCCGTGACCCAGTGACGCCACTGAAAATCTCGTCCTCTCCTTCATTCCCGTCTTTTGTCCGGCGTATCAAGAGCATGTCACCGAGAGCCCGTCATAGGCGAGCCCATCAACACCACAACGACGAGCTGATAGCATACTCCAGTACAATGGCTTGTCAACATGTAGTCATACCCTTCAAGTTATCAACTATTACATGTCTCCGGGTATGATAAACAAGGTACCTGACCTACGAACCATCTCCTAGGTACTCGTTGTGCTCAAAAAAACGGGTAGAGCTGTTATTGTCAGCCTCAAGTTGAAAGAATAGCCTCGCCGCTAAA
The DNA here is from genome assembly GCF_900067095.1 of Fusarium proliferatum ET1. Classification (NCBI taxonomy): domain Eukaryota; kingdom Fungi; phylum Ascomycota; class Sordariomycetes; order Hypocreales; family Nectriaceae; genus Fusarium; species Fusarium proliferatum. Next base: position 930,215 of record NW_022194794.1, on the reverse strand, counting down.
ACCTCTAGAAGTGACTAAGACCTCCTCTGCAGCATATTTATACAAGGTCTGCAACATATCCGGAAGACAAAACCTCATGCTCTGAATATGAAATCCTCAGCAACGACTTCAAATTCATATATTGTCTCCAGCTGGATTTTCTCCCCTGTAGTTGGTTACTAGCATGTATTTCAAGTTATCCTCTCAGCACAGGACGAAACATATAATACTGTAAAAGCATTAATTGAATTACATAAAAAAATCACTCAAAGACATTTACTCCCAACGATCTTACCATAATCGGTATACATTACCCTTCACGGCCATAGCGTTTGCAAGTCGAAGACAAGTACTGGAAGAGCCTCCTAAAGATAAAAAGGAAACAACCTTAGGTTATCCTATAGGCCGGTGCCTCTAATAGGCCTTGGGTAGACAGTATTGATAAGGGCCCGGCAATGGGGAGCTCTCATACCACTGAGGCTTCTGGCGTTGAAATATGGCATTAAAATTGAATGGTCTAAAGTTTTACTAATATATAGCAGATCTAACTAACCAACGCACTTTTATCACTTAGGATAAATGCCCCAAGTTGGGGTGCTTCCCCTAGCCGTCTAGATTTCTTCGCATCACCATCATCTGTTTCTTCTGGTTTCTTATAGAATATTAGCCATACTCACCTGTTACATTGCCACTGACTTTTCCAAAATGATAACTTGTTTCCATATTCTGTCCGGTATTATGGCTTAATACCGACACAGATATGGCTTTTGCAGCATGAGTGTTTCAATGACATCTGGTCAGGTCAACATATTCTCACATACAGTTTTTGGCGGAGAGCGTGTATCTCATCTAGACCGCCCCTTGCGGTGCCAATATATTCATTCATCACATATATTTCGATATCTTGTATTGCCAAAATTTTCAGAAGATAAGTCAGGCCTCTGGTTGAAGAATATCAACCTTAGTATCATAACGTCGGACCGACTCAAAAGTGCCTCTATGATCTCTTGATGATAAAAAAGGAGAAAAGAATTCAAGAAGACCGTGTCATTGCTTTACTATACTTACTTAAAATCAGCTGTCTGATTTTTAAAGATTATTATGGCATCGGGCTGTCAACGAGGCCAGGCATTATGGCTACGGTAGGCTCTACAATCCGCAACACGATGATGATATCCTATTGACGACATGTTATACAGTAAGTCTAATGGTGATGGGTCTGTCTATTTTATGTGCTTTCAGTCCCATGGAACTCCAGTTTAGTAGGCTGCATATTGGCACACATCTTGTTCAACGTTAAAAGTTCTTGATAATCGAAATTTCAGAGAGAAATATTGCCCAAATCAAAGACAGAGCTTTAGACACGTCAATGAGACCCAATAGCAGCTGCAACGAGTGCTCTGGAAGAACAAGAAGTCACCACTCGGATATCAGAGTCCTGGGGTGTACTTTCAGTAGTCGGGGAATCCAGTAGTGTAAGCGGAGACGATTTTGAGGCTTCTGGCCAAGAATTGTATAGACATCTAGCTCGTCCTGGTCATCGGACTGGACTGTTTTCTAAAGATCATGATAGTACTGTGATAGGACTACACTCAGATGCCTTGAAAAGATACAAGCTTCTATAACACCATATAGCATTATACAATCACCCATCTCCAAGCCTCAAAAGGCTAATAGCAATATCTCGGAGCCTTGCATGTATCCATTGAAAACCACTCCCGTGCCGCTCCCATATTCCGAAAACGGGAGTTCGGGTCACTCGCGAATCCGACTGTCTCAGACATGAAACTGCCGTGTCACCAAATACAAGGGCAGCTGCATTTCCATTAAATAAACTCATGATAGCATGTGAGACAAGTGCTGAATAAAGTTCAGTTGACAGACAGCACGTCCATGCTACGTTAGATATTTTACCAGGATCAAGGGACGAGACGCACCCTTGGTTAGAGTTTGTGAGGTTTCAGGGGAGGATATGCTTAAAATGTCAGGGTCTAGTGATAAATTGTGTCAGATGTATTTATGCATGTCTTGACTCGGGGCAAGTCTTGGCAGATGAATTTACGAGTCTTTGTAATTAATGCGTGCAGGTTCAAGCCTCTATTCGCACTCTGTACGGCTTTCGCCTACGGGACAGGGGATGTTGAAATTCGGTAGATGAAATGCCAAGAGTCCCGCCAGGTCGCCGAATTCACGCCTGCCCCGTCATGAAGTTGCCGGTGTATTTATCCGTGATGAGATGCTGAATAATGCACCTAAGGTTATGAGGTTGAGTTGAGATTGGTGCACGCTGATTATCCCATATTACTGCTATTCTCCTAGACAGCCATATTGGATGTAGTGGCCTTCGGCAGATGAATTTATGCCGTAAACGATGGAGGCCTTCAGACCATGCCAAGCCATGAAAGGTCTAAAGTCGTACCATTTACCCATTGCGCGTTTGATCGTTAGTCATCCTGCAATACTCTTGACTTCTCTTGAAGTGGCCCGGGAGGATCCATGACTCTTTGCTCGGAATCACCCTAAGCATCTCAACACTTGAAGCCGCGCGGCTGTTGTCAAGTAGAGTTGATTTTGGCATTATATTCAGTACGGAGAATTAAGGGGCCAATGGAGCAAAAATCAAAAGATTTACGATCATAACCGTTGCTGAGGACCATGGTGATACTCTGACACCCAGTAATACGTCTTAACATATTCAAAATTCTGGCAGTCTATTACCTTGATTTATTTGACCAGGATATCAATAACTTTTCCCAGGTCAAGTGATATACAAGTCACAATAACAGAGTGGTTGATACTGTGATACTTGCTCTTGAACATTGGTCAAACCCCAACTTGGAGGGTCCACGATGCAAATCTTCTTGCTGGTCATAAAGTCGATATTATCTATAACGTTTCTCCCGTAACTGTGAATGTGAGAGGTGAACTGAAACATATAGGGATTGGGATGGACTCAGTGAGTATGGAAGGGCGACAGTGAAGACCATCTGAGAGCCTGTTCAAGTCAACAGGCTGTGTTTACCGAGCAAAGCTACGCGATATGGGTCCAGAAGGCATCAGGGTTGATCTACAAATGATTCACATATTTAATGCTATGACAATAACACGATCCAACAGGAAATGCTCCAAGATTCTCTTGCCACTGGATGAGAAAATAGCGCTAGGCAACAGCAAGCGTTGACGCGAAGTCTTTCGCCCCCACGAAGACATCGCAACGATCGTCCATCAAGACCTCAAACAAGTAACAGCCGACTAGTGGTGAACGAACTTACAAAAGATCCGTTTGCTTAGCCTACCTTAGTCAATTGACTTGGTATCTATCTCGGCATAAGCTGAGTGAATCTCACTGCGTCGCCAATGCTCGTATAGTCCACATGTCGGGATTCAGGGACAAATTGGGCTGCAATTGCTGACAACGCATTGTTTTCCGTATCTTGCATCTTAGCTAGTAATCGCGATGATCTCGTGATGCAATCAAGAGATAAGCGTCAAAAAGTCCAAGCTCCTGCATTGCTGACTCGCGAAGGATGCCACAATGGTAGGGTGTTACTGGGAGTGGACCTATCGCATGTAAGACTTTAAACTCTCGTCCAGATATGCTTAAATGGACCTTTAATTGAGGCGTTCACTTCATGTTACGGTGATGTCACGGCAAAAGGAAAAATTAATTAGTGAGGCCGTGTATTATAGAGACATGTTCTATTGTCTATATGCGATATTAAATGAGATATGAGCAGTGCAGTTCTTTCCAATGATGCATCCAATAAATCGTAGTCACATCAAAGAAACAGTAGACAAAAGCGCTTAAGCGTGGTGAGCGTGGCGGCGGAAACGAGATCGCTCAATGTACTCGGACAGAGAGCGCTCATCAACAGTCTTCTCATCCTCAGCCTCCTCATCATCCTCAAAGTCACGCTTGGTACGCTTGGTGGTCTTATACCAGTTGGCAGCGGGGTCACCGAGGCACTGGCCAACAGTAACAGCTATAGAAATGTTAGTAGTGACAAAGGAACAGTGATTGTAGAGAATACTCACGAATACGGGTGCTGCGCTTGACGGCATCGAGGACCTTGGGGATGAGGTTGCGGACAGTGTTCTCGTGGACATCGTGGAAGAGAGCAATGGATCCACCGTTGGTGATACCCTTCTTGAAGAGGTTGAGAGCAGTGTTGGTCTCAGCGGGGGTGTTGTACTCCCAGTCAAGAGAGTCGACATCAGCATTGATGACGTGGTATCCCAGAGTCTTCATGACGGAGAGGGTGTTGGCGTTGTAGCTGAAGTAAGGGGGGCGCATGTACGTGGGCCACTTTCCAACGATCTTGAGGAACTCAGCCTCCAGACGAGTCATCTGGGTTCGGACATTGGCGTTGCTGATGGTAGCAAGGTCGGGATGGCTGTAACTGTGGAAGTGTTAGCATTATACGAATTGTCACACAGCATATTATCAATGATGAAACACATACGTGTGAGAGCCGAGCTGGTGACCCTCAGCGACGACACGCTTGACGGTAGCAGCGTAGTCGTTGATGTTGGCCCAGTTCTCGCCGTTCATGAAGAAGGTGGCCTTGTAGCCGTACTTCTTGAGCTGGTCGAGAAGCTCGTTGGTGTAGGCGAAAGGACCATCGTCGAAAGTGAGGGCGATGTTCCTGTCGACAGTGCACTTGGTGATGGCGACGCCGACAGGGACAGCGGCAGCGGCAAGCTGCAGCAGGCCGGCGCAGGTAGCGAGGACAGAGAAACGCATTTTTGCTTGAAGAGGGTATTATATAAGAGTGTAAGAGAAACGACAGTACTGAAACTAGAATAGCTTCAAAAAAGAGGGATAGAGGCGAAGAAACGAGTGAATGAACTGCGGCTGTTGAGTTGAACCTAAGAACGTCTAGAACAGCAGAGGAATCTTTCTTCATATATAGTTATTTCTCGTCCCCTTCAGATTTTCTTTCACGGGTTCTAGGGAGAACTGCACAGCGCAAAACCGTACCGAGCTGAACCACCCAGAGCCGGGTATGGGTGTGGCAGCTATGAGCATGGGTATCCCTCCCCCTCAACCTTGCCCGTCGACGTACGAGGCCCTTATGGCCCTTGATAGCGCGTACCTATTTGTGCAGTATTAGTCCTTTAGTGTGCAGATGAAAAAGACTGCAACAGGGGTTATGAGTTAAGAGACTGGTCCTGGGGTTTCATCGTATGCAGAGAGCTGGAGACTCGGGAATCTTGGCAGCGACGGAACCTTGCATTTGAATTGGCGATGATTGAATTGTGCAAGTGACGAAAGAGTCGATATTCTTGCGCCATGTTCCTCTTTCTCGTCCTCATGGGAGCGTATCTCGTGGTTCAATGGCTCTTCTTACGAGATCACACCCATGTCCATGGTATTGCGCTATCTAATGCGGGACGATCCTCGAGCCAATCTCTTGTGCAGGGCACTGTATGTCTCAGGTACTCTTGTAGCACGACCCGACGAGTAAAAAGAGCAACAAGAGCATTATCTATTTCCTCGTGAGTCTTACAGCAGCATATGCCATGTGCTCACAAGACAAGAGTTTCAGCCACTATGGGACAGACGATAAAGGGCCCTTAGTTGCAGGCTCCAGGGGTTAAGGGCGGGTAGGCCATGCCCATGCTCGGGCGTGACCCCCCCTGGAAAGGCTCACTAAGGTTAAAAATTAAATAGCCAACGTTAACGTAACCTTAACCTTAGTCTGGGCTCTCTTCGCGATTACCGAACAGGGCTTGTCTCACGAGGACCAAAAAAGTGAAACCTACTTAACCTAGGAACGGAGAATAACCCCTCGAATGGGATAAAAGGCTTGGCCATCGGGCATCCGCTTTGAGTAGCCGCCGGCCTGTCAACGCCCAAGAAGATTGACCTGCGAAATAGGGGACGGTAGCATTTACTACCCACCGACAAGCTGAGGAGAGACATGGACAAGGCTTTATTTTCTCACCAGAGCTGTGGTATTGGTATTGGTTCGATAAGATGCAATTGCACGTACGACGCCAAGATAAGAGCAGCCTTGTTTCTCCCAGTCCTGTCTTCACTTGTGACTATCTGATGTATGAACTCTGCCTGCAGATCGGGATGCTCACTGCATTAGATAGCAACAAACAATAAGCCACTTGACGTATGCCAATGTCAACCTCAACACCACGGTCTATAGTCTATACGATACAATATCCTCAACCGAAGAAATTGCCGAGCATCGCTGCCAAGTAAAATCCCATCAACTCGACACAATTAGCTAGAGCTTATTCCTTCTCTCCAATATCCGTGCAGTCCGAAGAGTCCACTGTCTGTTCTCACGGTCTCGAACCAGAGAGAGAGAGAGGGAAAAGAGGCCCCCAATTTTACCTTAGTCTCGCGTCGATAACCGAACTCATCCATCCATATCCACAATGGATGCTTTATCTTCAGGAGAGTGAGACTCTACCAAAAAGCAAGGACGAAAAAAAAGACAACTACAACAGTCAATAACCGTAATAGTCACAGTCAGCGAAGGTTAAAACCTCAAGCCGGACATCAAAACCTCCGAGTAAGCCCCCTTTCTCATCAAACATGCATCTCTTGCAAATCATTTATGGGGCCATCACAGGTTTCTTTTGCTGAGAGATTACTGATATGCAACTCCCATCACATCAAATGTTTCCAAAACTAGTAGCCCGAGGACCTAAAAATGGGTATCTCCAAGCCTCAGCCGTTCGATCTACGACAAGGTAGACCTATATTTACCTATACGCCAAGTCCATCTGCCTGGTTAACGGATAGCCTGCCTGCATAGCATAAAGGAGACCAGAAAACAACGCACCCCATCTTCAATGGACGATCACCGGTGTCCCTCTGAGCTGGCCTTGCCAAGACGTAGCCAAGGCTGATTAACAAAGACTAACGTTCTCACATAAACAGCAAATACGAGGACCTCAAAGAAGTCAATCAACAAGGCCGACAAAGACCGTCAGCCGCAGGGAACATCCATGAACGGGAAGGATTTGTCCTGAGGTTCCCCAGATGATATCAAACGTGCAATAATAAACTAGGGGCTTCGATGCTCCGCTTCGGGTACGATATCCCGGGCCTAGAGAGACAGCCTGGTCGTTCTGTTGACAGCGAAGCTCCGTGTGATTGGAGCGACTCGTCTCCTTCACGTTTTCCCTATTATAGAAGCTGGGTTGGTATATCACCGTTTTCGCGGACATCCATCCTGGTAGTCCGCTACGGAGTTAAACAGGAGTTTAAGACAAGAGAAGAAAGGTTTTTATGCTTATTTAGACAAGGTTATCGATCCTCGAGGTAAACGAATAAATCAGGCAGTTATTTATAACTGCCAAGAAATCAGTCAGTCAGTCAGTTGTGAGTTTGTGTGTGTGACTGATACATGCAAAGAGTCAGTTTCCGTTCGCTTCAACGCCCAGATCCTTAATCAACTCCCCAACGAAAAGAGATCTCCCCTTTAACAAAAGTCCTGTCAAAATCCCCAACGATGCTGCCCAGGCAGTAAGAAACGAAAGAAATGAGGGTATCAGTGAGAGATTTCACGAGGTAGGAAGGTGGCTTCAGAATGTCTAATGGGTCGTCACGAGGTAGGTAGATAGATGGATGGATGGATGGCAGCTGGAGTCGTTCACAGGTCATCCTCCCAGTTACCCTCCACTTCAATCGTCGTGCCCAAGGCTTCTCTACCCTGGCGAATCATGTCCTGTAGTTGTTTGTTGAAAGCGTTGATCCGCACATCTGCATCTCGTTCTTCCATCTTACGGCGTGCTGCGAGATGCTTGGCTTCTGCGGTCAGACGGGGACTTGCTTCTGCTGATGTACGTCCTGATGCTACTGAGGCATTAGAGTGAGACCGGCGGTGCGACGACGGCTTTGTTATCGGCGATGAGATGGTGGTACTTCGGCGAGTGGAGCGAGTGGGTTGAGGTATCCTGCTGGGCGATTCTATCCGAGGAGAAGCGAGGGGAGCAAGTGACGCGAATGACGCGGTTGATGCAGGCCGTGGAGAAGGTGATGCTGCTGCGTGTGATAGACGACTAGTCGGGCGATTGGTAGCGGATCGTCGCTGACCGGGCGTAGAGGCAGTAGAGAATCGGGCTGATGGAGCGGCACTGATGCGTCGACCTGTAGTCATGGAGGGGCCCGAGTTTCGTGATCGAGGGGACGGTCGATAAGATGGACGTCGCAGCGGAGGCTCAGGCTTGGGTCCAGGCTCAGCTGGTTTCTCATCACTCACCATGACCCAATTCCTGCCAAGTTCATCTTTCGTGTCTGTATGTCTTCGTTTTGGATGGGGTGCTGTAGGCGTGGATGCGCCGCTGTTGCCGCCTTGTTCTGCGTTATCAGACTGACGTTGGTTGAAGTAATCCTCTTGCGATGGCGGGAATCGACCGGGAAGATGCTGGCTCTCGAATAGTGTCTGGTCCAACTCCTCGACCCTGCCGGAATTCATCGTAAAGGCCTTACCACCGCCAGCCTGGAAACCTCGAAATGAGCCTGTCTTGCAAAACTCCCATACACGTCCAACAACGCCTCCTATAGTCGAGAATGCGAAGCTTCCCCAGCCTTGGGACTGTATCGGCTGAGGAGGCAGATTGAACAGCTGTGTCGGTCCAGCTCCATGATCGATATCGTCGTGGGTTCGTTTTGAGCCAAGCGCCTTGCGATAATCTGTGTCCGAATACATGCTCTCGTCGAGAATGCCGCTATTAAAAGGACCAGAACTCGGTGTATCAAGCTGTCCAGCAAGTTGGTACCGCATCTCCTCATTCCTCATCTGAGCCACTGGCGTTCCAAAATAACCATTTCTATCAGAATCATCCTGGAAGCGGAATTCCTGAGATCGCGATATGTCATGGCAAGGCCTCTTTCGTTTGGTAGCTTGTCCGTCGGGGGTTGCTGTGCTGTAGGGCGAAGCATATCCATAGCTGGTGCTAGAGCTTGGTGAGATGGGTGGGCGAAACAGGCCAGGGTGCACGCCTTCTCTATTGAAGCCGCCCGACATATGGAAATGCGAAGGAATCGTCATTCTGCCTGGGGGTAGTGCCTTCTGATTTGGTCGGTATGTGCGCGCAAGCGCGTGGTCGATAGAGAGACGAATGACCTTATCGAGTGGAGGCCAAGCTTAACAGCAGCCGAGACACATCTCAGGTCGTCTATCGCACAAGCGGGTCTGGGGTAGATGCAAACCGAATATTCGGATCTGGAGACGAGATTGCAATCGACCGGGAAGCGATACTCGAAGGGCGATTTGCGATGGCGATGGGCGATATTGTTGAGCGCCTCGTGACTAGGTAAGGTAGGTGAGATAGCAGGTTGTGTCTTGTGATGACGGTCGCATGGAGGGGGAGGCTGCCTGGCTGCAAGCGCCCAACTCTAATAGACGCAGCCAAAAGTATGGCGCTCGTGTGAGAGGGGAGGGCACCTTAGATGCACGCACAGTATTGGAGATGCCGCCTTGAAAGTGAGGCTCGATTATGGATTTATGATGTATTGGATTAGAGAGATGGTCCTGGCGGCAAAATGTCGACGGGGCAAGTAAACAATGGTTGGGGGGCCAGCGCCTGTAGCCAGCGTCAGAGACGAGGTGTGATTGGTCAGTTGGTAGTGATCCCGGCAGTTGCTTCAACAGCCGCGATAGAGTAGGTAGAGAGCACAGTTACTCTGTACTCTACTCTGCAGGTAATCTGTATGATGAGAGAATAAGACCTCAAAAAGACTCAATATCTGACGAATATCCAGGTGGGCAGTCTGGCCCATCCCCTTTTGTCAGGAATGGTATGCGGAGAACGGGAAGCTTTCGGCTTGCTGCCGGCTTATAGCTCCAGCTTCTTCTTGTGTGGCTGATTCCAAGAGTTTGGTCCACTTGATGGGGATCGGCAGGGTTCAGCTAACCAAGAGCATCAAAAAGCGAATATTAGAGGAGAATTAGAGAAGTATCAGAGGAGTATTAGAGGAACATTAGAGAAACAGCTCGTACCCAGTTACAAAAAGCTAAAAGGTCTCCCTTCTCTCCTATCTATATCAGATATCAGGCTATCGGGCTCATTTGCGTTTCTATATTGTCTTGGTTTAATTACTCTAATATCCTTGGTTGTCCTAGACGATTAATGATCAACACAGGTGTCTTCAAATAGATCACAACAATGAGGGTTCGCGGAGTTCAAGAGTGCTTTAACATCGTTAATCGTTGCCATTACATCTATTCAGTCTATGCCTCATATCGCGTGAACTGCTCTAATACCCCCCCCCCCCCCCCCTGCGTCCAAGCACTTCTATGCCATATGCCATGACCTCAACTCATTGGTATCATTCGCCCGTCCTTCTCATAAGTCTAAATTCGTATCCTATCACTTAATCCTTGTTGTAGTAGTTGTCCTGCTGGCCCTTTCGCTCAGATGTAACACCTCCACTAACACCCTGCTCCCCATGGACATGCTGCTTGCTTCCCCAGAAAGCCTCCCGCTCCTTGAGAACCTCCTGGCCCCAGGCCTTCATCTCCGGCAGCGTCATTCTGGTTGCGACGTACGCAAACTCGCCAAGGTCGATTTTGCCCTCACCGCGCTTCTCATACTCCACCATCTGCAGCAGAAGCTCCATCTTGTCCACGTCGTGCACAAAGTGGCTGTCCAGTGTCTCAGAGTCCTCATATTCCTGCCAGATTGCGCGGATGTCCTCGCCTGTGGTGCCGCCAGCGACGTTTCGTAGCAAGTTCTTGGTCAAAAAGTCCATCGTCTCCGCTTCGCGTCGGCTCTTCTCGGGCTTGGGAACGCCGTCGACGGGTGTGATATCGCCGACAAGTAGCTCTGCCATATCGTGAATGAGACACATCTTCATGCACTTAGGGAGGTCGAGTTTCGGGGCGAGAGAGGGAGGCGCAAACATGGAGATTAGAGACATGCGATACATGTGGTCGGCGATAGACTCTCCCCTATCGCATGTTAGTGACGTCTTGGAGCCTGTAGACCTATTTTCCTTACCTAGAGATACCAAATCGCCTCCATCCTTCCCGCTTGGTAGTCTTGAGTCGCTCGAGCATGTGGAAGAAGGGGAGCGGCGAAGAGGAGTCCTCAGTAGGCGCACCACCAGGAATCTCCTTGACCACCTTGTCAACGGTCCATGGGTCAGCGACCTTGACCATGGGCGTGAACCCCAGGTCTCCAATTACTTCTTCAGGACGAAGATCCACACGTCCATTCTCCTTCTCCGGTTGCGAGCCCATCTTTGCAGTAGAGTACAGTCTGTGTCGTCGCGGGGTAAAAGCTGAGTTGCTGGTGCAAGGTAAAGAAAGTGGTCGCAGCGAGTTGAGAGTAATTTTAACGGTACGAATCGTTTGCGGCAGTCGCATACAAACAGAGATGGTCATAACAAGCGTACAATTGACAAAAGGGTCATGAAAACAAACAAGAGCCTAGAGCAGCAGAAGATTGTTGGTTGAGCGGGTAGTTTGTCAGTCTAGTTGGTGGGTTTGTAGTCTAGGTTTGTGCCAGTGCGGAATTGATCAATGGTCAGCTAATGGCCCCGGTCGTTTGGTGCGACATATGTCATTTTACAGGGGTAGAAGCTGGGATCTTGTCTCTGTCTTGGTGTGACTACAGGGTAGCAGCACCACAATCACTTACACGGTGTTACAGTGAGCTTTGTCAACTGGCCATGTTGTGAATTGCAGCTCTAAAGGGAGTTTTTCTATTTCGAATGGTATTCAAACGCTAGGTAGGTACTACATTTATTTGTCAATAGTGGGTTGGACTCATCAACTCGCTAAGAAGTCTGGCTGCTAATCTCGGGAGCTTTGTGACAGTAACAACCAAGTTAGTTGTTATTGTTTCTTCCTAGGTACTACAAGAAAACTCTCTTCTAGGGCGAGCCGTGTTTCGTCATAGAGCTTACAATGTCAAGATTCTTGAAATCAAATAACAGTACGTCACATTAATTTTGTAGGTCTTGCTCTCAATGTTTCGCTCCTTAGAGTTAGGAGTTGTCTATCTTGGATTCGTAACAGAACGACAGGGAGTAAAGTCTAGCACTTGGGGTCTCCAACATAGAATCTCACTGATCCATAGGAAAGTATTGAAGCACAAAATTGACCATGGAACTTCAAGCCCATAGTTAAGCTTCGGTTGAGCCCTGATTTGCTTTCTACGCTGGAGAGCACCATCACCAACGCCAATACTGACCAGAGGAGGAAAAAAAACCTAGGATTTCGGTCCTAAGCGATAATAAAATTTAGGTAACTTAGCATGAGTTTAGGATATCATTTATTGAGTTTATTTTAATACCGTATATCAAAATCCTATATTTTCTTGCTCCCCGAGGATTGGTCACGCACGTGGGGGGTTCCGCCGCCAAGGACCAAAAGTAGATTTATTTAGCTCCGCCTCAGTCAGATCTACATGAGCCTCATCTTGATCCATTTCGGGTACCTTTCCCAAGTATCCCAACCTCACTCCCGCATGCGAATCTTACAAAGAATAGCCGCGCCTTTTCGTCCCCAGGCTCGCCCAATGACAACAATCGCTTCACTCAAGCGGCTTTCAGCCAAATCCCTCTCCGAGAAGATTCTCGAGGAAGTCAACGCCACAGATCCCACGTTCGCTGTTATTGATGTCCGTGATAATGGTGAGTTAGCATTCAAACCCTTTTTGCGAGAAGAAAACTCATTCTCGATTCAATTTGATTCTGTGACAGCTCAGCTGACTTTTCCAAGATTACATTGGTGGACATATCAAGGGCTCAACAAACATCCCCGCACATACTCTCGACGCCATGATGCCAACTCTGGTCCGTCGCCTGAAAGACAAAAAGACAGTTGTCTTTCACTGCGCACTCAGTCAACAGCGGGGTCCGAGTGCGGCACTAAAGTATCTGCGTGAGCGGGATGGTCTTTTGAAGTCCATGGGTGAAGACCCCAAGGGAGAGAGCGGTCAAGATGTTTATGTGTTGGACAGGGGATTCTCAGGATGGCAAGAGGTTTACGGAGAAGATGAACGATTGACGGAGGGATACGTTAAGGATTTGTGGGATAATTATTAATTTATTCAGAGCTAGAGTTGATTCTTCCGATAGAACCCCTACTTCCATCTCATGATTCCCATTGTGTTTTGAACAAGACTTTTCGAGAGACTGGACCAGGCAAAGAGAGTGAGGGCAACCAAATGATGACCTCTAAAACAATAGGGTACTGTGATGAGGTGATGTATATCCGTCATCAGACAGAGAGAAGATGGCCCCCATTCCGCTTCGTGTCTGACTGGAAGAAATGTTAGCCCAATAACACTGATTGTGAAGAAGAGTCTACTTACAGATACGTCATGATCGCCGATCAGCTTAAACCATTGCTTCCATCTTCTTCAGCTTGCGGATTTTTAAGAACATAAGAAAGATGATTACAACGAGAACGCCGGTCACTATCCCGAAGACCGCAGTGCGCTCTCTCGCGTCCGCAGGGTTCGACCACCAGGTGAACCCGGTTGAGTGATCGACTGTGCCGTATTCACCCTCGGAGGGATGGTAGTATCCATCCCCCTGAACATCCCGAGTCTGGGGTTGATACCCGTTACACAGGTTGATGTTGTCTGGCAAGGGTGACATGGTGAGGGTAGTGGATGATTGGTGGGAGGTCGGATGTTCTGATGGTCTTGGTGGATTAAAGAGAATAAGAGGCGTGGTTAGATTTGAAACAGCATAGGCATTGATGCGGTCGATGTGAGTGAGCTTTTGATCCAAAGGTCGAAAAGTATAACTGATTTGGAGGGAGGAGTTCGTAGAACTTGATGACTTTATATCTCCTGGATGCGATTGGGTCAGCCGGAGGGACTTATATAGTTACTTTCTTCGGAACCACTTGCAAAAGCTTCCTTCGATACTCTCAAGGCCTATTGAAGCTTTGGGCAACTCGAGAACCCAACTTTGAACACGGCCGTGAGCTACTCCTCCATAATTGGTCAACCGGATAGGGCAAAAGAAAGCAACTTTCATCAAAACTCACACCCAAGTATTATAAAATGATGCCTTTTTCTATGACATGTCCATGTTTTCCCTCCCCAACAGTCAAACATTTGTCAAGCCGATTCTCTAAGTCCGCTCGGCATAACCAGCGTTTCTCAAACCTCAGAACCCTCATCCTTCAAAATGTTTGTTTCGTCATACGACAACATCCCTAAGGGGTCACCTCTGACTGGTTCCCTCGACCCTATCCCTACCAAGTCTCGTCTTCCTGTTCCCACCAAGACCCCATTCGCCCAATGGATACCAGACTTCAGGACTAACAGGCGGCCACTGAAAGAGGTGTCAACCACAAAGGGAGACGAGAAGTTGAGGCCTGGTCACAGTGCCCCCCCAGCTAATGTCAAGTTCCCTTCACCCAACGATGCTGTGCGCCCAAGTCGTCTCCCTACAGTTAGTGTCTCCCACATCACCGGCGCTTCTATCCGTCCCCCTTCTCTTCCTGGCAGAATCGGTGTTCAGACTAGCCGATCTGACGAAGAACCGTCTGCCCACTGCGATGGTCTCCTTGTATTTCTCATCATACTTCTTCTTCTAGGCGTCTTCAGTGGATGTCTCCTTCTCATGCAGTGTGCAGGAAGCCTTTTGAGGCGTATTGGTCGAAGATTTGGGTGGAAATGGGTCAAGAGATCCGACAGTGTAGATCTCGAGAATGCGATCTATCACTTGAAGGATTGTCCAGGCGCATTCGAAGAGCACCATCTCGTCTTGCTCCGGGAAGTCTTGGCAGATTACGGAGATTCTTCGTATGTTCGAGCAGGCGAAAAGGCTGCTGAAGAGGGCCGACTGGATTCAACCTACTGCTCATCTCTCCCTGAACCTCGGCCTGCTCGTATGGCCCCTGAACACTCCTTTCACTGCTCCTAGTCCAGAGAGCCGTGCGCTCCTAAGACTTACCCTCTGAAATGCCCATAGCCAAAGATTCGCGCGATTTGATCATCTGGTCATCAGCTGGAAGAGGGTTTGCTTTCTTCGCTGTGATTGGGTAAGCTTGGGAATAACTCTGCAAAAACACTTGTCCATGGCTTCGTGATTGGAAGGAACTAGGCAGCCAAGAGTCTATACTAGAAAATGGAAGTTAGAAATGTGCGAGGACCAGAAAAATAAAAGCTTTAGCAACTTGGACTTATCTTCTCATAAGAAGAATCTTCAGTGAAGTAACTCAAATACCAGCATTAACTTGCCTGAGCATTAAATTAACCCTGATAGGCAACTCGGGCTATATAAGAGAATCAGACTCACTTCCATGACAGCATCATTCCTTTCCCTAATTTTCTATTACGCCTCGACTTGTATCCACGAAGAAACGCCTCTATTCTCAATCGAACGAGACATCATGGGCGCAGACACCGTAGTACTAGGGTGGGCTATACTCAGCGTTGTCATTGCTGTCGTCTACTGGATTTGCTATTGGATCGCCTATGGCTGTAAATCGAAAAAACAATTTCAGGATGAAGAGCAAGGAGATGTCGTGGTAAATCGGGAGGAAAACTATGAAAGCATTTTCGTCAACCCCCCCGAACAGCCTATACCGTCTTACACTTCAACTTCCCTTCGCGGATCTCACGATACTGAGCTTCCGCCTTACAAGCCTATTGGTACTCCTCCGCCTTCCTATATCCCAGCATACAAGGCGCTTCAACCAGATTCAACGTAGCCATCGCGTGGATGAGGTGTCCGAGCCCATGATCTCACCGGCTTCGAGGCTTGCGCTTTGGTGTGGGTGATCAGGCCTTGGAACTCTATCATTTCACTTCAGCCACATGCGCCTCGAGTCAATAGAAGTCTCACATTGCAACTCTCGTCACTTACTCACCGAATCATTCGAATCCACGACATATATCATCAAGGTTATCCGCCAATACATTCCCCCCCTTTTCTACCCAACTCAACTTTCGACTGGCTCACCATCAAACAACCTCACAGTCAAAACTCATTACATCAAACATCCTGCCAATAGCATCTGATATACTGCAGCTCAAAAAATACTTGATAACCTTCGTCACTTATACCATCCCTACCCTTATCACTTCATCAATCACGAGACCAAAAGAAGCCCAACATGAACGTCCCTATACACTATCAGCCTCACCAATCAAATGATGACCCTTCAGGAATGTCCATCATTTGCATCATTTCCTGGACTATTGGTGTCATGGTAACAGTCGGTTTTATCGTCATGTTCGCCAAGTGTCTCATGGGTCGTCGATGCCCGCCATGTCCGCCTCCAACGACACCAGGACCTCGGAGCCAAGGACCTCTATACCCTGGGCCCAGGTACCCTTTGTACCCTGAGCCTATAGGTATTGCACCTTCAGGCCCTCCGCCTCCCCAAGCATACGAAGGCGATCTTGAACAAGGAAGCATCGATGAACGTGCCGATAGGACCGCCAACGAACGTGCCGTTGGAACCACCAAGGACTCGGAAGTTATCAACCAACCCCGTGTACCACCACCTCCATATTGCCGACGATGCTGATATACATCTGTTGGACCATGCTGCTACTCCCCAGATGCCGAGAATTGCACCAGGCATTGCCTATGATGTAGTCTTATTTGAAGAAACACACTCTATGTTGGGGGATCGGGTAGATATTAGCCAAGTTGCAATTGGCTTGGATCAGGAGGCACATGAAGGTCAGGAGACTAGGCACATCACTGTAGAACTAGTCCAATGGATGAATTCAGCACACAAAACTATGGACTGGTGAAACTCTAAGACTGCCTGTGAAATAAATACTAAACTTTACCCTTAACTGTCTAAGTATTTATATACTTAGGGGCGAGTTCTTATATCGTCTTATACCTGTATATAGGTCCAATAGCATCTAATTGGAGACCCGAAAATGAGTAGCTAATTCTTTAACATTGTACTGGCGACATCTATCCACAGAAGCCTAACATATACTACATAATTTCCAGCAAACGCTCAGCGCCAATTCCATTCCTCGTCTTCAAAAGGGTATTATAAACAGTAAACAACCAGATCACGCCTTGCCCACCCATCCTGAATTAATAAAGAAATCGAATATGCGCCCTCCCTTTTGCGAGTCCAACCTACATATCTCTTTTGCCTGCTTCTTCTTTAACGTGCCATTTGTCTTGAGAGCTTCCTTGAGGATCTGCTCCTTGATCATGAGATATGGCTTGGGCTGCAGTCTGATGATCTCGCAAAGCTTGACCTCTTCTGGTGTGAGGAGGTGCAAGTCTGGGGCGGTGTCCTGGGTCATAGGCATTGGTTGTACGCCGGAGATGGGCTGGGCCGTGTATCTCTGCTTAGGAGCTGCATAGCCATTTACTCCATTTACTCCGTTAACTCCGTTGGTCACTCCATTGACCTGGCCATTTGTTTGGCCATTGGCTAGGCCATCAGTATGACCATTTGTTAATGGCTTTACATCGCCATTGAGTTCCGCAGCAGGCGTTGGTAGCAGTCTAGCAGGAAGTTCGGGGGCGATAAGAAGAGCAGA
This sequence comes from Fusarium proliferatum ET1, assembly GCF_900067095.1. Lineage (NCBI taxonomy): Eukaryota > Fungi > Ascomycota > Sordariomycetes > Hypocreales > Nectriaceae > Fusarium > Fusarium proliferatum. The sequence continues at coordinate 912,770 of NW_022194794.1, read as the reverse complement.
TCCACTCGGTGGCTCGGGAGGAGGAGGTTGCTTAGACCTCTGTGCAGATGCCAGTCGCTCGCGATCCATGGAACCCATGGGAATTGCCTTCTGGATCCTCGAAGCTTTCTCGTTCTCGTACTTTTCACCACTTCGAAGGTCACCGATACGCATGTTCCGCCACTCTTGTAGCTGCGTAATGGCCTGTCGTAGGTTGAGTTCATCGAGAAGACCTTGATTGAGCTCCTCAAAGTCCTGCTGGTTCATCATGCGGGCGAATGGCTTGGCCTTCTGCAGCAAATCCCTTTCTTCCTTGGTCCGCCTCTTCTCCAGCTTTGTGTTCTCTCTATATTCAAGAAGGTTATGCTCAAAGATAACCTTTTTACGCTCTACACGTTGTGTCAGTCGAGCGTTGTAAATGTCCATCACTGTAAGCTTGAGTTCCATTTCAGGTTCAAGCTCGCCTGTCCTGGGGTTCAATCCATCGCCTGGATCAAACTGCATAAGTTGGACAGCTTCTTCTGCCTCATTTGCATATTCGGTCTCAAACTCCAAACGACCAGGCATGTATCCTTGAATCTCGTGGCAGCTAGGTACACTAGCTGTTGGCTTTGTTTTAGGCTGTAGAGCGGGCGCGTTCTTAGCCGCATCTCGTCGCTCTTCTATTCGTCGCTTCTTGCGTGCCTGAAATTCTTCTCTGGGTATTTCGTTGGCCAATTCGCAATCATGAGGGCTACAGCGTTTGGGCAGTGGAAAATGAGGCGAGTCGACGTAAGTCGATAAGTAGTGATCGCGAACCTCGTCCTTCTCACGGAAGCCGCCAATATGATCTGCGATATCGGCCCAGGAGCCGAGACCATATATTTCGGCGCCCTCAAGGAGGAGTAATTCTTCGTCGGCGCCCCATTCTTTCTCAAAAATGGGGAATGAGTTTTGTTCAATCACACGAAAAGAGTGTGTCGCAGGGTCGTGAGCATTTCGTGATTCACCTTTGGCGAAACACGAGACGCAGAGGTCGAAGTCACTGCAGTCGGAGTCGGCGCATCGGATGCGGACCTAGGTCAACACCAACATGATTAGCAACTCCATCATGACATCGCATTGAGTTTAGCCGGTATATCTCCGAAGCGCGTCTTTACGTTTCCAAACAAGCTTCGGGCAACAGGCAACAGAGCAAATGACCTACCGTAGATGTAATATCTGACGAGCACACATCGCAAACGTACTTAACACCACCTTCACCACCTCTTGTGATTGTTTTCTTGCGTATCACACCCATATCGCCGGCTGCGATGTCGGGCCGGGAGGTTCGTCGTTACCCCCCCTGTCTAGAAGTAGCAGCGGGTTCGAGGCAGCGCAAGGCGCGATGGAAGCGCAAAAGAAGGAATTTTGTGATGCGCGATTGTTGGGGGCGATGACGCGACGCGAAATTCGATGAAAAATGTCGGCTTCAGGTGGTTATTGATGGAATTGGTGATGGGTCGATTTGTCGAGGGGCGGATGTTGTTGATTATGGCGTCTACGCTTGCTCTGACAGGAGCTGGCCTGGGACTGAAGTGCACTGGACCTGAGCTTGCAGGGCGCGGATTAGGTCGTTTCGAATGGGGAGCCAGTATCCACTAGCAGCAACCCCACGCTTGAATCATCATAGGTCACGTGGAAGAAGTCCCCCCGGGCCGCATATCCCCGCTTTGGGCAAGTGACGTGGGAATGGCCTTCAGACTCGAGTTCTAAATAGTTGACAGAGAAGTTTAGACAATAATAGGATATTTTATGATATCCTAGCAACAGCTTAGCTGTGCTATTTGACTCTTTTCATTTATTCTCCCATCTAATGTAAGGTCTAAGTCTTCTGGCATCTTCAGGCCCCGTTAACGAGCGTGACGCCATCCCCCATTATTGAATCTCCACAGTCTGGAAGTGACAAACTCATTGCTTTACTGGAGTTCTGTCTGGTGAATCGTGATATAAGCTCTGAGCCACAGATATCAACTGCAAATAACACATCTGGCTCACCATTCAGGCATTGCATAACAATGCCGACCAATTGCTACAGCATAAATGCATATAAAGAAATGCGACAACTATATCAGCTCGTTTAATCACTTACTACCTTACTCACCATTCTTACTCTCGATATATTTGGAATATGGCAATATTTTCAAGACTGTCTCGTTTCTTTCGTCCCTCACGAATATCTCGTCCACCGCCGCGTCCAAAGCGATTAGCACCACCGGCAGACTCTCAACTAAACGGCCAATACCCATCTCATGAGGAAATGCTTCGATCCATGTATAAATCTGCAGTTGCCCGGGATGCCGCATGTAAGTCTTTCCCCTAATATAGCAAACCAGTAACTCACATATCTGAGATAGACGCCAAAAGGTCCTGGTTCTCAAAAATGTTCGGACCACCACCCGGACCATAAAACTTTGGACTGCGATTCCAAGTCACAATAAGACTCGGGTAGGTTGCCATGATTCTAGGGTTCTTTTTTATGAATCTAGGTTGACATCCTTTCATAAGGTCTGAAGCTTTCTTACTCCATGATGACTGGTGTCCCAACTGTGGAGATCCAATATTGGGGGCATCTGGTTTGGGAAAAAGACTCCCCCGAAAACATGGCCGAGAATATCACCGTTGAACCGCGCCATTCAGAATCCCCGGGGAGTCTTTGTTAGTTAGCTATCTATCTTTTTTCTTCTATCGCTAGCCTCGGCTTCTAGCAGTAATAAATTAAAGCTGAACCCTTCTCTAAATCTTCCTTGACTCTCATCAACCCCTCATTCACTTTAAATTGTCACCCCACTATCATCATGCCTGATCAAATTCTTGACGACATTTCTCACCGTCGATACAATCCTCTTACGGATTCATGGCTGCTTGTATCACCTCATCGCACGAAGCGACCTTGGCAGTGAGTTTCTCACGCTTCAATTAGGAATTGTCTGACATGAAATAGAGGCCAGCAAGAGGCCGCTGTCGCATCAAAGCTTCCAGAATATGACCCCAAAGTACGCCCATGACATCACATCATAACGACCCAATCCCCTGACAAAACCAGTGCTATCTCTGTCCCGGTAACCCACGAGCCGCTGGCGACCAAAATCCGAATTATGAGAAGACTTTTGCCTTTGTGAACGACTACAGCGCCGTCAAGCAAGAGCAGCCAGATTATGATGCGAACGCCTCATCCAATGACCTGGAATCTCTTCTGCTTCAAGCTCAGGGGGTCAAGGGCGTGTGCTACGTGCTCACTTTCTCACCCAAGCACCACGTCACACTTGCAGACATGACAGCTGAGGAGATTGTTCCCGTCATTGAGCACTGGACTCGAATCTACGCCAACCATCTGACACCGTCAAACCCCCGGGCCGCTGAAGCCGATAAGTTAGCCATTTCCATGCCAAAGGACGCTGCACCTTCTCCTGAGGAGCAGTATAGATATATGCAGATCTTTGAGAATAAGGGTGCTGCTATGGGCTGCTCTAACCCCCATCCTCATTGCCAGGTCTGGACTACATCAACCATGCCCGAGGAACCTGGCAAGGAGCTCGTACAAATGAGCAAATACCGAGATCAACACGGCGGCCGACATCTCTTGGGCGACTATGTTAAGCTTGAACTCGAGAAGCAAGAACGAGTTGTCTGGGAGAACGATGCTTTTGTGATTGTATGCCCCTGGTGGGCTGTGTGGCCTTTCGAGGTTCTTGTTCTTCCCAAGCGACACATCCGATCTCTTCTCGACTTTAAGCCCGAGGAGCGACTCCAATTCGCCGAAGCCATCCAAGAAGTCACCCGACGATACGATAACTTGTTCGAATGCAACTTTCCCTACAGTTCTGGTCTTCATCAGGCGCCTCTTGACGGAACACCAGAGGAGTTGGAAAGCGCATATTTCCATATGCACTTTTACCCACCTCTGCTGCGTTCAGCCACGGTCAAGAAGTTCCTCGTTGGATATGAGCTGCTAGCCGAGCCTCAACGTGATATCACTCCTGAGCAGGCCACAGTTCGGTTGAGGAATTGTGGAGGAGAGCTATATCGCAAGAATCTATAGGCATAGAGCCCGGGCATTAAAACATTAAAATCTAAACTTTTTATCTAACAACAAGTTGCCGTTATGCCGATTTCAAGGCATCTAGTATTTGCCTGCCATGTGTATATTACATTCACCGCCACTCACCAGTCGCACCACTTGTCGCATGATTTAGTTATACTCGACATAGTAGTCACGGACAAGGGGCATCCAGATAAGAGAGATGGAAGCCAGAGTGAAAGGGAAGTACTGAGGGAGGCCAAAAGTCATGGTCTTGAAAACGAAGAGCTCACTGGCAAAATGCCCCAGGGCGACAATGTAAGTCCAGTAAGCAATGGTGTAAACAGGACCAATGTGGAGGTTATAAGCTGCGTAGCATCGAACAACGCAAGTGATAAGAGTCCAGGTACCGAAAAGTCTTCCAGCAAGGGGAGTAAGCTGATCGGTAGCCTTGGGGTCGTTCTGAGCGGGAACAAGCTTGTTGATCTGATCCTCTGGCTCGAACTTGTCTGTCTTGGGAGGGAGCTTGGGGTTGCGGACGAATTTGCCGTTGTAGACTCGTCGGGAGAAGTGTAGGGTTGTATACGTCTGCAGCGAGTTTCCGATCGAAATGATGGACAGCTAGAGCGAGGGGTCAGCATCTTATTTGGTTCTTGGGTGTAGGGGGAGTGGCTCTTACGATGATCATGTAGTAGGGTAGAACACCCTTTGCTTCGGGGAGGATAGACTTGAGAATATCCATTTCGACGAAATTGAAGACAAGTGGAATCGAATAAGCGGGAATCAGAGAATCTCAACAACTGTTATTGCGGTGGTTGCAATGCAGTTGTAGAAGTAAAATGGCGGGTTGAGATTGGTGTAAGACGAGCTGGATGGTCGGGCTGTTTTTGGTGGGAGAGAGGGACCTGTAATCGGGGACCAAAGGCCGGAGAAGCTTGGACCAACTCAACAACGTCAGGGGTAATACCACCTAAAAATTCAATTCAATTAATTGTCCGGCCTGAGAGCCAAGACCCAGTTCAAGAGCCGAGGGGCATCCATCCATAGTGTATTTATCTTGTGATTGTCGCCTTTTCTTCCTTTCCTCTTCCTTCTCTTCACATAGGCGGCTTGTTTTGTTGCACTCTTCAAATATGGACGCCATTACAAACTTCCTCCATAATGTACCGCAGCCTCTTCAGTGGGGTCTTGCTGGTATTGGTGCTCTCTTCTTGGGATCCAAGATTCTGAGCTATCTCCAGCTTGTCCTCAGCGCTTTCGTGCTTGGAGGCACCAACGTATGTCCTTTTACAACCCCCAGCTGGACTCCACTAACAATCCCGTCTATAGCTCCGCAAGTATGGAAAGCCTGGCACTTGGGCCGTCATCACCGGTGCCTCTGATGGCCTCGGCAAGGAATATGCTCTGCAGCTCGCTGCCAAGGGCTTCAACCTCGTCCTCGTTTCCCGAACCCTGTCCAAGCTCGAGAGCCTCTCTGCCGAGATTCAACAGAAGTACCCTGGAAAGGGTCTGCAAGTCAAGGTTCTTGACATGGACTTCTCCCAAAACAACGATGCCGACTACGAGCGTTTGAGCGAGCTGATTTCTGGTCTTGATGTTGGTATTCTCATCAACAACGTTGGCCAGAGCCACAGCATCCCCGTTTCTTTCCTCGAGACCACCAAGGAGGAGCTTCAGAACATTGTCACCATCAATTGCATTGGTACTCTCCGAGTTACTCAGGTCGTTGCTCCTATTCTGAAGCAGCGAAAGCGCGGTCTTATCCTCACCATGGGATCTTTCGGTGGCTGGACTCCTACTCCTCTCTTGGCGACATACTCTGGTAGCAAGGCTTTCCTCCAGCAGTGGAGCAACGCACTCTCCGCTGAGCTTGCTGACCACAAAGTCGATGTCTACCTTGTCCTGAGCCACCTTGTCACCACCGCCATGAGCAAGGTCCGCCGCCCTAGTCTTCTTGTTCCCAACGCTCGCAACTTTGTCAAGGCTACTCTTGGCAAGATTGGACTCGGTGGTTATCAGACTGCCCCCAACACTTATACTCCTTGGTGGAGCCATGCTTTCATGCTGTGGTTCATTGAGAACATTCCTGGTGCTAATGGTCCAATCACTATTTTCTTCAACAAGAGGATGCACGAGGACATTCGACGCAGAGCTCTCCGCAAGGCTGCTCGCGATGCTAAGAAGCAGTAAACGAAGGATGAAATAAGAGAAAGGAAGTGAGAAGCCAGGGAATACTAGGAATATAATCGAAAAGGAGGAATATAACAGCTGTGGAGGTAAACTCAGCTGTCATGAGAGCTAGTTTGTGGTATGACAACCGTAATGTATACAGATTATGCAACCGCCTCAAAGCGTGAAGTACAGGGTCAGTAACGTCAGACATTCCTTCATGTTTGCCGTGCATATATGGCAACGTTGGCTTGCGGAACAAAGAGACCTGTGCATTGTACTACCTGAGCTACATGTATTTGCCCAGGAACAAAAATTATCATATTCTGGTGTGGATTTGTCTAAGTACCTAGAGCAGAAAGGTGGATCAAGAATTTGCGTGCTAACAGACCAGTACATTGGCTCAGAGAGTTAGTCGTTGGATGAGTATATGTAGATATAATTAATAAGTAAACAATTACATTGTCTTCAGCTTCATTAATTTTGTAAGATTGATTCTCAGTGATTTAGAGCTTTCATGACGCGTGGTTACTCTGCTCTCAGCCTTGCACCAAAACGGTCCTAGCGCCACGCCCCAGTCGCGAAAAATCCGTGCTCCATATCCAGCCTCCCCAAGCTCTCGTCAAATTGTTTATCACCTTCAAAGCGTACTTCTCTCTCTATAGACTCTATCTCAAACCCGACGACGACGCGACGAAAGCGAAAACCCCCCACGAGGTTTACCACGCTATTACGAGGGACTGGGATATTGATCGCAATTCCATCCACGCGCCTTGAGTCCGTCACTTTTGATGATCCGCGATCTGCCTACAGCGGTATAGCAACGAAATTGGTGAAGCTACGCAGGCCCGCCGAGGGCTTCGATATTACTGCCCATAATGTCGTTTCCACAAACAACTCCGGTCCGGCCAGTTCCAGGCGCCTTCTTGAATACGCCGGCCGTCGCCTCGAGGTTTCAGTCGGGCTCTGATTCTGTGCGCCGACAGCTCTTCACTGGCAACGATAGCAACCAGGCCGTCTCGCATAAGAGCTCGGCGCCTGTCTCGTCATCGCGAAGTGTCACAGCTACTGCGCCATCTGCACCAAGGGCAACTAGCAACGATAATCTGATTGTCCCTACTGCGCTGCCACCTCTTCGATCCGAAAATGTCCCCCCCGTTGTCAAGGCGGCCAGGGCCATCAATGCCTGTCTCCAGTCTGATGGCCGGTATCCCGACTTGGATTCATACTGTCGACGTAGGTTACAAGAGATTGGATGCGAAGAAACCAGCTAACAAGGACCAGAGGGCGCGTCGTCCGACTACGACCTTGAAAATACCGATTCTGCGATGGCCCCCTTCCACAAAACTCAGATGTACCCCATTCCGAACCAAGTCTTCGACCATTACAACGCTGGCGAGCTTCAGACTCTGATGGGACTCTTTGCTGAGATCAACCACGCCTGGGTCGTTATTGATAACTCGCTGTTCCTATGGGACTACACACACCCTGACCCCGAGCTGATCGGGTTCGAGGACCAACCACATACTATCCAAGCTGTCGCGCTCGTGCCTCCTAAACCAGGCATTTTCGTCAACACCATCACACACATCCTCGTTGTTGCGACTTCTTCAGACATTGTTTTGCTAGGTGTCTCGGCCACCGCTACCCCTTCAGGCTCCAAGACAGTATCTCTTTACCAAACGAAAATGCAGCTCCCCCTTCGTGGTACCGACGTCCGTGTTATTACTGGATCTGCCAACGGTCGAATCTTCTTTGGAGGAAGCAACGACATCGACATTAATGAACTTTACTATCAATCTGAGGAGAAGTGGTTTTCAAATAGGTGCGGTAAGATCAACCATACGAATCCCGGCTGGTCCTCAGTTGTCACACTGCAAGGTGGATTCTGGTCTCATAAGACCCCCGAACACCTTGTTGATATCGTGATCGACGATTCGAGAAACCTCGTGTATACCCTCTCGAGCCGATCGACCATCCGAACATACCATATGGAAGGCCCCGACCGACTGAACAAGGTTATTGAGAAGGAGAAGGTCCACTGTCTTCGCGACATTGCTCACATGATCAACCAATCTAGGTTGTTGAGTGACCAAGTCAGCATTGTCTCGATCAGCCCTATCTCCAAGCAGGAAGCGGCCAAGCTTCACTTGATGGCTCTGACAAACACCGGGTGCCGTCTATTCTTCAGCGCGACCAGTGCTGCATCCTACATTTACGGTTCCTCGACAAACCTGGCACCCCAAAGTATGCAGGTCCAGTTCATCAAGTTCCCTCCTGGACAAACCTCTCGTCGGTCTACTTACCCTGGTTCCGAGTCGATCACTGATTCCGAATCCACCTCGCTGTCCTACAGCCGACAAGGTGCTCGATTTGCCCCTGGATATTTCTTGGATTTTGTGAGCAAAGAATCTAATCCCAATGAGGATACCCTCTTTGTTTCTGGACCTGAGACGGGACGTCTTAAGAACACGTCCCCGACATCTCCTTTCAAATACCATGAATCTGCCAGCTGGATTGACATTGGCAGCCGAGCTGAAGCTGTTGGATTAATCACAAAACCTTTCGCAGCGGCACCACAACCACTTGGCTTCGGTAATGAGTTGGCTGTGCAATTCGACGATGCGCCTAGCGAATTCGCAATTCTCACCAACACTGGTGTACACATCGTTCGACGAAGGCGCTTTGTGGATATCTTTGCTTCTGCTATTCGAGGTGCTGTTGGAGATGAGGGGTTGGAACTGGTCTGCCGCCGCTTTATTAACAATTATGGTCGCGTGGAGACTGTTACTACCGCTCTGGCTGTTGCTTGTGGTCACGGAGGTGACTCTAAACCTGGTGCAGCTCGTGCTATCGACCAGGCAACTGAAGATCGAGCACGATCCGTATTTGTCGACTTTGGTGGGCAGCCTACGATGGCCGAAACCGACAGCTCATCCCTTACAACCGATTCCATTAACCTCTCGTCCCGACACGACGCTCTAGCTCTGTATCTTTCCCGACTGGTACGCCAGTTGTGGAAGTCAGTAGTCATCGCTCCGGGTGTTTCTCCTAATGGCGGTGTCACCATCGGTTCTACAATTCCCCTTTCCAAGTTGAATACTGTTCAGGAGAACTTGGAGCGTCTAAGGAGGTTCCTTGATACCAACCGTGGCCTCATCCAAGGCTTGTCTGGCCCATCTGACCTCCAACATGTATCTAGTCGCCAGGAGGAAGTTGCTCTTCAGGCCGAACATCAAGCCCTTCATGCTCTTCAGAAGCTGATGGAGAGCATCTCGGAGGGTATCTCGTTTGTGCTTATGCTATTCGATGAGCGGGTTGCTGATATCTACACTCGCCTCGACGCTACAGCTCAACAACAACTCAAGGAGCTGACATACGAGAAGCTCTTTTCTCAAACTGACGGCAAGGACCTTGCTAAGCTGCTCGTTAAGGCCATTGTTAACCGCAATATCGAGAGTGGCTCCAACGTTGAAACTGTTGCTGACGCCCTTCGAAGGAGATGCGGCAGCTTCTGTAGCCCAGATGATGTCGTTACTTTCAAAGCCCAGGAGCAGCTTAAGCGGGCTTCTGACCAACCTCTTCAGACCAACCAGTCGCGAAGCCTACTCCATGAGAGCTTGAGGCTCTTTGAGAAGGTTGCTGGTAGCCTCACTTTTGCCAACCTTCAGAGTGCTGTGGAACAGTATATCGCCCTCAAGTACTATGCCGGTGCTATCCAGCTGTGCCTTGTGGTCGCCCGGGAGAAGGACAGGGGTAACACAGCTCTGTCCTGGGTCAACGACGGCAAGCCCTCCGGAGACCCTCGTGCCAATGCTTTCAATGATCGCAAGCGGTGTTACGACATGATCCATGACGTTCTGAGTCACTTGGACGCTGCATCAAGCAGTGAGCCTGAAATGGTCGATGGCAGGCTGACGTTGATTGCTACCAAGAGGCTTGAGGCCTACGAGGTGGTGAACGGGTCGGATGACGAGGTGTTCCACTTTGACCTCTATGAATGGTACATCCAACAAGGCTGGACAGATCGAATTTTGGCTATCGACTCACCCCACGTTATTACTTTCCTCCAGCGACTTGCTGGTACAAACATTGAGCATGCTGACCTGCTCTGCCGGTTCTACACCAACCGAAGTCGATTCTTTGATGCAGCCGAGGTGCAGGCGGAGCTTGCCAACTCCGACTTCCCCATCAGTATCAAAGACCGAATCAGATTGCTCAGCTTGGCCAAGGCGAATGCCAACGTTTCAACGACTGGTGTTAGCCGACAGCAACAGCAGCTGCTGAACCACAGTGTCACAGAGCTGCTTGAGATTGCCCACATCCAGGATGATCTCCTGGAACGTTTGAGAGCTGACGACCGTATCGACCCTGAGAGAGCCCTCGAGATTGAGGAAGCTCTCAAGGGCAAGATCCAGGGACTCTCCGAGGTAGGTTTCAACTGTTCTCCCTTAGCCAATGATGATTACTCACATGCTGCAGCTCTTCAACGACTATGCCGACCAAGCCGGTTACTACGACCTTTGCCTGCTCATCTACCATGTTGCTGATTACCGCAACCATATGACGATTTCGGGTACATGGAGCAACCTGATTCAACAGACACACGATGAGGTCATGTCTCGCCTAGAGAACTCAGAACCAGGAATGCCATCGCCCCCTTTGCCTTACGAGTCTGTGACCAGCAAGATCCAAAACATCGCCCACCGCACATCCCTCGACAGCTTCATCTTCCCCATCCAAGACCTACTTCCTGAGCTCTGCCGTTACGCAGTGGCTTACCAACAAGATGCTACAATCGGCGCTGATCCCACCTGGCCCGTCCAACTATTCCTTACGTTGGGCGTCTCGCATGACATGATTGTCCGTGTTCTGGAGGGCGTTTTCGATAGTCAAGACTACGGCTTCAGTGGATCTGTGCGAAACCGCATGATTGAACTCATCGTTTATGTGGTCAACGACTGGGTGGCTGAAGCCCGTCGACGTGGAGGTGCCGGAAAGGGTGGTGCTATTGGCCCCTCTGTAGCCGACCTCCTCAAGAGATGCGACGCCGCCCTGCCACCACCCGGACATGGAAACAACGCCGGCGGTGCAGACCTTGCTGATGTCAGGCGAGTTCTCAAGCTGCTGAAGAGAGAGGTGGATGGTTTGTCACAACGGGTTCCGACGGGAAGCCTCAGATTTGCATAGGTAGCGAGCTGAGGGCATGAGAATGGATGGAGAGAGAAGCAAGCATCAGTGAGTTAGAGTCTAGAGAATTGGGAAGCTTTGAGTAGTTGGTAGTTGGGGGTGCGCGGCCACATGTTTTTGTCAAGGATGATGGATATGCTATGCTATAGGCGCCAATTGTCATGAGGGTGCGTTGTACTGTACAGGTCCAAAGGGTTTTTCTCGTTTTTTTTACACATGTAATTATTAAACAAGACATGGGGGGTTTGATAAAAACGGCGCCCCTTTGAAAAGAATGGAAAGAAATGCAACAGCGAAGCGATATCTTTACCTACCTATATCAGGCTGCGTCTCATTAACAGAGCGGTGTCGCCGACATCCCCAGTGATATTGTCACCAGCACTCTAATGATTCAGCATGGGTGTACAGTAGCACAAGGCAACGACAGTGTATGCAGCGCTACGTTGACTGCAATGCCGCTCGCCCTGTATAGTGAGACTTGGAGGCGGTGGGAGGTGGTATTGGTGCGTGAGGCCTGCATGGTTGTTCGCCTCACTTTGGGGGGACAGGACCAGGGCGAAGGGCAACACGCCACGCTTGAAAGCGAGTCGTAGCAAAAGGGCCTCACTGCGTTTGGAGCGGGCTTAGGGGATTGTTTTGGGGGGCGAGGGAATTTGGATATATAAGATTGAGAGGCTGTGGTGTTGTTGTCAAGGCAGACTTCAACAATCTTTTGTCTCTTAGTATGGGGAGCAGTATTTTATAACTCGGCTCTCGAACACCAAACAATTTCTCTATAACACAACTCGTCTCGACGACTTGACATTTACGACTCCAACTTCACTATGACTTGAAACACTCAACGACTTCTTTCCTTTCCTCTGTCCAGGAGCTGGTCTCCTACATACAACCCACCAACGCAATGAATCATCAGCAATGATATCAAATACGTTTCACCACGCTTCGAGCGTGAGTCTTTAACCCAGCGCAAGCAAGCATAATAAATAAAAAATACACGAAAACTGCTACGCTGGGTACCACGTTCCAGACCAACCGTTCGCGAGAACCTTCAACTGCACAAACATCGCTTGGGTTGGTCGGCCATACTACCAATGCCGGGATATGGTTTCAAAAAAGGGGAGAGCATTCTGTATTTCAGTCCAGGGCGGGGATGAAGATACTTGATGGGAAAATGGGGGAGGTCATTCTTTATAGATGGGAGGTATTCTGGGGGGAGTGCCATAACTAGAAGGGTTAGTTAGATGGGGGTGGAGGGCAAAAGCGGTCATTTTAATGTATTCTAGAAGATACAGTGTCGTTCGTTTTGTATACACTTAATATTGTATTATATAAAATGTGTATTAGAGGGTGGCTGCTTTATTAAGTTGTTCTTCTTTATCACAACCAATTTGTTTCTTGTTTCTAGTCGTCAACATATCTTGAGTTTTAGCATGAATATGAAAGACCAAGCTCCTATTCCTCTCAACCTTGGACTGAGTTACTCAACTCGCCCAGTCATACAAATCACCTTGAACTCAATACCCCATCCCTTGCCCTCATGCTTCTCCACCAAATGCCTCCTCAACAACTCCTTAACCTCCTCCAGCGAATGCTCCCTCTGCACTTCCTCACTCCACCAAGTCTTCATCAACCAGCCCAGCATCATGCCAAACTGCAGAATATAATCCTCCGCACTTTCAATAGTGTAACTGTCATCGTGCGCAGTCACTTTCACATCTTGAAACCCTTCTTTCTTTAAGTGTTCTTCGATCCATGCGGGGTTTGTCCAGTCGCCTTGATCGTGCATTTGCATCTTCATGACTTCGGGGAGTTTGGCTTCAAAGGGGAATGACGCGAATGCTGTGCGTATATCGGGGAGCCAGAATGTGTTGTCTTTGTGGAATGTTGTTGCGCCGAAGATACCTCCTGACTTGAGGATGCGTTTGGCGTCTGGACATGTTAGTTCTGTTCTGAGGAGTTTCGAAGGAGACTTACCAGCAAGAACAGCATTCGGATCAGGGATGACATGGAGTGCTAGACCAAGACCAACATGCGTGAAAGAATTCTCGGGGAGTCCAGTGTTCTGTATATCTCGTCAGTGTCTGGGCATCCTATGGTGTAAGTCAACTCACCGTCGCATCCAGCTTCTTAATTTCCGTATTGACCCATCCTTCTGTATCAAGCCTCTTCTTAGCCACACTGACCATACCATCCGAAGCATCAGCACATAAAAACGTGCTCTTCTCAAGGATATCCTTAGGCAAAGCCTGCTGGACCGCATGTGTCAAGACACCACTTCCACAAGCATTATCCAGAAACTTCACAGGCATCGAGGTCTTTTCAGATATCCCCATTTGTGTAGGAAGAGGCTTGATTAGGTGTGGCATCATAGTCTTTGAAGCGTACAGCATCTGAGCTTCCATGGTAGCGCTGTCATAGTGCTCTCTCAGAGTCTTGAGGGCGTTTGCGGTGTCTGAGGAAGTCATTCTGATGAATCGAGGGGTTCTTGTTATAATTGGCCGTAGTAGTTTGATCATGAAATTAGTTTGGGTTGTCGGTATCAATATGTTCAGTTCGTGAAGGGTTATATATGAGTCTGTTGGGAAGTTTCCGAAAAGTCACCGCTGGACGGAGACTAACTCGGAGCCTTCATCGGTACTTCCAGAGGTTTCGAATATTTATTATGAAGCCTGCATAATTTAGCATACATTTTATCATAGGGCATTGGTCAACAGCGAATGTTTGTGTGCGTATGCAAGTTTCTTGTGCCAGTTACAACAACTCCCTCCCATCATTGTTTAGAGTGACTCAGGGTCCCGTATCTGCAGATGTTTCCACCAATTCCTTACCTAGCTCCCCATTCTATACTAAGAAAAGACTGCTATTTTTACTGACTCTAATTCAATATCAAAGCATGTAAAGTATTTAATAAAGTTCATTGCAAATGCTTCCCTCTCTTGGCGCTGGAATGAAGTGACACGTGATACACTGTCGAGTCGAGTCCAGGGTGGCATCTTATCTCCACATAGTTAGCTTCAACCAGCTTCAACTCAACCCTCCACAGTTCGCCAAACGGACTTTCTTTCTTGATCGCAATGTTATGATCTTGATGCTTAATAGAGACGCTTCAAGTCGCCGAATAAACGAGGGTGGTTACTCATAAACCACTTCTTTGCGCCCTCGAATCACACCGCTATCATGATCGCTCCCATCGCCTGGGCCGTCGTCGCCCTGGGCGCATTAACGCCCCTCGTCACAGCGAACCCAGAAGATGGTCTTCCCTCATATCACTACGGCGCTCCCATTCCCGTAGAATGCATGAACCGTAACTCGTACGTACTATCACCCGATGGCAGCTACATCTCTAACACGGCGCAGAGAAACTGGCGAACATGTCGAAAACGAAAAGCACGAAATCGAGTGGAAGCCTTTCCCCATCTGCAACGAGACCGGCCGCTCTCTTGAATTCAACTACGGCACAGAAGGCGAAGTGAACTGCACGATAGCCATGATCGACGACCCCTTCTTCCACCTCCTCGAATTCTACATCCACTCCGATGCGCCTCTATCATGTCGTATCCCTGCACGTCCAGCGGCCGAAGTCGAAGTCGTTGGCGAGAAGGTCCCCGAACGCGAATACGTCCCTGTTGTTTTCGCTCTCGCGGGCACATTACAACTTAGCCATATACATATCAGCACGCATATGAACGTGTTACTACATAGCACACCGAAGCACCATACTCATGTTCACGACAGTGGTGTTTTGGATTCAGCGATTGCGTATAGTACTAGTCCGCTGCATCATCTACAGGGCTCGCATACACGAAAATTGGTCATTGGCGATCCATTACCGCTGAGCCTTTCAGTGCGATGGTTCCCTACACCAGCGCTGCCCAAGACAGAAGGAAAGGTAGAATGGCAGGGCCTAGGCGGTCATATTTACGCGAGCACTGTGTTCTACAGTCTCGTGTCCTTTGGCGCTGGTGTGTTGTGTGCTACTATGTACACTCTTGGTGTGATTCTGCCCAGAAGACTCAAGGGACGAGCTCTTGGGGGTGCGACGCCGCTGGGATATGGAGTGAACACTATGGGCAATGGATGGGGATACTCGAAGCAGAATAAGAGAATGGACTGAGGTCCAGGTTTTTATGTATAGTGCATTTATGGAGTCAGGGATGGATATGGGATTTCTGCAATGTAGAACAGTAATGTGAAAAGCCGGAGGCAACAGTCCACACCGACTATCTGTCATGCAAATGCCGTTCTGTGATTGTGTTCTCTATTGTGTCTTGGGCTTGATATCAGTGCTCACCCGGCGCAACAATCGTGTGTACATATCAACAGCCATAGCACCCGCTTGATCTCATTAGTGAACATCCCAACAAACAGGTGGGAACTTACGAATAAGCGCATAGGGGAAATACGTCCCCCAGACCAAATTCCTCTTATGGTCCTCGCTCACCAGCTCAGGCCCCATCTCCAACAGCTCAGCAACACAAGCCACAGAGCTCATGGCCGTCAAGCAGCCGTACGCCAAACCAGCGAGCTCAACAGGTCCAGATGAAGGCTTCTTAGCAGCGAGGTTCCGCACGATGTAAATAGCCAGAGGAAACTGGACAAAGATCTCAATGAAGAACATGCTACGGAACCAGGCGCCGTGGAACTTGTCTCCGAAGAAGGGGTCTCCTGAGAAGGAGAGATACTGTTCTTTGACGTTGGCTAGGAAGCGGAGAGGGGCATTGGGCGCAGAATAGATTGCTTCGGGGTAGAATTCAGTGAATTCGAGACCTGGGGATTGTTAGTGAGAGCCTTGGTTCGAGGTGAGGATGGGGTACGGACAAATCATGCCGATGAGTTGGAGTGAGATTATGACTAGATAGACCCAGTCGCGAGCTGCTTTTTGTGCCATTTTGCAAATTAGAACGAGTCAAGCGACATATAAATACAATACAAGGTGGTAATTGAGACGACGTTATACTGTTGTTTTTGTGTCAATGGCCTCTGGCTTTTGGTGCATGAATGTTTGAAGAGGGAGCTTGGTTGGGAAATGAAACATAATTCGGCGCCGGACCCTTGTTTCGTCCGGGCACATCCGGCCGAAGGTGCCCGTCACCAATGAACAACATAACACGGGCATGGGTGTAACACAGACTTTGAACGGCAGTTGATATTGATCATTACTTTGGGTATCATTGCAATAAGTGTTTTCAGGTATCATCGAATACTAATACACGCAGCGTCAATCGCGCTATTGAGCTGCAACAGTAGCAAGAGACTTATCAAAAGCCTCCATGTCAAACCCGTTCAACAATTCCGCCCAAAACTCATCGTCAAATTGAAGATTGGTCGCCCAGTCTGGATTGCTCTGCAACACACTCAAGTTCTCCACCGTAGTCTGCGGCTGCGGCACCAACAATAGCTGTTCGTCCTCTGGAATCTTGGACAAATACCACTGTCGAATCCATCTGACCTTGAAGGACGACTTTAGAAACACACTGCTCCCATCCTCCATGACCCTGCGTCTCCTATTCAGCCTTTGCGCCTCTTCATCAGCCTGCGCAAACTGATCGCTCAATCGCTGGAGAATATCCTGGAATTGAAGACGTCGACGAGCGGCTTTTACATCCCAGTCTGTAGAGTTCTCGGCCATGATCAAGCGTGAGGCTGTGACTGTTACGAAGGCGAGGACGCATGATACTGTCACGGGGAGAATGGAGATCTTTTCGGGGGGCAGTGTGACGTGGTTTTCGAGGGTGTTTTGGATGGCTTCGAGGCATTTCCAGAGATATTCGGTGCGGAGGAAGGGTTCGGTGAGGGATGTGTCGGAGGATACGAGACTTGAGGGTTTCATGGTGAGGATTGGCTCGAAGAGACGGACGAGGATGGAGTTGTAGTGGGCTCTGAAGCCAGCTGCGACAGTTAGTTTCGGTGCAGCGATTAAGCCGGGAGACGTACGTATTTGCTTCACGATTTCGGGCTGTACTTTAAAGTAGTTCTCCAGTTCGCGATGGACGGTGTCGAGAGCCATGGCGGTTACGGCGTGAAATGTAGGGGGTGTTGGATCAAACGGATCAGTGGATGGTATGACGCTGAAACCCCGATCGGCCAAGTGCTGCATCCGAACGAGAGAGACAAGATATATATCTGACTCAAACTCTCGCGCTTCGGCGAGGTTTTCGCAGCAGGAAGCGAGGTGTGTGCTCCAGTGGAAGATGGTACTCTTTCTGAAGTACGGGCTCAGTCTGGTCTTGTTAGCTGCGCTTCAGTAATTAGGGGGCATGTTGGCCTACAGATTTGTGATGTGGTATACCCCTAGAACTGCACGTTTTTCGGCTGCCGTCTGATGAACCTTCATCTTGAGCGGGTGTTTGCTCATTGACGTCCACGCATCGCCAAGCAGCGTCTTTGGTCCTCCCAGAAACTGTCCAGCGTGCTTGTCAAGCCGTAGATCAATGACTAGACCAATGGCCATTTGTATAATGTTTGTAACCTGAAGCTCTCCATAAAAGTGAAAGTCGTTCCTAACGAGTCAGCATAATCACTTACACTTCGAAAGATGGACTCACCATGCTAGATAGATCAGCATCGCTTGTAATATGTCATTAGACTTCTCCTGCCTCACAACAAGATGCTCAGCAAGATATCTCCTAAACCACGCCTTGAACTCCATCTGCGCTTTATCATTCAGCGGTGAAACAACCGCTAATATCGTCCAGAACATCACTCTTGACTCAACATACAGCTCCGAAGCACACATTGAGCTCGGTACAGGAACGAAAGGAAAATGCGGCACGTAATCTCTGCGGTATACATCAAGACGCTCAGAGGCTTCTTGCTGCGAGACGCGAAAGCCAGGAAATAGTTCAACATCCGTGCTGAAGCGGACGCTGTCGTCGGGGATTTGGTTGATCATGTCGTGGTTGGTAGTGAAGGGGTTTTCTTTGATGTGAGGCTGACATGGAGCGTGGGATTGGACTTCTTGGGGACTTTCTGGTGTTAGAGGGGAGAGGCCTTTGCGCTGGTTTGCGGAGAGGAGAGAGACGATGCCGTCGATCTTCTTCTCTAGTTGAGCGACTCGTCTATAAAAGTCAGTCAATTTTATATATAAATGACTTAGGAGGACTTACGTTGACTTGCCGCGTTTTCGTCGCTGTGTGATCTCCGGTACCTGACAATCAAGCTTCATCCTCAAACATCTACACCAACAATTAGCCAACATTCCACATCAAACATGCTATATCATACCTTGAACACGTCTTTTCTACACGGCCAGAACCGGAGCTAGGCCACTGACACTTCATCTTCAACCTCGCGCAATTCGTACAAGCCCTCGTCTTCTGCACCACATCCTGGCGATCCTGATCCTGACTGATGAGGCATTCATCCATGACTAATTGTTACTTTGAAGAATTCATTCGAGGATGCCAAAAGGTAATAAACGGAAATGAAAAAGATGAAAAAGGTAGATTGAATGGCACGAGTTGAGGTTCAGTGTGATTTACTGATGCGCCGGAGGTAATGATGGTTTATCGGCCGTTAATCCCGGGTTTCGGGGGCTTTTATAACGCCCGGTCATACGCATGTAGCTGTTCCAGGGGGGGGGGTTAGTACCTATTTGGGAATGGAGATCGGGGATCGGGGGACTTTTTAAGGGCCGATGGCCCGGTTGACGACAGATAATAAAACATATCCCATGGACATTGCATCAGAGCAACAAGCCAGACTCAGAATAATAATTGCAATGAAATCAGGTTATCTGCAAATCTACGAAATCTCAGTATCATGTGTATTAGTTGAAGCGCGGCAAGATATATCCATAAACCCGTTGCATGGCCGAGTGTAAGTGGTCGGAGTTGAAGAAATAAAGATCCCGATGCTTCTCGCGTCCGCCATAGGTAGTGCTTACATCAAAGTTGCGTGTCCCCAAATATTAATTTTATCTGGTTCAGGCTTAAAGATACATCCGAGGCGTTTTATTTGAGACTTTGATGATCCCGATCTTGCTTGATCCGTACAACACGGCCCAGCATAGTCTAGATCATGGTCATTCAAGTATAAGTTCCAATGATGAGTACCTTACAGAACATTCGGCCAATATCATAACAACAAGCCTCTAACTCATATCTCAACCGGAGTTCCTGTCAGTAATTCATCTGTGATCTGCAGTGGGTAAGGTATGTCAGAACGGCCAAAACTTGAGCCGTCTTACAGTAGCTAGTGAACTTATGCATCTCTATCACAAAGTCCCAGCCTTTAAACTGATTGGCGGTTACTTTTGGGCATTGATCGCTCCTATTCTGCGTGAGTAAACAAGATAATGAGATAGAGTGGCTGCATCATGGCGAATGAGGCTGGGTTAGTACTCACTACCTACTCAGTGACTCACTGCCCCGAACAAACATTATTTGATATGCATCAAGTCACAGTCATGATATCACATTAACAAGAACAAAGAACAAAGAACAAAGAACAAATGTGGGAAGGCAAATCAATTCCCAACTAACCTATCAAAGCCAACAAAGCAATCAAAATGTCTTAATATCCGTCGCTTGCAGAGGAAAACCTGGCTATCCAGACAGATCAGGATAATCTCCAATTCCGCACTGAGATACATATTATCTTCCTCTTCCACCAACTCCCTGCTTCTTCTTCTTCGCCGGGAAACTCTGACTCCCCAGCTGGTGGTGTCCTGTAAATACCTGGCTGTAGCCCACTACCGCCGTCTTTTTTTGTTCTTTTCTGTTTTAATCTTTTTTTTTGTGCTTTGTTAGTTTTGTAAGGGGATTGGGGGACAGCTAAACTGTTTGAATCCTGGATTCTACAAGTCCAGCCCGGGGAAGGGGAACTTACTTCTCCTTCTCGGCCTCACCCTCATCCTTGTAGCCCTTCTTCTCCGACTCGTCCTCCTTCATCTCCTTTGCTTGCTTCACCTCCTTTGCCTCAACCCGAGTCTCATCCTTCGCATCCTCCTCGTCACTGAAGCCCATTCCGAGGAATGGTGCGACCTCTGACTGGAGGCGAAGAGTGCTTCGACGGTTCGCTCGCTTCTGCTTGCGAGTCAGGACGGTCTCAGAGCTGCGATCAACAGGCTCATTGTCAAAGTTGCCCATAGAGGCGAGGGCTGTGGAGCTGCGGCAACGGGCAGCATTCTCCTTGTTGTTGTTGGTGGTGGTGGTGTTGTTTTGGGAAGACATTTTGGCGGTTTATTATGGTGGCAGTTAATTGT
This sequence comes from Fusarium proliferatum ET1, assembly GCF_900067095.1. NCBI lineage: Eukaryota > Fungi > Ascomycota > Sordariomycetes > Hypocreales > Nectriaceae > Fusarium > Fusarium proliferatum. The sequence continues at coordinate 892,188 of NW_022194794.1, read as the reverse complement.
AGTGTAAATAAGAGTGGGTAAGTGAGTTATGAAGAGTGTAGATTTGCTGTGGTGATAGTAAGAGTGTGATGTGATGAGATGATAGATGAGAGAGGAGGAAGGCGAAGGGCCGACTGTATATATACGTTACTGAGACGAGGTGAGTGCCATGAAATATATGTAGTTGTTCAGCTGAGATTGAGCTGTTCCCGGTTTGATCTGGTGTAGTGTATAATTTATCTCGCCTAGTCTGATGAACTGACAGAGAGAAGATAGTGTCCAGACGAGATCATGTGAAATTCATACGTGTATCAGAATCATTCACATCTGGTATCTGTGAACGGATACGTGAATCGATGATACGGAAACAAAAATCGTAGAATATTCGATAACAACGACTCTGTGCATTGTTCATCATGCAAACACAAACTTGGGCGGCCCAGAACCTGTGTAAACGGCGCCTGGTCCATTGGCATTCAGCGTTGCACTTTCAAAGAACATCGGTAATTGGCCAATAAATAAGAACACTGCAATGATCCGCGATGAGATGTGATGCAAGGAGTCGGCCGTTCACTCGAAATTGGCCCAAAAGGGTCGAATGCCAGTCTCACCGACTTGTATGCTACTATATCGAATATCGATCTGCGCGTTAGCGATGCCTCACATATCTTCCAACATTACCTCTGGGCCATAAACAACCCTCCCAAAAAAAGAGTGATATATCTTCAAACTCCTGGCTGATATATAGAGGGAGTTACTAAGCCCTTGGTGTTTCCACGCTGCTCTTTTCACATCTAGGCCCTAACGGGCATACCAGGAGCTAGCACTCACCCATGGCAAAAGAATGTGTCTACTGTAATGCAATAGTTACATAGCATCAAGCAGTATCTTTGAAATCCTTCCATTGAATCCAAAACCGGAAAGGCTTGTTTAATTCTGGGTATAAGTGATTGGCATAAAAGCCTTGTTCACGGTATCATACTGACAGAGAAACTTAATCAGACGAACAATTAGAAATCTTATTATTGTTGGCCTACTACCATCCGGAAAGTACTAATCCCGAACAGGATCAAGTCCTACAGGATCCTTGATCCAACCCTCAGGAATCTGATGAATATAATCATACCACCAGTGCCCTAGAATCTCATACCCCTTTTGCGTTGGATGAACGCAATCACTCAAAAGCGTATCATCAAAAGGCCCAAAATCAGCAGCAAGTACATGAGACCCATTGGCTCTGAGCTCAGCTGCCAATTCAGCAATATGCTGACGATAAATCTTAATCCCCTCTCTCTGAAAATGATACCATTCGTTGTCGCAAACATCGGTGATCATGCCGATGATAATAGTAGCGTCAGGACATTTGGACATCATCTTTTCGACCAATGATCTTAGGCGGTTGGTGGTGTCTTGAGGAATGTTTCCGTCTGTAGAAATGTGACGATTGCTGTTCATGTCGTTTGTCCCGGCGTGAATAAGGATGAGGTTGGGCCGTTGTTCAAGGGATGGGTCAATGTGGTCGTTGATGTACTGGACTGTTTTTCCGGACCAGGCTGCCTATGAGTAAGTTAGATCAATGCTTCGATTTGTGGACTTCTGAGGAACTTACAAAGTGGCCATCTTTCATATCCCCCGTTGTCTTTTCAGTGCCAGCCCAAACGACCTCATTTCCTGAAACAATGTCAGTCAAATTCCACGAAGAAGATGGTGCCATCTTACTACTGAGATTCTTTCCTAGTCTCTTGCGGTATCCATTTCCATCCGTTCCTTTTCCAAAACCAACAGTGATAGAATCACCAACAGAAAGGATCCGAAGCTTGACACCGCCTTGAACAGCTTTGCCAGGTGGCGTGCCTTTGAAACTCAAGAAATCATTCTCTTCTTGAGCGTGAATATCTGTACTCTTCTTTGAATGTGGCCCTGTTTTAGGATTTGCGAAGCCTTTCCTGATTTCATAGGGGATAACTCCAGCCAGAGCTGCGGCTGGGAGGAGCAGGAGGGAAAGATTCTGGAAGAGATGCATGTTGCCTGTGAGTATAAAATGGAGGAAATGGGATACCGGCAGAATTGGAAAAGATATAGATAGATAGATACTGAGAATTTACCTGAGTTTTGTGGCAAGGGTGCCCTAAACTTAACGGGGAACAAAAACCATCAGCAGAGTGTTAACTTTATAGAACCAAAGTCAATGCATTGCACCCGCACAAAGATATAAAGTTCTCACCGGGCTTCCTAAAAGATCACTGTGTGAGGCCATGAGGTGCTGTTTTATCTTAAGAGATGATCATTTCTCATAAATCCCCCTAAAACGAGGCAGTGTTAATGCCGTGTAAATCTGAGACGGCCGTTGAGGGACTGAAGTGAATTGCCCGTGAAACCTTATGCTGTTTATAATCTACCCGCCGCATCTCATTGGCTATGATTATCAGAGCAAAGTTTCGAGCCATCTTGCTGCAGCGTGCAGGTAATTGTGAAACTTACGAGTCAGACTTTCATTGTTAATAGGCCAGAGACTGTGGACGTCCGCATGTAGGGATTCCGCTTATACGACACCACGCCATTCTTCCGAACATAGTGTCCAACGGTGTACATCAGCTTAGCATGTTGGCCACGATGCAGTCATGACTCATACGAAACATCAGATACGAGGCCGGCTCTTGGACCGGTTTGCACTTATGGCCCAGGCCAGTAAAGTCATTTTTGTTATACCGGTAAATCCGTTTAAATTTATTTATACCGATGCTCAATATTATACAAGTTTGTGTCATAGCAGCTCCTAATGAATCAAAGTGGAGACTCGAAGCTGATTTATACATAGAAGGAAGTCGCGCCTTCTGTGTTGTTACCTGGCTCTAACCTCTACATTCACAACTCCACGATGGCTTCACTCGATTGTACAGATGCCTCAATCCTCAAATCTCGACCGAGTTAAAAAGAAACAACAGCAAAAGAATTACCTCGTCTCAACCGTCGGTTTCAATGCGTAATCAGGGAATCGAACCCTGGGCTCCCCGACGCTGCTCGAATGGCAACGGAGAATTTTACCACTAAACCAATTACGCTAATAGAGGCGGTTGAGAACCCAATTGGATGAGCTGTGATCGTCGGAATGAAAATGAAGATCATAGGGGTCTCTCCCTAGTCTATCCAGGTTAGGAAGTATAGCCTAGTTGACGTTGGAACGGCCATCGTCTCTTGAAGACAATACTCCCCCAACGTGTACACACCATTTCACGACCAATTTCGTTCTAGTTTTTATTCCAAGTTCCGATGTCCTCATGGCATTTGCCGTTTCGAAGTCTGAAATTTGGTAGGGGCTTGGCAACTGAAAGATGAGGATTGAAGAGTTGCCTGGGCGAATATCTTGCTTTTGCTAATCTATCTACTTTTATCTGATCCAGCTGGAGATTATCAACCAAAGTACTCAATGACTGGTCTGAAAGAGTGTAGTCAATATCATACAAGGTCGTCAATGAATAGTTTTGCAATATTTCAAGCTCCGCTTTAATATTGTGCAGGTCTAACTTAGTAGAGAATTGACAACTCGCTTCCGCCTTATTCTTCGCGCCAAACTCACAAACATCAATGCCATTCCAATTGATTTCTCATCTTGGCTTTGGCTGTCAGTGTCTCAAAGCCCGGCAGTTGATACGAGGAAGAAAAAGGGGTTGCATTTCGCGGATCTTACTTATCCCGAGCTCCAACGCCCGCACGTGAGACGAGGCTCTCCACCTCATCTCAAGATTCTCATCAATCTGAAGCTGACATGAAAGATCAACATCAATAATTTACACGCAATTGATTCCTTGCGTCTTGATATTTACTCCTTAAGTCATTCTTTTCTCATTTCTTCGCCAAAATGCCGTCTCCGATCGTTGCCGCTACACTCCAGGCTGCGGGCCTGTCGACCGTCTCTAATATCCTTGCCCAGATCATTGAGGCTCGTCAACAGAGTGTGAGTTTGGCAAAATTAGCAGCCTTCATGTCACTTTTCTGAATCGAGAATCTCGGACTTTGAGTGAGTGCTATCATAAAGTCCACTGGCTAATTTCCGCAGCGTCCGGTCTCCCTAGACATCGTCCAGCTTCTGCGCTTTGTCTCCCTCACATTGATGACCGCTCCCCCAAACTATCACTGGCAAGGGTATCTGGAGCGAACATTTCCCGCCTATCCTGCTTCTAGAGGACCCCAGCTTGGGCGTTTGAATGATCTCGAGATGCAGCCTACCGAAGATGCACCCGAGCTCAAAGAGGGCTATGAGGAGCGCATGGCGCAGATCAACAAGGATAGAGAGCCTCAGTTCAGCATGCGCAACACTTTTACCAAGTGGTTCGTCGATTGCATCAGTGCGGGAGCTATCATGAACACGATTGCGTTTTTGATCATCATGGGCTTGCTCAAAGGTCAGGGCGGTTCTCAGATCTGGAGCAACATCAAGACAGTGAGTGACTCGTTTCTATCAGCGGACTACTCTAATATCTTGTAGGAAACTATTCCCATCATTGTGGCTGGCTACAAGATTTGGCCTATTGCATCCATCATCAGCTTCACTTTCATTCCTGTTCATCGACGAATCGTGTTTTTGAGCTTCATTGGTCTTCTATGGGGAATCTACATGAGTCTAGTGGCTTCGCGAGTATAGATCGTTTGCAATGTTCTATCAACTTTCGTTATTTAGTGCTAAGCGAAGGCCAAGATTGGCAGGCTTTGTATTTTTCATGTGCCATAAGAGAAACTCTCTAGTGGTTGAATTTGTTTGGTAAAGATCGCCTAGCCTACAGCCAATTATTCTGTTACAGCGCTAAATCGGAATAAATCTTATTACCATGAAAATAAGAAAAGTACGTTGAGCTGTCTCCCAGGAAGGACGATTGATTCAACAGAATGCGTGGGAATTCGACACCTACCAGCCAAATTGGATTCGTTTGATTTTGCGTTCGAAAATAGCCAAAAGTGCACCTGAAGCAGATCAGTCGTCTAAGTCCTATTAGTTGCAATGATTCGTTGAACGTATCAAATACAGACTATTGTTGTATTATTGTTGGTTATTGTTCGTCTCTTTGCTACATGTTCAGTCCCCCAAGGGGCTCTTAATCAGTGTTCCGAAAACAACTATCAGCAAACACTGAACGACCGTCTCAAACGACAACGATCAACAATTTCCCCCTCTATATAAATCTTTTGTATTCCTTTCTGGCCAGGTAGATTTCTCATCCCTCAACCAACTATCTCAACCACCTCCAACTCACCCCATTTACCCAAACACAACAATCAACACAATCACACAAATCCCACCCTTGAACACACAATTCCACTCAAATACTCCCAATCACAACCGCAAACATGCCTGATTTTCGCCCCCTCTTCTTCATCGCCAAGGTCTTGACCTGCTGTTGCTGCTGCAGTCGTCGCAAGCCTGAGTATGCTCGAGGGTCCAGTCGACCCTACGGCACCGGACATGACCAGCGAACAGGGAGTAGTAGTGAGGAAGTTTCTGACTACTCTGAATGTTCGGTGCCCCCGGCATATCCAGGTGGTCCTATGAACCTCATTCATCCTGATGAATTTGAGCACCCTGACGTGTTGGACGAAGTGCATGGACGAGATGACTTTGGTTTTGACCTACAAAAATCCAGATCTCTTGTGCCGTGCCCTCCTACGCCTCGTCCATCTTCGCCTGCCATTTCTAAGCCTGCTACTACTAGGCCTAGTACTGCTAAACCCGATACTATGAGGCCTAGTACCGCGGAGTCTACTACCACCAAGACTATTTCAGACGAACCTGTTGCTGGTCCATCTGTCATAGCTGAGACTACTACCACGGACCCCGTCACCGAAAAGCCTCTTACTGATAAGCCTGGTACTCCCAAACCTATTGTCGTTAAGCCAATCACAGATGAGCCAGCTCTTGATAAATTTGTCATAGCTGAGACTGAAGCTAGTGGGCTCAGTACCAAAAAGCCTGCAGCTGATGAAACTAGTGCTACTAAGTCTACTGGCCCAGAACCTATCACAGATGAGCTCGATGCAACCAAGTCTGTTACTAACGGGCCTGAGCTTGAAGCTGAACCTGTTGGGGCCGGAACTGCAGAGACCAAGACCAATCGACCCAACTTTGTTAATGTCGACCTTGCGGAAGCTGGTCTTCCAAAGTCTGATGTCGAGGCCAGTAAGGTAAACGATGGTACCACTGAGGCCAGCTCTGACGCAGTTGGTCTTACAGAGAACAAGGACGAGGATAAGGGCAAGGACAAGGTCTCGGAGTGAGGCAGGAGTTGGAAAGGATCCGGCTTTGGTTTCGTTCGGAGTTCGGAGTTGGCTTGGTAGAGGACTTGATGACGATCAGAGTGGTGATAGAACTTAGTTGGCAACACAGGGAATTTGCTTATTTGCTCTGGGTCTCCTTCCATCCTTTTTTGAATATATGAACTAAACCAAAAATTCCCCTCAATATTATTTGTGGCATTGAGTCTCATCACTGTTTTCAACATCGTGGTATGCAAATATCTGCTCGGTGAATGAGCTAAAGTCAGCCTTCTACCAATGATAATTTGTAATGCTACCTTGAGTTAATCTGAAATTAGTAATGTATTTTAGACCTTCTACTATAGGAAGGACACACAATGACCCAAGTCATGAGCAGCGGCCAAGTTGGTCGGGCAAATTAGCTGATAGGCGAATGCAGTGGTTGAAAATGTCGCGTGCATTTTCAAAGCCCCAAGAAACATTTTCCATGGTTCATGCTGCAGATTTTTATGCGGGGTTTAATCTGACCAAGGACCAGGTTATCAGACTGCTCGATCAGGGCATAAAGCAGCAAGCAAAGGCTGAAGTGTCAGAGCCAGTGCCAATACCAGGTTTGTGCATAATGCATTAGAGGCTGCAAGACCCTGCAGCGGGTATCCATGGGTGGTGGCCTCAAAGTGTATTTCAGGCCCCCTTCCAATCCAAATGCCGAAGGTTGGGTAATACAAACATAAATAAATGTGACACGCCAAAATGGAGTGATAAGGCTGAGCTGAGTTGAGCTGAGCGGAGATATCATATTTGTTTCTTTGTTACAGAACTGGCGGATGACGAATAATGAAAACATTCTTATACACTGCTACGCCTCATCTCACAAGGTCATGAGTCATGATATGCCTCTCTTCCAAGCTTTGAGTCAGGAGGCTCACCGACAGAAATTCATGCCACGAATTTGTTGGTTGGATGAAGTCCATGAATACGTTGGCAGTTTCATCTATTATGGATAAATTCAAGCCACTTGATCCACAGAGCAAATTTTCATGCATCCTTTAGTTGAGCATTGTCCATGTCGAGATAACGACTGTATCCAGATATGGAAGCCAAGACACTTCACTATTACAGACATCACAGTAGTAGAGGTCGTGTCAGGAGGTACACAGCAAGAGGATTTCCGTGGAGGAGAGAAAATAGAATATGCAATTTTGGCGAGCAAGTGATGAATGAGATAACGCAGTAATCTTTCAACCAAAATGCGGATATCATTCCAGAAACGCCTATGAAGTAACCCAGTGAACCCATCCCAAGAACCTCTATTCGAAAATTGATATGTCACGGCGATTTACCCGGACACGGCGCATCATTCTGCCAAACTTGATGCACATCTCGTGAGAATTGCGCTGTTAGATCGCGGATTTTGCTATTGATTTGTCAGTCACGTCATAGACCTCAGCCGTGCTGACATACGAGAGCTTTGTGAGATCGACATCCATAGAGACGACAGTAGAAAGATCGGATAGATGATTATTGACCATTGCTTGTTCATGCGCATCAACCACTGCTTGCTGAACCTGCCGGCTTTCCACCAGAGCATCTGTCATCTGTGCCCATGCCTGCGCAGCCTGGATGAGATAATCGCCAATATCGGTGACGATGGTACTGTTCTTCTGGTCGGAGGCGGGTGTTTGCTTGGCCATAGTCCTCGATGTAACCTGGAGATGTTGAACAAGAGCGAGTAACTGCTGGGTAGACTGGGCGTCGTATTGAGGATGTACAACGGCAGCTCTGTTTGGAGTATTCATTGGAGTGAGTAACGATCAAAGAACTAGACGAAGTGGTCGTGTGAGATATAAAAATAGAGTGACAGTGAAAGTGACAGGCGAGGTGTGATGAAAGTGCAAAGTGAGAGTGTTTTACGCGCGGCTCGAGTATAAGACACGGGCACAAACGGAAATATACGTGGACGGGTGGGGGGAGGGAAATATGATATGATCCGAGCTGAAAATTGTCTCTGAAATGGAATGTGAAATTGTGAAAGGGCGAAACGCCCTCCAAAAAAAAAAAGTGTGTGAGCAGAGCCAGCCTTTGTGCTGCCTGCGTTGGGTGCGTGGGTGCGTCTCAGCGGGTGGAGCCACACAAAAGGGGAAAATACGGCGCAGCACAAAAGAAGCAAGTAAATGATGAGATGATGCGAGGGAAGAGAAAACAAGGCCAACACCACCACAGACTCTTGTTTTATTTAGCGCTCTCTACGGAGCTCAGCGTAAAGTTAGAATCAGAGTAGAGAACAGAGCCCACTAAAGCTTACTTATTTAGAGGGAGTGCTAGTTCTTCTAGAAGCGCTTTTGGGGGGGAGGGACCATGTTAGCGATCCATGGATGAGATGGGTGTTGTCTCTTTTCTCTTCTCTCGGTGGCGGGATCGGCAGTGGTTCCGGGGGGTGTGAAGTCAACCGTGAAGGATGAGAAACAGGCCAGCCCAGTAGCCCAGGTCTAGCCCACCTACACCCTCTGTGAAAAAAGGAAATAAGCCGGGACTTGAAAGTGGCATTTTGAGTCGTCTGAGACATCGCCAAGAGAAAGCGGACAGCGAGAGAGAGGGTAGAAAAAACTGACATGTTTAATCTGGCATTACATGTTGACAATGACATCAGTGAGCGATTGTTTAATCCCGAGTATTCGGAGCTACCTATTGGCCCCTCTTCCCCGCGATAGAGCCATCGGCCTAGTCTGTAATGGATCTGTAGATATCGCCAAGATAGTTGACCGAGGAGAGAAGAGTGGAAATACAGTCAGTAGTAATACGCGCAGTGAAACTCTTCCCCCCCC